>NC_132920.1:64549943-65174943 GCF_047675955.1 Chlorocebus sabaeus | reverse complement strand
TCTTTGACAAACCTGACAAAAACAAGAAATGGGGAAAGGATTCCCTATTTAATAAATGGTGCTGGGAAAACTTGCTAGCTATATGTAGAAAGCTGAAACTGGATCCCTTCCTTACACCTTATACAAAAATTAATTCAAGATAGATTAGAGACTTAAATGTTAGGCCTAAAACCATAAAAACCCTAGAAGTAAACCTAGGCAGTACCCTTCAGGACATAGGCATGGACAGGGACTTCATTTCTAAACACCAAAAACAATGGCAACAAAAGCCAAAATTGACAAATAGGATCTAATTAAACTAAAGAGCTTCTGCACAGAAAAAGAAACTACCATCAGAATGAACAGGAAACCTACAGAATGTGAAAAAATTTTTTCAATCTACTCATCTGACAAAGGGCTAATATCCAGAACCTACTAAGAACTCAGACAAATTTACAGCAAAATACAAACAACCCCATCAAAAAGTGGGCAAAGGATATGAACAGACACTTCTCAGAAGACGACATTTATGCAGCCAACAGATACATGAAAAAATGCTCATCATCCCTAGCCATCAAAGAAATGCAAATCAAAACCACCATGAGATACCATCTCACACCAGCTAGAACGGAGATTCATTAAAAAAATCAGGAAACAACAGGTGCTGGAGAGGATGTGGAGAAATAGGAACACTTTCACACTGTTGATGGGACTGTAAACTATTGCGGATGACAGTGTGGTGATTCCTCAAGGATCTAGAACTGGAAATATCATTTGACCCAGCCATCCCATTACTGGGTATATGCCCAAAGGATTATAAATCATGCTGTTATAAAGACACATGCACACGTATGTTTATTGTGGCTCTATTCACAATAGCAAAGACTGGAACCAACCCAAATGTCCATCAGTGACAGACTGGAGAAAGAAATGTGGCACATATACACCATGGAATACTATGCAGCCATAAAAAAGGACAAGTTTTTTATCCTTTGTAGCGACATGGATCCAGCTGGAAACCATCATTCTAAGCAAACTATCACAAGAACAGAAAACCAAACACTGCACATTCTCACTCATAGATGGGAATCGAAAAATGAGAACACTTGGACACAGGAAGGGAAACATCACACACTGGGGCCTATTGTGGGGTAGGGGAAGGGGGGAGGGATAGCATTAGGAGATATACCTAATGTAAATGACGAGTTAATGGGTGCAGCACTCCAACATAGCATATGTATACATATATAACAAACCTGCATGTTGTGCACATGTACCCTAGAACTTAAAGTATTAAAAAACAAAACAAAACAAAACAGCAACAACAACAAAAACTTATATACTTTAGTAAAAATAGCATTAAAACTTTTAAAATGTTGCCCTCATGATCTGGCACAATGGCTTATCTCTGTAATCTCAGTGTTTTGAGAGGCCAGGGGAAGAGAATAGCTTGAGCCCAGGAGTTTGAGACCAGCCTGGGCAACATAGTGATAACCTGTCTCTACAAAAAAATTTTAAAAATCAGCCAGGCACTGTTGTGCACACTTGTAGTCCTAGCTACTTGGGAGGCTGAGGAAGAAGTATCACTTGAGCCCAGGAGTTAGAAGCTGCAATTAGCTATGATTGTGCCACTGCACTCCAGCCTGGGCAACAGAGTGAGACCCTATCATGAAAAAATAAATACAAAAAAAAAAAATATTGCCCTAGAGTAGTATGTACTTAGTATAAAAGAAACTAGTATTAGAATAATTAGAATGAGAAAAACAGAGGTACAGAAGCGATATTAGACATGTGGAAAACAAAAAGTAAAATGGCAGGCATAAATTCAGATATATCAAAAATATTTAACTAAAGTGATTTCAGAAATTCAATCAAAAGATAGAGATTTTTAGACTGGCTGTTTTCTGATTTAGTCAACTACATATGATCTATAGAAGATGCATACATATGTATACATATGTGTGTGTGTGTATATAAATATACATGGTTTATGGAAGATACTTTAGATTCAAAGATACGAATAAGGTGAAAGTAAAGCAATAAAAAATATATCATTCAAACTGCAACAAGAAGAAAACTGGAGTGCCTATACTAATATCAGGGGAAAAAAATAGATATTAAGAGAATAAAATATATATTAAGGGAAAAAATGAAACAGTTACTAGAGGAAAAGAAGGATATTTTATAATTATAAAAGAGTCAAACTCTCAGAAAAGGTCATGATTACAAACATATGTGTGTGTGTTTGTGTGTGTGTATATATATGCATGTATATATACAACTAACAACAGAGCCTCAAAATAATGAAGCTAAAAAATAATTTAAGGGAGAAATAGCTAATTCAACAATAACAATTAGAGACTCTAATATTCTACTTTCAACAGCGGATGTAACAGTTGGCT
This sequence comes from Chlorocebus sabaeus, assembly GCF_047675955.1. Classification (NCBI taxonomy): domain Eukaryota; kingdom Metazoa; phylum Chordata; class Mammalia; order Primates; family Cercopithecidae; genus Chlorocebus; species Chlorocebus sabaeus. The sequence continues at coordinate 65,172,562 of NC_132920.1, read as the reverse complement.
GGAAATCAACTAAGATATAGAAGATTTGAACATTTTATATCACCTAGAAATAGTAGATAGCTATAAAACACATTACCCAACAACAGCAGAATTGCCTTCTTAAATGTACATGGCACATTCTCAAGGATAGACCATATCCTACAATATGCTATAAAACAAGTTGTAATGTATTCCAAAAAATTGAAATAATAAAAAGGGCATTATCTGACCAAAATTGAATGAGATTAAACATCAAAAACAATAAGTAACTTGGTAAATTTACAATTATATGGAAGTTGAATAACACAATCTATATTAAACAATGGATCAAAATGAAATTGCAAGAGAAATGAGAAAAGACTTTGAGATTATTGAAAATGGATACCAAAACTCACAGGATGTGGGTGATGCAGTGCTGGGAATAAAATTTATAGCTGTAAATATCTCAATAGCCTAAACTTCCACAACATAATGGACAAGAGAGGAAATAAAATAAGTAGAAACAAGGAAATCATAAAATTTAGAGTAAAATTAATAAAATAAAATATAAACAAGAATATCAGAAAAACAAAAGTTCATTTGTTTTAAACATTAACTAAATATATTAAATCAGGAATAAGATATAAAATATTACTGAAATTACAGAAAGAAAAATAATTACAAAGAAATACTATGAACAACTGTAAATTTTAAAAAATCAGTTAACTTCAATAAAATGGAAAATAGAAAAATACCAACTACTGAAATTGATTCAAGAAGAAATAGGAAATCTAACCTATAACAAGTACAAAGATTGAATCAGTAATTAAACAAACCAACAAAAATTAACATTATTATATGCCCACGCTGAGATGACTTCATTTGACATTGTAACAAATATTTAAAGCAAAATTAAGAGTAATTATTCACCACCTCCTCCAAAAATAGAAGAGCAGGGAACATTTCCCAACTCATTTTATGAGACCGATATTACAACAATAGCACAACCAGACAAATCAGAAGAAAACTATAAGCAAATCTATGTTTTATGTTTTCAATCCCTCTATATACCATTAAACTTAATGAAAAGAAAAAAATTATATGAACTCTGAATAAATGGAAATATAATGCATAGACTTAAATATTAGGCCTTAAATTAGTTAAAATATTAATTCTTCTCAAATTAATTCACACAAGAACCCTCAACACAGTATCACACCAAATTCAGCAACATGTAAAAAGATTTATACAGCATGACCAGGTGGGATTTATCATAAGAATATAAGGTTGGTTTAATTTTTTTAAAATCAACTAATGTAATTTACTTTATCAATAGAATAAATAAAAAAGAAAATGCATGATAATATAAATAGATGTAGAAAAAAAAGCATGTTACAGAATCTCACAACTATTTATGAAACAAACACTCAACAAATGAAGAATAAAAGGGAACTTCCACAATCTGATAAGGGAAGTCTAAAATAAACAAGAAGAACAAAGAAACATAACTAACATTATACTTAATGGTGAAAGGCTGAAAGACTGAAATTTTAAATCAAAACTGTGAGATAACACTTTACAACCACTTGTATAGTCTAAACATAGAATTTCCACGTGACCCAGCAATTCTACTTCTAGTATAGACTCAAAAAAATAAACATACATGTTCTTACAAAAGTTTGTATGTGAGTGTTTGCAGTTTTGTTTAAAAGAGTCCAAAAGTTGAAACAATCCAAATGACCATCAACTGATGAATGTATATATAAAATTTGTTATATTCATACAATGAAATGTTATTCAGCAATAGACAAAAATGAATTACCGATACATGCTTTAATACGGATGAACATTGAAAACATTTTGATAAGGAAAAGTAGTAAGCCACAAGACACATAGAGTAGTGCTCAACAAATACTTGTTTAATGAAACAATGATTTTCAGAAGCTTTTTATTTATTAGGAAAATTATACTTAATTTTGTGATATAATTTCCTTCTTTTCTGATTTTGTGATTCTCTTTTGTTTGCCATTATTTTTGACATCCAGAAAATCTTTGGATTTTTTACAATTGAAATTATCAACACTTTAATGAGTTCTTGATATTGTCTAATAATTAATACTAACAATGGAGCCCAGCAAATTTTGCATATACAAGTATTTTATGTAAAAATAAGTTTTTCCATATCAGTTGCAATATCTAGAAATTATATATGTGATACCACCTGTTATAATGTCAAAAGATATGCAACATCTTTAGAATTAAAAAAAAAAAGTTCTAATTCTCTGTTAAAGAGACCCTCTATGTACCACTAACCTCAATGAAAAAGAGAAAATTATATATACTCTGAATAAATGGAAACATAATGCATGGACTTAAATATTAGGCCTTAAATTAGTTAAAATATTAATTCTTCCCAAATTAATTCACACATTTAATGCAACAACAAAACTATTGCAAGTTATTTTAGACACTAATTATCATGTTATATATATTTATGAATAACATTTTCCAAATTATGAAGTTATCTTTGAAAAGGAAGACTAATGGTGTGGGATTTCATGAACCGTATGGTATGACAAACCCAGAAACCCATATGGGTACCTTTAAAGGAAAATGATGATAATAATAATAATGGGTCAACAGAGAGCTCTAACAACCACCCAAGTATATATGGGATCTTGATATATGAGAAATTAGGCTATAATTTTGTTTGAACATAAAGGGTTCTTTAGTAAATGGTATTGAGGAAATGGCTTATTATAAGACCTTAAATGAAACTGGATTACAACCTTATACCTTATATAGAAGGAGACTCTAAATGTGTATAGGGATCTAAAAGTAAAAGGTAAAATTATGATATAAATGAAAGAAATGTAGAAAAATATCTTTGTGATTTGGGTATGGAGAAATTTTTCAATTAAACTCAATTTGTAAGACAAAGTAATGACAGTATTATAATAATAGACACGAATAATGGTGATGATGGTAACAGACACAAAATTAATGAATAATGTATAAACATTTTCTTTTAAAATGTATTTTAAATGGGTACAGATTAAAATTCATAATATAAATGACATGTTTCAAACAGGTCTGCATATTGCCACATTTTTTGCCCTGAAATGTTCAAAAAATTTTTCTGGGAATTTATAAAATGTTTAATGAGCCAAAGAAAAAATCATACCAACTATATTGTTAGTTAAGACCAGGAAAGATTTGCTAAGTATGAGATGATAATTTCTTAATACCATGCCCTGACTGTGAAGTGTTCATGACTCCCACCTCTTTTTGAAGCCTCAAATTTATGTCTAAGTCACCAATCCCTACTTGCTACCAGAAATACTATAAGAGAATGAAATATCTTCATTTGTACATTTATTATTTATTGAATATCCTCTAATTGGAATATATTATTCAAAACGTTATGACAGTGAGACATGATATCTGTTCGCATGTAGTGTACTATACATAGGTAAGATACTCTTCAGAACACATCTCATGGTTGTTCTATTTTATTTAAAAAGTGAACATATTTTTTAAAGTACTAAAATAATTATTTTTTTTCACTTTCTGAACCTACAAGTTGCTTGATTATAGCAATGTGTCTTCTGGCTTTCTTTCTGGAAGTTTTAAATTAAACCTGTTTCCTTTACAGGATATTTTAGGAGATTCACATTTTCTGTGTAATGTTAAATATATCCAAAACATAATTTTCAGTTATAAGCAAGAGTTCTGTTTCCAAGTGCAAAATCTGAAAGTCCATAAGAAAATCAGGTATAGTTTCAAAAACTATTTCTGTAGAGTCAGGAGGCTTGTAAAAATAGAGCTTTATGTGAATTTGGCACAAAAATGCAGTATAATTTGACCAGGATTTTCTTAAATTATTTCTCATCCAAAAAGTCTGATAATTATTTATTCCAAGACTATTGTAATTTCTGCAATGATGTCAGTGATTTTATTAACAAATTGAATAGTTTGTTTTAGGTTTATTTATTTATTTTGGCTATACTATGCAAACTTTTCTGCCATCAAGTAAAAGCTTTATATGCTTATGTTTTTACCTTCAAAACAAAAAAGATATTGAACTACATATGAAAGTGTCATACTGAATGTATTTTTGGGTTTGGGCCAGTCTTGATACTACTAGATCAAGTGTCTAAATCTTTTTGTCTAAAGCACTTACATACACTGATATATTTTCTTTCTTTATTATGCTCTAGAAAACCAAATAATCTTGGTTCTTAAATCTTTGTAGTAAAATGATATAGAAATCATTCATTTAAGCAATTCTAGAGTGCATATCATTGTATTACCCGTACACATACCAAAATTATTATGACAAACTTCATTAAATGAAGCATTTTTCAATTAGTTTCAAGTTTCATATGGGTTGAAACTTAACTCATCTATACACAATTATCTCCCATATATTTTTCCCAAATACATACGTTATATATTTAAACTAAAAGTTTGACTATATTATAACTTCAGGTTTTATGATTTTTCATCCTTTAATTTCATATCTCAAACAATAAAATGATTTATGCATGTTATATAATTTTATACTACCCGAGTCAGATTTTTATTTAAATTTATATTTAAATAGTTTTTATAGATATAACTTTTTGCATTGCTTTTCAAATTATGTTCTAAGAGTTGGAATTTCATGCACCCTTTTATGGAGAATCTTTAAAAGGTGATCTTTGTCTTGAGCATAGCTTGTTCAAGTTTAAAATGCATTTGTGGACAATATTAACACATTAATTGAGTATCTACAGTTTATAAGGTATTTGGGTCATAACTTTAGGACTCAGGATAATAAGTAAAGGAATACATTTTATTTTTTCTATTCCTAGAATTTTTTTCATTAAAAATATAAATGATAAAAACTAATAATTATAATATTTTCACATTAGATCATATTTTTAACTTATAGAATTTTACCTAGTAAGCTTCTGTTTTTTACTTTTTATATGATTCACTATTTTCTCATTTAACTGTATTTTAAAATTTATATATTTAATAATACAGTTAGCAATACAGCCATAAATTATTTTAGTCCAATTTGATATCTCAAAGGAAATTTCTTTAAATTTACATAATTTTAAGATATCAATAACATTTGTAGGTTACTATAATTTTCATCAAAATTGATATTTTATCAAAATTGATGTATTTCTCCCTGAAAAGCTTTCAATCTGATAGCCATTTATCTTAGTACTCAATACCAGTGTACACATACATATTACGATTTATTTGAATTTATTAATTATGATGACAAAATGCTTGACATACTACTACATGGTTGGGTGACAAGTGATGACTGCTTTTGTAAATTGGAGAAATTTATTTTAGCTCAGTGATTTTCAGGGAGAGTATTTTGCCTTCTAGAGGCATCTTGGGAATTTCTAGAGTCATTGTCAATATTCAGAATAATTGGCTGGAACAGTTGACATTTAGCATGTGGGTAGTGAATGATGAATGCTATAAATCTTTCAATACACAGAACAGTTCAGGCAAAGAAAATATTTTCCATGGATTGCACAATTTCTAAAAGTCGCAGCATAAGTTAATGTGTATATAAAACCTACATGTAAATATCTAAGGCTAGATCTGAATTTCAGGTCAGATATTGGCACAAAATATTTTTACACAATTTTAATAATCATTGAATATATCAGGAATAAATATTTTATGTTAAATCAATAAATATTATTTTTCACTCAGAAATTTCTTTTTTTTTTTTTTTGAGACGGAGTCTTGCTCTGTCGCCCGGGCTGGACTGCAGTGGCCGGATCTCAGCTCACTGCAAGCTCCGCCTCCCGGGTTTACGCCATTCTCCTGCCTCAGCCTCCCGAGTAGCTGGGACTACAGGCACCCGCCACCTCGCCCAGCTAGTTTTTTGTATTTTTAGTAGAGACGGGGTTTCACCGGGTTAGCCAGGATGGTCTCGATCTCCTGACCTCGTGATCCGCCCGTCTCGGCCTCCCAAAGTGCTGGGATTACAGGCTTGAGCCACCGCGCCCGGCCCTTCACTCAGAAATTTCTTGGAATTTGTTAACCATATTGAAAAAAATACATCATCCTATTTGAGTGTCTAATAGGAAGTGACTATTAACAGTCTTTATTTATGGCTACCAAACCCAAGATAATTTTGTGTATGAGTACAAACAGCTAACCACTTCAGTGTATCTTCTAGTTTAGTCATTCCTTAGTATCTTTGTATAGAAATAGTGGTCTTATAAATTAGTGGTCTCTTATACTTTTTGTATTAGAGTTAGGGAATTATCTTGGTTAATTTTTAATATTAGGTGTGTAGGTAGGATACATTATGAATTCCATTTCATGAAGTAAAGTGTGTACTACAAAAACCAGAAATGTACAATTAACAGAAAATATTGGTCTGATTGATTTTAGTTTATCTGTTTCAGAAAGTACAAAGCTAAGTAGATTATACACCTTTAAAAGCATAACTAATAGAAGATCAAAACCAGGCAAATATTTCAAAATTATAACAAATAAATCACATTACAAACCAATTCACCAAATAAAGAAATAAAACACAATTCACATTTCAAAACAGAAAAAAAATATTATAAACACATAAAAGATATATTGGTTATTAACATTCATTAAATTACCCCAAAAATCAAACTAAAACAGATCAACTCTAGGTTGTTTAAAAGGTTCATTATAACACTTTGACTTAAAAGGATTAAAAACTATGTAATAGAAAAAATTACTGGAGAGATCTTAACAAGAACAAGGCTGGAACTACAGACTTGATATATCAAAGTGGAATTTCAGACAGAAAGTGTTAAACCAGATACAAAGTTGTTTTTATTTAGCTTTATGTTGACGTACTGAAAGCATTTTGCATTACAATCAATAATGCCTGCTATTAATTTACGATCCTGAAAGTATTTAAGTATATGAAAAAGTCAAAAAACGAGGAAGTATAAATTGGTAGGAAGACACACAATTATTGTGGTTTATAGATATGATTATGACTATAGTAAAATAAAAGAATTGATTTAAAAAACTTATTAGAAATAAAATAATTTTATATTGTGGTCTACTGACAAATCTTCATAAGAAATGTATAGATTTCCAATAAGAAATCAATGTCATTTAGAAAATAAAATGAAGACAAATATTTTATTTATAATAGTAATCCAAAACATAGAACACATAGGAATAAACTGTTATAAATGCATAACAAAAGAAAATCTTAAAATTATAATGACGATTTATGAAAGATTATTAAATGCTTTCAATTGCATAGTGTGTCCTTGAGTAGAAAGGCTCAACGTTTTAAATATGGTAACTCTAAATTCATATATAAATTCTACATGGTCTCATATAAAATAAAAATGAAACTTTTGTTTTGCTATGTGTATAAAGAGGATAAAAGTTGAAAGAAAGAAAAAAACTATAAGAATATGAGAAAAGATATAAAGCAAGGTATTAAAATACGTCTTGGGTGTTAAATCAAACACCTTCTACTGAGGCAGAATATGACTCACATATATGAGTCATATGCGTATATATCTTATATATAAATATATGTACTTATCTATATGAATTTATTTTATTATAAATAGCATTTCTAATCAGTGGTAGAAAAGAAATTACACCATTTAAAAATTTATCAGATAATTTGAAGGGGTGGCTTGCCCCTCCACACCTGTGGGCGTTTCTCCTTAGGTGGACGGAGAGACTTGAGAAAAGAAGTAAGACACAGAGAAAAGTATAGAGAAAGAAAAAGTGGGCCCAGGGGACCGGCGCTCAGCATACAGAGGACCCGCACCAGCACTGGCCTCTGAGTTCCCTCAGTATTTATTGATCATTATCTTTACTATCTCGGAAAAGGGGAAGTGGCAGGATAATAGGATCATAGTAGGGAGGTCAGCAGAAAGACATATGAATGAAGATCTCTGTGACATGAATAAGTTTAAGGAAAAGTGCTGTGCCTTGATATGCATGTGAAAACATCTCCATAAACCTTTTTAGTGCATAAAGAGCAGCATTGCTGCTAGCAAGTCCCACCTTCAGCCCTAAGGTAGTTTTCTCCCATCTCAATAAATGGAACATACAATGGGGTTTTACACCGAGACGTTCCATTGCCCAGGGATGGGCAGGAGACAGATGCCTTTCTCTATCTCAACTGCCAAGAGACCTTCTTTCCTCTTTTACTAATCCTCCTCAGCACAGACCCTTCACAGGTGTCAGGCTGGGGGAAGATCAGGTCTTTCCCTTCCCACGAGGCCATATTTCAGACTATCACATGGGGAGAAACGTTGGACAATACCTAACTTTCCTAGGCAGAGTTCCCTGCGACCTTCCGCAGTGTATGTGTCCCTGGGTACGTGAGATTAAGAGAATGGTGATGACTTTTAACAAGCATGCTGCCTTCAGGCACTTGTTTAACAAAGCACATCCTGCACAGCTTCAAATCCATTAAACCTTGAGTCACCACGGCACTTGTCTCTTGCAAGGACAGGGTTTGGGGTAGGGTTACAGATTAACAGCATCTCAAATACAGAACAAAATGGAGTCTCTTATGTCTACTTCTTTCTATATAGACACAGTAACAGTCTGGTCTCTCTTTCTTTTCCTCACAATAATTCATTTATGAAATAAAACTATTGCTTTCTAAAAGACAATGAGAGTAAATATTTATATATCTTAAATTGGGGAGGCTTTTCTAAACATGACACAAGATTGAGAAGCTATTAAAGGAAAAGCAGATACAGGTGTTATATAAAAATGTATAATTTATAAAGGCATAAACTCCAAAAACATTCAAGCGTCTGGAAAAAAACAGCCTGTTCCATTCTTGAGCAATACACAGAGCCCAGGGATGTGGTGCAATACTACAGAGGAGAAATTAAGTAAAAGGCTACTCCCAAACAAAGGTAACAAGGTATTTTTCCCTATTCTGCTCTAAAAATATGGGTGGCCAGGACTTACCCTGACTGTCACTGACTGGATCTAGGTAAAAAATATAGACTGAGAGAGTTAGAGAGTTCTTAAACAAATCAGCCAGGTCTCTCTTTGATCACAGTGCAATAAAGTTAGTCACTAGAAAACCATTCACAATGAATACATGGAATTTCAAACCATATTTGAAATGGTGATTTATTTTTCAATATAAGTGGAGAGTCCAGCATAACTATATATGTTAAGAAATTCTCTTAACTTCACAGCCAGAGACCAAAGTCAGTTGGGGGTTAGAAGGTGGGGAGAGAATTCAGAGGAAATACAAAGACGAGAAGCATGTTAAACTTTTGAAAAAATTCCAAAACTGAAGATCACTGCCCTCAAAGTAATAAGGAAAAGGTAGAAAAAATAGTTTTCAGATCTACAATATGTGAACATTTTTAGTTCTCAAGAGGTCTAACCTAAAAATAATATACTTCACTTAAAATAGGAAGTCAAGTAAGGAAAAAGATGAGGAATTTAGGAAACTGAGGATGCAAACCAGAAGACAGGAGGTAAAGCTTTCCAGGATGAAGGTGAAGAGTCATCTCAGAAGACACTGTGCAGTGAGTCTACGGATCTACCCATTCAGAAGACCCATTTCTAAGGACAAAAACACTGAGGCTGAGAGAATATTCAATATATTTTGCATATTGAGTGACATGGGGAAGTAATGATGACTGGGTGCCTAGAATAAGTAAACAAAACTAAAAATAAGGTGATTAATAACTGCCAGGAAAACAAAAATGTTCTGTAAAAGTAAATATATACCACCTCTTTCAGCTATATATGATATCACTAAAGACATAATTATATACAATGTGTGTTAATTTATCACAAAATTAACCTAATTTTATATAGAGAGAATGAAATAAGGGCTTGGTGTGATTATCTGTGTGTGTGTGTTTGTGTGTGTGTGTGCGCACGTGTGTGTGTACATGCACGCGTGTGTGTGTGTGTTTTGGGGTAAGGAGCAGTGTAAGAAATGTAAATACTTCTCTTCCATAGGATGACATCAATGAATAATGTTTAAATGTGCTTTTTTATTAAGTAATAAATGTAAAGTATTTTATTTGGAAACATTGAGATAAATGAAAACACAAAAATAGTTAAACATCTTAAAGTAGTTATATATAGGTGTCATGATGAGTTAGAAATGGAAAGGCACTATAATATTTTACCCTCAGAAGACACTATAGTTATTCTATAAGAAATATTTGCATGTATTATAGGAATATTTACATAGTATTTTATGAAAATATAAATTAAAATAAACCAGAATATTAAAACTTGGAAATAAATTTAAAACCAAAATGCTTGGCATTTCAGAAATTTTGGACTACTTCCAATGCATCAGAAGCAACACTTTCCTAAGAACATCCCAATGAGCTTTCAAACAATGGCCATTAGAAAGCAACAGATTGCCGAGTTGCTTTTTGGAAGGTCAGGGGAAGTTTGTGGTGCAAAGGAGAAGGAAGTGTTGATATCTTATTTTCTTTAGTGCTAATTATAAAATTAGTGTTAAAAATATAAATTATTTATTGTAGAAAAATTACCAAAAATAGGTTTCTAATAAGAAACAAAAAGGTAAATGACCAGTAACTTTGCAAAAAAAGTGCAGATATTCATAAATTAAACACATAAAAATCATAGCAAAATAGGATAGGTTTTCTAATCAGCCTGGTAAATACTAAAACACTTTATGACATGCAGAACTCTCCAGTGTTTGGGAAGCCCAGCATTCTGAACATCAGCCTTTTAGAGAGGGCTTTGATAAGAACTATTAAAATTAAACACGTGATTTCCTTTTGATTAAGGTCCATTTTGCAAGTGATTTATCCTATGGATCCTCTTTACAGAGTCTACTAATATATTTATATGAAGACTCCCATTTCTGTATAAATATTAGCACAACAAATTAAAACACATAGTAACTACAGTGTCTTCTGAGGGTAAAATATGGTATATTCATGTAATAGAATATTTGCAACCTTTGAAAAAAAATGTCCTATTTTGGATTGGTATCTCAGACATATCATTGAATGGAAAGATAAGAGTATTATATATTACTAAGATATAATCATTGTTGAGAATTTAAATATATATAAAATATATATGTGTAGGTAGGTTTATATTGCAGGTAGGTTGATATAGAAATGGTAATTCTAAACAATAAGGGAATGTGCCTATGTTGTGTCAAAAATAAAATTTGAAAAATTCCAAAATTGGTAACAAGTAGGTTGTTGCTCTAACTGCAACTCGTCAAATTTTAAAAAGACTAGTACACAGGAAAAAGTATTCTCTTGAGGACATTAAAGCTCAATAAAACAAATATCAGGTCAATATAAAAATATATGAAATATAATGAAGTAAAAAAATCAAGTCAATTATCATTTCAAATATGCTGTGGCCAAATGCAGATTCCTAGTTTCTACCCCAAATTTTCTCCTATTAAATTTTCCTCTTAATAAAAGGTGTCACTATCCCCACACAGCTCAGACTTAAAAAGGAATCTTTTTTTTTTTTTTTTTTTTTTTTTTGAGACGGAGTCTCGCTCTGTCGCCCAGGCTGGAGTGTAGTGGCCGGATCTCAGCTCACTGCAAGCTCCGCCTCCCGGGTTTACACCATTCTCCTGCCTCAGCCTCCCGAGTAGCTGGGACTACAGGCGCCCGCCACCTCGCCCGGCTAGTTTTTTGTACTTTTTAGTAGAGACGGGGTTTCACTGTGTTAGCCAGGATGGTTTCGATCTCCTGACCTCGTGATCCGCCTGTCTCGGCCTCCCAAAGTGCTGGGATTACAGGCTTGAGCCACCGCGCCCGGCCAAGGAATCATTTTTTATAGGCTATGTAGGTTTTAGAGACTTAAGCAAGATCCTAATAGATAACTGGCAAACTCTATTTCAGTTATTACAGTTTTTGTTTGTTATAGTATCTGATTGAGCTGGTACCTCCATATTACTCTTAATCTTCAAAAATACTCTCAATGCCGTAGGTTTCCTATATATAATTTAGAGTCTACCTCTTGATACATTTGTTGAGATTTAATAAATTAGAGATTAGCTCAGGAAGAATTATAAAGATATGCCTTCATATTCTTGTACATGATGTCCATTTAGGAAGGAATTCTCTAAAATTTTCTTTTCATTTTCGTGGAATAACAAATAGCATTATGACTAAAACTTGTACAATGGGAGGCATAAAACTATATAATAATCTTGGCATTATATATAGGGCCCCATGTAATCTCTCACCCCAATCAGAACACTGTTGAAAGTAAAAGAGCACTATTAACGCACTATTAACAATTTACAAAAATATGGTTAAACAGGTCTAACACAGGCCAACATTTTTTTTTTTTTTTTTTTTTTTTGAGACGGAGTCTCGCTCTGTCGCCCAGGCTGGAGTGCAGTGGCCGGATCTCTGCTCACTGCAAACTCCGCCTCCCGGGTTCACGCCATTCTCCTGCCTCAGCCTCCCGAGTAGCTGGGACTACAGGCGCCCGCCACCTCGCCCGGCTAGTTTTTTGTGTTTTTAGTAGAGACGGGGTTTCACCGTGTTAGCCAGGATGGTCTCGATCTCCTGACCTCGTGATCCGCCCGTCTCGGCCTCCCAAAGTGCTGGGATTACAGGCTTGAGCCACCGCGCCCGGCCTTTTTTTTTTTTTTTTTTTTTTTTTTTGCCATGTGGCAGTTGTTTTGAATTTACCTAGGATTTTTCTTTTTTTTTTTTTTCGTTATGTGGAGGGAGAGGAGGAAAGGTATTGAGAGGAAGTAACTGTGTTCTATGATTTTATTTCAGGTAACTTTGTTTTAAGTGTGTTCGACATAGTAGGTAACAGTTACTTGCCCATTAAAAAATGCATTCAATACTCTTCTGTGAAATAGATGTGCATCTGGGAATTTTGTAGCTGAGGAAAGCAGGCATAAATATACTTATTTAACAAATGTTTCAAAATAATTAAAACGAAAGTTTTCTCTCCAAGACCAGTGATTTGAACACATCAAGGCATCCACTGTATTCTTACCATTAATAATCTCAGTGATCCTGGACAAATTGCATTAAATGGCTAAGTTCTTTACAACTACAAGAAGAAAGGCTTGAACTAATTCACCTTTAACATTTTTGCTGGCTCCAAACACTTCTCATCATTTAGAGTTATGAGTGTAATGACTTAGGTTCAATAGGTCAATTTTTATTAATAATAACAAGCAAAGTGTTTTGACATTGCTCTTCTCAGCCCATTGGTATGTTTATATGATAATGTTAAGTGCCCTTTGAATGCTTGATAAAGAATACTTGAAAATCGTGATACTTTACTCATCACTATGATTTACATGTTTTTTTCACCTTATGCTTTCTTTTTCAATTTATGTGTGTATATAAAATATTCAAAGAAATGCATATGGATATGTTATGTAATGTATAATTATATTAAAATGATCTCATAGTTTATTTTACCAACCTATAACTATGCCTAGATATAAGGAGGACCTGAGAAAAGTTATTCAATGTATAATGATTAAATACATTAGGTCTTGAACAGATGTGTGTGTGTTCCTGTGTGCATCTGTATTTGAAAGGAAGAAAAAAGTGAAAAATCCTTGTCTCTCTAACTCCAGAAAAATATCCCCACTTTTGTTGATAGTCAACATGGTTCTCGACATTAAACCTAAAAATATTTAAAATAAATCTACATAAATTGCAGACTATTTCACAATTATCTTCACATACAAGAAAACTATGTAAAAAACTACTAGAAAAATATATTGGATAAATTGAAATTACTATGGGAAAATCTCCTCACAATTTGCAATTTAATTAAAAATGTATTTAAGAAAATAAAAATAATGAATTCATGAATTATGTTCATGTATTCAAGAGTACAGATCTTTTAAAATTCGAAATACTATAGATTTAAAGAATAATAAAAGAATAACTGGCATTACCTTATAGCTACATCTTAAATAATTGCGTTGAGTGACAAACTGAGTTTGAATAATCTCATATATATATATATGATTGTTGCAAAAGTAATTGTGAATTTTTCCATCATTTTCAATGACAAAAACCACAATTACTTTTTCACCAACCTAATAATATATGAATACACACACACACACACACATTAGCATAGGCAGAGTTCATGATGTTATCCCAGCTAACTTAGCAATTAAGTGGCAGAATATGTTTTTGAGACTAGATATATTCAGCACCAAAGTTATTTTCACTCATAATTCTGCACAATAATCAAAAGTAATTTTGCCAAGAATTGACACTCTATGAAAATATTTTTAAAATGTACCCCACAACTATCTTCATTAAATAATTCTTTGTGTTTTTAAATAAATGTGTGATTTAAATACTTAAATATATCAATATAAAGTATATGACTAATTGGGTTTTTCATTTTTCTGTGTTTCAGATGCAGCTGTTCTCTTAGTTACATTGGCAGATTGTGTGTTGTCAATGTTGACTATCGCTTAGGGAACCAGAGTATATCAGTGCATGGCCTCTGCCTGGCCCTTTCACACAATTGTAACTGTAGCGATCTGCAAAAATATGAAGGGAACATCTGTGAGATAGATACTGAAGATTGCAAATCTGTGTCCTGCAAAAATGGAACAACTAGTATACATTTAAGGGGATATTTCTTCTGCAAGTGTGTCCCAGGATTTAAAGGCAAGTCTTTTTTTCCTGATAAATTAAATTTTCTAGCGAATAATGTTGTTAATATATTTATTTGATATATCTCAAATGTGTCTATTGATTGGTATTGTAGTGTGATTTCTTATTTGGCAAAGTAAAAAAAAAAAAAAAAAGCATTCACTTGAATAATAGGATTGCTTCTTTGGGCAATTTAATCTGACTACACAGCCTTGCTCATGCAAAGAAGACTAATAAGGTCAGACTGAAGCATTGGGAATATGATGGTGTATGTCAGAGGTCTGAAGGGAAAAACAGGCAGCCATAAGCTCCAAATAATTTTGCCTAAACAGCTTAGCACTGCATTTCAACCTTCTGTTTGGCTGCATAAGCACATGGAGTGAGCACATGGACAGTGTTTTCTAGTTTAAGAATAAAATTTGGTTCAGTATTGTCTAGGTCAGTTTGATGCCCTGACATTAATAACATTTAAGAAAAGGTAAAGTCACAAACATACTATATTCTCTGTATGGTCGTAGAAAACAAGATTCACAGTGTAGTAATAAGACAACTTTTAACGTTAAATGTCAGAAATTAAGCATTCAAATTTAATTACTTGATATATTTATGATTGGTCTTACATTGATATGATTATTTGTAATAACTTCAAACTTATTATCATTACCTTGTAAAAATCAGAATAGTGACCATACAGAAAAACAATTACATTATCACTTATAAAACTTTTTTTTTTTTTTAAGTTTTGTCCAATTGGCTATTCCGTTTTATTAAGCAGACCCAATTCAAAAAGTTATTTGGATTTTCATCTTAACATGAAAAATATTTTCCCTGCTTGGTATTTAAAGTAATATGTTGAAGGTTTTGGAAGCAATTTAAAGATAAGTTCCAAAAATGGAAATGGTGATATCATTGGAATAAATGTATAGCCATCCAGATTAGCTTTTTTAAGGCAAAAATAAATTTGAGGGCAAAAATTCTGGTAAGCTTGCTAAAAAGTTGGTCATGTTACTTCACATTCAAACATGTTCTAAGTAAAAATAAAATTGCATAAATGTGCTAGCATTGTTAAAATATAGGTGTCTGTCTTAGAAAATATATATATCATTTCTTTAACAATCTTCCAAATACCAGTAAATATATAAGTAGTAATTTTACATAAAATAATGAATTTTACTCTGCATAATGCCATTACTAATAGAAATTGTAATTTGCCATAATCCTTTTGCATGGCTAAATACATGTGTATATTTGCAAACATGATGAATGAGTCATCTATTATTTTATATATCAACCCTATATAGGTTGTACATTATATGATCAGTAAATATATATTGTGTATAAACTATATAGTTTTGCCACATATATACATAATACTTATTATTGGAATATAATATAAAATTGGTATGGCCTACTTCTCTAGGTGGGGTTAAACACTATTATGTTTCTTTCACTTTTCAAATTAAACCCAACACAAGCTTCACAGGTTCATCTTATCAGCAAGGCCTGTATTTTCTATCGTGTCTTTTTTCTTTCCACTGAATTATAAAAAATCCTCTGACTTTCCTCAGTTCAAAATGTTCAGTCCTACTTCTATACTCTTCACATAGTGAGAAGTAAAGGAACTGATCTGCCTAAACTTTCCCAGGGATGCAGAGTTAATCCCACTGAAAGCAGAATATTTTGGGGGAATTTTAAAGCAGATGCCCCTCTTTCTCTCCAGCCCACTTCTCCTCCTCTATCTGGTTTCTTCTATTAGTTGTGTCTCCCTTCATCTTGAATTCTTCCCATCTGATTTCTCTCTTGCCACCTGCTTTTTCTCCCCATCATACATATATATGTATATGTATTCTCCTCCTTCCCTTTTTCCCTTTCCTTTTGATTTCTCCTTGCTCTCTCCTTTCCCCCCTCCATTTGGTTTCTCTCCCTCCATCTCCAAACTCATGTGCTTTCTGAAGGCATTTGTTAGCATTTTAAAAACAATGTTACCATGCTTTTATATCAAGTATAATCACCTTTTATTTCCTTGATCCCCATCACATTTTTGGAAATTTTAGCCTTACAGTCAAATTTCCAGATTAAATGTCAGTCTCTGTATCTCTAGCCCAGAGGATCACAAACTTTATGTTAATAGAATCACGTGGAGGTCTTGTTACAACACCAATTATTGGCCCCACGTTAGGAGTTTCTCATTTGGTAGCTCTAGCGTCCAGTACGTCTGGGGTGATCCTTACACTGCTAGTCTGTGAACCACTTTAAGAAAACTGTTCTAAACCCAGTAAATTATATTAATTGAGAGGAGTTGCATGGATCCTAAGATGTAAAATTCACTTTTGAGTGTGAACTACCATGAAACAGAGCATGAGGAAAGCAGCTAGTCCAATCTTCTCTGCAGAAAACCGCTCATCTCTGGAGTTCTTGAAGACGCTGATGCATTCATTTGGTAAGGCCATATGCTTGAGTGAATCCTACAGGATTTAAAACTGATTCCAATCAATTTTCTGAAACTCCCCAAAGGTTTTTAACTCTGGGAATAATTTCAAAGAATGTGTTTTTTCAGTTTATAACCTTTTTGCAATTCCAATGTTATTTATATCTATAGTATTTTAGTAATGAATTCAAAATTGATTTTTTTTTTTTTTTTTTTTCTTCCCTTGTCCTGTTGACACTTTCAGCACTAGTGTTCTCTAAAATTTTTTCATGGTCAAAATAAGACCATGTAAAGTTTATCATCCTTCTTGATTTGAGTAACCATCTTCTCATCTTACGTTTCTTATAATTGCCTTTATTACCAGAGAAATCTAGGAAGTTCTCCTTTAACCAATAGGAGGATTCAAGTTCTTAGACAACATCAAGCCCAGCTGTCTCCTATTTGAGATGAGACTGAGATAAGTCTTATTGGTAGATTTGCTTGTTTTCATCTAATTTCCATGAGGCTGCTATCCTAAAGCAAACTCCTTTTCTGCTACAGTCTTATATATTATAAATTTGACTTGCAAATCTTTGTGATTCTATTCTCCAAAATGCCAGCCAGTCAACTTTATTCTATTTTTAGGTCTAAGTTACCTTGGCAACACAAAAATGTTTAAATTCCAGAATTTTTTTTTCCCCCCCATGGGCCCTTTCCTTTCCTTGTCTGCTAACTTTTATTTCTGTAGAAGTGTAGTAGTATGTTTCAACCACGTTTGCATTTCAGCTAGAACTCAGCTCCCACTATATAGTGCCAATTATTGATGCCTAATTTTCACTGTTCTATTATATTCCTTCAGGTTATAGTTTCATTTTCCCCAAAGCAGTCTATAAGTACCCAGAGGGGGTGGCGGGAAAGGAATTATATACAAAGAGAGAAGCTTCTAGGTGACTTCGAACTTCTAGAGCACTCACTGGAGTGATCACACTGCCCAAGACTATCTTGTCCGCATTAGAGTTGAACTACTTCATAGTGGATATTCAAAACTGACCCAGTTAGTAAGATTTTTACCCTTGATTGCTTCCTTCCGCATTCCAGTCTCTATAATTTGAATAGACATTGAATTAACCTAGCCATTATAATCACCAATTCTGTTAAGACCTCATGGATAGTTTTACAGAAAATAAATTTATAGTGTAGCCTATTTTGTGTTGTGATCTTTTACAAACACCAATGCACAAATAGCATTGCTTTTATATCTTATATAATTGCTTTTATATTGTATATAATATTTTCTTTTGTAATTTATGCCTAAGAGGAGAAAGTAGGCAATATTATATAAACCTGTTGCTTGTATTCATGGTTTTTCCCAAAATTTGACGTGATTTAGTCTTCTTCCTTCAGAATATATGTTGTTTTTTGTAACTGGGGTTGTGCCTTAAAGTCATTGTTTTTTTTGTTGGTATCACTTATCCCAGCATATTCTGTCTCTCATGGAGCTGCATGTACATCCTTCTCTTCATAAAATATTCCATTAACCTTTTGTGTCTGCTCAGGGCTTTCAAGACGTATTGTAGGATCACGTCAAGCTCAATTTCATCACTCTGCACTATGTTCAGCCATATTGGCTCTTAAAACACTCATCCAGTGGCTTAAGATCTCTGATGTAGGGAGAAGCAGGATCCCACTCTTTCAATGTACTGAGAATTTAGCTTCTTATGAAAATGAGTCTTTGAAGCAACATAACTCTTTTCGTAGACTCTGAGATGAGCCATCACAGAGCTGATCTGTCTCTAGGAGTATTCATCCCTAAATTCCCAGAGGTGAGCTCCTGGAGCATTTTCCTTTAGTTTTTGTCAACTTCCTACCCATTCATGTCATGGAAAGAACAACCTCCCTTATAAAATGTTAACAATGGATTTCATGTACATATGTTTATAACCTCCCTTTTTTTAAAATAACACGTGAATGTTGACCATCAGTATATATCAATAAGATAAATATACAACCTCACTTTTTATGGCTTCAAAGTATTTATTTAAATGAATGCACCTAACTTGAAGAAAATTGCTAAATCAAAAAAAACATGTGAGGGGTTGTTGATTTTACAGCCAAATTATCTGTGCTCATTTACACTCCAACCAACAGTGTGTAGGAGGACCATTTGGTTTACACCTTCACTATGCCAATTATTAATCATTATGGTTTTGACTTTCATCCACTCTTATGTATCAGATTATATCTCATTTTGATTTTTACTTCTTGCAGCACCAAAAACAAGGTTAAGTGCTTAAAATGTGAAATTTTTACAGGCTCTTTACCATTTTTTCCTGAGAAGTGTATCTTACTTAGTTGCTATTGTTCTTTATAATTTAAAGATACAACTTTTCTTACTATTTCCAGAGAGAATTATATCTACAAATAAAGGTAGTTTTTATTTTCTTTTTATTATTTACTTAATTGGTATTATGTTGCTGTTTAATACCATTTGATCAAGTTTCTAAGACAAAGTACAATATTAATGGTGAGAGTAAACATCCATTTTTTTGTTCCTGAATTTCAAAGGACTTTAACTTTTGTTATCATTAAACATGGTGTTGGCTTGGTGTTAAAGATATTATAAATAAGATATCATTTCTAACTTAAAGCACTTTAAATAAGAATAAAAGGGGAATTAACAATTTAGCACAACAGCTGTTTAATAAACTGACATTTTACTTTCATAATTTTTAAAGATTTTGCAAATTACACACACTCATGCACTAATAATTTTGGTCTTTTAGATATGTTTATTAGAAGTTTTGTTTATGGCCTTACAATCTTGTGGTGACTTTATACAAAGACATGGAAAGTACTTCTGACTCTAAACTCTAAAATATTTTAAATAAAGTGGGTTAAATCATAATGGTTGCACAAATTATAAAAATTCCTTAGGATTTGCTAAGAATTTGCTAATGTATATTACTGGAGTTACTTATAATACTCACATTTAAAAGTATAATGGTCATAGAATAACAGTTCAATGATATGTAAAATTCTAGCTATTCCATAAAAAACTAATAAAACAGGAGAAAAACGTATAGACATAAAATCAAAATCAAATTTTTTCATGTTTTGTATTTTCTCTTATAATAGCTAGACTTTTCTTTATATCATTGTTATTTTCAAGAACTTATTATCGTAGATTTATTCTCAAAGTTTTCTCTGCTTTTTGTTTAATACTTTATATGTTTAATGATAGAATCCTTTCTCTATCTTTACTAAACTTTACAATGCGTTGTTCCTTGTGTTCTTTAAATTTTTATTTTTTGTTAACCCTTAGTCAATTTATTATTGTCTTTGTTGTTTAATAATAACAAGTTTGGAGCTAGAAATACTTTGGGTGTTGTTTTGCCTGTTTTCTAAAAATATTAAATTAAAGTTTCTTATTTGTACTGTTTTCTAAATAGATTGTTATTTCAGACTTGATTTTCATTTCCACTTATGAGTAAATATGGCATTTGAAAGAAAAGGCTTCTAAATTTACTTGGCAATACTTTTTACTCTTTTGATACTATTTTTTCAGTGTTATTGTATCATTAATAAAGAATCGGATTACTAATCATTGCTTTTTGGTATATTTTTGCTCTTCTTTTTTTTTTGAAAAATACAGAAATGTAAAATGATTTATTATTCTTCCAGTTGTAGAGAATTTCTAGCAACTACCAAGAGGACTGAAACGAAGAGTGCTGAGAAAAATTCCTAAAGTTTGGCAGAAATACTGCTATGATTTGTTAGTAATGTGTGAACTTAGGAAGGAGTTAGGAATGTTGGATTCCTATGACTCATCTGTTATGCTTGGCTTAGCATGTGATAATTTTTGAATAGTGCTTAGATATTTGGAAGAAATTTACCTCATGCGTATACTTTAAAATGTCTTTTTCTGTGGTATATGTACCAGGCTGGGGGTAAGAATTACCTGAATAAATTTTTCTGAAAGCAGTATTTTGATACCACCTCAAATATAACATATCCACATATTTGGGAGTAGTCCTCAAGAAAAAAAGGCAGTGTTTCAGTCTATATACCATACTGCCATGTGGTTTTAAAGTGTAGCAAAATGTTGGAAATTTGACTATACAACATTTACATATATTTATAATAAACATAAATGTATATATATACACACAAAAACCCAATATAAATGAGTTAGAGGTCCTCATGCCAGTTGGTTTTAAGAAGTTTCCAATAGTTCTAAAATTGTGCCTTTTAAATTTTGAGCTATGTTATTTAGCATATTCTTAAAAGTTTCTTGTTTATTTTAATCCATTTTCATATAAAATAAACATAGTTTATTATTTAACATCTATTTATAGGATAATACTTTTGCCTTTATCTTTTATTTGGAGACCTCACCTACTTTCCTTTTATGCAGTTAGTTTATATTAAGGTTTAAATATATGCCTATACTATTTGTTTTTTTATTTGTTTCATCTATTCTATATTTTTTCTTTTTATGTATTCTTTTTGATTATTTGTCGATCCAATTTCCTCTTTATTGATATTTACACTTATTTTTACTACTCTTTAAGTGCTTAACCTAGGGATTGCAATACTTATAATTAGCTTGCCATATTTCAATAGAAATTGGTACTTGTTACACATTCCTGACAAGGTAAGGGTCATAAATATTTAACTCCATTTAATCCCCTTCACATATATGTGCATATGTATTCCATATATCTTTAAAATTGCAGGAGACATTATTTTATACATCCAATATTAGATTTACCCACATTGTATTATTTTATTGCCCTTATTTATCTCCTACATTTGTGAAATTCCAACTAGTGTCTTTTGCCATATGTATGGTAACTTTTTAAGCAGTTCTCGTGTGTTGAATTCTCCACTCTCTAATTACCTCTTTCTTTCACCTTCATACTTAAAAGATGTTTGATGGTAGGAGGTCAATATTACTTAAGTAAAATGAAAAAACTATACCAAAACATATATGTATATACACACACACATACACACACACACGTACGCGTGCACATATGTGTGTGTTTGTATCTATGAATATATATATACATATGGGTTTGTTTGTATCTATCTCGTATTCTTAATCCTATAATAACTTTGACTCCTCTTTGTCCGTTCCTATATATTTTTTAAAGCACACCATGGTACAAAGACTTTAGTGGAAGACTCAGACAGCTATAATACAAAATATATCCCATATTTTTTGTCAGAACTTGAGCTATTCACTCCAGATCTGTATTTATAGGATTCCCTCAGACATAAGTTTGTCATTTCCTACAGGTCATTTATATTCTTTACGTTCTGAAAAACAGGAAATTGAAAGAGGGCTAAAAATATTTAACAAATTTAAAACGTCCAATATTTCAAGACAATTATTCTGCTACATAATTTTCATTTTATTTAACAACTAATACATATTTCATCCTATTAATAGAATACTGTTCTATACAATGTCTGATGAAATTATTGATGAAATCAAGGAAATAAAGTTGGGCATTATATTTTTGCCTACTTTAATCTCTGAACTTTGAGTATACTGAAGGCAAATCTAACCAAATAGAATATGGGAGCACTAGAAACTTTTTGAAAGGTAATATTAAAGAAAAGGTTTTGGGAGAGAGAACAGTTTTTCTTCACTTTAGAAGATTCTTATGTGTCCTTTGTGAATTTAAATATTTAAACGTCTTCCCATAAAAAGGCAAAAAAACGAAAATTAAGCAGAAAATTTGTGACTTTTTAAATGGCAAAGGAATTACAGACTCATGGAAGTAGAGTGTGTTATTACAATTAGATGGCAGCTCTTTAGTACAACACATGTTTTTTGTTTTTTTCAGAATCTGATTTAATTCTAAATCGGTTTCCTCCAAACTCATTAAAATGCAAAAGCTATACAAAACATTGTTTGCATAATTATAAAATAATTTACTAAATGTTGCATTTCAGGAAGAAAAAGGTTATGTGCAGGAATTTAATTAGTGATCTGACAACACAAAATATTTGATGTTGGTTCTAATTATATGCACATCTGGGATTTTCTCCAAAAGAACCACATTTTTAAAGGTTAAGCATTTATATTAAAGTGTTATAAAATAACCATCTTATTGGGGAAGTGACCCCAAGGGAAATGACCAAATATATTCATCATAACATGAAGTTTGTAATGATACATTTAGCATTCATGCTGAGCCCATTTCTACACTGTAGAGTGTTCCAAAGTAAATGGTAGTAAAATTATAAGTGTGCGCATCATTCATTCTGTACCAAAGTAGCTAAAAGAGACTTGGTTTCTGATTCTGTTTCATCTAAATATAAATTTTTTTTTTTTTCAATTTTCCCATTATTTGTGTGTAGACATTCTATTTCCCCTCTGTATACCTACCCTATTTTACTATTAGGAGAAATACTGCAAGGATCTTGAGCTTCCTGGGGGAAATCCAATATAGTAGTATAAGGTGATAACATTACTGAGCCCAAGACTTTTTAAAGCTGCTCCAGGCTTTATGTAATTTCATTTTCTTACACATTCTCATTGAATTTAAAAGAATCCCATTAAGAAATCAATCAACAATACAGCACCCATACAAATGAACAAAGGCAAAACTAAAACCCCATTCACTACTTTTAAAATTACTGTTTTTCAATTACCTGCTTTTAAATCAAATATCAAGCAGCCCAAGACCACAGATAATTGTAAAATATGGGGTTTTAATTTTAATGTGAATTTACACAGCATAACTAAGTAGCATATCACTGAGACTTTATTTTGATAGCTTGTTTTTCTTCCCTTTTTATTGAGAACATTTTTAGTACTCTCAAAAGAAAGAATTACTGTTATTCTTTGCGTAGAACCTTGGTATTCCTTTCTATGACTCTTATGTACATAGATAATATAGTTTTATCAACATTAAAGACATCGCATGTTACGTTTGGAGATATATGTATATTTCTATGGGTTACTGGTCCTGATTTTTAATTCAACACATGTAGAAATGTATTTTTAAAATTTTAATCAAGAATCTGTCTTGATGGATCATCAATGTCTTTTGCCTGTGGTATTAGAAAATGCAATGTTTGAGCTGATTCTTGAAAGTTGAAAGTGATGAAACTGAGTCTTCCAATACTCCATGAAGTTCAAGGTAACTGTAAACAAGAAAGAAGTTAGAAAAAGACAAGTCCACATTTGGCAGAGATTGAGATAATGTACAAGAGGCATTGTACATTAACAAGCTGGTTAATTTGGAAGTGTGATATATGCATACTGTATAATTATTTTAATTGTCAAGCAACTGAGAAATAACTACATGAGAGTAAATGCGAATAGAAATGAACAGATCTAAGTATGAAAGTGACACATTTCCAATCAGAATTAATTTGCTGGTGGCAAATTCTAACATAATTTTTATGTTTAGATTTTTTAATTATGGAAGTGATTGGTTAGCGTTTCCTTCCTGTGACCTGGTAACTTTGCTAACCCAGGAAAATGTTGGTGTTAACCTAGGCAACCTCAGGATGGGTGAAGGCTAAAATAATCAGTGAACTCCCAATTTGGTCACCCTCCAGAGTACTGATACAAGTTGTCTAAGTTCCTACAATATCTGGGGAACTTTTTCTCCTGATTTTTCACACCATTGTAAGTTAAATGATGTAGTTGTCAAATTTCATTCTCTTTCTAACAGATACCAGGTTAGCTCTGCATTTATAATTCAATGTGATACGACAGTAATATTTCTGTATTTGTACACTTAGGACATTTTCTATCATTTAATACAGTTCTATTTGTTGACACTATACAATTTATATTTTTGTAGTTTTTAAAATTTATCTGAAAATGTTATTTTGCAGCTGTATTATATAAACAGCCTCCAAAAGCTACTGAAGGAAAGTACCTTTCCAAAATGATAATTTTTATGAATAGAAGATCACTTGGCTTTTCTTGCTTTTAGGGCACTTCTTAAAAGATTTCTAATCTGTACAATTTTCAAAAATGCTGACTAAATGTAAAAAGCATTATAAAACAGCATCTAAAAATGCAAGAGAGGAAAGATACATTTTTGCATTCCTCAGAAAACTGTGTGATTTCTCTATCTTTTATTATTTTTGCTACAATGTAAAGGTGATACTGCCCTGCTCTCATAAATGAGAAATTGTCTTTAATTTAAATTCCATGGAAAATAGAAAAAAAATGGCAAATTATTCATAGTAAAATAGCTGGAAAATACAATTGCAGAGTAAAATTTCACATAATTAAGCCACAAAATGTAGCAGAAAATAACACAAACACAATCCTCAAAGGGTTTATTTGATGTTTTAATTTTTAACATATATTTCTCAATTGTGTAAAAGATCCCGCATATCAACAGTAAGTTTGAAAGCTTCCGTTACATGTCATTCTTTTTTTCTTTTTTCCAGGGAAGACCTTTAATAGAAAATCGTAGCCAGAAAACATCAAACACTATAAATATGCACATGCTTAAAAAAGAAGGAAAATACATTTGTTTGCTTTTAAAGATATTTTATTGTTTTTATTTAGTTAAAAATAGAATACCTCTTGTTATATGAACACTGTGTAAAAGTGCAAATTAATCAGATGTTATAAGTTACAGGATAATCTAAGCTGATTGCTCCAAACAGTCTTTCAATAGTTGGATGTTTTTAAATATGCTTTAACAAAGTTATGTATTATGTATTCATCCATCCATTCATCTGTTAACAACCTGTTTATTCTTCAATACTTGTATTTACTTACCTTGGAACAAGGTATCCAGTATAATGAGGTCATAGGGATGAATTATACATTTAAAACCATTTAGCTATGTTGTGCCTTTTTTATTTATACCCCAAAAATGAATGATGATTGGAGTTATATTACTTAAGTTCAAGCTGGATAGATCTGTAAGCCAGGATATTTTCAGAGAAGCATAGATGGATTCTCATTATATAGTATTAGATAATATTTATTATAATAGATATTAACTTTTCAATTTTAATAGTTATAAGCATACATGGTAAAGATAGTTTTTAAAATGATATTTTTTCTTATGGTCTACTTAACAGCTTCTGAGTTTTAAAAAATCACTTGTAAAAAAAAAAATGCAGTAGTTTTTTTCATATGGTAACTGAGACAGGTAAAATGTATTACTAAAAACAAAATGGTAGAAGCAGGATTTTCACATAAGTTATTTTTAGCAAAATAAAAAGCACAAAATTTGGCCAGACTTCTTTTTGAGAAGTTGGATTTTCTGTTATCTGGTAGCCATTAGTTTTCTCAAAGTGTGTGGCTAGGGCAATGCGCAGCCTACAACATGAACCTAGCAAGAGAACAGAGGCTAAATGGAGCCCACAGCCGCACAGGAAATGTGCCATTTCAGTTCTTGGCAAGTGACAAAGCAATGGCTCCAGGTATCTTTCAACTCTTCCAGGAGTACTGGTGCATGGCGTTGATGGAAAACATTTATAACATTCAGTCTGTCGAGTCTAGATGATGCAAGATTTTAATAGTGGCCACAGAAATGGCAAGAAAATTAAAATAAAAATAACCTGCTATTTTGTAAACAATTTAGATTGTTCAGATTTCTGCTCATACAAATTAATTCCCTTAATATACAAAGCTGAAATGCGGCCCATAAAAATTTGCGACATAAACCAAAATAGAAACTAATATTGACACTGAAAAGTATAATTCTTTATGAGATCTGCTAGAGATGAGACAAGCTAGCTTGACACAAATATTTTCTTAAAAAGGCATAGATACTGTGAAAAAAAGGTTATGAAATGAGATCAAAGTAAAAATAAATAGCCACTTGAATAAAATTGGAGAAAAGTAGCGTTAACATAGTAACTCTATTTTACTATTGACATAGTAAAATAATCTCCATTAAAATCAGTAAAGAATGGGATTAGTATTACAAATGTCAGCTCTATAATATGAGAAGGGAATTTAGAATATTTTAAATGTAAAGAAAATAGAAAAAGTAAAAGATGTTATTAACAGATAGTAATGACAGTGAACTGCCAACATATTGATAAATGTTGCTACTAAATGCTAACAAGTAAAAATCAAAAGACAGACATAAAACTAATTTCTAATCCATATAAACAACTGATATTATCATTTGGAATTGTAAAATAAATATCCATGTATCTGGTTTAACATCATGAGCTGAAATATTTTTTACAATAAAAATAAAATTGTTACAGAATGAGACTTGTTCTTTTTAAAGTTCAGTGCCAAAAAGATCAAGTAGAACATTAGTTGTGGAGTTCTGATAGGAAAAATATTAACTAACAAATAATATTGAGGCCTATTATTTTAATTTTGAGGGCAAAAATAAAAATTAATATTGCTTTGGATAGTTGAAAGTGTAATACATTAACAAATATCACATTTTTAAAATAATGCATTTTGTAAGTAAAATGATAGACCATGTCTAATAACATATAAACAGTCATTAAAATGACAAATTTTAGGGTGTGGATGTATATATACTTAATTTTGCCTACCTAAAAAATGAATGGCATTTGGGGAAAATATGCTAAATTACATGAAACTCTTTGAGAAATGCAACAATTTGAGAAACTCTGCAGACTGAGCCATTTAATTGTACAAATAAGACCAATAGTCAACAGTATACATATGCTACTATATTTAGTAATGAAAAATATTATAGGTATACGGCAATGAAGTCATACTAAGAAAAACATTGTACCTAGAACATAAAGTTAAAATATGCATGTCTTTATGGAAAGCCATTATTTGTGAGCTATTTTGTTAATCCCTGTGACATCAATTATTGATACTAAAAATGTATTATCTCATTCACCCCAGAAAGTATGAAATGTTTACAGTGTTTATGAAAAATTGGCTATATATTCCAAGTTAAAGTTTTCTATTCTCTAATCGTTTAGTATAATTTGAAAATTAACATTGCACACAATAACATACTTAAAAATTTGCTCAAGTGTTAACAACTTATTTTTGTTTTACTTTCAAAACTGTTACTATTTTTTCTACTTTTAGACATTTTAAGAGCCAATGTTATGTTTTTTATTTAATTTTAGTTCATTTTGTTATTCAGTATATTATTAGAAATTTGTTGAATTGTAAATTGATACTTTATATAAATGTATGATGTACAAAGCAGTGTTTTGAGTTATAAATAGGTGGAGTAATTAAATCAAACTAGTTAACATATCCATCACCTCAAATATTTAATACGCTTGTGATGAGAACATTTGAAATGTACCTTCCTAGCAATTTTGAAATGCATTTAATACTCTATTCTTAACCTATATGCACCATGCTGTGCCACAGAACTATATATATATATTTTTTCCCTCCTGTCTGAAATTTTGTATTCAATAATCATTGCCCACCCCTGCTCAAATCCTCCATCCTCTGTAACAGTCACTCTACTCTGTTTCTGTGACTTGAATCATTTTAGATTCCACATATTAAGTGTTAATTTCAGTACTATTCACAATAGCAAATATATGGAATTGACCTATTATTCATCAACAGATGAATGTATAAAAAATTTTAACATAGACATATGGTTTAAATATGTGTAAATTACCCAAATACTATATAAAATTAGAAATACAAAGCTATAGGTAAAAACTAGGAGACATATTTATCTAGAAATGGAGTTTTTCTACAGAAGAACTTATAGAACCTGGTTGATCTGTTATGAGCTTTCAAAAGAAGTCCCCAATGTCATTAGCATTCAATCCACACCTATTCTCTTTATGATATGATGCCTAGTAGAAATAGATGGTTTTCTCTCTCATGCTATGTGTGATTATCAAGGCTTTATCCTTTCTTGGTTGAGATTTCAAGTAAAATACTGACATATGCAAGAATGATTACACATTCAAATGTACATTTATGTGATCTTTCAGAAGTGTGCAGCTGCAAACATTCACAGAGTTATATTCAGAGTGATCTTTCTTAAATACAAGAAAATAACAATGCACAAGCTCATGACAGTATTTCCAATGTTTAAAACTGTATTTCAAAGTCTAATTTTCAGTGACTAGGCAGAGACTTTAATTATTCCACAATAAGAACTACATACATTGTGATTTATAAAAGGAAATTATTTTAGTGTTAATTATAGTGAAAATACTTCTGAAATATTCCGTTGAATATTAACATTTATCTTTAATTTTGCTAGTTTTACTTACAAGTACTACTTCTAATAAGAGTAGTTGAATATCAAATTAATATACTTGAAGTAGAAAACAAAATGTAAGTGATAGTTAATATTGTTACTTAATGAGAGGTGGTATAGATAATATTCCAGATTTTCCAACTATCACTTTATTAATGATATATATGTACATATACATGTATATGACCAAAAAAAAAAAAAGGCTTACCTCAATAGGTGTTATTATTTCTTTCTTTCTTTCTTTCTTTTTTTTTTTTTTTTTAGACAGCGTCTCACTCTGTTGCCCAGGCTGAAGTGCAATGGCACGGTCTCGACTTGCTGCAACCTCCATCTCCTGGGTTCAAGCAATTCTCCTACCTCAGCTTCCTGAGTAGCTGGGATTACAGACATGCACCACCACACTCAGCTAATTTTTAAAAATATATTTTCAGTAGAGACAGAGTTTCACTTTGCTGGTCAGGCTGGTCTCGAACTCCCGACCTCAGATGATTCGCCCACCTCGGCCTCCCAAAGTTGGGATTACAGGTGTGAGCCACCGCGCCCAGCCAGGTGTTATTATTTCTATGTATCAGATGAATTAATATCATAAAATAGCACTGGGAATTGTAATTTTACATTACAAGTATGTGAAAATCACATCCCCCACAGACCAAATTAAAAAACTGAAATCATGTAAAAATGACTTAGAAATATTTATTAAACCTAAATTCATAAGAAAAAATTACAGTTACAGATATGATATAAATTGTACAGCATTAATTTGTTAGTGTAGCTTGAAACTAGCATTCTGTGTGAAATGTCAGGGTGCTCAAATAGGTAGCTTCACTATTAGTAATTTCCAAGTGCCTCTAATTAGCTATTATATCTTGAAAATGTATGTACTACGTAAAAACTAAAGCTATAATTCACCCAACACGTCTGATACAGACATTTTTTTTTGAGAATAAACACATTTCCTAGTGAGAACATTTAGTCGTTGTGCAGTGCTGGAGGTGGTGTGGATGGCAGAATGGAGGGAGGGGCCGAGTGAAGGGATGTTAGATTGACTAATGAGTCATTGTTTGTGGATTGGAAGAGTGGCTAACAAAATGGAAATTAGTAACATTCTTTTAGAGATGCTGTTTAGTAGGTAGGGGAAGTCAGTTAAGTCTAAAAGCTCCTCTGAGAAGAGCAGAAATGATACAAATCTATTTGTTTTATCCAGTACTTTAATAAGTGACTTTATAAGAGGATACTACAAAAAAATAACTGGTTGCTACCCTGGGTCTATTTCCAAGTGATACTGAAAATGCTCTAGGAAAGCCTCCTTTCCTCAGGTAGTCATTATTTCAGAGACTGTCTTCTAGGAAAATTAAATAATCTGAGGAACTCCTGTGTTTTCTGGGCTGGTGAATGTCAAAATTATACAATTGAAATCATATTAGGAAAAGAATGAATACATTATCTTTTTATAAAATCTTTAGCAAGATGTAAACAATCAAGATGTCACATAAAGGTTTATGTAAGTCTACATTTTAAAAAAATGGGAAGGATTTATGTTGATTTTAACATGATGCCAGAATTATTTAAAGGATGCTTGATGAGTACTGAAAATAAAAAGTTTGTTTATTCACTCATTTAGTCATTCATATATTCACCTAACAAAATATTATCAGTTGTAACACTAGTCAGACATGCAGCTATTTGGGGCGAATGGTTAAGGAAAACAAAAACAAAAACAAAAAACAGATGAATAAAGAAAAAGCCTGTCTTCTTTTAGGAAGTCAAAACTTTACTACAGAAGACTGAAATATGTAAGTTAGGGAAAGTATGGTATGATGCCTAATGTTATCACTTGCTACAAAGGAAAATAAAGTGGGACAACAGAAGATATGGTGAGTAGAAAGCTATTTTAGACTGATAGCAAAGGGAGAACTCTAGGGAAATGACATTTAAGCAGAGATCTAGATAAAATAAGATAAATAACTATGAGAAAGTCAGGGGGAAAGAAAATTGCAGGGGGAGAAAGCCCTAAGCAAAGACATCTTGAGGTACACTGGTACCATATTTGTTATTTTTTAATTTATTTTATAGAGCCAGAGCCTCGCTCTGTCGCCCAGGCTGAAATGCAGTGGTGTGATCTTGGCTCATTGTCAACCTCCACCACCCAGGTTCAAGCAATTCTCTCACCTCAGCCTCCCGATTAGCTAGGACTACAAGCGCATGCCACGATGTCCAGCTAATTTTTTTGTATTATTAGTAGAGACAGGGTTTAGCCATGGTGGCCAGGCTGTTCTCCAACTCTTGACCTCAGATGATCCACCCACCTTGGCCTCCCAAAGTGCTGGGATTACAGGCACGAGTCACCGGCTGGGCCACAGGTACCGTGTGCAGAATTGGTGGGTTCTTGGTCTCACTGACTTTGAGAATGAAGCCACGGACCCTCGCCATGAGCGTCACAGTTCTTAAAGATGATGTGTCTGGAGTTTGTTCCTTCTGATGTTTGGACATGTTCGGAGTTTCTTCCCTCTGGTGGGTTCGTGGTCTCGCTGGCTTCAAGAGTTAAGCTGCAGACCTTCTCAGTGAGTGTTACAGCTCATAAAGGTGGCCTGGACCCAAAGCGTGAGCAGCAGCAAGATTTATTGCAAAAATCGAAAGAACATACCTCCCACAGTGTAGAAGGGAACCCAAGTTGGTTGCCTGATGGCTCTAGCAGCCTGCTTTTATTCCCTTATGTGTCCCCACCCACATCCTGCTGATTGGTCCATTTTACAGAGAGCTGATTGGTCTGTTTTGATGGGGTGCTGATTGGTGTGTTTTCAATCCCTGAGCTAGACACAGAATGCTGACTGGTGCATTTACAATCCTTTAGCTAGACACAGAGTGCGAGACAGAAAAGTTTTCCCAGTCCCCTCTAGGTTAGCTGGATACAGAGGACTGATTGGTGTATTTACAAACCTTGAGCTAGATAGGAGCTAGATACAGAGTACTGATTGGTGTATTTACAAACCCTGAGCTAGATACAGAGTGCTGATTGGTACATTTACAATCCTTTAGCTAGACAAAGAGTGGTAGACAGAAAAGTTCTCCAAGTCCCCAATAGGTTAGCTAGATACAGATTACTGATTGGTGTATTTACAAACCTTGAGGTAGACACAGAGTGCTGATTGGTGTGTTTACAATCCCTTAGCTAGACATAAAGGTTCTCCAAGTCCCCACTAGACTAAGGAGCCCAGCTGGATTCACCTAGTGGATCCCGGACCAGGACTGCAGGCAGAGCTGCCTGCCAGTCCTGTGCCCTGTGCCTGCACTCCTCAGCTCTTGGGCAGTTGATGGGACCTGGCAGTCGATGGGACTGAGTGCTGTGGCGCAGGGAGCTGTGCTGGTCAGGGAGGCTCAGGCAGTGGGCCGCGCAAGAGCCCACAGTGGGGGTGGCGGTGGGGGGAGGTTCCAGCATGGCAGGCTGCAGGTCCTGAGCCCTGCCGCACAGAGAGGCAACTGAGGCCTGGAGAGAATTCGAGCGCAAGGCCGGTGGGCCGGCACTGCTGGGGTACCCGTCATACCCTCTGCAGCTGCCGGGCCTGGGTGCTAAGCCCCTCACTGCCCAGGGCTGGTGGTGCCGGCCAGCAGCTCTGAGTGCGGGCTGCCAAGCCCATGCCCACCCTGAACTTGCGTTGGCTCCCCAAGCCCCACACGCAACCCTGGTTCCCACCCATGCCTCTCCCTCCACACCTCCCCGCAAGCAGAGGGTGCTAGCTCGGCCTCAGCCAGCCCAGAGAGGGGATCCCACAGTGCCGTGGTGGGCTGAAGGGCTCCTCAAGTGCCATCAGAGTGTACGCCAAGGCAGAGGAGGTGCTGAGAGTGAGGGCTGCTAGCACATTGTTACCTCTCAGTATTATATAATGTAACATCTTATAGGACCCTCTTAGAGCCATGACTGACCAAGAGTAAATCATGATATCAGATATTATTTGAATAAAACTCAATGACTGAGTGAGTGGTAGTAAATTTAGTATATTTCACAGAAATGTTGTACAATCTCATGTCATCTGGCACAATAGAAACAATTATAAATTGAAGAGTCAGCAACAAATGATGAATTATATACAATAGTGAGCATGACAAAATAAACTCCTCTGACTTGGGCCTTGTGTTTAATCCAAAGAAAAAACAAAACCCTATCAGTAACTGGGGTGAATACATTTATGCCACACTGGATAACCTTAAAATTGATCCTCAGAAATAAAAAGTAGAGTCAATATCCAAAAATATTACAGCAAAAGAATGGCATCATTAGAAAAAATTTTTGAATAATGCAATATATTGGTATGAGCTGCTGTATTACGGTTCTCCAAAGAAACAGAACCAATAGGAGATATATATATATGTCATAACCCAAATGATTATGAAGGTTAACCGGCAGCCAGATCTGCAGTCTACACCAGAAGAGCCAATGCCATAACACTCCCAGTCCAAAGGCCTAAGATCCAAGAGAGCCAAAGCTATAATTCCAGTCCACAGGCCAACAAGCTCTAGACCCAGGGAAAGCCAATTTTCAGTTTAAGACGGAAGGCAGGAAAAAAAAAAAGAAAAGAAAAAAAACAACCTGGTGTCCCAACTAAAAGGTAACTGGAAAGAAGGAACCCCCCCCCTTATCCAGGGAGGGTAAGCCTTTAGGTATTTTCTGGCATCTAACTGATTGGATGAGGCCTGCCCACATTAAGGAGGGCAATGTGCTTTACTGGGTTTACCAATTTAAATGTAAAGTCATGCAAAAGCAGCTTTACAGAAACACCCACAATGTTTAAGCAAATATCTGAGTACCATGGGGCCCAGTAAAATTGACAAACATTGTAAGTCCACCCCTTGTTAACTTAACCACCCATATGCATATCTTTAAATCATACTCAATCTCTAAATGAAGACAATAGCAAAGTCTGAATTTCCTAACTTGATACATCTATCTTGTGTACAGTGGAAAATGTATCACCACCTGCTTCTAACAAGGAGGTAAAGTCATTGAGTGACATTTACTTTTCTTCATATCCCATAACTTAATTACTATGATGGATTAGTCAGTTTGGTTTCATATTACAAAGTACCACAGACTGGGTGGTTTATAAAGAGCAGAAATTTATTTCTCACTGTTCTTAAGGATAGATGTTCAAGATGAGGGTGCCAGCATTATTGAGTTCAAGTAAGGGTTCTTTCCCAGAATGCAGACTGCTGACTCCTTGTATCCTCACATAGTAGAAGAGGAAAAGAGTTTTCTGGCTCCCTTTTGTTAAATTAATTAATTATAATTATTATTTTTTTTTTGGACGAACGCTTTCTCTGTCGCCAGACTGGATTGCAGTGGCATGATCTCAGCTCACTGCAACCTCTGGCTCCCGGGTTCAAGCGATTCTTCTGCCTCAGCCTCCTTAGTAGCTGGGACTACAGGTTCATGACACTTTGCCAAGCTAATTTTTGTTTATTTTTAGTAGAGATGGTGCTTCATCATATTGGCCAGGATGGTCTCAATCTCCTGACCTCGTGATTTACCCACCTTGGCCTCCCAAAATGCTGGGATTACAGGCATGAGCCACCGCACCCAGCCCTGGGGTCCCTTTTGTAAGGGCACTAATCCCATTGGTGAGGACTCCACCTTCTTATGTCTAGTAGTTACCTCCCAGTGGCCTCATCTTCTGATGGCATCACCCTAGGAGCAAGAATTTCAACACATGAATTTTGGGGCAACATAAACATGTAGTTTGTTGTCATGCTGTAAAATTAACAATAAATACTATGTTAAAAAGTCAACATATCTTACATTACATGACCAGGAAATAAGAGAGAAAACAAAATATTTTATACAAACATGCACATATTTATAACAAAATAGAAAGGAAATGCTCATGTCAATTACAGTTCTCTTTTCTGTAACTGGACACATGGTCACAGCTGGCTATGACCTAGGATAAATCCCGGCTGCTTCTACTACCTAATCTGTATTTCTTTTGTCTTCATTAAGTACTTCAGCTGATCTTGGGTGACCTAGACGTTTACTCTTGAGGGGCCTTGGCCATTAGTAGTCCTGACTGGATTCAGTTGTTTTCTGTTTTCCTTTGACCTTCATCAAAGAGCATTGTAACACCAAGAAATGCTTTCAATGATCTTTATTCCAGATATAGCTTTTCTTACCTCTGTTGTAGGAGGGTAGACCAATTTACTCTTGTAGTCAAGGTCAATAACCCCAGCCAGTGTAGTAACTCTTCTTCGCCTGTTGATCCTGAGCATGAGGAATTCTAAGTGTCCCAGTGGCAGTCTTAACTAAGAGTCAGGAATCATTTTTTGTTGTTGTTGTTGTTGTTTGATTTTTTTTTTTTTTTTTTTTTCCAAATTGGTGAAAGCACTTCCCTCTTTGAAACTAAGGACTCTAGGTTAGCAGAGCATAAGGTTTTGAAACAAAAACAACAATTTTTTAGTGGGTCACTAGGAGTAATGGTGCTACTTCTATTTCTACCTTTTCTATCTTGGACCATGAGTACTGGCAATGGAAGAAATAACTCATCTATGGACACTGATTTAGAGCATATAGAGCCTTCTAGAGAACCTTGCTCCATCTTGTGAGATATTATCACCTTGCTGGCACTACAACTGAACTTTCAGAAAACTCTTCTACTGTTTTATCAAACCAGCCACCTCAGAATAGTGGGAAACATGATAAGATGAGGGAAATCTATGAGCATGGGCCCAATGCATCACTTCATTTGCCATAAAGGGAGTTGGTTTTTTTGTTGTTGTTGTTTGTTTTTATTAGAAGTAATGCTACGTGGAATACCATGATGATGATAAGGTATTCGGCAAGTGCATGGATAGTAGTTTTGACGGAAGTAGTGCATGCAGAGAAGGCAAATCATATCCAGAGTAATTTTCTATTTTATTAAGAACAAAATGATGCCTCTTCTGTGATGAAAATGTTTCAGGTAACCAATCTGCCACAAGGTAGCTAGCTGGCTGATCCCCCTGGGGAATGGCACCATATTTGGGGCCAGGTCTATCTACAGACTTCTTTCCCAAATTTCCAATTTATGTTCTTTTTGTCTGTGATCATCCAGCCAAACCATTGGCTCCAGATACAGCCCATAAATCCATATTTTATTGTTCTTTTGGGCATTTCATCTTCCAAGCACAGGGAACAATCTGGCCTAAGTCTTTTTTCTTGTCAAGTCATCCTAGGGAACTCCTTATAAAGCCATAAATGCGGGCTAAAAGAGAGAAGGCAGTGTGGCAGAAGTGGCGACCATAGGCATTTGGACCACTTCATGTAACTTACTTGTGCCTTCAGGGCCTTCTCAAGCCCAATGACATATATAAAAGTTTCATTTGATGATGAAGTGCTGCTATGGAAGGTATAATGTTGTGACTTGGTGGATTAATAACATCTAACTCATTATGGACAACTCAGGTCCCATGGTTGAATTATCACACATGTGATAATTCAGTCCGTACTAAGATCCAGTAACATACCAACAACTGTTTCTCAAAAGGAGTATAGGTAGCCATAGCGGATGGCAAGATTTTTTTCCTAAAGGCCTGCACTATGATTTACCTATAGGAACCTATCAAAGGCTCCAAACAGAATGCCTGTCACTGCCATTTTGAGCACCATTGTATCTACTGGATCATACAACCCAAGAGACAGAGTAGCTTGTGCAGCAATCTGGTCCTCCTGTAAAGCCCTCCCTTATTCTGGGCCCCACTCAAACTAGCAGCTTTTCAGATCACTAGGTAAATGGAAACACCCGAATAAAGAATATTTTACCTCTAAAATCTAAAGAGGCCACTAGGTATTCTCTCTCTCTTTCTCTCTCTCTTTCTTTTATTTTTTGTATTATTATTATTATTATTATTATTATTATTATTTTTGCCTGTAGGAGGAACCAGATGCAGCAACTTATCCTTCAGCTAAGAAATGACATCGTGATAGGCCCTATGGACCCCTAGAAATGTTACTGAGTTAGAAGGACCCTGATTTCCTGTTGGATTTATTTCCCACCCTCTGATATGTAAATGTCTTAACAATTGGTCCAGAGTAGTTGCTACTTCTTGCTCACTTGGTCTAATTAACATAATGTTATCACTGTAATGAACCAGCATGATATCTTATAGAAAGTAAAGATGATACAGATCCCTGTGAACCAAATTATGACAATGGCCTGAAGAACTTTTATAACCCTGAGGTAAAACAGAAAAGGTATACTTCTGTTAGTGCCAGCTGAAAACAAACTACTTCTGGTGGTCCTTATTAACAAGAATGAAGAAAACAGTCTGCTAGATCAATAGTTGTATACTAGGGACAAGGAGATGTGTTAATTTGCTCAAGCCGTAAAGCTACATCTGGTGCAGTGCTGCAATTGGGGTTACCACCTGGTTAAGATTTTGATAATCCACTGTCATTCTCCAAGATCCATCTGTCTTCTGCACAGATCAAATAGAGGAGTGGAATTGGGATAAGATGGAAATCACCACCCTTACATTTTTCAATTCTTCATGATGGAACTAATCTCTGCAATCTTTTCATAAATACTGTATTGCCCTTCGTTTACAGTTTTCCTGGTTAGAGATAGTTCTAGTGGCTTCCACTTGTCCTTTTCTACCATAGCAATTTTCACTCCACAAATCAGCTGCTGAATGTGTATATTCTTACTGTGCATTCCAGAACTGGGGAAGTAACCACAGGCTGTGTTTGGGGACTCACTCGGACCATTGTGATTTGAACCTGTGTGAAAACTCCACTGCTCACCCGACCTCCATCAGCCCCAGTTCTGACGGGTAGACACTAGTGATGTTTTA
Organism: Chlorocebus sabaeus; assembly: GCF_047675955.1. NCBI lineage: Eukaryota > Metazoa > Chordata > Mammalia > Primates > Cercopithecidae > Chlorocebus > Chlorocebus sabaeus. Next base: position 65,134,544 of record NC_132920.1, on the reverse strand, counting down.
TGTCTCCTGAAATTAGTATGGGTTCAGGCACAGTGTCCGGTAGTCCTTAAAAGGTCTGATTGTTGTGGGAAACTGAGGACAGGAGAGACCGATACGGAGAACAGGAGGATTGTTTATTTTAGGTACGCCTGGCTCCGTGGATTCACATGCAAAAAAGCTGAGCCTTGAGCAAAGACAGAGCGGGGTTTTTATAAGAGGACCGACAGAAGCAAAACAAAAGCAGTTAATCATACAGTGATAGGTCATGGAATGTAGAGCATAGCATAACTTGTGGCCTTGCATAGCTGGTGACCTTATAGCTGCATTGAAAGGAAAACAAGAACTGGCTTAAATAGAGACATTTGTACAACATAATCATGCTTAAGAAACCAGGGAAAGGAGTAACAGTAAAATAATTTGTCTTTCTCTCTTTTTTTTTTTTCCCCCCCTTCAACCTTGCTCTGGAATGGGGGATATCTGGAGTCCCTTCCTTTGGCCTTGCCTTTCTGAACATTGTTACCTTATAATCGTCCTTGAAGCAAGCTTGCTAGGTAGGGTAAAGCTTGTTCTTTTCTTTTTAACCCTTGCCTTGCCTATTATTTTCCTTAGGAATAAATGCATATTTATTTTTAAGTTTCTACCTCATGATTGTTTCCCTTTCCTTAATGCAGAGCTACACTGGTAAAAGGCTGTGGAGTCACTTGTAGAATGCTGGTAGAAAGAGTAACGGCCCAGTAGTCCCCACTTATCTGTAGTTTCACTTTCCATGGTTTCAGTTACCTGTGGTAACTGTGTAGTCAACATAGTTGACTACTGTCCAAAATATTAAATGGAAAATTCCAGAAATAAACAGTTCATATATTTTAAATTATGTGCCATTCTGAGTAGCATGATGAAATCTCACATCATCTTGCTCCCTCCCTCTTAGGACATGAATCATATTTTTATGCAGTGTATCCATGCTGCATGTAGCACCCACATATTATTCACTTAGTAGCCATCCTGATTATTAAATTGACTATTATGGTTATTGCAGTGTTTGTGTTCAAGTAATCCTTACATTACTTAGTAAAGGCCCCAAAATGCAAGAGTATTGTGACTAATTTATAAATTAAACTTGATCACACATTAGGATAGTAGGCCCTATCATCCTAATCTTAATCTTATGCATCTGTGGGAGATTTAGGTCACTCATGCCAATATATTTATGCATAAAGTCATTTTTAGATATGTTATAATTTTTAATGTCCAGATATTTAGAATGCTGATTCTACTTATCTGTGAGGATGAATTTTAAATTTGTTCAGTATAACATTAATGTATTCATTACTGTGCTTAGTATGAAATTTTTATATATATATAATAATTACAATATATGAATGGATTAATGTATATCGTAATTGTTCTGTTTCCATAACTAACATAGATTTTGGTACTGAGAATGGTTCAAAAGGAAGGGATTTATAAAGATGAGTTTGTTCAGAAATGGTTCTGGGATTTTTGGAATTGACTCGAACATGATTAGATTTAGATTCTGATTGATGCAGAATGGCTGGGCTCCTGGCTAAACTCTACCCTCAAACCTGGAATCTTGGCCCTAAGTCACCCTTTAGTGAGCTGTTAATTCTTAGCCATCCATGGACTGCAGGCTGAGTGAAATAAGCCCATTCGGTTCCTGCTCATGAAGGGACAAGGTCACAGTCAAGGGGGTCAAAGGCAAAGGAACAGTCTTCTCTCATGATGTCACTATTTTCAGCAGTTCAAAGAGCACTGATTGCCCATGGTATGATCTGGCAATAGAGATAAATAAATAATCACCATTGGATACTCCTAACCAACCACTTATAAGAAGCAAAGATCTCGGTGACTGAATATATGATACTTTTGAATATTTGTCCCAAATTTAGAAATATAATGTAATTGGTTGATTTTTCCTAATGTTGCTAGATAAAGTGGGAAAAGAAAAGGATGATCTCAGGAATTTGAATTACCAGTTTAAGCAGCATATACACAATCTGAAAACTTTATGTATGCTGAGAACTTTACCTCCTGTAGACATAGGATTAAGAATGCTGAAAGTCAAATTGAGGATTTTATCCTTCAACTGGCTAAAGGTAGAGCTCATGGTCTCTGTGGTGGTTAATTTTATGTTTTGACTGGGGCTGAGTGCAGTGCCTCACGACTGCAATTCCAGCACTTTGGGAGGCCGAGGCAGATGGATCACTTGACATCAGGAGTTCAAGACCAGCCTGGCCAATGTGGTGAAATGCAGTCTCTACTAAAAATACAAAAAACTAGCTGGACGTGGTAGTGAACACCTGTAATCCCAGCTACTAGGGAGACTGCGGCAGGAAAATTGCTTGAACCCAGGGGGCGGAGGATATAGTGAACTGAGATCATACCACTGTACTACAGTCTGAGTGACCAAGCAAGACTCCATCTAAAAAAATAAATAAATAAAAAAAATTAAAAACTTGACTGGGCCACTGGATTCCCAGATAGCTGGTTAAACACTGTTGGGTATGTCTTTAAGGATGTTTCTGGAAGAGATTAGTATTTGAATTGGTGGGTTGAGTAAAACATGTGGCCCTCCCCAGTGTGGGTGGGCACCATCCAATTTGTTGAGGGCTGGAATAGAATCAAAAGTTAGAGGAAGGTTGAATTTGCCCTCTGTCCTATTGTGTGAGCTGAGACATTGATCTTTTGCCATGAATGCTTCTGGTTCTCATGCCTTCATACCCAGACTGGAACCATCATTGACTCTCTGACTCTCAGAACTTCAAACTATGCCACCAACTTTTTTGGGTCTCCAATTGGCAGACAGCAGATTGTGGAATTTCTCAACTTCCAGCTTTCTGTGAGCCAATTTCTTATAATAAATCTATATATATATATATATATATATATATATATATATATAAAATCTATTGATTCTGTTTCTCTGGAGAATCCTAAAACAGATTTTGGTATTGAGAGGATGGGATGTTGTTATGATAAGTACCTAAAAATGTGAAAGCAATTTTAGAACTGGATAATGGATAGATCCGGAAAGAATTATATGCTAGAAGAAGCTGAGACTCTTCTGAAGAGACTTTTAAAAACAATTCTGTTGAGGGCTCAGAAAGAGAAGAGAGGTAGAGAAAGTTTCAGTTTTCCTAAATAATACGTAAATCATATATAGAACACTGCGTTATGGCTGCCATTATGGTCTCAGGCAAAAACAAGAAACATGCTATTGGACAATGGAGAAGATGTGATCTGTGTTACAAACTAGCAAAGAACTTTCCTGAATTTTATTTATGTTCTAGTTGTTTTGTGGAAGGTAGGGGTTGCAATCAATAAAATTAATATTTAATTGAAGAAACTTCTCAGCAAAATATTGAAGTGCTTGGTTCTTTCTGACTTTTCATAGTAAAATGTGTGATGAGATAAGTGACTTAAAGACCAAATTATTACAAAAATACCTAGAAATTAAATATTTAGAAAATTCTCAGTCTATCCATATCACACAAAACAAAATGAGAAAGTGTGTTAAGCAAGAACAGTTAGGATGTATTTTGTGTTGGTATTGGGGACATCACGTTTCTTTCAATAGTACAGATGGCCTTCACTCAAAACCATGAGCAGAGGGGCTGCCCCAAACTGTGAGGGTAGGGCCACCCTAAGCAATAAAGGGGTAACTCCTGCTTCAATAATTCTGGAAGGCAGGACACCTACCCCAGTGGGATCAGAAGGAAGAGCATCTAGCCAAAGAGAATTATTCTTGAGCCTTAAGATCACCTGGAGTTTCCTTGCTAGGTTTTGAACTTGCTTGAGACCCATCACCCCTTCCTTCTTTCCTATTTCTCCTTTTTGGAATGAGAATGTTTGTCTTATGCCTGTCCTACTATTGTAGCTTGGATGAACACAATTTGTTTAGTTTCAAAAAATCACAGAGGGAGAGGAATTTTGCCTCAGGATGAATTGGCTTTCAAGTTGCACCTATATCTAATTTAGATGATATATAGGTAAGACTTTGCATTTTAAACTTTAGAGGTGATGCTAGTATAAGTTAACTTTTGGGGCTGTTGAGTTGAATATATTTTGCATGTGAGAATGACATGAATTTGGGGGGAAGAATGGAAAGTTATGAATTGAATGTCTCTGTCCCTCTACCCACAATGTAAGGATATTTGGAGGTAGGGTCTTTGGGAGGTAATTAGGTCATGAAGGCTCCACCCTCATGATTAGGATTAGTGCCCTTATAAGAAGAGGTCAGAGATTAGCTTGCCCTCGGTCTGCCATGTGAAGATGCATGAAAAGTGAACAGTCTGAAACTTGGAAGAAGACCCTCACCAGATCCCCACCATTCTGGCACGCTTATCTCAATTTCCCAGCGTCTAGAACTGTGAGAAATAATTTCTGTTGTGTATAGGCCACCTAGTATATGGTACTTTGTTATAGCAGGCTGAATTAAGACAGTCTCCATGAATGCCGTAAGTCAGATTCTGTAGCTTTACAGGTAGGAATCACATCTAACCTACATGTCACAGCAGCTGCTGAAGCAGAAACTCAGAACTACCAAGTCTTATAAGACTCAGGGCTGGATATCACAATTCTTTACTACTTGTTTCAGGACATACCTATGCATGGCACTTGTCTGGAGATGACATCCCCCTTATAAAAGTGCCTCCACAGGTTGCTCCCTTTTAAATCCAATTCTCTCACTATGATACCTTGAATCTGAGTCACACACATATACCTAAACTGCAAGATAATCTAGATATGCTTGTTTGTTTGTTTGAACTTATGCTTTGGGAAGTGGGACACACAATGTGGGTGATTATAAAATATAGGGAATACATTCAAAGACACGAAGGACAAAGATTGACTAGAAACTGTATTTGAATGATTGAGCAGGATTTGGTTGTCATTTTAAGAGCTGATACTGACAAACAGAGCCTAGAGTCAAGAAAAAATGATAGGATGATAACAAGGCTGAATAATGACTATTATTAGGCTTAAGTTGGAGATAATATTTGCCTTCAATTTTTTTTATTTCTTTAAATATTTGTAATATGATAAATTAAAGTATCAATTATAAATTTTGAAGAGAAAATTATAATAAAATTTACTGATTTGCATTTTTGAAAGTTTTACAATCATTAAAGCTAACCATTAGTAGGATATTAGGAATGTAAAATAAAATTATATTAAGAGATCTTAACATCTTTAAAAAAAAACTTAAGCCGGGCGCGGTGGCTCAAGCCTGTAATCCCAGCACTTTGGGAGGCCGAGACGGGTGGATCACGAGGTCAGGAGATCGAGACCATCCTGGCTAACACGGTGAAACCCCGTCTCTACTAAAAACACAAAAAACTAGCCGGGCGAGGTGGCGGGCGCCTGTAGTCCCCGCTGCTCGGGAGGCTGAGGCAGGAGAATGGCGTAAACCCGGGAGGCGGAGCGTGCAGTGAGCTGAGATCCGGCCACTGCACTCCAGCCCGGGCGACAGAGCAAGACTCCGTCTCAAAAAAAAAAAAAAAAAACTTATGTTGAAAATACTATATTATGTTACAAAAAAAATTCCTCTTGCGTTTAGTTCTAGCAATTTTTCTTTCCAGATAAAATAATGATGTTCCTTCTAGAGAATGAGAATGATACAGTCCCTCACATTTCCAATTTCGATATAGTTGCCAAAAACTTCAAAGTTAAATGTTTCTTTCTAGTCTCAGTAACTGTCCTAACTTGGTTGTTATGCTTTCATAGCCATTTCTATTATTCTCCCTATCTTCAGGGAATTGCTCTTGTGACCTCTATTTTTATCAGTAACTTTATTTGTATTAATGTTTGATTGTATGATTTCCCAAATATACTTTATGGAGTAGGGGAAAAGGGAGGATGTAAATTATATGTAAACATCATAACTATTGTTTACATATATTACTTATCGAACTAAGTATGATATTGAAATACATAATATTCATGATTTTTTCAAATCTATAATTTATCATTTTTATCATACGATCTACAACCAAAACCATGAGTTACCTAGTAAAATTCATCTCTTTAATAATTTCGTAGGTGGAAATCAAGTATCTTAAATTGCAGAATCAATTTTAATATTTGTAATCTATTTCATATACATATTTGCAATGATTCTATCATGATTATTGGTAAACACCAGTGTGTGTTTCATAGGTATTGTTTCAAGAATTATAACTTATTAATTATTCATTGCACATCCACAGCATGGCAACATTTTTACATTGTGAACATGTAAGTCATTTCTGAATATAATTGCCTATTACATTAGCAAATATCCTGTGCATAATAAGACACAATTATGTTTTCTTTATATGCTGTGTATGTGTGTATGTGTGTCTCTGTGTGTGTGTGTATAGAGGGGAGAGAGAGAGAAACACACATTTTCTAAGTTAGGTTAATTTCAATATGGCCAATTTTTGAAGAGGTATGGGTTTAAGAAGAGATCCATCTTGGTTTTTTGAACAAATTGGATAGAAAATTTTAAAATATTTCATACTTTGTTTATTCCAGAAACAGATTTCCATTTGTTTGTTTGTTTGTTTGAATTTTAAAGTTTAAATTTTAAAGTTTGGGAATCAATTCTCATACGCTTACCTGGAATTTAGCTGGTTGCATGATAATTACCAATCAGAATTGTTTGAAACCTGTATTCTCGCTTATACACTGCTGGGGGTAACATCTGTCCATGTATCCCCTAAATCTAAGGACAGAAAAATACGTACTAAATAAAATATAAGAGAAGTATTAAAAAGAACATGTAAAAATATGTTACTGTGCTTCTCCTGATAAATTATGATTCATCAGGCCAGGCATGAAACCCCATGGAAAACACTGGTTGAACTTCTGTGTAACACTCCTGCAGGCAATGTACTATGACTAATTAAATATCTTATAAAGACTGTGCCTCTCAAGTTGAGGCAGACTGCGATTGATATTTTTGTCAAGTGATGTTCTCATAGTACCCTTTCTTTTTCATGTGATTAGTCATTTTCCCAACTATAGAATTATTATATTTCAGTGGAACGTTACTACAGTCTAGAAAATCTGAAAAGAAAATTGCAGAATTAATGTCAAGAGAAATATTACATAACTGATAAATATTTTATCCAATGATAATTGAAAATTTGAGCTTTTTTTACAGCCTTGCATAAAGCATCAGGAGTCCATATTTTCAAATCTCTTCAGGATCGCACGTGCTTCTGAAAAGCCAAGGTACTTGTCTTCTTGACAGACATGTACAGAAAAATTCTGGAAGAAGCAAGACTTGCGAACCAAAAATAGGGCTTAATTCAAATTTTTTACATGTGTGATCTCTCTCTCTCTGTCTCTCTAAATATATGTCAAGGTAGGTGTGTGTGTGTGTGTGTGTATATAAATGTTTGTATATATATGTCGGAAGATTGTGTGTGTATATATATATGCACACACATTAAGATGTGTATTTATAACAATTATAAATGTTAATTTAAAATTTTCAGTGTTTTTTTATTAAACAGATATTGTAGAGTAGCTTAAGTAGAAATTACCTTACTGGAAATGTTTTATATGTTCTTTTTTGCGTTGAGCTCATGATACAATGAACTAGTTTTTAATATTTTAACACAGTATTGTAAAACACCTGGCAGAGATGCAAAAAGAAAATGAAATTTCCGGCCAATATCCCTGATGAACATTGATGCGAAAATCCTCAATAAAATACTGGCAGACCGAATCCAGAAGCACATCAAAAGGCTTATGCACCACGAGCAATTTACATAAAGCATTTTTGTAGATTTAAAATTTTTTTTTAAATTTCATTCATTCATTCATTCATTCATTCATTTATTCATTCATGCACACATGCAACAAATCTTTGTAAAGTAGCTTTTAGATGCCATGCATCAAAGTGAAAGAAAATAATGGTGAACAATGTATATGGAGTTCCTCCCTTCATAGATTTATGATCTTATATGTAGGAGTCAAACCTCTTTCACAGTTTCACAATCAATTTCTATCTTATCAATATTATCATTCTCTAACCACTCCTTAAAGTCTGTATGGTCTCCCAGTTGACTGACGGGAAAGTAAGATATAGATTCTACAGGTGTTGCAGTAACTAGAATGAATAGCAAAGAATGTCATAATCTTAAGTTGACTGAATGGTTATACCAATTGTCTGAAGGATTATCTGGTACATGCAAAATAAAATATAAAAATTATCTCTACGTTAACAATTTGGATATAGTAAAATCAAGAATGAGATATGGAAGGATAATACTGTGTTTCTTATTTACAAGACAAACATTTTTTTGTTTGTTAATTTTTGATCTTCTGATGACATAAAGAAATAGATGAAAAAATTTTAAATAACTTGGATGTGTACTCAATATTAGAAACTACAAAATATTATCAAATTCTGTATTTCATTTAAACCTCAAAACACCCAGTAAATTAAGGTGAGTGCTATTATTTTCATTTTACAGGTTCAAAAATAGAATCCTAGGTTAAATGGCTTAAATTTGCATAGCTAAAAAAATAAGAGCATTTTCTGAAATCCACAGCCTATGTTCTTTCCATATATCCTTAGTCTCTAAGTTACATTTGATACATTCTTCAAAAGCAGGATCAAAATTCACTTCCCCGTGAAGTCATCCTCTTTTTTGACTAGTTCTATATCATTTAATCTTCATTTATTCTACCTAACTTTCAAACACATAATTTCTTTTGCACTTTAAACAATTGGAAGTGGGGTATTTTAAACAATACTCTATACACATTGTTATTTTGTTTAGCTCATTACATTAAGCATACCATATTAAGAAAATATAATAATAGACATATGCACAAGTTCCAGGTTCAGTCAGCAAACATCTACTCACTTATCTTAGGAACCATAATGAGAGTTGTAGAAGAGTCACAGAATAGCAAACCATAGCCCCTACTTTAAATACCTTATCCCCTAATAGTGACACAATTCATAAATACAAATAATAATTCAAGACCAGATGAAGTAAGAGAACTACAGATACGGTTCTATGAGGCCGGGCGCGGTGGCTCAAGCCTGTAATCCCAGCACTTTGGGAGGCCGAGACGGGTGGATCACAAGGTCAGGAGATCGAGACAATCCTGACTAACCCGGTGAAACCCCGTCTCTACTAAAAAATACAAAAAACTAGCCGGGCGCGGTGGCGAGCGCCTGTAGTCCCAGCTACTCGGGAGGCTGAGACAGGAGAATGGCGTGAACCCAGGAGGCGGAGCTTGCAGTGAGCTGAGATCCGGCCACTGCACTCCAGCCTGGGCGACAGAGCGAGACTCCGCCTCAAAAAAAACAACAACAACAACAAAAAACAAAGGGACAATAAATTACTTTCCTTAGAGATTTATTTTTCCAACTTTTATTTTTGATCCTGGGGGTACATGTGTAGGTTTCTTACCTAGGGTATATGGCATGATACTGAGGTTTGGGTACAAAAGATCTCATTACCCAGGTATTGAGCATCGCAACCAATAATTAGCTTTTTAACCCTTGCCTCTCTCCCTCTGCCCTGCAACTAGTAGTTCCCAATTTCTACTGTTGCCATGTGTATTTAAATTTTATATGGAGTAGGCTACTTATCTTTTAAAATCTTTCAGAACTTTTCTAGAGGGTAAAAATCAATGCAATCTGTATTTCATTGTATACTAATGCGGTAGAATATAGTTCATAAATATCAATAAAATAAATTATTTTAGATAAAATAAATAGAATAAGATATATTTACACAGATATGTCTATGATAATGTGGTAAGTAAAAATCATTCCAAATATTTTTATTTTAGAATGCTAATGTGAGAATTTTTTTTTTTTTTTATATTTAGTAATGGGCAAAATTACATCAATAAGTTCAGTAAATAGTCTTTCATTGTTATCAATATGATGTCTTTAAACAGTGAAACAGACTCATGATACATGAAACAAGAGAAAAATACACAACTAATAACCTAAAGGAAACCAGCAAAGCACACTGATAATAATTATTAGATAAATAACTATAGCGTCTGAACCAATTACAGACTAGACGTTTCTAAAAATTAAATCACTTTTATTTATTTTCTATTTTTCTATTGACTTAACTAACAACAACTAAACAGTTTTATCAAAATAAAATGGCCTAAAGCACCCAAAATTGCAATACAATTTCGATTATTTAAGGAGCGACAATGAAGTACTTCTATTCTGAAGTGTACTTATTTTCTAAACTTTTGGTGTTTTAAGTGAATATCTGACGTGCACCAAAATTCTGACTATTTTTTAAAAACCCAGTCTCATTCTCTGCATGTTTAAAAGTATGAAAACAATTTTCAATGAAATGTAGTTATGGTTTTGAAAACAAAGAATAACTTGAAGAAGAAATATTAATTAGCACTTATTAGTACACTTTTCCTACAAAGGAGACATAAATATTTGAATGTTAGAATTTTTGCTAACATTTTCCTTTATTAGCTGGTAAATAAGTTTAAATTGGTTCAAAAGTGCCTTGCTAGGTATAACAACTAGAAAGATATTTTATTGGTTATCTCAGATCTATCACCTACATTCACATGTCAGAAATTCAGGTTTTTTTTTTTTTTTTTTTTTTTTTTTTAATAGAACATTCTAAATAATTTACTGCAGAGAGATTATTTCAAGAAAGAAATAAAATTTAAATGTGTAATTTGCCTGACTCCTCTCCTTTTTTTCAGTACTGTCTTCCTCCACTATTAACCATCATGACTGGCTTTTTTCTTCTTCTCTTGACTTCTTTTTTAATATTTTTTTCTACGTATTTTTTACTGGGAGACAGGGTCTTACTATGTTGCCCAGGCTGGAGGTCAGTGACTACTTCCAGGTACAATCATAGCACCTTACAGCTTTAAACTCCTGGGCTCAAGTGATCGTCCTGCCTCTGCCTCTCAAGTAGCTGACAAGCTATTATTTTCATTTTACAGATTCGAAAATAGAATCCTAGGTTAAATGACTTAAATCTACTTCATTAGTATACAATGCAATACAGATTGCATTGATTTTTACCCTCTAGAAAATTTCAGAAAGATTTTAAAAGATAAGTAGCCTACTCCATATACCACAATTGTTTTTTATTTAATTTTAAATCACACATACACACACACACACACACACACACACACACACACACACACACACACAGAGTTTTGCCTTATTTTTGCTTTGTAGGTGGAAGTTCTATTCCTTATTTGTAAATCAGTTACTTGCTACCCTTATAGAAAGCATATTTTTATTGTTCTAATATTCAAGAAAATAATAAATTACTTTTGATTCCTCAAACATTAATTATAGTACAAATTCATCAGCTTGTTTTCAAACTGACTTTTAATTTTTAGTTTTTATTAATTTTTCTGGAATATTGAAAGAGCTATTTATGTAAAGGGTATTAACACTTTATCGCATTACTTTACTGAATTTTGGTGAGGATTTCAGGTATTTTACATTTATATGACCAACACTCTCCATATTTAACTTCTGATTTCTTACATTGTTTGTTTATTTTTGAGAAAGGGTCTCACTCTGTCACCCAGGCTGGAGTGCACTGGCACGATCATAGCTCACTGCAGCCTCGACCTTCTGGGCTCAAGTGATCATCCCACCTCAGCCTTCTGAGTAGCTGGGAATACAAGTGAACCCCACCATGACCAGCTAATTTTTTTAACTTTTTGTAGAGACGGGTTTTGCCATGTTGCTCAGGCTGGTCTGGAACTCCTGGGTTCACGTGATTCACCTACCTCAGCCTCCCGAAGTGCTGGGATTATAGGTGTTTGCCACTGTAACTGGCTTCCTGCATTGTTTAAAATTTGCTATAATCTAAAACTAAGTTATCTCCTTTTCATATGTTTGGATTGTTTACATTAATAACTATTTCTGCTTCATAATAGACCTGAGTTATACAATGGACTTAGAACAATATAATATCAATGATGAATTCAGTGGCTTTATGATTATAAGCAAGATGATCTATATGATGGGCAGTTACTGAATAGAGTCCACTAACTAATTATCCTCTTAACATGGGTGTTCCATTAAACTCTTCTAAAGGTATTCTTTAAATATACAGGTGGCTACGTGGGCTTTAAATGAGCCTAACAAGTGCATCTCAAACCACAATGTGTACCTTTAAATAAATTGGGTGTCTGGTGTTTTGTCCACGGTGGAAAAACTAACACATAAATTTATTGTTGTTCTTATTGTATCATATCATAGTATATATCATTTCATATCGTATTATATCATTAAAGAAATTATATCTTCCATCATATATATGATGAAGTATAGAAATTTAACCCTGAAACTTATGGGAATGCAAAAATCACTCTTGGAATTACCCAATGATAACTACATCTCATGCATTCTAGCTCTCAAGTAACAAAATGTCATTTTCTAAGTGAATGAGTTAATGTGTTTCTGGGCTGGGTAGGTCGCTGAATGCTATTCTCAGTAGATGATACATTATATTGAATAATACATTCCTTATTCAATTATATATTAAGTCATTTGTTTTCTAATAATCACATTTGATTAAGTATGTGCTTAGCCCTGTATGGCATGTAATGTATTGAGAAAAATTTTATGATTAAATTGATTATGAACAATAACACCAAGATTCTCTGATAAGAAGTAACACAAATATCCCTGGCTAATTGAATCAAAGGTATGTTACTGGAAAGATATAATGAGCTCTCAGAATTAACAGAAGGCTAGCTAGGAAAAAGCACCTGGGAGCTATTCAGAACTAAATCAGGTGCAGAGATTTAGGGATGGGGTACAGGATAGATCTTAACATGATCAGTGTACTTTTCTCTTTTGATCTCCGATAAGAATTATATTCTCAGGAGGGAAGATTTGATTAAGTATTTTGATCCACTGGCCATAGAAGGAAAGTGTCCATAAATATAATGTCAGTAGGCCTTCTTCAATTGGAAAAGCAAATTATTCAAATAATATCATGGTGCTTTCAGAACAGCTGTAGACTCTTTCATAGATAGAAAACGGTAAACATTTTTATATGCTGATAAAACTCTATTTAATGAGCAAATAAAGTTAACTATTGAAAGGATTAAAGGAAAAATAGATTACAATTTTCCAAGTGGAAAAATTTTGACATACCACTTATAATTGAAGAAACAAAGCAGTATAGATTTAGAATAAGAAAACTTAGGTTCAAGCCATGACCTTAAAATTTTTAACAATTTGATCATAGACAAATGACAATCTTCAGTTTTTTTGTTTATTTATACATAGTTGTTTTATCTGTTTTATATTATTAAATTAATACCAAATAAATCCATGTGTGAGAATAACTGTTAATCATTATGCAAACCATAATTGATTTTACTATTGCTTGGAAGATGTCAGCCTTTTATTAAACACAAGCAACTTTAAGAGTTTTCTTGATATTTGCTACTTAAGCATTCAGTAATGGAGGAGTGGTAAACACATGCACATCAGACAGGGATTTTTCCTTATTTTCTGCTCATTTTGTGTATATTTGGATGACATGTAAAAATTATACATGTATATGTTTGTGTGTATGTATATTATATGCTCATGTGTGTGCAAATATATGTGTAATTACACATATGTATATATGTCCTTTCAAAATGCAGACAGTTTAAAAAATAACCATTGATTAAACTCTTTTTCTTGATTCCATACTGTGCCAATCAGTGTTGTGTGAGATAATCCAACAGAACCTGAGTGATATAGATAATATTTTCTGCTCTTAAAATGTTCCTAATGCCTTCTGAAATGTTATTCTCCACGCTTCAGAGATCAGTGAAATGCAAAGTTCCCCCAAGTAAAGTCACTTCAAACAATGAGTATAGTACTCAGTAACTCTGAGACCTAGAATGAGTGAAGGCTTTTAGGTTTTAGACAAGAAAATAGTAAATATAAGTGTAATATTTTGAAAATGGATTAATATAGTCAAAGAACAAATAATTCATCTTGATAGAATAGAGGTAGTGATCTCTTCCTAGTAAGTTCTTATACGAAAATAATTCTGTACAAGCCATGTTTCAGTTTTCTCTTTTATTACCTTTGTTCTAGTGTTATGTTGTGCTTTTTTTTACCCATTGTTCTTAAAAGTGTATTTAGAGCACATACAACATAAAAGGGCCATATTGGATATTGTGTAACATATAAGTAATCTTAAACATGTATTTCACAGTTTATGAATTTATAATACATTGAATAGGCAAAATATGAAAATAATTGATGGATTAAAAAATAAACACTACAAGAGGCAGTGATAATGTAATATATTTCAAACAAAGACAATTTTAATGAGAGAAGAAAAAAAGCTTTGTGGAAGAAGTGGCATTGTGGTGGGTACTTGAAATATCAATAAGCCATAGAAACAAAATGTTTCTAGGAAATAATAAGAAGAAAAAGATAGGTCAGAGAAATGAAACAACAGAAACAAAAACTATTGTGTGGTAAAGTAAAGCAGGAATCTGCAGGCACGTCTTTGAAATTGAGTGATATGGTTAAGCTTTGTCTCCCTACCCAAATCTCATCTTGAATTATAATTCTTATAATTCCCACATGTCAAGGGAGAGAACAGGTGGAGGTAATTGCATCATGAAAGACAGTTTCCCCCACGTTGTTCTGATAGTGAGTGAATTCTCACGAGATGTGATGGTTTTGTAAGGGGCTCTTCCTCCTTCTCTCAGCACTTCTCCTTTCGGCTGCCTTGTGAAGAAGCTTCCTTGCTTCCCCTTCGCCTTTCACCATGATTTTAAATTTCCTGAGGCCTTCTCAGCCATGCTGAACCGTGAGTCAGTTAAACCTTTTTACTCTACAAATTATCCAGTCTCAGGCTGTTCTTTATAGCAGTATGAAAATGGACTAATATATTGAGTAAATGAGATTCTACCCTCCACCCACTTCATTTTACAGAAGCAAAGTTGAGAGAGATTGCATGAGCTGCCTAAAGACAGTTTCTACTCCAGGCAGAACTGGAGTGACACTGTGTATCCTGGGTCTTAGTCGTTTTTCATTATTCTGTACTTTTGGTTGAATTTTCAAGCACATGAAAATTAGGAGTACATTCCCACTAGTATCAGTTAGAAATTGAAAGATATGTTGAGCTAGGTCTTAAATTCCATGTGAAGATTTATCATTTTTACTGATCAGTCCTATGGAGCCAAAGGAGATTTTGAAAAAAAAAAAAAACAATAATCTTGGCTTTGTGTATGGTTTTCTAAACATTATAGATAAGTTTTTCATCTGTTCATAGTACTATTTGATGTTGTAATTCTTAAGTGGCTATTTTACTATCTAAATTTGCATTCAAGTATAAAAACACATTAACCATTTTTTTTTTTTTTTAATTTATTGAATGTCTCTCTCAGGATAGGATATGCTATACTGTGGTGCACAAAGACAAAATCTCAGAAGATTAACACCAAAGACATTTGGTTCTGGGTTATAGAAAATTTGCTGCAAACCTGCAGTAATCTCTGAGGCAGTTTTTTCCCTACCTAATGACTCACTCTGTATTTCCAGCTGTTTCAGTTTATTGCACCTTCATTTGTTACCACCAGGAGGGAAGAGGAAGACACAGGTGGAGCAATGACTCTTTAATGCTTCTGTCCTGAAATGACCAACACCAGTTCCTTGCACTTTTCATTGACCAAAGTCTCAGCTTACTTCAATAGGTATACATACAAAGGAAGAGACACAAGACATCAGTAATATCTACCATCTATATGATTTGTCATTTTAAATCTTCATTTATGAAAATATTTAAATTTCTGTAATCATTCTTAACCATCTTGCATAGGTGTGGAAATTAAGAGATATTCAGAAGTAACAAAAGTTGTTGTTGTTGAATTTAATTTAATTTTTATTTTTTTTCTGTGTTCCCCTCCAGCTTGCATTTCCATATGCAGGGTTTTCCTACTTCTATCAATGTTTCTTTTTCCCCAAAATTTAAAAAATATTTTTATAGGAGATTTCACAGTTATGTCATTTCACAAATGCTTTGCCAGTTTTAGTTAATTTCAAATGGTAAACCGAAAATGTTACTTTAACTTTCAGCCTTAAGCATAAGGTAGATTCATGTTTTGAGAAACTCTTAGTATACATTTCATTGTATCTCCTGCAATGGCATACCTATTAGGATTCATTTATATTCTACCACAACATTTCTCTGTAGGTACTAGAACCAGACAATGTTGCTCTTATAATATCTGATAGGAGTTTTATTAGTTTTTAACCAATGAAAGAAAGACATTTTCCCAATTTTTGAAATTATTTGTTGGTTGGAATACATAGCTCTCCCCCTCCCCTACACCTTGTGACATATACTACATCAACATTTAAAGGGAAACAGTTTTTCTCTTTTGAGATTAAACTACCATGCATGATACAATATACAAATGTAATTATGTTAATAATCAAAACTTCACAGGAATCCTGTATCCCACAATGTACAATGCAGATTTTCTCAGAAGATTACCTATATATCACAGGGAAATTGTGGAAATTTTGGATCAAATTACTTTGAATCGAAAGTGTTGCTTTCTCCTCTAATTTAACTCTTCTTCCCTTGCTTTGTCTATTGTCAATGGATTTTTTCCCCCACTTTTAAATTCCAACAAATTTTTTTTTCTGTCACTAACTTGAAAATGATATCCATGTTAATATCCTTGCATTTTCAACGTAAAAGTTATTTAAAACTTTATAACATTTAAAATTTTATAGGTACATATTAGATGTATATATTTATATGGTACATGTAATGTTTTGGTATAGGTATACAATGAGCTATCTAAAGACAGTTTCTACTCCAGGCAGAACTGGAGTGTCACTATGTATCCTAGGTCTTAGTCGTTTTTCATTCTGTACTTTTGGTTGAATTTTCAAGCACATGAAAATTAGGAGTACATTCCCACTAGTAACTCACATCAGAGTAAACAGAGTGTCCATTATCTAAAACATTTATCATTTCTTTGTGTTAGGTACATTCCAAGTCCACTCTTTCAGTTTTTATAAAATGTACAATAATTTCTTGTTGACTGTAGTCACCTGATCATGCTATCAATACTAGATCTTTTTCATTTTAACTATATTTTTGAACTTATTAACCGTCCTTACTTTTCTCCTTCCCTGCAACCCTTTCCAGCCTCTAGGTAACCATCATTCTACTCACTATCTCCATGAATTCAATTGTTTTCATTTTTACCTCATACAAGTAAGTGAGAACATGTGAAGTTTGTCTTTCTGTTCCTGGCTTCTTTCATTTAACATAATGACCTCTAGTTTCAATCATGTTGTTGGAAATGACAGGATCACATTCTTTTTATGACTGAATAGTACCTCAGGGTGTATATGTGCCACCTTTTCTCTATCCACTCATCTGTTGATGGGCATGCAGGTTGCTTCCAAATCTTGGTTATTGTCATTAGTGCTGCAAGCAGCATGGGAATACAGACGTCCCTCTGATATATTGATTTATTTTTTGATATTTATCCAGCAGCAAGATTGCTAGATCATCTGGTAGATTTATTTTTACTTTCTTGAGGAACTTGCAAATTGTTATCCACAGTGGCTATGCTAATTCATATTCCTACCAATAGTGCATGTAGGTTACCCTTTCCTCACATCCTCGTCAGCATTTGTTATTGAGTGTCTTTTGGATAAAAGCAATTTTAACTGAGGTGAGATAATATCTCATTGTAGTTTTGATTTGCATTTTTCTGATGATTGATGATGCTGAACATTTTTTATATACCTGTTGGCCATTTATATGTCTTGTTTTTAGAAATGTCTGTTCAGATCATCTGCCTAATTTTTAATTTGATTATCTGATTTTTTCCTATTATTTGAGATCCTTATATAGTCTGGATATTAATCCCTTGTCACATGGGTAGTTTGTAAATACTTTTTTTCCATTCTGTGGATTGCTTCTTAGTTGATTATTTCCTTTGCTGTACAGAAGCTTTTAGCTTGATATTATCCCAGTTTTACACTTTTACTTTGGTTGCCTGGGCTTATGGGGTAATACTCAAGAAATCTTTGCCCAGACAGTGTCCTGGAGTGTTTCCCCAATGTGTTCTTTTAGTAGCTTCATGACTTATATTAAATTATTAATTCATTTCAATTTGATTTTTGATTATGGTGAGAGATGGAGGTCTAGTTTCATTCTTCGGAATATGGATGTCCAATTTCCTAGCACCAGTTATTGAAGATACTGTTCTTTCCCCAGTGTATATTTTTGGCATCTTTGTTGAAAAGGAGTTTACTATAGATGTACGGATTTATTTCTGTGTTCTCCATTCTGTTCCTTGGGTCTATGTGTTTGTTTTTACGCTGGTACCATGCTATTTTGGTTACAATGGCTCTGTAGTATAATTCAAAGTCAGGTAATGAGATGTCTCCAGTTTTATTCTTTTTGCTCAGGATGGCTTTGGCTATTCTGGGTCTTTTGTGGTTCCCTATAAATTTTAGGATTATTTCACTTTCTGTGAAAAATACCATTGGTGTTTGCATAGGGATTTCATTGGCAGTTTTTGGCTTGAACTAATTGAAGTGATATGCCCATACCATTATGGGCATGGTTTATTTAAAAATGTATAAATTCATGTTTACTTTTTCAAAAGTGGAAATGGAGCCATATTAATAATTTTATCAAAATGTTACTTTATGCTGTAAAAATGTGCTGTTTCCTTTTGTGTATCATTTTAAATTACCAATGTCTTTGATTTCAGATGAAAATAAATATTAGAACATTATTCCACATGGCACCAGAAATCCACTTATATCAACAGCCCTACATAACTTTGCACTGTTTCGAATGGTAATAAATTGGGAAGCACCTTAGAATATGAAAATTCTATACTGAATTCCGTATTTTACTATGGTCTTGTTTTAAAAGATGTGTAACCAAATTAATAATCATTGCACAATAACTTTGGAATCTAACATTTGTAGTTCTGTGTCTATCAATTTTTTCTTGTACTGAACTTTAGAAAAGAGTTATCATTCAAAATGCA
This sequence comes from Chlorocebus sabaeus, assembly GCF_047675955.1. Taxonomy (NCBI): domain Eukaryota; kingdom Metazoa; phylum Chordata; class Mammalia; order Primates; family Cercopithecidae; genus Chlorocebus; species Chlorocebus sabaeus. Next base: position 65,115,512 of record NC_132920.1, on the reverse strand, counting down.
GTAATTTTTCTTTTCATAATTAACATTCTATTCCATTCAAGTACAATTATCTCTTCCACTCCATCCTGCATAAATTGAATTTCCTACTTGTTCTTACACTTTAACTAGGATCTTCTTCACTTTATTCAAAAAGAAATAGAATATTAGTGGTCTGAGTAGATGTGTTTAACCATACCTGTTTTATCCCCCAAAATATCTCATCATGAAATCAGTACACAAGCCGGTTGTTTTCTATGTGTGCACTGGTCTGTATATGCATCAGGGTGTGTGGGTGTGGGAAGGGATTAGTTATAAAAGAGCAATACTCAACTGCTCAGGTGATTTGAAAATTTTCAAAGAGATAAAAGTAAATCTGTGTATCAAAATAAACGCTATGCTATCTCTGCATATGTTTTAAAGACTTCTTTTTAGCAAGTCTTCTTAGAAACTTTGAAGTTCTTAGGTGACTTTATAGATATAAAGTACTTTTAAGCTTCCTACCTTAAGATTTATTTTAAATCCTATTAATCTTTTCAATGAGATTAAGCTTTACTAAAAATTGGGTCTGATACAGTAGCACTTATATCGTATTGGGGGAAATGCCTGAAAAATCAGAAAAAGATAGGATATTAGAAGTTTGACTAAGTCACTACGTAATAAAAAGAAAAAAGTTTCAATTTACAATGTATACTCTTATATCCATATATACTGTTTTGAAGTAGCACTATGTTAACTTTAACTTTTGATTGCTTGTATTTTTATGAATCTAGCTCAAATATAGCAATGGTCCACAGTGACTTCTATTCTGAAGACCTTTCTGAATCAATGCAAACTGCTTCTAGAGTAATTTCGTTAAAATACTGTTTTTAGAATAATTTTAATGATGGATATCATTCACAATAATGTGTATATGATTTATAAAATATGTCAGTCTTATGTGTTACATCAGAACACTGCATTTATAAATAACTCAAATGTATAAAAATTACAATATGTTAATATTTTTCTGGTAGGCCATAAAACAGTTAAAGGAAAATCACCTTTGATAAGTAGAGTATGATGATCTCAGTGGGCGTTTTATTTTATTTTCACATATTTCAATTTAACAGAAAGGCAGAAGCTACAACACAACCTTCTTTTTAAAACAAAAACCAGAATAACTCGTCTGGAATTAATGGAGAGGATGAAGAAAAGTATTTCAAAGCCTTTCTGGCAGATTGGAATAGATTAGAGCCTAGATATATTATGCAGGGGTCCAACAGCAAGAGCTCCAGTATAAATATGTCTCAAGCTATATTATCCTCCTTTAGCTTTCAGCAGTTTTCTTCTGATGTGTCTGAAAGGTTTTGTTTTTAATGTATAGAGTTCACTGTATTTATTGAATCTATCGATTTATGTGTTTTAGCACAGTGGGGACATATTCAGCCACAATTTCTTCCAGGTTTTTGTTTGTTTTAGTACTGCATTCTTTCATCTCTTTTCTTGGTACACAGATGTCTCAAATGCTAGAAGTTTCATTGTCTAACAGGTCTGAGGCTCTATTCATTTGTTTTCACCAATTCTTTATTTAGATGGATAATCTTTATTGATCTGCTGTCAAGTTCACTGACTCTTCTTTTCTGTCATCTTCATTCTGACTTGAGCCCACCCAATGAAAACTTTCAGTTACTTCAATTTTCAATTGTAAATTTTTCATTTCATTCTTTATATCTTTTATCTATTTGCTGAGACTTCGTATTTTTCCATTGATTTCAATAGTGTTCTCAATTATTTACAAGGGCATTTAAAAATAGCTACTTTAAAGTGTTTGTCAGATAAATTTGACATTTAAACATGGGCATCTATTGACTGGCTTTTCCCATGTCAGTTGATATTTTTCTGGTTCTTCATATGTTGAATAATTTTAGTCTATACCCTAGGCATTTTAAATAATAAATATGAGATGCTGGATCTTATTTAAATCCTATTGAGGATATATGCATTTTATTTTAGCAAGCAGTTGATTTGTTTAGTTTCAGGTCACAAATTCCAATGCTTCCCTGAGACTTGTCTCCAATGTACATTCTGTTTTAACACCTTTGTTCTGTTTGTGTTTGTATTTATCCTAAGTGTTTGCCATCAGTGGTCAATCTGTGATATGGTTGGTCTATTACTCCATTCTCTTTATCTTTGGTATGCTGAATAAAATCAGAGAGATCCACATCTATGCAAAACAGGGGTGATCTAGGAGTTTATTAAAAATGTTATAGGGTCACTTTGCTTAGCTCCTCCCTCTGCCATCTCCCCTGTGCATTGCAGCTCCTTTCCACTTAGACCTCTTGCCAGGAAGTTAGGGTTTAATACTCTGCTCTTCACTTCCATGACTGCACCCCCATCTGATGCAAGAAGCAAAAGAACAGGTAATAAAAAACAAAAACACTAGGAGTCACCACTACCCCCTGGAAAAATTACTCTAGCAAACAGAAAGGAAAGTTCCTCTCCCTCATAATTTTGACTACTATAGGCTGTTGTCACCATCAGCTGTCACCACCAGCATGATGGAATTGCTTAAGGCTAGGACAAAGAATAAGAGAGAAAAACAAAAACAACAAAAAAGAGATGTAGCACAGGGAGGCTGGGATGGGGAAGGAATTTGGTATTCTCTTTAGGCATTGGGAGTCTACTTTTCCCACTCTGAGTCAGAACCAGAGTTCTCCCATAACTCTCTAACTCCATCTATGGCCAGTTCTGAAGCATTGCGTTCAGGCTATGGATATTTGAGGGGAAAAATTGGTAAATTCACTGGCATTTGGGTCTTTTACCCATTTTATCTGCTACTGTTTGCTTGAGTCAGTCCTCAAACAGCAGCGGCAGGCTTTCTATAGCTGCATTCACTGGGAAATAGTAGAGTGGAATGTCATCATTCCATCTTCCCTGGAATCAGAGCTGGTCTATTGTTACCTTGACAACAGTGTCTCTATCTTGATTGTGTATTTCCCACAAATAATTAAATGTCATTTTTGTTTTGTTTGGAAATCCTAGGAACTTACACCATCTTCAAAAATATTGAAAGTAAGTTTTTCTCTATAATTACAATTTTTATAGTTTGTAATAAATTGCTCAAAATACACTATTGTTTTATAGTTTATTTTATATATAGTGATCAAACATCAGTAAGATTTTTCTAGTGTAGTTTACTTTTGATACATCTTGTAATTTTATAAGATTGGTGCTATTTACTTATTCATTTTTATTTTTTGTTGGAAGGTCAATTTGGTCTTTTTTTATTTAAATATTCCTAATGATTTCCACTTAATAACACTACGTATATCTGGATTCTCAGTGCTATAAAAGTGTACATTTGTCTATTCATACAAAATTTTTGTCTGTTTAGATATGTGTTAAAGTCAGTGCTCTCCTGTTTTTTTTTTTTTTTTTTTTTTCTCCCCCCTTGTTATTTATATTTTTCTTATCTATTTTCTGGATATTTTTTTCATATCACTTAAAATCATATTAGCCAATCCCCTTTTAAAAAGAATAAACTCAGGCCGGGCGCAGTGGCTCATGTCTGTAATCCCAGCACTGTGGGAGGCCAAAGCCGGCAGATCACAAAGTCAGGAGATTGAGATCATCCTGTGAATAGTGAAACCCCGTCTCTACTAAAATTACAAAAAATTAGCTGGGCATCGTGGTGGGCACCTGTAGTCCCAGCTACTCAGGAGGCTGAGGTGGGAGAATGGAGTGAACCTAGGAGGTGGAGCTTGCAGTGAGCCGAGATCGCACCACTGCACTCCACCCTGGGCAACACAGTGAGACTCCATCTCAAAAAAAAATAACAATAATAAAATTAAATTAAAATTAAAAAGAATAAACTCATTGGGGTTATAATTTGAATTGCACTAAATTTTACATTAAGGTATGAGGACTACCATTATTGTAGAATTAAATCTTTCCATAGAGAAGCAAATTCTAATTTATAGTAGATTAATTTTTTTGGTTGTTACTGTTTTGATTTGTTAACTTGCAAAGGGATTTATCTCTTGGACTTAAAATATCAATCTGTTATTTTGATAATATACATGAGTTTATATTCAAATTTCATCATTTATATTGTTGATGTTCTTCATTATGAGAATATTTTTATTATTTTATCTCCTTGAGAATGTTTTTTTATTGTTGTGTTTTGTTAAATTTTTATTTATTTATTTATTTTTTTGAGGCCAGGTTCTGAATGTCTTTGGAAGTAAGTTGGGATGAAAATAGAACAGAGAGTTAATTTTTTTAGACTTGATTTAGTGGTGCCCTTGGAAGTCAACTTTATTAAGGTACTGTTAGATTTCTTCTCAGAATTTTTGGTGAACAAAATCTACTCTGCTCACTAGTAACCCCAAGAAGATCCATAAAAGATCAGTGGTTTGTTTTACGGGCACTGCCTCATAAATGTGGGAGAATATCAACTGATGGTGTCTCTTCCCCTCAGCTAATAAGGGTAGTCACTTAATAGGTATAACCTAAGCTTATTTTTTAGCCAAATTTACTTAAATAGAAAAATGTATACAGTATGAAAGCACATTTATTTCAACTTAGCAGGATTTTCCAGAACACTCTCCAGACTTCATCATGCATATAATAGAGCATAGTTTTAGTATGTTTGATGCTCTTAACTTAAAGCGACTATGGCATCATCATCCATTCAGTTGCACTGGACAAAATTTTAATCTAAGTGTCATCTTCAATTTCAATATTTTCCACATATTCCACATACTGTCTGCCAGTATATTTTTTGAGCCTTGCTTCTCTGATATCTCTGAAAGTTGACATCTTCCATTGACTTTGTTAAATCTGGGCCCAGTGCTTGAACATCTCTTATATGGATTCCTGTATGATCTTCCATTATAGGGAGTCTCTTCAACAATACAAGTATTGAAACCACACATTTCCAGTGATGCTTCCAGTGATGCTTTTTTTTTTTTTTTTAACCTTGCTTATTATTAATGTAGTAAGTGCTTTTAAGTTGTACATTATTTCTCCTATTTGTGGGCAATCTTTTATAATTTATCTTCTCCAGTGCATCTTTCATTCAGTGGTTTTCTCTATATTATGATAGAAGCAGAATATGTACTTTAAATTCAAGGAAAAAAAAGTATTTCACACAATAAATGTGTTTTAATGCTTGCTTTGTAAATTTCTAACAATTTTTATACATTATTTTTGTGCTCACAGACAATATACTTTTTTTTTCTTGATAGCATTTAAACCACTTTTATCATAGCAAGAAAAAAAAAGATATTTATCTAATTGTTTGTGGATTTAGGTCTTTTGCTATTTAAGTGAGAATTTTTCAAATAAAATTCTAACTCTTTAGGGTTGTTTGGTGACATTGCATAAAATACTTGACTGGGAGTTGCATGACCTTAGATATTTCTCAAAAATGTTGGTTCTCTTCATTGTCAAGATGCTTAACTTTGGAATGTCTTATTTATTTTTATTTTCATGGCTTTATACAGTCATTCACATCTTAAAACACAGTGTTTAAGTTTTGATTTATTATTAATGATACAAGATAAATATTAATATTTTAAACTTGTGATTTTCAGCTTTTGGGGGTTGGTGTTCATCATATTAGACTATTCTTTCTTTATAATGTAGTTATATGCTGAGAAATATCAGTGATGCTATCTTCTTTTATACTTTTGTTCTTATTACTGCTCATTTTATTCCATAGTTTGTTCATGTTGGTTGAGTTTTTTTTGTTTCACTTGTCAGTTTTATAAGGACACATTTTACTAAACCCAGAAAATATTCTTAAATCAACGTAATTGGATATTTTCAACACAACAGTATACTGAAATTAACAGTCTGAGCTCCACAAAGGAGTCTGGTAGCCACTGGCAATTTTGCTTGTTATAGGACCTGCTATTCTTCCTCAGGATAACCTGTACACAAGGTATCATGAACATACAAATATCAATCTGAATATTACACACTTTAATGAAAATGAGTCCATGTTTTCTTATGTTTAGATAAATATGCATATAAATGGAAGTTATATTTTCTTCCTGTACATGCACAACAAATTTATTTTTTTCTGCATTGAGTATACATCACCCTAATTTGTGGACTGATAGCTAGGAGATATTATTTACAGTTAAATATGATTTCTAGTTTTTTCACATTGTGTTTTTTTCTTTTATTCTAGATGATTTATTTCCTACAGAATTTGATTGCTGTTTTAATTAACTCATTATTATTGTGCTACATAGGGTAACCAAAAACACAACCAGAGACTCTAGGCATACGAAACTTGCACACATTGCTGATCACTAAGCTATCCCCATGTACTCTATCATTTCTCTCTGGGGAAAATATGACATATGTCATTTCTTCTGCATTGAACTGTCTCTGAACAAGCTCGCTTCCATGCACCTCCACCTCCTCTTCCTGAAAGGTCTGCCAGAATGTTTGATGACTTATTGTTACTACTACACTTATCCTGCATCGTCAATAAGCAAGTCCTAGGAAGGGAATACAGATTAATTCACTAAGTGATACATTGATACATTCTCAGGGTTATTGCCTATTACTCAAATGTTAATGCAATGGTTATGGCAATCTCAATATAAAATAAAATATCTCTGACTTAATAATAGTAGGCCATTAAATCACATAAATGTCTGAGAGCTCTCTGGGGAGTGTTAAAATTGAGCAGTCAAAACCAGCTGAGGGAGAAAACAACCCAACAACAATCTGAATATCTTTTGCTTTTCTTTCTTTTAAATTATCTTTTCTATAGAGTAAATTGCAGGGGAAATTATAAGCAATCTAAAATCATAAATGTATGGTCTTTAATGTATTATACAGGTTTTATAAAAGCCCATTTTTTTTTTTTTTCAAAATAAGCAAAATAAAGAGACTCTCAAACTATTTAATTGTAAAGCCTAAAGATAACCTTGGTCAAATTTTATTCTGATATTATTTTTAAATATTTTCTTTCCAATATAGAACAATATTAGTGACTGAACACCCGATTTTAAAGAAAGAATTGTATATAGGCTATGGACAAAAATAATTTGGAGTGATTCTATACAAAATGAGACAGCAAGCACAAAGAAATGTAATGTATTCTAATCTTTCTGTTTTCTTCTGTGGTTTACAAATTTTTCAAGGTGTCTGATAATTAGGTCAGAATGCATAGTGAGATCATTAAAAGAGAATCTGTTTTCTCCCATATTTAGTTTATTCTGTCTTCAAATAATTATGAGTGCTCGTCATGTGCTAGGCAATGTTCTCTGTATTGGAGGTGTAACAGAAGATAAAACAATTCCTGTTAAAGTTTCACTCTGCTAGAGCAACAAATAGTAGGCAAAACAATGAATATTTATATATTAGGAGTAAAAAGATGTTATTGAGAAAATACAGCAGGGTAAAAGAGATTAGGTATAGGAATGGGTCCTATCTGATATAAAGTTATCAAAGGAAACTTCTCAAATAAGTTGACATTGAGAAGCGATCTGAAGGAAGTGAGGTATTGAGAAAATTGATATCCAGAAGGAAAGACACATAAACAGTCTCTGAGTCAAGTGAGCATATGTTGTATTCATGAACCTGAAAGGGACTATATGGTTGGACTTGAGTGAGCAAGAGAAAGTGATAAGAAAGATGATTAGATTGTGAATATTTTCTCCCACTCTGTAGGTTGGCTAAGCTATGAGGATTCAAAGGCATAAGAATAATAAAATGCACTTGGGTGACTGGGGGAAAGGGTGAGAGGTGGGTGAGGAATAAAAGACTACAAACTGAGTTCAGTGTATACTGCTCAGGTGATGGGTGCACCAAATCTCGCGAATCACCACTAAAGAACTTGTGTAACCAAATACTACCTGTTCCCCAAAAACCTATGGGAATTTAAAAAAATAATAATAATTTTAAAAAAAAGATTAGAGATGGGGGAACATCTGTAGACCTCTGTAAACCATTGTAAGTACTTCACCCTTTGCTATGAAATGGAAAGCTATTAGGTATGCTTTGATTTGCAGTTTCAAAGACAATGTCTATCTCCAGTAAAACAACAAAATGGCAATAACTAGGTTCTAACATAAACTGAAGTATGTATCTCCCAAGTTTTCTGAAGTCTGAGGAAATAAAAACAAAACTGTTATTTAAATGTAGCCATCTTTAAAGTATTATCTGGTAATTACTGGATTAGAAACAGAAGTAGAAAATGACCCTTTATATTCAGTTCACCATCACAGGAGGAAAAAGGAGACCACAACAGAAGATAAAACGTTCTGAGGCCTTTGCTTAGTTAATGAAAGTTAACAGACGGAGGAAGGGCAATTGCACAAACTCCTTATGTCCACATTTTTTCCATCAGTGAAGTGAAAATACTACTACTGACTGATGGTAATAAATGATAATTGTTGCTGTAGTTTTTATTAGTAGTAATGTAAATGTTATGTTTATTGTGTTGATAAAGGTCAGGTTTTTAAGCCTACGTTCTAAGAGCTAGATGTCAAACTGTCATATATAAGTTAACATAATGAACAGACCCACTAGAGTCTTCTATAAATAATCTATGTTCTTTACTCTCAGTGAAGCAAAATGTATTCTCAACAGCACTCTCAATTATTTGTAAAGTTCACGGAAGCCACCTACACCATGCCTTCACTGAGGTTTGGTAGAGGAACTTGAAAGTAGAAATTTAAGGACAAAGTACATATTTAAATATGAGACAGTGTCCAAAAATGTTAATATTAACTATGATTAGATAGATTTTAATACCAGTAGAAATTAGACACTGTGAATAAAAAAATTTAGAGTTGATTTATCTAAACAATAAACCTGATATTCAGTGCTGATGGAAGTGAAACTCTTACACAATTCTTTATGCACTATTAAGGCATGAAAAGACCTGCTCTACAGCATGCCTATTAATTGTTTTTATGTCATAATAGAAAATATTTTCATTGACCCTAATGAAGTGATCTTGATTCATCAACAGACTCTGATGATAGATATCAGATTTCAGCTCTTATATTAACAATCATAAGCTGAGTTAATAAACTTATACACTTTATTCATTAATACATTGGCCCAGTAAACAGGAAATTTGGTAGTTTGAGAGTAAAATTTGGAGTTAAGTCTACTGATAATTAAAAAAATGTATATTTTAATATTCAATAAAATTGATGTTTAAAAATTGGTGCTATTTTAATTGCTTTTATCTTTTAAAAATATGTTTAAAAATTACTGACAGATGTGGCCATAAAAAATAACTTGAATTCAGGTTAGCAAGCACATGGATTGTGTATATCTGATTTTTAAATGTTCCAACTTTTAAATACTACATAGAATCTCATTGGTAAGTACCTCATCATTCTAAGAACTTGGTTATAAGAATGTAAGAAAGTGAGAAGGTAATCATTCCTAATGCATTTGTTAGTATAGATATTTCTCTTTTGAAACGTGGAAAGTCCATGATACAGCTTATTAATTTGTCCCTGCCTTCAGTTTACTCAGACCTTAGTTACAACATTAATGAATCTGCTTTGAAATACATACTTTAAAACAAAGTCACCCTATGAACTATTTATGTTGTTTGCTTCATCACCTTATATTGTTCTTCCATGAGACCTGGCATTGAGAGAACAATACCAGAAATAGAGGAGATCTTTTCCATTCTCTTCATTTCTGAGTTTATTCTAGGCTTTTCATTTAGCCTTATGTTTGTTACTTTAGAAATGTATTTGAAAATATGCTTGTCACAAGGACACAGTGAATGAAAAAGCAAAAACTGAACTAACAGTGTTTTAAAGATGGCCTGAAAGTGGATTATCTGCTTAGCCATTCTTTGTTGTTTTAAAAGTTTTTGATTGAAGAATGTATGAAAGAGAGAGAAGAGCGCAAGAGCGATCGTGCACACATGTGTATGTGCATTTCCAATCTGATTACCAGAAGACTGCAGTAAAATATACCATGTTTCAGATGCATTTAGAAAAGGCAATATGAGCAAATGGGAGAATATATTAAAGGTAGGAAAAAGACAGGAGAAAAATATTACTACTGGGGACTCTTTTCCCAGTGACCACCGAGCTTCTGTTAGGCACATTGAATCCCTGTGGATATACTTGTAATGAGAGATAGAAAATTAAACTGAAATCTAAACCAAAATAAAGTTCTCTTGATTTGATTTTGTCCTCTGGCATACCATAAGACATGAATAATTAAATTATGTTACAAATTAACAGCCTTTCCTTGTGTTATTCAACAAACTCCTATTAGCATTCTGTCTTCTTGATGTATGTGTACTTGTCCCAATACATTTTCATATTCATAATACAGGTTGAAAGGTCTATACTCTCTGTATGTCAGTTTCATCATCTGCAAACTGAGAATGATACTAGTAATTACAATATAAGGTGAATATAGGAATCAGTGCAATAATCTATTCATAGTGCTTAGTACACACCCTGACACATGGTAAACACACCATGTGATAATTATTTCTATGACATAGTACCATTTAGGAACAACCAAAATAAGATTGAATGAGAAATCATTTTGTATATTTTTCACATTGCTGCTTTGCATTTGATTGCCCTTCCCGTCTACTGTACTGGGGAGAAATAATAGGAATATAAGGAAAATAGAAAGACAACAATGTTAGTGGGGCAGGTTCCAGTTATGTCAAGGTCAGTATTCCCCAAAGTATATTTTTCAGATATTAAAAATAAACTGGATTATACTGTTAAATAGTGCTATATTATTTATCTCTTTGAGAGATCTTCTCCCCATGGCCAAAAATAGAGCCCTTGGTGTCACCAAGATGATAACACAAAACAAGCACCAGAAACAATAAAAAAATTCTTGTTTATCCAAGATTTTTAAAATAAAACCAGCTATAAATATCTAAACATCCTACTGCTACCTCAATTTTTTATTTTATTTTTTTTTAGTTTTTTAAGGAGAAGGTGCAATTAGATTAAACTGAACACTAGCAAAATGTTATTTAGAAGAAAAACAATAGATTTTGTTATCTTGAAAACCTAGTTCAGGGAAACAGACATGAGAAAGAACATCAATGTATAAAGGTCTTGATGTGAGAATAATAAGCTGAGGTGGCAACCTTTTTTTAAAGTCGGAGCTATTGTATGATCTTTGTGTTACGGGACTTAATGTAACTTAATAATTATGAATGAAATACAGTTTTAATTTGCCTGAATCCTGAATTGCAAGTATCCATCTTAGTGCTATTTTTCGAAGCATAGATAAATAAAAACTGATTACATGTTTGGAAAACTAGGTAATCTGTAGAGAAAATCAGTGTACTTGATGTATCCCTCCTATCGCATATTCCCTTCGCAAATGGAACAGAATCAGAGAATTCCATTCGCTAGTTGCATTTTCTTTATTTACATATTGATCGTGAGCATGTTCTGAGCTGCTATTATAGGTTTAAGTCCACATTTTAGCAACACCATGTGTAATGTGCTGAGATGATTCTAAATATCTGATAAACTTGTATTGAATTGCTAGTACTGTCCAAAATGATAGCAAAATAATCTAATAGTTAAAACATCTAATATAAGCAGCAGTATAATTTTCACCATTTTTATGTCATATTTGTTTCAAATATTTAATTTTATGTTAAAATAGTGGAAGTATAATATACTAAATAGTACTAAATAATATACTAAAGTATAATAAGCCAAATCTTTCAAATTAGACATTTGTGGGTCTAAAGGTCATAAATGCAGAAATAAAAATAGACATTTCTGGATGGTATTTCGGTATAACTTCGGTGAAAGATGCCACAGTGGAAAGAAGTTTGGATAATTAAGGTGGAAATTAGGGTATAATTATTTTAGAACAACATGATTCTTTTGAATAAGAGAGTAGTAGGAACAAATACATTATTTAGGGTGACATTTCTAGTAGGTTTTAAAGAATAGTTTATGTTCTAATTTAATTTGTAGGTAAAGTGAATTTTAGTTATCCCTAGCCAATCTTCATGGTCAAAATGCATCAACAGTTAAACTTTATTAGGGAAAAGAAGATAAAATAATTTGTGTTGAGAGACTAAAAGAAATATTGTACCAATGACCTCTTCTCCTATTAAATATTATTCACAAAAAAAAGAAAGTTGTGCAATCTGTTCATGTTTCCTTAAAAAGAAAAAAACAAGCCTAATTGGAAAATCTCCAAGCCCCTTAGGGAGAGGCCTCAGCCCTCTTATATTTCAACTCTAACCATTGCCATTTATCAGAGTGAGCGTTCAATAGGCCCAGCTCAGATGAAGGGATGGAGACAAGAGGACTATGGCAATGATAAAGGGTGAACTTATCTTTATTGGTTCAAAAACTATTTTATTTGGAATACAACTAGCAAAATGGAAAAAAAAAAATACAAACTTTAAAAACAAATTACTTTGAAACAGATTCGTAGTCACCTAGGCTGGAGTTCAGTGGCACAGTCATAGCTCACAGAAGACTTGAACTCCTGGACTCAAGTGATGCCTCAGCCTACAGAATACCTAGGATTACAGGCCCATACCACCATACATGGCTATTATTTTTTCTTATTTTTCTGTAGAAATGGGGATCTCACTATGTTGACTGAGCTAGAAAAGATTTCCAAAATAGTGGTAAGAGTTGCTCAACATGTCCTCTCACCAGAGGAACATAAATTTAACTGCTGAAAGTTATTTATAAAAGAAATCTTTGATGTTGTCTTAAATGGCATACAACAAAGGGAGAAACACTTATTAGAATCTTATGTTAATCACAGACAGAATCTGTGGGATTTGAGTCTTGATTGTTTCCTTAATTCCTCCCCCATTCCCACCCAACAAAGTGTCACAAAAGCTCAGAATCTCTAAAGCAAAGAAGTTCCTTCACCCCAACTCCTATTTTAGGACTACAGTTTCATTCTGAGAGGGTCAGGCCTCCGGTAACTCTGATCTCTGCTGCTGTGATGGTTGACAGTCTAGTGTAGCCATATCTTGTATATGTACTGGAAAACCAGAATCTTAATGGCTAACTTTATTGCAACATTTGTTTTATTGTGATGATCTGAAATAGAATCCACAATATCTTTGAGGTATACCTGTAAAACCAAAAGCACAAATGACAAGATAAACATGCAAAGAAATAAATGAATGAATAAATGAATGCACATGAAAATATGCCTGACAAAATTAATTATATTTTTGTTGCAAATCATATTGTTATATACAATGTAAGAAAACACTTGTTAATCATATATCTGATAAGGTACATTTAGCCAGAACTTATAAAGAACACTTAAAATTCAATAACAATACAGAAATAAACACATTAAAATATGAGCAAAGCATTTAAGTAGTTACCTCTTCAAAGAAGATATCAGTGTTCTGTAAGCACATGAGAATATGAAAATATACTTGACATCATTAGTCATTTAAAAAAAATACAAGTCCAAACTTCAAAATGCTACCATTTTAAAACCACTAGATCAAATATAATGAAAATATAGACAATTTTCCATTAAGATGGAGATAAATGGGAACCCTAATATGTTGCTGGTGAAAATGTGAAATCGTCCAGCAATTTTGGAAACTATTTTGGCAAGACCTCACAATGTTAAATATAAATTTATTTTATGACCCATCAATTCCAATTCTTACATGTTCTGAAGAAAACAAACTACGTATCTACAGAAAAAGTTGTCCACAAATGTTAGTGGCATTAATAAAAATTTAAAAATGTAATAATCCAAATGTCTATCAACTGATGAATGGATAAATGAAATGTTAAACCTGTACAATTAAAGATTAGATGGCGATACAAAGGAATGACAAACTGATGCATGCCACTAAATGGACTAACCTTAAAAAATTATGCTAAAAATCAAGACAGTCACAAAGATAACATATTGACCATTATCATTTATAAGAAATGTACAGAGAAGGAAAATGTATAGATACAAAAAGTATATTATTGATCACCTAGAGCTGAGATGGGGAGATGGAAACTGAATGCTAATAGATTATTTTCCTGGTTTAAAAAAAAATTATTCTAAAATTAGATTTGTGATGATTTTTGCACAAATCTCTAAATATACTAAAAACATTGAATTGCATACTTTGAATGGTAAAGTGTATATCTCAATATAAGTTTAAAAAATACATAGAAATTTTACACATAAGGCTATTTTTAATAGTGTGATGAAGTCATTATACAAGTAATCAACTTAAATGTTTATTTAAAAACTTATCTATAGGAATTTTGCTGGAATTTGCACAATATTTTCTCATTCACTATAATATTTTTCTAATTTTTAATTGACAAATATAAATTGTGTATATTTATCATGTAATACATTGTTTTGAAATACACACGCACACACATTATGAAATAGTTAAATTGACTCTTTAATAAAAAGTGTTAGGGAAGCAGAAGGAGTTAATATTCTGCCTAAGACAATCCCTAAAGTACAAGCTAACACTCAATTTACTCTTTCTCTGTCCAAGCAAGATTAGCTAATCACATATAGAACTTTAAGAAATACCCTCTAAATGGGTAGAAAAAAATCAATCAAATGTGAAACCATAAATATGGTATATAGGAAGGGAAGAGTTATTTTTGGGACTCCTTTAACTGATGAGCAAAGTACTATATATCGTGGATGGAGACTCGTGATATCAATTCTATCAGAGCTGAAATTGTAGATACAAATTATTATAATTACAAAATGAAATTTTTGTAAAAATTATACCAGAGGGAGAAGAAAATTAAGTGGGTCTTGGTTAAAAAAAAAATGTGGGTGTTGGAGTGGATTATGAGTTTGGGTATACGTCCACCTCTGAAATATTCATAAACTTCTGTTACTGACTCTCTAGTGCAGAATAGAAACAGAGTAAAAGCCTATACTTAACACAGGGGCACAATGGAAAATGTTGCTATGCGTGTAACTGTAATTCGATCATATATGTAACACACAAGAAAGAAAACTAGCAAGGAGGACTTCCATGAAAAGGTCATTTAAACTCAAGTTTTATCAGTATATCTATTTCATGATTTTACTTTTAACATTTTTTTAATCTTTTTATCTTTATTTTTATTATACTTTATAAAAATGCACATGTGCACAACATGTGCAGGTTAGTTACATATGTATACATGTGCCATGTTGGTGTGCTGCACCCATTAATTCGTCATTTACATTAGGTATATCTCCTAATGCTATCCCTACCCCCTTCCCCCACCCAATAGGCCCCGGTGTGTGATGTTCCCCTTCCTGTGTCCAAGTGTTCTCATTGTTCAGTTCTCACCTATGAGTGAGAACATGTGGTATTTGGTTTTCTGTTCTTGCAATAGTTTGCTGAGAATGATGGTTTCCAGCTTCATCCATGTCCTTATAAAGGACGCAAATTCATCTTTTTTTATGGCTGCGTAGTACTCCATGGTATATATATGCCACATTTTCTTAATCCAGTCTGTCACTGATGGACATTTGGGTCAATTCCAAGTCTTTGCTATTGTGAATAGGGCCGCAATAAACGTACTTGTGCATGTGTCTTTATAGCAGTATGATTTATAATCCTTTGGGTATATACCCAGTAATGGGATGGCTGGGTCAAATGGAATTTCTAGTTCTAGATCCTTGAGGAATTGCCACACTATCTTCCACAATTGTTGAACTAGTTTACAGTCCCACCAACAGTGTAAAAGTGTTCCTATTTCTCCACATCCTCTCCTGCACCTGTTGTTTCCTGACTTTTTAATGATTGCCATTCTAACTGGTGTGAGATGGTATCTCATTGTGGTTTTGATTTGCATTTCTCTGATGGCAAGCGATGATGAGCATTTATTCATGTGTCTGTTGGCTGCATAAATGCCTTCTTTTGAGAAGTGTCTGTTCATATCCTTTGCCCACTTTTTGATGGGGTTGTTTGTTTTTTTTCTTGTAAATTTGTTTGAGTTCTTTGTAGATTTTGGATATTAGCCCTTTGTCAGATGAGTAGATTGCAAAATTTTTCTCCCATTCTGTAGGTTGCCTGTTCACTCTGATGGTAATTTCTTTTGCTATGTAGGAGCTCTTTAGTTTAATTAGTTCCCATTTGTCAATTTCAGCTTTTGTTGCCATTGCTTTTTGTGTTTTAGACATGAAGTCCTTTCCCATGCCTATGTCCTGAATGGTGTTGCCTAGGTTTTCTTCTAGGGTTTTTATGGTTTTAGGTCTAACATTTAAGTCTCTAATCCATCTTGAATTAATTTTTTTTTTATAATGAGTAAGGAAAGGATCCAGTTTCAGCTTTTTACTTATGGCTAGCCAGTTTTCCCAGCACCATTTATTAAATAGGGAATCCTTTCCCCATTTCTTGTTTTTGTCAGGTTTGTCAAAGATCAGATGGTTTAGATGTGTGGTATTATTTCTGAGGACTCTGTTCTGTTCCATTGGTGTATATCTCTGTTTTGATACCAGTACCAAACATGGTGTTTTTGTTACTGTAGCCTTGTAGCAGAGTTTGAAGTCAGGTAGCATGATGCCTCCAGCTTTGTTCTTTTGGCTTAGGATTGTCTTGCAATATGGGATCTTTTTTGGTTCCATATGAACTTTAAAGTAGTTTTTTACAATTCTGTAAAGATTGGTAGCCTAATGGGGACGGCATTGAATCTATAAATAACCTTGGGCAGTATGGCCATTTTCACGATATTGAGTCTTCCTATCCATGAGCATGGTATGTTCTTCCATTTGTTTGTGTCCTCTTTGATTTCACTGAGCAGTGGTTTGTAGTTCTCCTTGAAGAGTTCCTTCACATCCTTGTAAGTTGGATTCCTAGGTATTTTATTCTCTTTGAAGCAGTTGTGAATGGGAGTTCACTCATGATCTGACTCTGTCTGTTACTGGTGTATAAGAATGCTTGTGATTTTTGCACATTGATTTTGTATCCGGAGACTTTGCTGAAGTTGCTTATCAGCTTCAGGAGATTTTGGGCTGAGATGATGGGGTTTTCTAAATATACAATCATGTCATTTGCAAAAGGGACAATTTGATTTCTTCTTGTTCTTATTGAATACCTTTTATTTCTTTCTCCTGCCTGATTTCCCTGGTCAGAACTTCCAACACTATGTTGAATAGGAGTGGTGAGAGAGGGCATCCCTATCTTGTGCCAGTTTTCAAAGGGAATGCTTCCAGTTTCTGCCCATTCAGTATGATATTGGCTGTGGGTTTGTCATAAATATCTCTTTTTATTTTGAGATATGTTCCATCAATACCAAATTTATTGAGAGTTTTTAGCATGAAGGGTTGTTGAATTTTGTCAAAGGCCTTTTCTGCATCTATTGAGATAATTTTGTGGTTTTTGTCTTTGGTTCTGTTTATATGCTGGATTATGTTTATTGATTTGCCTGTGTTGAACCAGGCTTACATCCCAGGGAGGAAGCCCACTTGATCGTGGTGGATAAGCTGTTTGATGTGCTGCTGGATTCGGTTTGTCAGTATTTTACTGAGGATTTTTGCAATCGATGTTCAACAGGGTATTGGTCCAAAATTCTCTTTTTTTGTTGTGTCTCTGCCAGGCTTCTGTATCAGGATGATGTTGGCCTCATAAAATGAGTTAGAGAGGATTCCCTGTTTTTCTATTGATTGGAATAGTTTCAGAAGGAATGGTAACAGCTCCTCCTTGTACTTCTGGTAGAATTTGGCTGTGAATCCGTTTGGTCCTGGACTTTTTTTGGTTGGTAGGCTATTAATTATTGCCTCAATTTCAGAGCCTGTTATTGTTCTATTCAGGGATTCAACTTCTTCCTGGTTTACTGTTGGAAGAATGTATGTGTCCAGGAATTTATCCATTTCTTCTAGGTTTTCTAGTTTATTTGTGTACAGGTGTTTGTAGTATTCTCTGATGGTAATTTGTATTTCTGTGGGGTCGGTGGTGATATGCCTTTTATCATTTTTTATTGTGTGTATTTGATTCTTCTCTCTTTTCTTTATTAGTCTTGCTAGTGGTCTATCAATTTTGTTGATCTTTTCAAAAAACCAACTCCTGGATTCATTGATTTTTTGAGATTTTTTTTGTCTCTGTCTCCTTGAAATTAAAAAATATCAAAATATATATGCTACAAATACATGGATTTTTAAAATCAGGTATGTTTTCCTCACAGGTGTTTAATTAATCTTAGTTTCTTAACAGATTTCTTTTTCTGCCTATAGTACAATGTAAAACATTCATCAGTGTAGTAATTTGAGGTTTAAAAAGTTACCCATTAGAATCACATATTTGGTATTAGTATTTTGTATTACACAGCTGAGGTAAATATAGCCATGCATTTAATATTATTTGTCCTTTCACAAATAAATATGTGTATCTTAATTTCAAAAACCATTTTTTTAATATCAACTCTTGCTGCACCCAGCTTCTAAACCCACAAAATTCTGAAGATTTTCAAATTTGTTCTTTTAATGAGGTTCTGTTACATTTCTGCTTCTGCCTACTTGTTTATCTGGAGTCATCTTAGTAGGTGAAAAAAATATTGAAGGCAAAAATTTTAAAATAATTTTTAAAAACTTAGAGTGGACATTAGCCAATTGAATAGAATAAAAATATGAAAATTTATATTATGTTTTTAGCTACATTTATACTTTCAGATAATTTTTATATATTAAACTAGCCTTTAGTTAACAAAAATATCCAGATTATAATTTGTACCAAGATATTTTGTAAACCTTATTGGTCACATGATGTGAAGGGTGATTCTTGTCTATAATTTGTTGATTCATTTATGCCAAAATAATATATAGAAATGCTTTATTGATTTAAAAATTATAGAGATTGTTATTTTTATGCTGTCATTTCAAATGATTAGAAGGTAATGAGTGTCACCCTGTGAAGTCAGGATATGTCTTGTATTGGCCTTTGTCCATGAGTTTTTCATTCTGCAGACTAATTTTTATATATTTTTTAAAAACTAGAAATGTAATGGAGATTAAGGGCAATGGGAGATTTCTTGACAAAATATTTTAGCCAAGTTCAATTTTAGTAAGCCTATGGTATTCTCAACTCATATTTTTTGAACTATAATGAGAAGAATATGGCAGCTGTTTATCATCCTATCATTCTTCCAATAACTTTTGTTAATCATATTAATATGATCATTGTAATTTTATATTCATTTAATCATGTAACTGACTTCTCGTTATAGCATTTGTTCATCTCAGTTATGCTACCACAATTTGGGTGTTTTATTTATTGGTATTTCTAATACTTTAAAATGAAATTTTGTGGAAAAGTACATAAAAATATTTGGCTATTCCTACCTGTTGGCATTGAATAAGATTTAAAACCAGCAATATATGGAAATGTTTTGCTCTGAATTTTAATTTTCTTTTGAGAGGAGTTCAAGGATGTGACCATAAATTATGATTATCATATTAGTAATAATAGCAATAATAATATTATGGTGGATCATTACTTTTTAAAAGTGCTTTTGTACTCTTTTAGTTCTATCTCTCCCTGTCTCTGGCACACACAAATAATAGAAAAGTTATTAACTTCTGTTTCACAAATGGAACGTTATGATTAAAGAGGTCTAATAATTTGGGTATGATCGCAAAATTACTAACTATCAGACCTAGGGTTCAAACCCAGCACTTCAGATATCAAAATGCATTAACTTTTCAGTATAATCATGAAGATGCTTTGGATTATTTCTTCTGACAAGTGATAGAGTGAAATAGTAATTGAAAATGGATAAAAAGTGATTCTAGTATTATTGATTCATGTATTGGTGTGCCTATCTTGAATATTACATATTTATATCATATAATATTTTTTATTTTAAAAGGATTATACAACTTGTCTGGCAATTACCTTTACATAATAGTATTTGAGAGTAAAAAATGTAGCAGGAATTAATAGAAAATGAATAAAAGTATAGCAAACTACTTTTGTGTAATATAGTATTCACATTGTTAATCTTTAAAGTTCCTGAGGTTTTAAACTATTAACTTACATACATCAAACTTTGGTAAAAAAGAAAAATGTTTCCGTCTATATAAATATAACTAAAGCCATTAACTATGATCAAATCTTGGTAATTGAAAGAGAGCTGTACTTCATGATTTTACGTGACCATTTTGTGATCATTTGAAACACAATTCAGTAGTTTTTACTGTCAATTTTTACCATTTTTCTTTTGCCAAAATGGTCCATGATGCACTGTAATCAGTTAAATGCTCATTATTTTACCAAATACACTGGATGATGTCAGTTTCTTGCATACCCATACATCATTCCATCTATAATTAGTTCAAAAAATGAAGAATTTATATAACAGTATTTCAATATTAGCAATGGCTCCTAAACAGCAGATCCTGCTTATGAACCCATTTAAATCTCATAATGACCTTAGATGGACATACCATTATTATCAGTATCATAAATGAGGAACAGACACCAAAAGCATAACTGTTTGCCCATGCAATTATACAAATGTGGTTTATAGAACTACCATAATCCTTGATTGATTGATTGATTGATTGAGACAGGGTCTTACTCTGTCACCCAGGCTGCAGTATTTCTTTATTTTCAGTTTTTTCCTACTGTCACTTCTTTAATCCCCTTTTGCCTAAATGGCACAAACGCCTCTCCTTTTAGATATCTGAGATCAGTGTGAAAGGTCTACTGGAAATCTGCATTCAATTATAATGATATAAACCTATACTATTCAAGTCTCTAGAGAATATTCTAAAATGTAGTGATATTTTAAAAACATTTCTTATACTTTGGAGTTCAAGTAGTGTCCTAAGTGTTCATGATGATAGACTTTATAAGAGGCCACTGACTTATATGCTTGAATAGTATCTGGGTATATGCAAAAAGAGTTAAAGTGAGCGAAGTGCAGAGCTAATTTTTATATAAATCTAGTTGGCTTTCATTTTTTCGCATAAAGGAATATGCTTATTCCTGGAAAATGTACATGTATTACCCAGATTTACCCAGTTCTCTATTATGTCCTTATATTTTAGATTTTCATTTTGTATTTAATATAAATGTAAAAATGTGTTAATATGTTCAAGTGAGAGAAAGAGAGGAGCATAAACACAATTGGACCTTCAGCACATCTACCACCTTATACACAACTTAATCATTTTCAATATATTCATTTTAATTTATGTTTTTGAATACTCAAGCAGAAAACCACATTCATTGTATTGGCCAAAGAAAAGATAAAGAAAGATTTAATCTACAGATGCTTAGCTTACATCAGGCCAAGATAAAAAATTGTCCCAAGTTGCTGTGACAAAAGTTTCAGAGTAGTTAGCTTTGAGGAAAAGAGTAAAATATTTGATTTATAGTCATAGTACAGGAAAGTTTCCACCTATTAAATGTAAAAGAAACTATACCACTGAAGTCAGTACCATAAAGGTGTTACAAACATATATTTGGTAGCCACAGACCATCATCTGCCAAAATAATACTGTTATTTATATATTTTTTTTATTTGAGACAGAGTGTCACTCTGTTGCCCAAGGTGGAGTACAGTGGTGCGATCTCGGCGCACTGCAACCTCTGCTTCCCAGGTTCAGGCAATTCTTCTGCCTCAGCCTCCTGAGTAGCTAGGACAACAAGCGTGCGCCACCATGCCCGGCTAATTAGAAATGGGATTTCACCATATTGGGCAGGCTGGTCTCAAACTCCTGACCTCGTGATCCACCTGCCTTGGCCTCCAAAAGTTCTGGAATTACAGGCATGAGCCACCTTGCTAGGTCCATTTCACAGGTTTTATATTTGTTTTGTAATTTTAGGTTATGGTGTAATTGAGTATGTAAGTCTAAGAAATGTATGCCCAAAGTTTTGTACATTTTAAGTAATGTAATATAAATTCTGGTAATATTAGGATCCTCAAGATTTTTTTTTTCCCCTTTAAAGAATAATTAATCATATGTAAGAAATGCTAATATAATCCAAACTAACAAATTAATGCTACTACTACTAATACTATTTATTACAAATTACTACTATATATATTTTACTTTGTTACATAAGACGTGCACATTATTCAAAAATCAAGGAAAATTTTCCTAAATAATCTAAAATGTAAATTAGCAGAATCACATATGTAAGCCTAATACATATATGCTCCAATTTCTGTACATTTTAAGTAACATAATAGAACTTCTGGCAATATTAGGATGCTCAAGATTTTTTTCCCTTTAAAGAGTCATTAATCGTATGTAAGTAATGCTGATATAATTCAAACTAACAAGTTAATGCTACTAATAATAATGATAATATTTATTACAAAGTACTACTATATATATATTTTGCTTCATTATTTAAGAGGTGCACACATAATTCAAAAATGAAGGAAAATTGTGCTAAATAATCTGGAATGTAAATTACCAGAATCACATAATTTTGCCATCTTAGAATATTGAAGCTCAAACTCTGAAGATTAACGACTTGTCCAAAGTGACAAAAATTGTAATAAAGAGCTGGAATTAGAATCTACATCTCCTAATTCATGCTTCAGTTTCCTACTGTAGCTGTCAGCTTGTACCTCTTGGCATTATGAACTATATAAAGGAGAAATATGATATGTGAAATAACTATAGCATAAAAATTGCCCAACCCTCATACCAACTACTTTTGCTATAGTTTTTTTTTCCTTATGGTATCTTATTATGCAGTTTAGCCACATATTTTCATTGCACATTTATACATCCCACTCTTCACAGTGTCATACATATTCCATTTATTTCAATTTACTTCCAGTAGATTAAATGTGGCTCAGTCACAGTACGATTAAGGATGACAACCTCTCTGCATATTTAAGAGAAACTTGAACAATGTAAATCAGTTTTACTATTTTCCATGTTAAAGAATGAAATCTTGACATCCTCTGTAATAGTACAACTACAAAATTCTCCACCAATATTTTAAGGCAGAACATCTAGCTTAGGCTCATATACTGAATATTTTCTTGCAATGCTAGCCGATGCATCTTGGTTTCTGTGACAATTTAATGCTGCAAAGATAGAAGTTTAATGAACCTTAAAATATTCTTCACCCACCCCTAATATGACTTTAGGCATACTGAACTACTTTAGTTATTTTAACACTTCATGCCCCAAATTCCTCTGTGACTTTATTCTATATTCTTACTTGCAGGAATTTTTACCCAATCTACTCCCAATTTACTAGTAAATTCCTGCAGAAATTTTAAGACATCAAATTTCACTAGCTGTGTAGTATCTTTAAATCCTGGAAATTTAATTAATGGGATTGTTTCTTTTTGGCATCAACATATCTCACAAAGGCATCTCCATATTATACAAACGTTTTGTACATATTTATCCCGCTAATTGACAATATAAATAGTATAATTTGTGATTTTTTTTTATATCTGTTACACTAGATTATACATACTTTGAATTCTTTGTTTCTTATTCATCTTGGCATTTCCAGTATCAACTGTAGTGATTGGTAGAAAGGAGATGTTAAATAAAAATAGCACAAATCAATCTGATTCAAATTGGAAATGTGTTTTAATGCTCTAGAAATGATGGTGATCTTCCCAGCACTTTGGGAGGCCGAGACGGGCGGATCACGAGGTCAGGAGATCGAGACCATCCTGGCTAACCCGGTGAAACCCCGTCTCTACTAAAAAATACAAAAATCTAGCCGGGCGAGGTGGCGGGCGCCTGTAGTCCCAGCTACTCGGGAGGCTGAGGCAGGAGAATGGCGTGAACCCGGGAGGCGGAGCTTGCAGTGAGCTGAGATCCGGCCACTGCACTCCAGCCTGGGCAACAGAGTGAAACTCCGCCTCAAAAAAAAAAAAAAAAAAAAAAAAAAAAGAAATGATGGTGATCTTCAATTAGAGCTCCAAAGGCTACATCACTTCTCATATATAGAAACTAACGATATCTACATAGCCCTCACTGGTAGAGAGGAAGTTTCTCCTGAGGGATAGCAAGCAAAGAAATCTGAGACTTTGATTGCCTGTGGCCCAGGTCTCTGGTAATGTGGGAGTTCCTTGATAGAAACAGCAAACCAAAAAGATCAGGAGATAATACCACCACCTCCATCCACTGCTTACTCTTAGTTTAAGAGTTTAAAAAAAAAAAAAAAAGTTTCCCTCCACTCAGCTCTGATGCTATGGCAGGAGGTTCTGCCCACAGGAGAGGCTGGCCACAGGTCAAAGAGCTCTGCAGATTTGTCTGAGATGACTGGGTTTACTTGTTACAGAAAGCATAGAATTCCATGCCTAAGGACCCTATTAAAAATAATGAAGATCTTGGTGGACAGTAACTAAGAAGAGACTAGTAGACGAATAATATACACAAAACAGCAGAGCAGCCTGAAATTTGATAGAATCAGGAAGAGAGATAGCCCAGGATGTCCCTATGGAGATCACAGTCAACTCAGGGCTTCTGGAAGGCTGTGTGCATGTGCTGGGTTGCCCTCAATCAGGAGCAATCCAAGCAGGACAAGGCATGGAAATGAAGTCATTCTCCAAGCTATATGCAGACCCATCAACACAGGGCAGAAACGAACACGAGGAGCTTAAACACAACTTCTAGCAAAAGAGTGACTGAAGAGCAAATTATCCTGACATGGAGTTGACTTCTAGGGAAGTTAAACATAAAGATAAAATAACACGTATCCTCAGCTTTCTGGAAGACTGTACATGCCCAACGAAGGCTGCACCCTCTCAAGTACAATGAGACGGAACCTCCAAGCTGGTAGTCCTTGGTTGAATGTGAGACAAACAGACATAAACTCCCTAAATAATGCTTGCAGCCTCCAAGCCACACACACATATCTAACAGTAAAAGGGTAAAACTCCAATTGGCTAAGGAGAGCTTATGCAAAATGTTTCAACAGTAAATAGCTATATTCTTCCTGGGACAACCTCTAGATATTAGACTCACAGATTAAAAATAAGAGAAAAATGTGATCAGGGAAAACACTGCAAGGAAAATATACTTCACAGTGTTAATTCAGGCATATCACTATGCAAACAAATGACCAAGTGAACAGCAGCAATAATAACCACTGCCAGATGGAGGGGTGGGTAATGTATTCAGAGGTGCGACAACATATTACCGAAAATATCCAGCTTGCAACAGAAATATATGACACATGCAAAGAAATAAGAAAATATGACCCACACACAGTGAAAAAGCAAACAAGAAAAACTGTCTTTGATGGGGCCTACATGGTAGATTTAGCCAACAAAGACTTCAAAGCAGCTATCAGAAACATGCTCAAAGAATTAAAGGACACTACGATTAAATAAAGGAAGGCATTATGACAATTTCATATCAAATGGAGACTATCAACAAGATACAGATATAAGAAATACAAAGGAAATTATATAATGAACTGAAATGAAAAATTCACAGGAGCAGATTAATAGTACTGACACGTGTGACAATATTGGTGTATCTTGAAAACATGCTAAGTGAAAAAACAAGTCAGAGTATCTGTAATATTCCATTTATATGAAAAGTCTAGGCAGTTTATTAGTAGATTAGTGATTGTCTAGGATCTTGAGGCTTATTATGGGTCAAATTATCACTCACCACCCAAATTCATATGTGGAAGTTCTAACTGGCAGTACCTTAGAATATGACCTAATTTGGAAATAGTATAATGTATTCTATATGGGAATGAAAACAGGCATTCGGTAAAAAATGAAGCTAAATAAAGTATGGACTTCAGTTAATAAATCAGTATTTTCATTAATTGTGACAAATGCCAGATCTTAAGCTGTTAAGAGGAGAAACTGCGTGCGGTATATATGGGAACTCGGTGCAATCTTTGCAGCTTTTCAGCAAATTTAAAACTACTCAAAAATTTAAGAATGAGACTGGGGCATACAAAAAGATTTTATCCTGAATATTATAGAGCATGTTAAGAAATTTAGACTTTAAGAATTTTGGAAAATAATTGAAAGATTAATTATTAAAAAATTAATCACTTTTGAGGAGTCCATTAATACAGTAGATCTCAGTGGTTTTAGGCAATATTTGTTCCCTAAAAGTACCACATGCTTGATTTGATGGGAAGTCAAGTAATACTTTTTTCTTTTTTGTAGTCATGTAGTGAGGATTTATATTTTATTTTTGGACATTATAATCTGCATCCACAGTTCTGGTAGCTCAAACTACGCAATGGTGCACAAATATACACAGAGACATAAACATAGACATATGCAACTTGGACTGAGTAGGAATATGTCTCTTGGATCTTCAGAAAAGAGAAGGCTCAAGAAACTGTATATAATATAATATATCATATCTTCTACAGACCTTTTTTACCTACATAGTGTATTTTAAAGATAAATATAGAACATTTTTAAAAGAAATATAAACACCTAAATATGGTCTTGCACACAATAGTGACATTACCTACATTGGCATAGAGATTGCATTCACTAATTGCTATGTGAGTTTTCCAGCTTAATCTCAGGAGAAGCCTTTATACTTTTTCAACCACAAGACTTCGGAACTATTCATATCACTACTTGCTTTCTCCTGATTTAAGAGTGCCTTTTGTTTTTCAATCATATGACCGCGTAGTTGCAGATTCCTTGGTAACTAAGGATTTAAGGAATTATAAATATATCCCATGACTGGAGTCTTTCAAAGGAGATGATATATTTTCACTAAGAAGATATCTATCAATGTTTCATTATTAAATTTAATTATTAAGCAACACTTCAGAAGAAAAACTTGTCTGTACATATAACTTTCTCAAAGCTTGATAGCAAATTTATCCTTTGCTGTTCATCCATTTATGTATTTATGGTAAAGACAAAAAAAAATGAAATCTGTGATACAGACTTTATTGGGTTTGAGCCATCATGAAGATTTTCTCTGCCAACAGAAGAATGTATTTCACAATTAGATAAAGAGTCACTCCCCAATCTTCTCTTTTAATAAAACATCACAGAGAGGGAATTTGAGTGACATAGAACAGTTTTAGAATTTAACTGTTTTAATGATTGGATTTCATTTAAATAAATACAGCATACATTCATACACAATTGTAAGTGTGATTTTTATATACTTTATTTTTTCTGATGTAAGAAATAAGCCAAAAATAATCATATGCAAGATATTATAGTTTAAAAAGCAATAGAAATTCAGATATATATATCTGAAAAGAAAAAAAAATATACATATACTTTTAAGTTTGGGGTACAAGTGCAGGTTTGTTACATAGGTAAAATTGTATCATGGAGGTTTGTTGTACAGATTATCACCCAGTTATTAAGCCTAGTATGAAATATATATTCACTTTTTGTTTTTCTTATTGCCAGTAAAGATAAAACATCACTTAATCTGTACAATTAATTAAAAGTATGCTGTGTAACACAATGAAATATTTTTTCCCAAAACAATGATAGGTTTGACATGCATATTACTGCAAATTTTAAAATTTCTACTCATATAAATGAGGGATATTTCAGACAAATTTCAGGCCTTACTCTCTGAAAAAAATATATGACTCAAAGAAGAATAATTGTCAACGTTGTAACTCAGGAGTATGTGAAAACTGAGGGACGGCTCTCCACATGTGAGATAGGCCGATTGTTCAAATACAGACCCTCTAGGAAGAAAAAGACATGAAAATAAATTTTGCATTGTTGATAACTTCATTTAACCAAAATAGTAAATTTTTCTCTCGGAAAACATTTTTAAGGGAGGAGGATTAGCAAGTCATATTAAAGTTAAAAAGAGGTATTAAAATGTATGGCATTGTATAAAAATCTTTTTTTCAGAGAAACTAATTGTATATTACATGAATAATTGCATTATACATGAGTAATTGTATTAACACATTGACCCCATTAGATGGTTACTAAATCTGGACCGATCATTCTGGATGCTCTGCTATTCACCAATTATTTTTATGTTTTTCTTCATTGGATTTTAAAATCTGTCCAGTTATGGAACAAAAACACAATGTATTCTAGGAGAAAATCGTATGAAAGTAAAAAAAAAAAAACGGCAAGAAATGTGACTCCTGTTAAGGATTTGATCACTTAATTTATCTTTAGATTACTTCTATTCTGTTATTAGAAGAACAGTTGTTTAAACTGCAAGCTGTCTGTGATGCATTCTACCCTTTATTACTCAAGTGGATATTGTACAAATATTCACTTTTCATAGTTAATTGACCCCTGTACTTTCTAACAGTCTGTTAGCCTTTCCTTTCTTTTTTCATTTCCCCTTATTAAATTAAATGGTTGATTATTTTAGGAACACTCCCCTAAGACCCGTGGATGATTTATATATGTGTCACAGATCTCTGGCAAGACCCATGTGCACTTTATTCTGCTCCTTTAACTGGGCAATTACACAAAACTGTATTACCTCAAAATAAAGTAGAATTATCTTGCAGTAAATTCATGATTTCAAATCTAAATTGAACACAGCAAACTGCCCAGATATTACACTTGGAGACTTCTCAGTTTCACTCATTGTCACTTTCTTCAGCATTAGATTTTTTCACTTTTCTTCATCCTCCTCTGATTTCTGCAACTTGCCACCCAGCTCCAATCTTACAAAGAGTATAAAATCACTCTCCATGAATTTCTCCCTCTTCTTTCAATTTAAATCCACACCCATCTGCACTCTTGTCTTCTCTTACATTAGAGAACCTTCTTTCTGTCTAATTTCCCAAAGGGCTCCAGATTCTGCAACTTTTATGTTTTTCTGTAACTTTATTAATAGTACATGTTATTTTCTATACAATTGACTTTTCTCCACCAATTTGGTCCTAAGAGCTTAAATCATGCTCAATTCTCTACTGTTACATAACGCAACAACAACATCCTTGCTATGCTATCTCCCTATAAATCTCTTGCTCAAAGAAAAAGTTGTTTTCTAAAAGTTACTGTCTAAAACTTGTTTCCTTTTTTTCTTTTTGTTTAGCCCCAACACTAGTTGTTCAAATGGTCCATGTCTTGCTAAATACACTGGACATTTTCTAACCTTAATCTTATAAAACATTTCAACAGTATCTAATGAAGTATTCTTTTCTTTTTAAAAGTCAATTCTCTTTCTTTGGTTTCAGTGAAACTGTGTTGTCTTGGTCTTTCTTCTACCAGTTTCTTTGCTCAATTTTGTCTGCTCTCAAGAATCTTCCTTCCTAATGATTACTTTTAGGTCTATAATCCATTTCGTCTTAATTTTTGTATATCTTGCAAGGTATGGATCAAGACTGGCTCTTTCTTTTTTTAATACAGGAATCTGATTCTCCCAGCATCATTTGATAAAATGCTCTTTCCCACTGAATTGCCTTTACACCGTTGTCAAAATTGACGATGTAACTAAGACTCTGTTTATAGACTCTGAATTCTGTGTCATTAACAAATGTGCCTTTCTGTCTTACCAATGCCACCACTCTTGTGATTACTACAGCATCATAACAAGTATTGAAGTCAGAGAGTGTTAGAACTCCAATTGTATTACCATTTTTTTGTAGCATTTTCCCATGATTTGTAAAACCATCTTGTCCATTTCTATAAAATACCTGCTAGAATTTTCACTGGGACTATGCTTAATCTATAAATCAATTTGCGGAGGATTAATACGTGAAAGTATTCATTCAAATGGTAGGGTTTTCAGTATGATTAAAAGCTGTTTGAAAGGACCAAAATGTTACAGAAAAGCCAATAGTGTAAAAGAGGAAAAGTATTATTAATGATCCATGAACACAATCTATTTGTTGGATATTCTTTAATTTATCTCAACAGTCTCTTGAAGTTTTAAATGTATAGGTCTTGCATATTTTTGTCAGATTTACCCAAATTGCTTTATATATTTTGTTACTGAAATATTATAACCATGTGAAACACATGTAATAGTTTTAATATTTTTAGTAGATTTAATAGAATTTTCCACATAGACAATTATGTCATTAGTCAATACTTTTATTTTTTTCCTTTTCAGTCTGAGTGCCTTTTCTTTATTTTCCTTGTCTTATTTCACCATTTAAAAACCTTCAGTACAATGTTGCATGGAAATGGAGAAAGTGGATATCTTTGTTTCCATACAAACTGTGCTAGCTATAGACTTTTTATAGGTGCAACTATTTTTGAAAAATGTGTTAAAATATATGTAACTTCAAACTTAACATTTTAACCCATTTTAAAACATATAATTCAGTAGTATTAAATATACTCACATTGTGATGTTACCATTATCCTTATTCCTTACCAGAACTTTTTAATTATCCCAAACTGAAACTCCCTACCCACTAAACAATAATTGCCTATTTCCTCCTTCCCACAGCCTCTGGTAACTACTCTTCTACTTTCTGTCTCTATGAATTTCAATTTATATGTCATATAAGTGGAATCAAACAATATTTGTCCTTTTTTGTCTGGCTTATTTCA
Organism: Chlorocebus sabaeus; assembly: GCF_047675955.1. Classification (NCBI taxonomy): domain Eukaryota; kingdom Metazoa; phylum Chordata; class Mammalia; order Primates; family Cercopithecidae; genus Chlorocebus; species Chlorocebus sabaeus. The sequence goes on along the minus strand of NC_132920.1, from coordinate 65,085,156 downwards.
ATTAGCATAATCTTGTCTGAGTTCATTTACGCTGTATCATGTATCAGAATTTCATTCATTTTTAAGATTGAATAATATTCCATTTTATGGATATACCACATTTTTTTTATTCATTCATTAATATATGAATATTTGAGATATTTCAACTTTTGGCTATTAATAATTCTCCTTTCCTATAAACACTGGTGTTAAGATATCTGTTTGAGTTCCTACTTTCAATTCTTTTATTTATACCTAGAAGTAGTATTGCTTGATCATATGTCAATATGATCATACCTCAATTTTATGTCTAATAGTCTGAGAAACTGCCATATCATTTTCTACAGTAGCTTTATCATTTTATACTTTCAGAAGCAGTGCAGAGAATTATAATTATTTCATCTTCTTATATGTGTATTTTTAAAATAATAGCCCTCATAATGGGTATGAAGTGGTGTCTTCTGTTTTATCACCACACAAAGAAAACTCATACCCAATAAACTGTCACTTCTCAGCCCCCTGTAATCATTAAACTTCTTTCCATCTCTATGAATTTGCCTATTCTGGACATGTCATTTATTCTGGAATATTTCATAAAATATGTCATATTCACATTCAAAATTACTTCATGTTGCAACATGTTTCAGTACTTCTTTCCCCTGCCCCCCCGCCTCAGCCTCCCAAGTAGGTGGGATTACGGGCATGCCCCACCACGCCTGGCTAATTTTGTATTTTTAGTAGAGACGGGGTTCTCCATGTTGGTCAGGCTGGTCTCTCATTCCCAACCGGGAGGATCAGGCGATCCTCCCGAATAGGCCTCCCAAAGTGCTAGGATTACAGGGATGAGCCACTGTGCTCAGCCACTTCCTTTGCTTTTATAACTGAATGATATTCCATTGTTTGCTGTACCACATTTTGTCTATTTATCATCTGATGGATATTTGGATGACTGCATTTCTACCTTTTGACTACTGTGAAGAGCACTACTAAATTTGTATAAAAGTATTGATTTGAACAACTACTCTTAATTCTTTTGAGTTTATACTGAGGAATAAAATTCCTGGGTCATACGGTAATTCTATTTTTAACATTTAGGAACTGCCATTCTTTTCCACAGGGGTTGTGCTATTTCATATTTCTATAAACAATATATGAAGGTCGTAATGTTTTCATATCCTCAATGATACTGTTTTTTCCCAGGTTTTTATTATTATTGTTGTTCTGCTCAGGGTGAAGTGGATCTCACTGTGGCTTTGATCCATATTTCCTCATTGACTAATGATATTGGGTATATTTTTATGTATTTGTTTAATATTTTCTTTAGATAAATGTCTATTCACATCCCTTGTTCATTTTTAAATTGGTTGCTTGTCTTTTTGTTGTTGAGTTATGAGAGTCCATTATATAGTTACATTATGAATACAGGATGTATATTCATTTATTTAGTTTTTTAAATTTGTTTTCAGTAATATTCTGTAGTTTAGAGTATAAGAGTCTTTCACCTTCTTGGTTAGTGTATTCATTGATTAAGTTTATTTCTAAATATTTTAATCTTTTATATGTTCTTGCAATTGAATTGAGATTTTAATTTTTTTAAATTTTTTTATTGCTGGTATATAGGTACACAATTGATTTTAGTGTGTTGATATGTATTCTACAACCATGTTGGGTTTGCATATTAATGCTAATAGATTTTTTTTTTAACTATTCTTAAGAATTTTCTAAATACAGCATCATGATGTCTTTAAATATAAATAGATTTAATTTTTATTTCTAATAGGGATATATTTTATTTATTTTTCTTGCATAACTGTCTTAAACTTCCAGTGCAGTGGTAAAAACAGATTTCTTTGTCTAGTTCCTATTATTAAGGGTAAAACTTTCCATCTTTTGCTATTGAATATAATATAGCCGTGGGTTTTCACAAACGCACTGTATCATGTTAAGCTCCCTTCTATTCATAGTTTCTTGAGTGTTGTTATTATATAATTGTATTGGAGTTTTCCAAATGTTAATTTTTCTTCATCAATGAATCACGTAGTTTTTTGGTCTCATTCAATTAAAGTTACATGGATTGGTTTGCTTTTCCTTTTTTTGAGATGGAGTTTTTTGTTCTTGTTGCCCAGGCTGGAGTACAATGGCACAATCTTTGCGCACTGCAAGCTTCCCAGGTTCAAGTGATTCTCCTGTCTCAGCCTCCCAAGTAGCTAGGATTACAGGTGTCCGCCACCACACCCAGCAAATTTTTGTATTTTTAGCAGAGATGGGATTTCACCATGTTGGCCAGGGTGGTCTCTAACTTTTGACCTTCATAATCTGCCAGCCTCGACCTCCCAAAGTGCTGGGATTACAGGTGTGAGCCACCGCACCCGGCCTATGAGGACTGGTTTTCTATGTTAAAACTCCTTGCGTTTCTATGATACATCCCCCTTGGTGAGGGTATATAATGTTTTTACCATTTTTAATATGCTGCTTTTATATTTGCTATAGTTTATATATTATAATATAGATTCAAATCTTTTCAATACATTATAATTAGTTTTTAGTTTTATTGTAAAAGTTTTTAAACTTAGTGTTGATTATTATATTTCAATTCTCTATTTCATTTATACTTTTCAATATATGTATAATATATTATACATATATTGAAAAGTTTTGCAACTATATCCATAAGATATATTGGTCTATAGTTCTCGTTCCTTTTGTTTAAATTTGGTATTAAGGGTAATACTGTTCTCATAGAATGAGCTAGAAAGTACTCTTGCATCTTCTATTTGAGAAACACTGATATTATCTGAAAATTCCAAAACTTTCTTTAAACGTCTGTAGAATTTGCCAGTGCAACCTTCTGGTCTTGAGTTTTATTTTTGAGGAGGTTTTGACTATGAATTCAATCGCTTTGCCTATGATAAGTCCAGACAGATTTTGTATTTCCTTCTGACTTATTTTTGGTAGTTTGTGTTTTTTTCGAGTATTTGTTTAGTTTGTTTTGGTTATATAAATTATTGGTATAGAACTGTCTAAGTATTCCTTACTATTCTCTTATAAATCTTTATGTCCTTTTATTCCTGTTAAAATAGCAGTAATGTCCCCATCTGCAATTTCATTTCTAATTTTAGTGATTTGAGTATTCTTTCTTGGTGATTTTGGTTTTTTAATCAGGCTAGCTAAAGGTTTGACAATTCAAAGAACCAACTTTTAGTTTTTTTTGATTCTCTCTATTGTATTTCAATTCTAGATTTAATTTGTCTCCACTCAAGTCTTTATTGTTTTCTTCCTTTCAGTTTCATGTTTAGTTTGTTCTTTCTTGGATTCCTTAAGATATAACATTAGGTTGTTGATTTGAAAACTTTCTTATTTTTTAATGTAGGTACTTATTGATATAAATTTCTCTCCAAGCACTCCTTTACTGCAGTCTGTAAGTTTTGGCATACTGTGTATCTTTTCATTTGTCTCAACATATTTTTTTTTTCATTTAGAATTTACCTTGTGATTGCTTCTTTGACTCATTGGTGTTTAAGAGTGTGCCATTTAATTTCCACATATTTATGAACTCGCCACTTTTTTGTTACTTATACTTATTGCGATCCATAAAGATAGTGTGTATGACTTCAATTTTTTTTAACATATTAAGACTGCGGTGGCCTAATACATGGTTTGGGATAGAGGATGTTCCATGTAAACTTAATAAGAATGTGTATTTTGTTGTTGGTATTTTGCTGTTATTGGATGGACTATCCTGTGCATGTCTGTTAGGTCTTGTTTGTAGTGTTAAGTCACCTTGCGAAGCAACTTCATTGAGCATTGGTTACCAACTTTTCTGAGTCTGATGAGACAGGACACTCATGTACAAGTTACCTAAAGTGAGTAAATTACTTACAGATATGCAGCAAGGGAGAACAGAGCCTAGTATACACTGAAAGCTAGCATTCCAAGACAGGAAAGCTGCCCAGGGTGGCTATAGTCTTATCTGTGGAGGCTCACCTGGTACCACAGTGGGGGGATCCTGTAAAACAGCCTGCCAATTCCTTCCCCAGTCTCTCCTTTCCCAGGCTTTTTCATCTGTCTGCTACTTGCCCTGGATGGTATCCATTGTCCCAGACTACTGTGGTAGTGTATTTTCCAATGATGCTTTTGCCAAGAGTGATATAAGGAGCTGTTCTTGGCCTGAGAATATTTCTAGGCAGTTGAAACAAATGCAAACTTCATATCCAATCCCTCAGCAACCCACCAAACATGTCAACACACATCATATGTCTTTGAAAACAGTCATTTGTGCCCTCTCTGACACAAGCTAGCCACTCTAGGAATGTAGACCACTTATCTCCACAAATAGCACCCGGCTCGAGACTGGGAGATGATAGAAGATAAGTTAAAATGTCATCAGTTCTTTTGCTAATATTTGGCAGTGGTTTTTTTTTGTTTGTTTGTTTGCTTGTTTTTTTGAAATGGAGTTTCCCTCTGTCACCCAGGCTGGAGTGCAGTGGGGCGATCTCGACTCACTGCAACCTCTGCCTCCCAGATTCAAGCAATTCTCCTGCCTCAGCCTCCCAAGTAGCTGGGATTACAGGCACCCACCACCACGCCCGGCTAATTTTTGTGTTTAATAGAGACGGAGTTTTGCCATGTTGAGCAGGCTGGTTAGCAGTTTCTTTTATCATTATACATTCCCCTATTTATTATGAGTTTTTGATTAGCAGTCCAGAGCTTTGAGAACAGTTGATTCTGACAGGTTTTGTTAACTTTATCATTGCTTTTGTAGAGGTACTGAGTTTTGGAATTCTTACCATCATTATTGATGTCATCCCCGGGGCTATACTCTTAATCACTTCTGTTCAGCTGTTCTGTTGTGAGGTACTATGTGCCCTGACTCTTACCTCTTCTTCACCCTTATTTCATGTATTTTCTCTTATGTTTTGTTATCCAGACAAACTGACCATTTTTAGTTCTTCAAGCTGGTGACACCACATTTCTTCTTACTGTGATATTTTCTCTTGACAAGTTCACTTTTCTCTGCTATCCTATGTATCTAATTAGTTCCTATTTTTCTCTGCAACTCAATTATTATTGATTCCTGAGCAAAGATGCCTGTGACTTCCCAGAGTAGGCCAATTAGGCATATTATATTTCTTAGCACTATATATGCATCCTTGTAAAACGTTTAGGGTTATATGTCCATTTGATTCTTGTTTTAATTTGGTTGAACGAGGCCAACTTCTGTATTCTTTTGTATTAATCCATTCTCTTGCTGCCAATAAAGACATACCCGAGACTGAGTAATTTATAAAGGAAAGAGGTTTAATGGACTCACAGTTCCACATGCTGGGAGGCAGAAGATGAAGGAAAAGCAAAGGACATCTTACATGATGTCAGGCAAGAGAGCATGTGCAGGGGACTCCCCTGTATAAAACCATCAGTTCTCATGAGAATTATTCACTATTACAAGAACAGCACAGGAAAAAACCCACCCTCATGATTCAGTTACCTTTCACTGGGTCCCTCCCAAGACACATGGGGATTATTACATTTCAAGGTGGGATTTGGGTCAGGACATAACCAAATCATATCATTCTGCCTCTGGCCCCTCCAAAATCTCATGCCCTCACATTTCAAAATCAATTATGTCTTCCAACAGTCCCCCAAAGTCTTAACTCATTCTAGCCTTAACTCAAAAGTCCAAGTCCAAAGTCTCATCTGAGACAAGGCAAGTCTCTTCTACCTATGATCCTGAAAAATCAAAAGCAAGTTAGTTACTTCCTAGATATAATAGGGGTACAGACATTAGGTAAATATATCCATTTCAAATGGGAGAAATTTGCTAAAAGGAAGGGCTACAAGCTTCATGCAGTCTGAAATCCAGCAGTGAAGACAAAACTTAAAGCTTCATAATGATCTCCTTTGAATCCATGTCTTCCATCCAGGTCATGCTGACGCAAGAGGTGGGCTCCTATGGCCTCGGGCAGCTCTGCCTCTGTGTCTTTGCAGGGTATATTCCTCCTTCAAGCTGCTTTCATAGGCTGGCATTTTGTGTCTTGTCTTTTCTAGGTGCATGGTGCAAGCTGTCAGTGGATCTACCATTCTGCGATCTGAAAGACAGTGGCCCTCTTCTCACAGCCCCACTAGGCAGTGCCCCAGTGGGGACTCTGTGTGGGGGCCCCAACCCCACATTTCTCTTCCATGCTGACCTAGCAGAGGTTCTCCATGAGGGCCCTGCCCCTGGAGCAACCTTCTGCCCAGATATCCGGGTGTTTCCATATGTCCTTTGAAATCTATGCAGAGATTCCCAAATCTCAATTATTGACTTTTGTGCACCTGCAGGCCAAAAACCATGTAGAAGCCACTAAGGCTTGCAGCTTGCACCCTCTGAAGCAATGGCCTGAGCTCTATGTTGCCCCCTTTTAGCCACACCTGGGATATAGGGCACCAAGTCCCAAGACTGCACAAAGCAGCATGGACCTGGGCCTGGAACACAAAACCATTTTATCCTCCTAGGCCTCTGGACCTGTGATGGGAGGGGCTGTTGTGAAGACCTCTGACATGCCCTGAAGACATTTTCCCCAATGTCTTGGTGATTAACATTTGGGTCCTCATTACTTATGCAAATTTCTGCAATTCAACTTGAGTTTCTCCTCACAAATGGGTTATTCTTTTCCATTTCATCATTGGGCTGCAAATTTTCTGAACTTTCATGCTCTGCTTCACTTTTAAACATAAGTTCCAATTCCAAACCATATCTTTGTAAATACATAAAACTGAATTAGTTTTCAGTACCCAAGTCACTTCTTGAACACTTTGCTGCTTAGAAGTTTCTTCTGCCAGATGCCCTAAATCGTCTCTCTCAAGTTCAAAGTTCTACAAATCTCTAGGGTAGGGTTAAAATGCTGCCAATGTCTTTGCTAAAATATAGCAATAATCACCTTTATTCTAGTTTCCAACAGATTCCTCATCTGCATCTCATACCAACTTAACCTGTACTTTATTGTCCATATCACTATCAGCATTTTGGTCTAAACCATTCCACAAGTCTTTTAGAAGTTCCAAACCTTCTCACATCTTTCTGTCTTCTTCTGAACCCTCCAAACTGTTCCAACCTCTGCATGTTACCCAGTTCCAAAGTCACTTCCATATTTTTTGGTATCTTTACAGCAGCACTCCACTCTACTGGTGCCAATTTACTCTGTTAGTTCATTCTCATCCTACTAATAAAGACATACTCAAGACTGAGTAATTTATAAAGAAAAGAAGTTTAATGGACTCAGTTCTGCATGCTGGGGAGGCCTCAAAATCATGGTGCAAGACAAAGGAAGAGCAAAGGGACATCTTACATGGTGGCAGGTAGGAGAGCATGTGCAAGGAATTTTTCTTTTTAAACTATCACATCTCATGAGACTTATTCACTTTCATGAGAATAGCATGGGAAAAACATGCCCCCGTGTTTCAATTACCACCCACAGGGTCCCTTCCATGACACGTGGGGATTATTACAATTCAAGGTGAGATTTGGATGGGGACAGAGAGTCAAGCCATATTATCATTTATCATCACAATATTACCCTCAGTACCTAGCAGAGTGTCTAGTACATGGTAAGTACATGGTAAAAATGTACCTAATGAAGAGTGAATTTTTTTTTTTTTCCACTATTGCTTTTTTCTGGATTTGGTGATGCTTTTAAAAACAAGATCACAGTCATTTAAAAAATGCAAGTAGTCTTTTTGACATAACCAATAAGGATAAAAATACAAAAATCTGAGCCTGTAAAAAGTTTTAAAAACAAGTTTTGCAGAGAGATTTTCCCACAGCTATAGGATTATATAACATCAATATGGAGGCTTATAGATGAGAGGAAGAAAGATAAAGATACTGATATGGTTTGGCTTTATGCCCCCCGCCACCAATTCTCATCTTGAATTGTAGCTCCCATAATTCCCATGTGTTGTGGGAGGACCCAGTATAAGATAATTGAATCATGGGGGCAGTTTTCCCCATACTGTTCTCGTGGTAGTGAATAAACCTTATGAGATCTGGTGGTTTAAAAGGGGTTTCCCCTTTCCCTTGATTCTCATTCTTTCTTGCCGGCCACCATGTAAGATGTGCCTTTTGCCTTCCGCCATGATTGTGAGAATTCTCCAGTGATATGGAACTGTGAGTCCATTAAACCTCTTTTTATTTATAAATTACCTAGTCTTGCATGTCTTTATCAGCAGCAGGAGAGCAGACTAATACAATTATTGTCTTTGACATCTGTGCTATTTCATTTCACTGGAATTCAGAAACAGAATTCCAGTGAAAATGATTTGTCTAGTGCTTCACAAATGAAGGAAAAAAAAAGATGGTAAATCTCATGGAATATTTCTTAATACTTGAAAGCTGCATTTCTTAGTCTGAAAAAAAAAAAAATTCTCTGAACTCAGTAGAAGAAAATGTTATCTTTTTTTTTTTTTTTTTTTTTTTTTTTTTTTTTTTTTTTTTTTTCCAGCTGCTGATACTCCAGCATCTTTCCAAGCAGACTTGGCAAACACTACTGTATTTTACTCACCAAGATAATTTAGGTTGTGCACTATTCTGTATGGTTTTACCAATCACCAATATCCTCTATTTTTCCTCTACTGAAAATCAACATTCCAATTTATTTGGAACCATCGTTTTAATCTTTGTCAAATCTGACAGCATGAACCATATTTTCTATATTGGTGAATCTCTACCATCCAAATATATGTATGTGTGTTTATATGTCTAAACGTCTCCAGAAATGATTACAGTTTTATTGTTTCTTGATTTAAATGCCATATAAACCTACTTGAAGATTATGAGTCATCTAAAATATTTTATGTGCTTCAAATCATGCAAAATTTGCAAGATATATCTTCTATGTAAATTAAGGCTCACTGAGATCATAGTAAAGAAATAACTTCTCTGTCTTCATTTTTCTCCACCTCTCATTAGTATTCTGACAGTTGTCTTATTTTACTTTTTGGGAAAAAAGTTATTTTGATTTCTATCACTGTTCACTTGCTTTGTTTTATTTTGAATCTTTGGTATTTTGCAAGATTTTTCTGCTATAAAGAAAAAAAGATGGATTGCTGTACTCCTTATTCCTCTTTAATTTTTTTCTTCACTCTAGGCTAGATGATTTTATTTAGGATTCACTGATTATGTGACATATACTTAACAATATTTCTCGTGAGGCACTGCTCTAAAACAACAACCCCTGAAGTTCGGTGGTTTAGAACTGTAACCATTTATTTGTCTTTCTCACAAATCTTGAGTGGCTGGAGTAATGCTTGAGGCCTGGGACTGGGTTGAAGTCTGATTCATTTGTTTTTCATTTCAAGATCAACAGGTACCCAGAGTATGCTCTTCTCATGGCGGAGGGGCAAATCACAAAAAGAATGAGTGAAAATATTTGATGTCTAATAAAGCCTAAGCTTACAACTGGTACATTGTCACTTCTACTCATGTTTTGTTTTGTTTTGCTAAAGCAACTCACATATCCAAACCCAAAATCATATGTTCGAAAAATATATTCTTACCTGTATCACAAAAGCAGGGAGGTAAAGAAGAATCGTGAGCATCAAATATGCTCCATACCATCTGCATGCCAATAACTAAAATGTTTTTCTGTAATTGGTTTATTTAAAAGTCAGTCTTAAATATCTCACTTAATATCCCTATAAGGGTATGTTTAAGAGATGAATTAAATATAATGAGGCAGAAATAAAACACTTTATGCTTTGTAACTATCCCCCATGCTGTCTAATGTTCATTTATCTTCTTTTAGTATTTTTGATTTGCTTAATTACTTAAGGAAAATATTAAGATGCTTATTTAATTCCTTTCTCTTACTCAACTCCCACAGACATACCCTCCAGATCTAGTTTATTCTGTTTAAAAATATAAACTGAACCTATTCATTATCTAATTCAGCTGTAACATCCTCAGTAAAGGTTACCAAGATCTCTCAATGCAGACAATGTAAAACCTTTCAGAGTTGGTCTCAGTGCTTCTTTTGCTTCTAGTCTTCAATCTCCACACAGCAAGTCAGAGTATTTTTAGTGTATATTTAAGTCAGATAATATTTCTAACCTACTGACATGTCAGTGTCCTTAGCATGACATCTAAACTTCTGACCACATCCCAGAAAACTCTGTATTTTCTGTATTTGGCCTATTTTTCCAGCTTCTGCTTTATTTTTACACCCATCTTTGACACCCCTAGCTCCATGCTCATAAAGATTGTTTGCATTTCTTATTCTTTCAGACTAAAAGACTTTTCACATGGCTCTTTTCACTGCATTCCTGCTTATCTATTTATATGTCAACAGAACTATTATCTCCTCAAAAATGCCTTCTGTGACCTAATTAAAAGAGCTCCCTTCTTTTGCTTCAGCCCATCACATCATCTGGCTTCAGGTTTATTTTGATCACCCCTAAAAATGAGCAATTAGCAGAGTGTTTGACAAATATTTATTGGCATTTTTTTAGAACGGTTGGTAATCTTTACAGTAAATTTCTCATTGTGATATTTAATAACTTATTATAAGTGATCATATAATTTCTAATGTATAACTCACTTATCTTTGAAAAAAGCATTGCTATATGTAATACTTCATCTTCATGGAATGAAATGACCATAGACATTAAATTTAGATAATTGTCTAAAATTGATACAGCCTTAAATTTATTCAGGTTAAAACAATCAAGAAATTAAGTGACTTGGTTTAAAATGATACATCGATTTTGGATTCCAGCTGACAACCCTGTAAAATTCATTTACTTCTCAAGAGCACAACATATTGTTAAAAATAAGCACCAAATCATTTCGTATTATTCTATCTCCTGATCAGATACACTATTAAAATATTTTGATTGCCTCATTCACCTGGTCTTGCTTAATGGACTGTAAGTATTAAGCAGTATTGCTGAGGCTCATTTCTTCAATAAATTATAGATTGAGTAGTGGATTAATTGATTAGTATGATCTAGCAATTCTCATTTAAATGTAGGCTTATTCAAACTAGGTTTTTACTAATTTTGTGATGTTTTGCATGTTAATGCCATTAGAAAATAATTGATTTTTACTTGCCAAATATGTCATAGGAATAAGTTACTCAACATATATCCTCAAAAATAAATTTTGATGTATGCAATATATACATATTATATTATAAAATATTTGCAAGCCAAGTAAATTATAAGTTTATGTTTTTATTATTTATATATCATGTGCTATTGATTACTGATCACATCATTTACACATTTTTATATTCTATTTATAATAAACTTCATAAAGGTTTTTCCCAGAAATTACTGCTAATATGTTAAACATTCTGTATTATTTTTAAACTCAATATAATCTAATATAAAAATGTGCCTTAACCACAATAGCAAATTAGTGCTTCTAACACCACAATGTTTCCAAATTCACAAAAATATTATTTACTTTTACTTTATATTTTTGGGAAAGTAAATATATTTGTGTACATTAATGCTATAAAGTAGTAATACAATTTGTATTATTTTACAGTATGGATTATAAATTTATTCATATTTCGTGATACAATGCATATATTCACACTATAAATAACTTATATGTGTATGGGTATTCATACATTATGAACATTAGTCATGTAGATGTGTACAGAACCCACACTTCACTCATGTAAACACTTTTTACTTAAGACAAACCTCAAAAAGAAATTACATATATAGAGTATAAATATATCAACATAAACTAAAAGATGAATTTACTTATATAATCTTTGGTTTTGTCCTTAATTTAAGAACTCTGAACATTTGCCTCCTTTATTTATAATTTATATGAAAAATTAGGACATTTTATATGTAAGTATATCTTTGTGTACCGTGCTGACAAAAGTACACTGATTGTGAAGACTTAGATTGAAATTACAGGTTTGGTTCTAGACCACTGCAACAGAATATTTTTGTTCCCTAGTGCATATAAAGTTATGTTTAAAGTAAACTATGTTCTGTTAAGTCCACAGTAATATTATGTCTGCAAAACCAGTATGTATAGCTTAACTGAAAAATTCTTCATTGTTAAAATATGCTAACAATCATCTGAACCTTCAGTAAGTCATAGTCTTTTAGCTTGTGGAGGGTCTTGTCTCAATGTTGGTGGCTGCTGGCTGTCAGGATGGTGGTTGTTGAACACTGAAGAGGCTGTGCCGATTTTTTAACATGACATAACCATGAAATTTACCACATTGGTGCACAATTCCTTCTACACAAGATTTCTCTGTTGCCTGTGTTGCTGCTGTTTGACAACATTTTACCCACAATGGAACTTCTTTCAAAATTTAAGGCAATTCCCTTTAAGCCTGCCATGGTTTTATGAACTAAGTTTCTGTAAGATTTTAAATAATTTGTTGTTATTTCAACAATGTTCACGGCATCTTCACAAGAAGTACATTCCATCTCAAGAAACCATTTTATTTGCTCATTCATAAGCAACTCCTTATCTATACAAGTTTTATGAGATTGCAGCAGTTCAATCACATCTTTAGGCCCTACTTCTAATTCTAGTTCTCTTGTTGTTTCTACCATATTTGTAGTTCCTTCTTCCACCGAAGTCTGAACACCTTAAAATCATTCATAATGACTGAAATTAACCTCCTGTTAATATTGATAATTTGACCTCCTCCCATGAATCACACATTCTTAATGGCATCTAGAATGGTGAATCCTTTCCAGAATTTTTCAATATGCCAAGATCCATAAGCAGAATCACTATCTATGGTATCTATAGCCTTATAAAATGTATTTCTTAATAATATTGAAAGTTAAAATTAGTCCTTTTTCCATGGGCAGCAGAATGTTAGCAGGGATGAAAACAATATCAATCTTGCACCTCTTCATCAGAGCTCTTGGGTAACCAGGTACATTGTATATTAACAATATTTTGAAAGGAATCTTTTTTTCTCACCAGTAGTTCTCAACAGTAGGTTTAAAATGTTGAGTAAACCATTCTGTAACCAGATGTGCTGTCATCCAGGACTTGTTTCATTTATAGTGGAAAGGCAGAGTAGAAATAGCCTATTTTCTTCAAGACCCCCAGAATCTTCAGAATGGTATTCTGAATTGGCTTCAAATTGGCTTCAATGTAGTCTTCAGCTGCATTAGCCCTTAACAAGAGTCAGTCTGTGATTTGAAGCTTTGAATTTAGTCTATGATGTCTCCTGTATAGCTGTGAAAATGCTTGATTATGTCTTTTTTCAATATAAGGCTTTTTTGTCTACGTTGAACATTTGTTGTTTAGTGTAGTCACCTTCATCAGTGATCTCAGGTAGTTTTCCTGGATAACTTGTCACAACTTCAACTCAGCACTTGCGACTTCACCTTGCACTTTTCTATTAATGGGGATGAGTTCTTTCCTTAAGCCTTAAGATCCAACTTCTGCTACCTTAGAACTTTTCTTCTATAACTTCCTCACCTCTCTCAGCCTTCTCTGAATTGAAGACACTTAGGGCCTTGCACTGGATTAGGCTTTTTAATAAGGGAATGTTGTGACTGTTTCTTTCTCTGTATCAATAATAAGGGTGTTTCACTCTCTTATCATTCCTTGTATCACTGAAGTAACACTTTTAATTTCTTTCAACGAATTTTTCTTTAAATTCACAACTTGGCTGCTTGGTACAAGAGGCCTAGCTTTTTCAGCCTGTATCAGCTTTCAATATGCTTTCCTCACCATGCTTAATTATTTCTAGCTTTTGATTTAACCTGAGAGGTGCACTACTCTTCCTTTCACTTGAACACGTAAAGGCCACGTAGGATTATTAATTAGCCTAATTTTACTACTGTTGTGTCTTATGGAATAGGCTTGAGGAGAGGGAGAGAAACAGATGAATGGCTGGTTGGTGGAACAGTAATAACATACGCAACATTTAGCACTTAAGTTATCTGACTTATGTGGGTGTAGTTTGTGCAATTTGAGACAATACCATTAGTAATATAAAAGATCACTGAACACAGAGCATCATAACAGATATAATAATAATAAAAAAGTTTGAAATATTGTGAGAATTGCCAACCTGTGACACAGAGACATGAAGTGAGCATATGCTGTTGGAAAAGTCAATACATGCTCAATGCAGGGTTTCTACATACCTTCAATTTGTTCAAAAACTCAGCATCTGCAAAGCACAATTAAGCAAAGAATGATAAAACAAGGGATGTCTGTTTTGTAAAAACAAGGGAACGTTTGTTTCAAAATTTTACTGCAAATACCTAAAAACAACTTTGGAGGTCACTGCTGTGCATTCAGCTAAAAGCCTCCAGCAGAATTGCAGCAGGTGTGCACACGGATGACAGTTCATGGGTTCTATCAGAGCTGCTTTTACAGGGACAGCATCCTCTCCATCTCAAAATGCTGTTTTAAATAATTTCACATATTTTGTTCACTTTATCTGCATCACATGCAAATATATGCTAATTTTGTTTAAAAGAAGTGTGTTTCTGACTATAAAATAGCATGCCCTGCTGTAATTCCTCTATATCAAAGAAAAAACAATAAAGAAAAACAGTTGGATAATCCTGCCACTTAAATATAACATCGATTTTATATATTAAAATTATATAAAATATAAGCCCAATTTTATTTGTTCAAAATTGAAAGCATGTAAATTCATTACACATATTTTACGTATTATCATGAGAATATTTTCTAGTGTGATAAATTTGTTTTCTAAATTACAGGTTTAAATGCTTTATAATTTTTATGAATATAATTATTTGAGTAGTACAATATTAATGATTTTTTTAACACGTCCTCTTAAGATAACTCTTCTTATACATAAATTTTCAAGAGCATCTCTCCTTTTCTAAAAATAATTTTTAGGACAGCACTGTCCAGTAGATCTTTCTGTGGTAATCAATGTGTTCTATATCTGTATTATATAATTCAGTAGCCACTGGCAACTCTGGCTATTAAGCCCTTGAAATGTGACTACTCACACTGACAAATTTATTTTTAAATTGTATTTAATGTAAATCAATTAAAAATTATGTTTAAATAGTCACACATAACTAGTGGCTAACCTATGAGAAAATTCATTGAATATATTAAGAAAACAGTGGGCCAAAAAATATCAAGCTTTCTTTAGCTGTAATTAAAATACTAGATTCAGCTATATAGATCCCAGATATCCTCTATTTTCTTCTTAAAGTGTTATTTGATTACTTCCTGTTTCAATTATTACTTTCTTCCTGGAAAAGAAGAAATGCTGTGTTGTGTTAGACCACCATATTCTTTCTTTTCCAGTTATCAGTTATCTCTCATCATTTTGTTTGTATTCTTGTATAGTACTCAAATTGTCCACAGACTTGATAAAATTCCTATCTCTATCCATTTTAATGGCATTATT
The DNA here is from genome assembly GCF_047675955.1 of Chlorocebus sabaeus. Lineage (NCBI taxonomy): Eukaryota > Metazoa > Chordata > Mammalia > Primates > Cercopithecidae > Chlorocebus > Chlorocebus sabaeus. The sequence goes on along the minus strand of NC_132920.1, from coordinate 65,069,797 downwards.
ACAAAACTTTATTTCTAACCTTTCTCTTGTGTCTTTCTGTTTCACACTATTTGGTGAGGTTTAAAGTTTTTTAATCTGGCATACGTTTCTGAATCTCTATGGCTACGTGTTTTGTTTTCCTTGCTTCACAGTAAACACAGTGGTGTTTTCCATAATCACAGTGGTGTTCAATTTTATACTTATTTGTCCATAATTTAGATGCTAAGATCTATTATGCCTTTACCTCACCCAGAAGATTTCATATATGGATGAAATTTTAACCTACTCGGAGTTTTCCCTGAGTGATATTTGAACCTATTCTCATATGGATGCGAAAGTGAATTAATAGTCCTCTCAGTCTAGTTTTGGCAAGCCAAGCATTTACTTATTGTTTCTATACTCTGTTGAGAAGGCTTTATCTCTTTCTAGGGTCTGAATGTCTTATACCTTGGAGTACACACACAAAATTAATAATCCTAAGTGTGGATAGCTATAGGGGCTTTTTTTCTGCCACTCCTACAGACACTCCTTTCTCTCTACTCTGTTTACCAGAACACAACTCACAAGGAGAAGTCATACTCTACCTGTCTCCTCCTCTGATTTCTGGAAATTTCTCTCTCTAAATGGGTATGAGTAGATGCAAAAATATTTGGTTGAAAATCAGAGTTAGAAAGTCAGTGCTTTGGATGACTATAAATATCTTATACTTCAAAGTTAGAGAAGAGTCAGAGAATATATATAAAGCATTCGTCTTGTTTTTTATGCATAAAGTAAGACCTACGTCTCTAACATTCCTGTTCCATCAAAATTTTTTCTAAGAGTATGCTAATAGATGGTTTTCATGTCATGTCTCTGATAGAAAGCTAGTCTTCTATATTTTGCTCTGATAGCAGTTTTGGTTGGGATTCTACAAACTGCATTTTTCAGATTCTTTTACCAGGTGACTTCCTGTTAGAATATGAAAATAAAGGTATCAGCAGCACAAACACAAGCCCTTTCCTAGGAGATATGAATATTCAATTTGTGGAACTTCTCTGAACTTCAAGGTTCCTGTACTCCAGTACTGCTCTTATTCTCCCATCCATAAGAGTAATAGGTTTTCTTGAAGTTATTACATTTGGTTACCTCAGGATTTAATATCTCTAATATTTGTGTAAACACTTCCCTGTTTTACATTTCCTCTTAAAATTGTCTAGGAATAGTTAGACACTGACTAGTATATTTATCTCTCACTTTTCAGCAACCATGTTTGTTTTCTTCGTGTGTGTGTGTGTGTGTGTGTGTGTGTGTATGACTTTATAGGTAAATTAAAACATTGGGAAAAGCTGCGTGGAGGGACTTGCTAGGCAAGAGGCCACTATAATCAAGAATTATAAAATATTTCTTTTAAAACTTTGTCTAAAACTTAACACTGAGAATTTAAAACCTCATTAAATATATTATAAAATTATCTACATTCTTCATGCTACAAGTGATTTTCTATTTTTTGCAACTGTCAGTTACATTTAAATTTTCACTCACTATTATCTTTTTATTCATGCTTCCTTTCATGTGGTTTTCCTCTATAATATACTATGATTTGTTTTCTCTTTGCCATGTACTTACAAAGCTGCCTCCCCTTCCAAGCTTTCCACAACTGAGATCACACCAATTGATTTAATGTGAGGCTGCTTTCCTGTGAACATAGTAACTGCAGTCTTTATTTTATATTGTTTGAAAATTATCCTCTTTGTCTTAAATGAAATTATTAAATGGCATCATTAGTCAAAATTAATTTTACCAGATATTATGCCTACATATGTAAGTGGGAAGATAATTCTGCCATGATTCAGACTTTCCTCTATTCTCTCATTATTTAAACTCCCTAAAGAGAAAGAGACAAATAGGATTCCAATGGGAAAATTCCCATGTAATCAACTCCAACAAACACTGTTCCACAAAGGCCAAGATTGAAACAGTGTACCTGTGAAACTCATGAGGCTTAGCATATTATGAATTCACATATAATTTGTCAATTCTAAAGCACTTTAAAATTTTAGAGTTCAATCCTATTCCTGTGTTTATGTCTTCATGTTTTGGACTTTGTTTGGTAACATATATCACTGTTTTCCTTTTCAGCTGTCATTAATTTGATCCATTTCACTATTAATTTAATATTCCAGTGCCTATAACAGTGCCTGACACATAATAAATATTAAATACTATTTTTGGATTAACAAATGCATAAAACATTTAATTGGGCCAGAAAATCAAGCTGAGGGTTCAAGGATATGAAAATAAACATTCCCTGTTGTGTTTATATTACTCTATATTAAGTGGGGATCATTAAGTGGGGGTAAAAGTTGTATTAATAAATCTTGATTTGTGGAGCAAGTAATTGTTTCATTCTCACGTATTTTTTTTTCTTTTAATATAGCAGAAAGGTTGGAATATTTTCAAGTCCTATGATTAGTTCAGTTTACTGAGAGTCAAGTAACAAATATACATAGGAAGTAAAAATTAAAAATAAAACTTCCTCAGATGCTAGGCTTTGCTGCTATTATACTTTACTACCTGATTTATTCCTCACAACCATTTTGTGAAAAATATCAAGATTATTTTTTATTATTTTGCATATTAAAAAGCAATCGTACCTTAAAGTGCTTCAGGAAACAAAAATAGGGCTTACTTTCAAAAGCCCTGATGCCATTCAGTAAGGCCCTGGAATAACACCAAATTAATTGTAGATTATTATCGTATTTGCAAATATTTTCAACCTGTTGGGCTTATGTTTTATGTTTCAGTCTTATTTTTGAGGTATTATGAGTAATACATCTTACAATATTATTTACAATATTATTTTATTCAGGGTGCACATGTGCAGGTTTGTGACTTAAATGTATTGCATAAGGGTGAGGTTTTGGGCTTTTAGTATATTCATCATCCAATACTGAACATTATCCAGTAGGTAATTTTTTAACCATTGATTCCCTCCAACCCTATCCACTTTGGGCATCACTAGTGTCTATTATTTCCATCTTTATGTCCATGTGTTCCCATTGTTTAGCTCCCACTTGTAAGTGAGAAGATGTGGTACTGATTTTTCAGTTTGTAAGTTATTTCATTTAGGATAATGACCTCCAGCTCTATCCATGTTGCAGCAAAGGAAATGACTTCATTCCTTTTATGACTGAGTAGTATTCATGGTTTAGATATATAACATTTTATTTATCCAATCAACCATTGATGGACACACAGCTTGATTCCATGACTTGGCTCTGGTGAACAGCACTGCAGTAAACAGAAAAGTGCAGGTGTCTTTTTAAGATAATGATTTCTTTTCCTTTGTGTAGACGCCTGAAGTAATATCGCTGGGTCAAATGATGGTTGTAGTTTTAGTTATCGGATACATCTTCATACTGTTTTCCACAGAAGTTATATTAATTTACATTCTCTCAACTGTTTATAAGTGTTCCCTTCTCTCCACATCCTTGTCAAAATCTGTTGTTTATGGACATTTTAATAATGCCCATTTTGACTGGCTTAAAATTTCTCAATTTGGTTTAATTTGCATTTCTCTGATGATTAGTGATGTTGAGCATTTTTCATATGTTTGTTAGCTACTTGTGTGTCTTCTTTTGAGACACGTCTTTTCATTTTCTTTGCTCACTTTTTAATGGAATTGTTTGACATAATTTGCAAATACTTTCTCCTATTCTGTAGGTGGTCTGTATACTTTGTTGATTATTTATTTTGTTATGTAGAAGCTTTTCAGTTTAATTTCCAGTTATCTATTTTTGTTTATGTTTCATTTGCTTTTAGGGTAGTACTCATAAAGTCTTTGCTTAGGCCCAGGACTTCTATAGTTTCAGGCCTTACATTCAGATCTTTAATACATCTTGAGTTAATTTGTGTATACTGTTGGTGATAGGAGTCCAGTTTCATTGTTTTGCATAGACTAGCCAATTTTTCCATCACGATTTTTTAAACGAGGAGTCCTTTTCTTATTGTTTATTTGTGTTGACTTTGTCAAAGATCAGTTGACTGTATGTATGTGGCTTTAGTTTTGGGCTCTCTATACTTTTCCACTGACCTATGTGTTTATTTTAATATTAGTACTTGATCTTTTGGTTAGTATACCCTCGTAGTATGTGTTGAGGTCAGGTAATGTGATGGCTCTGGCTTTGTTCTTTTGGTTTAGGATTGATTTTGCTATTTAGGCTTTTGTTTAGTTTCATAGGAACTTTACAATTGCTTTCTCTAATTCGGTGAAGAATGACATTGCTACTTGATAGGAATTGCATTCAATCTATAGACTACTTTGGGCACTGTGGTACTTTTCACGATGTCAATTCTTCCAATCCATGAACATGGGATGTCTTTTTACTTGTGTCATCTACAATTTTTTTCATCAGTGTCTTTTAGTTCTTCTTGTAGAGATCTTCCGTTTAATTATTTAAGTGTATTCCTAGGTATTTTTTGTGTGTGCATGTGGCTGTTTTAAACATGATTGAGCTTTTTATATGGTTCTCAGCTTGAATGTCATTAGTGTATGGAAATGCTACTGACTTTTGTACATTGATTTTGAATCTTGAAACCTTACTGCCTTTATGTACCAACTGTAGTAGCATTTTGGAGTTGTTAGGGGGTTCTAGGTATAAAACCATGTCACTAGTGAATAGAGATAATTTGACTTCCGCTTCTCTAATTTGGATGTCTTTTATTTTCCTTGCCTGATTTCTCTAGCTAGGACTTCAGCTACTATGTTGAATAGTATTTTTAAGAGGGAACATCCTTTTGTTGGTCCAGTTCTTAGGGGGAATGCTTGCAACTTTTCCCCATTGAGCAGAATGTTACCTGTGGGTTTGTCATATATGGCTCTTACTATTTTGAGGTATTTTCCTTCAATTCTTCAATTGCTAGTTTTTTGAAGGTTTTTATCTTGAAGAAATGTTGGATTTTATCAAATACTTTTTCTGCATCTATTAAGACAGTCATAAGATTTTTGTTTTTAATTTGGTGATGTGGTGGATCACATTCATTAATTTGCAAATATTGAATTGCCCTTGTATCCCTGGAATAAAACCCACTTGACTATGATGAATCATTTTTTTCATGTCAGATGCAGTTTACTTGTATTTTATTAAGGATTTTTACATCTATGTTCGTCGGAGATAATGGTCTGTAGTTATTTTTGGTGGTGTATCATTGCATGATTTTAGAATTACAGTGATACTTGTTTCAGAGAATGAGTTAGGGAGGAATCCCTTCCCAAATTTTTGGAATAGTTGCAGTAAGATTGGTAGCAGCTCTTGTTTGTGCATCTGGTAAAATTCAGCTCTGAATCTGTTGGTGCTGGGCTTATTTTTATAATAATTTTTTTATTGATTCAATTTTATTACTCATTATTGGTCTGTTCAGGATTTATATTTCTGCTTGGTTCAATTTTCGGAGGTTGTATGTTTCCAGGAATTATCTACATCCTTTAAGTTTTCTAGTTTGTGCACATAGAGATGATGTTCACAGTAATCTTTGATGATCTTTTCTATTTCTGTGGCATGTATCAGATGTGATGCCATCTTTATCATTTATGATTGTGTTTATTTGAGTCGACTCTTTTTTTATGGTTAAACTATCTAGCAGTCTATTGATTTTGTTTATCCTTTCAAAGAACCAATTTTTTCATTTTGTTGATCCTTTGTATCATTTTTAAGTCTCAAAATCATTTAATTCTGTTCTGATATCTGTTATTTCTTTTCTTCTGTGAGCTTTGATTTTGTTTCTTCTTGCTTTTCTAGTTTCTGGAGAAACTTGCTTTTCCAGTTCCTTGAGATGTGACAATAGGGTGTTAAAATTGAAATTTTTCTCTTTTTGATGTAGGAACTTAACACAATTAGCTTTAGTGTTATCATAGCTTTTGCTGTATCACAGAGGTTTTGGTATGTTGTGTTTCTATTTTTCTTTGTTTCAAAACTTTTGGATTTCTTCCTTAATTTATTGTTTACCTGAAATTCATTCAGGAGCAAATTGTTTAGTTTATATGTACTTATATGGTTTTGAGAGTTCCTCTTGGTAATAATTTTTAATTTTATTCTGCTGTAATCTGAGAAAATACTTGATGTGATTTTGATTTTTTGAATTTATTGAGATGTTTTATTACCAAGCATATGGTCAAATGTTCCATGTGCAGATAAGAAAAATGTATTTCCTCTGATTGTTGAGTGGAATGTTCTGTAAATGTCTATTAGGACCACATAGTTTAGAGTGTAGTTTAAGTCAGAGTTTATTTGTTTACTTCCTACTTTGATTAGCTGTCTAGTGTTGTCAGTGGGGTGTTGAAGTTCCCAATTAATATGGTATTGCTATTAATCTCTTTTATTAGGTTAAGTAGAAATTGTTTTATAAACCTGGGTGCTCTGGTATTGGATGCACAGAAAAAATAAAAAATAAATATTCTTGTTGTACTGAAACCTTTATCATTATATAATGCCATTCTTTGTTAGTGTTTTTAACTGCTGTTTCTTTAAAGTCTGTTTAATATAAGAATGGCTAGTCATTCAGACTTTTGTTTTCCATTTGTGTGCTATATCTTTTACTGCCCCTTTACTTTGAGTATATACGTGTCTAGCCATTAGACTCCCTATAGGTTCTCTCAAAGGCAGCAGGCAGTTGGAGATAAAGACTACAAATAGGAAAAAAGCTTATAGACTAGTGATAGAAATAAATAAAATATTTTTGTGCAGCTGTACAATGTGCTCGTGTTTTAAGCTGACATTACAAAAGAGTCCAAAAATTGTAAAAAGTTTATAAAGTAAAAATGTTGCGGTTAGCTAAGATGAATTTATTACAGAAGAAAGAAAAAAAAATAGTGTAGCCTAAATATACAGTGTTTATAAAACCAATAATGTTCCTTCACATTCACTCAGCACTCATTCAGTGGCTTACCCAGAGCAACTTCCCATCTTGCAAGCTCCATTTATGTTAAGTTCCCTATACAGGTATAGCAGTTTTTAATTTTCTATACTGCATATTTACTGTATGTCTTTTTGTTTAGGTATGTTTAGATATACAAACACTTACAGTTTTCAGTAGAGTAACATACAGACTATACCATCTCAGTTTGTATGAGTACGCTCTATAATGTTTGCACAGTGATGAAATCACTGAAGGATGTGCTTTTCAGAACATATCCCGCTTGTTAAGTGACAGATGACTCTAATTAAATCTAATGTCATCAGTGTGGCTGATAAGGTCCAACATGATCTTACCTGTACCTCTCCAGTTCACATAATATTGAACTTCCTCTTCAAAACCACTGACCACCTTTCTGCTCTCACATAAGTGATATTTCACATGCTGTTCCTCTTTCCAGAATTCCCTTTTTTAATGGGCTCTCCATGGCCATCCCTTTTTAGTTACTCTGGTCTCAGATTGAACATAGGTCTTTATTAGATCTTAATCAAGCAAAAAAAGTAATACCTTCCATCTTTCGTCTCATCACACCAATCTGTTTTATGTCCATCCTGGTATTTATCACTAACCTGTATATCCTTTCTACATATTTATTTTAGCTCCCTTATTATATGCCCCCACACCAGAAAGTAAACACCATGAAAAGAGAGTCTATTTTGTTCACTACCGTACTGTATTCTGCCTTTTATGTACTTCAAACAGTTCCTATAACTGCATCTACTGTTGTTACTCTCCACAAAGCTACAGAATTACCTTTGGAAAAACCTTGTTTAAAATGCAATTTACATGGAATTAAATTTAAAATCCTTCCAAAAAGTGTTCTACAGAGCCTGATGATGTTATCTTTCTTTGACTAACACACTGCTGGGACTCCATTGCAGCCACCTTGCTGACTCCAACTTGGTGAGGCTGCTGGCCTCTGCTATTCTCCAGCACACCAATAAATTCCGTACCGCTCCCTCTTAATGGAAAGCATTTGCAATGATTACTCCCTTGTTTCTTTTGAGTGCTTCCTCCAATGTAACATTGATAGATAACTTGTAATGAGTCTATTCAAACGACAATAGTACCACCATCACCAGAAGTCCTTCATTCACCATGCTCTTACTGCTTTAGTTTGCTTTATAGTACTTCTCAGCACATCAAATATATTTATGTGTTTGTTTTTTCTCTCTCCACACTAGAATTGAAGTCTCATAAAGGCAGTGAATTTGTATGTTTTCTTCACTGTTGTATTCCCAAGGGCTTAATAATGCTTGGTACAAGATAGGTGCTCAAGAATATTGATTGAATGATTGCCCTATGCAGGTGATTGAATGAATGAAAATTGGGAGTTTGATGAAGAATTGTTGAGTAAATAAGTGAATCAAACAATCCCAAAGTGGGGAGGCATATTTAATTGCATGTGTAAGAAAATTTTTATTTTCTTAATATATTATAAATAATATGTGATAACTGGAAGAACATATAAAAACCATGGGAATGGTAAAGGTTATTTGAGTTTGAGTACATGAAAAGTATAATGTATTTCTTAAGTGAATCCTATTAAAGAGCAAAGTTCAATTAGTCACATTTCAGATAATTTCACTTGCTTAGAAACCATCTCTAGATCTAGTAGCACTCATTTGGGAAATAATAGCTTTATGGGTGAACAAAATTATGGTAAACTGACAAAACTAGCAAAAAAATATAAATGGGATAACTTGTTTTATTGTCTTGCAGATAATATGTTTAGCAAATTACATATCCAATTATCTTTCAAAACAGGTTGTGTCAAGGCATTCATTATCCACTGAAGGTTGAAATAATGTCCTTTCCATTTCATGCTAGGTGGATGACTAACTGGTTGATATTCTTTGGGTCTAGGTCTCTGAGACTGGCAATTTTTATTCCAGAAGTCAGTGTTTGGAGACATTCCTGTTGCATGATTTATTTTTTTAGAGTCATTTTAGACACAGAGACAGAATGCTGTTCTGTATAAAGCAGCATTTTCCACTAATATTCTTTAAAATTTATCTCTATGCCAGCATGGGCATAAATAACAGAGGCTTTTGCATAGTTTAGTGATACACGGAGGTGATGTGCTCATGTTGTGCTCACAAGTAAAATGAAAAATTGCTTGGTTGCTGTCATCCAAGTGCTAGGGAAGATAGCAATGTATGTACTCAGCTCTCTTCAATGCATCTAGTAAGAATAATGTTCTGATGTTTGACTACATCAAAATTTCTCAGTCTACTTTCCATTTAACACATTCAGCAGACATAGCTATAGCATCACTGATGAGTTCTTTTTAAAGAAGGCAAAAGGAAGTATGCAATATGACAATGAAATTGTATGTTCACTTGATTGTTTTTAAGTTAAAACAGTATTTAACCTTATCAAGAGAGATTCACAAGCAGCTACAAAAATAAAACCACAATGTTAAGAATAATAAGGCTGATGTTTTATGAATAGACATGCATCATTCTTATGTAATATATATTGATATGCTATATCCAGAAGAATAACTTACAAGTTGATTATGGAATTGTAAAAACAACTCTACTAATACGTCATGCCAACAGGTCAAATAAGCAAAAGGATATGCAATAATTTATAAAGGTATCTAAAAGTCAAGAAATTTTAAAATCCATTTCAATTATTTTAGAGCAGAAACACAAATCCTTAATATAAGACAAAAAGGTACAGGTCAAACTTATAGCGAACATAAAGTCATACTTAACACAATATCACATTGAAATGTGAATGATTAGAGGCATTTCCTATACAATTAGAAGTTTTAAAAGTTGTTTCACTATCATATCAACTAACATGCAGTCTTTGTAATAAAATTAAATGAGCAGGAAAAAAATAGAAACCCATAGACTATATTCCTATTCTCTTCTCTGAGAATATAAACCTACTAGGTTTAGTATAGTGTTCTACTGGATTACCAGTAAAAAAAATACAACAACAACAACAAAAAACTGGCATTCTCCCTGATATTTTAAACTGTAGCCGCAACCCAAACTATTTTAGGAGGTTGGACGTGGGTCACTTGTTCTCCTCAATTCCCTGGGTCTGGATCTTTTCTCTAGTGTCGGGAGGACTCTTTCTGCTTGCTTCACTGTTCTCAAGGAATTCTGCCTCCTCACCCTTGGGATACAGGCCCCTCAATGGAAAAAGCCCTTATCACAAAGTGAGAAACTTGTTTAAATGAACATGATTTCTGCTTGAGGTCCTGACACAACTTTGCTGTTGTGCGAAGGAACATAAAGCCCGCTTCCAGCATAAATGGAGGAAAGCACAAGGGGTGGAATGGCTAGGCAAAAAAGCATGTTAGTGTCTGAAATTTATTATATCACATTTTATACATGTTATAAATAATACATTAGTATTTGAATTTTTAAAACTTTAACATAAAATGAATGTGACTATGAATATTCTGTAGTTTCTTTTAGGTAGATATTTATAAGTTGATTTCATAGACCATTTTTCTAATTCATGAGCCGCTTGAAATATCAAACTGTAGCAATGAAACACAATAGAAAAAGGAAGTAAATTCTTTCTTGTTTGTTTGGTTGTTTTCTTTTTTAAAATCTATTGAACAGAAAAAGTTGCTTTGATAAATGAGCTATGCTTCAGAGATCTTCTAGCTAAAGAATACATTTCAACATATTAAAACCTCACTGCAACAGAAATTTATTTTGATTTAGGCAGTAGCCCTAAGCAATCTATAATGCAAAGTTCATAGGCAAAAAAAAAAAAAAAAAAATTCCTTTCTCATCAGATGAAGAATTTTGGTAAATTCAAAAAAAGTGCATTTGAATTATTCATAAGGAAAGACTTTTTTTTTTTTTCTAAACCAACCTTTAATTGAAAACCTTGGTTTACTAGGAAGTTAAACTATGTTGTTATTGCCAGCATTTCAATTGGATCCACTTACTGGTGTACTGAGACACTGATCCCATTGGTCCTCGGGTGGTTTGGTTGACACGTTCGCACTCAGTCTCTGAGCATCTCCCACATTTTACCTCAGAGTGGCAATTGTTATTGTTTTCTTTACTATTATTTCTTTTGTATTATATTGTTTACTTAACTCTTCCCAACTAGTAAATATACTAGATTGAGGCAGAGATTTTTGTTCCTTACTAAGCTCTAAATTTCTAAAACAGTGCCTGATGTAGGCACTCAGTAAATATTTGTTGAACAATAAATGAATGGATGAGAATTTGGAGAAACTCTCAGCCAGCTTATATATAGAACTTGTTCTTATTTCCAAGAATACATAAAACTTCCAGTAGAAAAAAAAAAAAAATGCATCATCACATATACTCGATGATTCCATTTGTCTTTCTTTGGCCCTGTACTCTCGCTCCATTTTTTTGAAAAGACACATCAATGTCTGTCCCTTATATAGGTATGTGGGTAAAAACTAGCCAAGTTTTCTCATAAGTAATTTTGAGGGTTACAAAAGAAGAGGCATTACAGTAAACTGGTGATAAATGTGGACTCTAGCAGTAGACTTTCTAGGTACAGATGCTGAATAGATTAATTACTAGCACTGTGAACCTGAGCATTTACTTAAAATTTATGTACTTTAGCTTCCTCATCTGCACAATAGAATAAAAATATAACTCATTGAATTGTTGTAATAATTAAATTAACCTGTTAAGGATTTAGAATATTCTACTCCCGCCGGGCACGGTGGCTCACGCCTGTAATCCCAGCACTTCGGGAGGCCGAGGCGGGCGGATCACGAGGTCAGGAGATCGAGACCATCCTGGCTAACACAGTGAAACCCCGTCTCCACTAAAACTACAAAAAATTAGCAGGGCGTGGTGGCGGGTGTCTGTAGTCCTAGCTACTCGGAAGGCTGAGGCAAGAGAATGGCGTGAACCCTGGAGGCGGAGCTTGAAGTGAGCCGAGATTGCACCACTGCACTCAGGGAAAAAAAAAAAAAAAAGAAAAAGAATATTCTACTCCCTACCCCCATGAAATCAATTCCTTAGCTCCCACAGATGACTGAGAACATAAATGTTTGTCTTTCTAAAACTCACTAATTACTTAATGACCTCCAGTTCTATCCATGTTGCTGCAAATGAAAGGATTTTCATCTAATATTCAATAGCATAGTGGGGTGACTATAGTTAACGACAATGCATTTTATATATTAAAATAGCTTGAAGAGCGGAGTTAACATGTTCCCAGCCCATAGAAGTGATACATAAGGTGATGGACATCTTAAGTACCTTCACTTGATCATTAACACTTCCTAAACATATGACAAAATATTTTGCATACCCCAAATATATATAAATGTTATGGATCAATAAGCCAAAAATCACTCTTATGAGAACAAATTCATTATTGCAAGAACTAACCAAGTCTATCTTAAGACTTTTAATGACCTAGTAATCTCATAAAGGCCCTATCTCTTAACACCAATATAATGACAATTAATTTCAACATTAGTTTTGGTGGGGAAACCTACATTCAAACCATAGCAGACTGTTACATATTTATTAAGGACTCTAAAAATAGTAAGAGCTTGGATTTCTAAAATACACATTTGCATCAAATTCAGTATCTTTACATCTTCTTATAAAGGTATGTTTAGTACAGTATGAAATTAGCCTTTTTTGTAAAAATTATGGTCCTTTATTTTTTTATCTTTGTTTTGCAGAAGTTACAATTTTTCTTGAAAAATATATAAAATTTGATGCATAATTTTTGTATGTGAAGTTGTATAGAAAGGCAAATTTTAAAAGAATATCACACATACACACACGCACACACACCCTTCTGACACACGCAAATAATGGAAAAAGCTATAGGGAAAGAAATAGTTGTTAAGATGCCTAATCCTGGGAAATGTTATCCATATTTTTTTCTAATTGAATGGTTTTTTTAATGATACAAAAATTGTGATTAAAAATTCTTTGTGTGTAAAAATCAAAAGCCTAATCTTTAAAAACAGTTGAATCATACTGTGCTTCTAACACCAAAAGACCTGGATTGTATTTTTCATGGCCAATTAAATATATTTAATCATTTATTTTTCTTTCTTTAAATTGGCCATTTCAACTTAAACAGCCAAATGGCCACTGAGTAGATATCAAAAGCAATAGATATTTTGGAGGTGTTTAAAATTTGGAGAAAAAAAAAAAAAAGTACAAATGAATACAATGTATTACCATTAACCACTGAAAATAGGCCAAATTATTTCTAGTTAGCAGTTGTAAATGGTACAAGGCAGCATGATGATCCCCTGTTTTCACAGGGTCAGACCCTTTCTTTGTAGCTCTGCATCCCCAGATACATATGTGCTGTATGAAGCATAAGTTAGCATATCAATGTACAGTGTCATTTGCCGAGAGATATCTCCTTGTTCAGGGTACTGGCACTGGCTGGACAGAGTAATGTACAAGCTGATTTTCTTTTGGCAAGTCTCAGTTATCTCTCTCCCAATGCTGTGATGCATGTGTAATTTTTATTGTAGTTTAGTTAATTGCCTTGAAATTGTTTTTCATCTCATGTAAATTTGCAAATGTCTATGTGTGATTGGTGTTCACAGTTGAAAGAACGTAAATTGTTCCTATTTTACACAGGTGATATATGAGCATATTTTTCTAAGTTCTTTCAGAAAAAAGGCAATCAAAGGCTGAAAATCAAATAATAGTAATTTATCTGTTGTAGGAGTGGCTGTTACTGTGGTCTAAAATACCCATTCCATTTTTTGTTCTTTTGCCACAACAAAACCAATATTCATTAGGTCAAATGATATTTAACATATTCCCTATTCTTATCACATTTTACAATTTTCTTTAGCAGGTAGGTGTTATTTTGTCAAACCTAAACATATACATTTAACAGACACTCACATAATCATTCTAATTCAGAGAAGGTAAGGCTGACTTTGTAAGAAGCTGAAATTACAGATCATTTTAAAGAAATATTTTCAGTTCATAGAAAAATATTTAACATACTGCATTATCTCGGAATGTAGACAAGATTCTAGAAGCTTCTAGTTTACCTAACCTATAGCATTTCACTTTCATGAAGAATTTTACTAAGGCAGGAATAGATTTAACTCAATTTTCCCAGGCCATTCTTCTCAATGCAAATGTTTCAGAATTAACATAGAAACATTCATTCTCCGCTTTTGCAGTCCCTCATTCACATCCTACAGAGTACATAGGAAAGTTCCTAGAATTTTTATGTTAGTAATAACCCGCACCTACATGTTATCATGCACGTGTTACCCTGATTAATAGTCATTTCCAGTGTTTACTTGTTGGGTTAAGATGAGATACATGCAGATTATGGAATATTTTCAGAAAAGATACATTATATTCAAATATGTTTTGGAACACTTTGGATTAAAGAGGGAAAAAGATTTGAAAGCTTTAACAAACATACTAGTGCTTTAATGCATATACATAAACAATTTATACTGAGCCTATACATATTTTGAACTTTAGGTAATCAGCATGCCCATATTCTTATCAACATGAATTTATCAAAATATAAAATGAGGGACATCTGAAGGTATACATGTTTAGATAGCAAATGGTTATAAAGGCCAGAGACAATTTATTCGTCAGACACTGTAGGTATGGCACTTAGGCATCGTGAAAATTTTATAGGTCTATGATATTTTTAAATTTTAATCTATTTTAGAAACCAAAGAAAAAAATAAGTATAACAATGAATAATGATTAATGTAAAATAGTGAACACGGCCTGGGTAATATTACATATATTTCATATATAAATATGTATATAAATATAATATGTAAATATTTTATAGGAAATATATTTGTATATGAACATACTTTATATAACATATAAATATATCAATATAAACATATATTTACATAAAATATAAATATATTTATATGTTTTATGTTTTATACACAGAGATAGAGCACAAGGGGCCCAAAAAAGTTATTATGCTGCCCTGATAAACACGTGCAGACCTTATGGTAAAGGCCGCTCTTGTAGGTTCATTCCCATTCTTGTGCTTGTATATTATGGTTCCATCACTCATGTACACTGCATACAAATGATCATACTAAACTTATTTCTCATTTTTCTCTGTATTATTAATAGTACTTTAAAGGAAGTTCTTGCAAACACTAAGGAATATCATCTGTGGCCCTTGTAATCAGCCACAGAATGACCCACCTGCTGTATCGGGCAAGAGGAGCCTGAACAGAGGAAGCACAGACTTTTGTTTCTTTCTACATTGGTCTGCAACTTGTTTTGACTTTGTTCTTTTGCTCTTGTATTTATCCGTTTGTTTTCCTGTTTTGTTTTATTCAATGGTAAATATTCACTTTCCTCTGAAGAGGCTTGCAAAATGATCACATATGCTTTTCTGTGTTAGGATTGTTCAGGTATGATGATGCTACTCGACACTTAGGGAGTCATTTCAATTTTAGAACTCTTTATAAACATTAATAACAACTAACCAACTGTGATCCAAGAAGGTGCATAACCAGGGATAAATCGGTACTCCATCATTTCTAGTATATGCTCCTGTCATTGTAAACCTTTAACATAAAAGAAAAGAACCAAAAACTGAGACATAATTAATAAATTTTATTTGTGCTGATTTTGCTTTATTTTATTCTCTTCTGTGCTTTAATGGGGCAATATTTTATACTAACATTAAACTGCTCCTGCAAGAAAGCACTCAGTAGCGTTGATCTTGAGAAGATCATCATCCTGATACCAAAGCCTGGCAGTGAAACAACAAAAAAAGAGAATTTTAGACCAATATCCCTGATGAACATTGATGCAAAAATCCTCAATAAAATACTGGAAAACCGAATCCAGCAGCACATCAAAAAGCATATCCACCATGATCAAGTGGGCTTCATCCCTGGGATGCAAGGCTGGTTCAACATATGCAAATCAATAAATATAATCCAGCATATAAACAGAACCAAAGACAAAAACCACATAATTATCTCAATAGATGCAGAAAAGGCCTTTGAGAAAATTCAACATCCCTTCATGATGGGATGTATCTCAAAATAGTAAGAGCTATTTATGACAAACCCACAGCCAATATCATACTGATTGGGCAGAAACTGGAAGCATTCCCTTCGAAAACTGGCACAAGACAGGGATGGCCTTTTTGCCTCTTTCTTAAGCACATGCTATATTGCTTACAACTTTTCAAGGGATATGCATTATAAAAAAATTTCAAAACTGTAACTATGTAATTAAGATAGAGGCATTCATAGAAGCTATGTTAATTTTGTGTGGTAACCTTTACAAATTACACAATTTTGTGGCTTAAAACAGCACAGATTCCTTGTTTTACAGTTCTGTAGCTCAGAAAACTAAAATAGGTCTCACTGGGCTAGTCATGATACTGGCAAGGCTGCATTCCCTCTGAAGCCCCTAAGAAACAATTTGTTTTCATGCCTTTTTCATCGTCTAGAAGCTGTCCCCATTCCTTGGCTCCTGGCCCTCTTCCTTCATCTTTTTTTTTTTTTTTTTTTTTTTTGCCAGCGATAAAGGATCAGGTTTTCACATCGCATCACTCTAACTTCTTCCCTGCCTTCCTCTTCCACTTTTAAAGACCCTTGTGATTACATTGGGACCTGTCAGATAATTCAGAATAATATCTGTCTTTTAAAGTCAGCTGATTAGAACATTAATTCCATCTGTAACCTTAATTCTCCTTTGCTGTGTACATTCATGCACATTCACAAGTTCTGAGTATTAAGACATAAATATCTTTGGAGGTGATTATCCTGGCTACCACTGAGACGTACTGTAAAATATTTTCCCTGGATAAATTTAATGCTACCCTGAATCTCAATTAAGCATGTATTTTGAATAGAAGATTTCCTTGCATTTTGTTTATAACACAAACCTGTTTTTAAGGATATAAGACTACTTTTGGCCGGGCGTGGTGGCTCAAGCCTGTAATCCCAGCACTTTGGGAAGCCGAGAGGGGCGGATCACGAGGTCAGGAAATCGAGACCATCCTGGCTAACAAGGTGAAACCCCGTCTCTACTAAAAAAATACAAAAAAACCCCAAAACAAACCAACAAAAAAAACTAGCCCGGTGAGGTGGCCGGCGCCTCTAGTCCCAGCTACTCGCGAGGCTGAGGCAGGAGAATGGTGTAAACCCGGGATGCGGAGCTTGCAGTGAGCTGAGATCCGGCCACTGCACTCCAGCCTTGGCGACAGCGAGACTCCGTCTCAAAAAAAAAAAAAAGGATATAACACTACTACTTTTAACGCTAATATTTCAAACATTGTATTCATAAGTATTTTATATTTCCATTAAATTTTACAGTTTATATATTGACAGTCTCATTATTAACACTTTTTCCTAGTCAAGACCATTATCTTCCAACTCAACTGAGAACAGAAGAAATTTATAGAACTAGGTTAATGTGAATTGAGGAACCTGTAAAATATTTGATATACCTTACATTGTGTTTCTAATAAGATCAATATGAGTATATATACTTTATTGACTTTTCACTATGATTTCTTTTCAGAATAGCAAAAGCATTTATTTTAAAAAGAACCTTGAAAGCAAATTTGAATATAATTTTACATGAAAGTTCAATGTAAAAGTCATCAGTTATGAAGGAATGCTACTCTAATGTCCTAAGAAAAGCCATTATTTTATACAGGGACAGTGAAATTGGAAGAAAAAAGAACATAGTTTGATTAGTTGCAAGTTACTTTAATTTCAAGTGAATCT
This sequence comes from Chlorocebus sabaeus, assembly GCF_047675955.1. Taxonomy (NCBI): domain Eukaryota; kingdom Metazoa; phylum Chordata; class Mammalia; order Primates; family Cercopithecidae; genus Chlorocebus; species Chlorocebus sabaeus. Next base: position 65,052,147 of record NC_132920.1, on the reverse strand, counting down.
CAAAGGCAAAAATTAATTTGGGAAAAATTAGCACTATTTTTATATGAATATACCAATTCCCATAAATTTTCAGAGTAAATGGTAGCCATAATTACCAAACTTTTTCTCAAGTTTGAATGAAACTCTTTCTCAATAGACATGTGTCTCAGTTGATAAAGGAGAGTTTGTTTTTTCTTGGAAATTGAATTATTTTTGATACTTATTACTCAATCCTCACAGTTTGAGCAGTTGCATTTATTTAACTTGCTTAACTGACAACACTATATAAAATACATAGCAAACACAAAATAATAACTGAATAAGCTCTGATTCTCAAATAGAGAGAACTGAACACTGCACAAAATAGTTGTAATTATTCATATTTTCACAAGGAATACCTGCCACTCTGGCTGTAATATTACTTTCTTTCCCATTCTATGTCTATAAAATGACATGTTGACATTAAGTTTGACTTCCTAAAATCAGTTGAGGCTAGAATATGTTGAAAAAAAAAATGTGTGCTATTTTAATACTTGACATTAAAAAACTATGAAGAAATCAAGAAGTTGTTATATTAACTTCTATTCTTTGATATCCCACCCTGAGTAATCTATTTCTGATGGCTTTTTCTCGTTTGAAGGTCTTAAAATTTACTCAAAATATAAAACCCAAAAACTAAGAAATCACCTAAGTTCTATTTGTAAATTGAATATTGAATAAATGTTGTGTGTGCCTAGAATAAATGTGGTACAGTTTAAACTATAGAGAATGTGTTTAACACTTTAAAAGATTAAGTTTCATGTGGCCAGACTGCTTCTGTCTAGACTTGAGTATACAACCCCAAACAGTGCCTGTGTTCCCAGCCTATTGGAATCTGCCCAACCCTTGAGGCAGTAATAGTGAATGCTGTTACTGTGGCTGCTAAGACAGTTTCTCATTGCAGCAGTATAAAAAAGGGGGTCCACTAGCCTCAGCATATTTTCCGTTTAAGCAAAATCTGCTTATTTATGGGAGAAATATATCAAATATTGTCAAGGACAGTGGTATGTAAAAATTAAATCTCGTGGTATCAACTAGTACTTCCATTTAAATGTCTTCAAATGCTCTGATGTTATGGTGACTTTTTACACTTGTCACCTTAACCTAAGAGGCAACACTGTTCTGAGGCACAGTCTTTTAAATGAGATAAATGCTTTCCATGAATTGTAATGTTTTAAAGTAGATATTTATGTTTATGAATTTGAAATGATCCGTAATTCTTAGTGAATTCTATCACCTCATTTCCAAAGTACTTTTATTTCCACCATTGCATTCTGTATTTCTCACTCATGTGTTATATTACTGAGCAAACATCAATCCCCAAAGTAAGGAACTGTACTAAATAGGCTTATTGACAAATATGTAGTTACCAGTAACCCAGGAGTAGTTTAAAACCAATAGACTCAGACACCCTCTATCATCCCACTTATCTCATTACCACTGCACTAGACCTCTACATGCCTAAAAAGTAATTTTTGTCCAGATATCCTACATCAAGAGGAAGTATTGACTTGTGATTTTTTCATATGAAATGTAATATTTCCTATATCTTCACTCTCACAAATTGACAGGAACACAAAACATTTTCTTAAAGAACATTAAATTCTCATTCCCATCTTCAATTTTTGTTAAGGTAAAATTCTCTCAAATAATTTCAGGAAGAAAGGTTATCTAATATATCTCTAATAATCAGTTAAAATGTTAGCTAATAGATAATATCTAAGACAGATGGTCTATTTAATTTCCTATCTACAATATCAGAAAGCAAGTTAGTATTATACCTATGTTTCTAGTTCGGGAATTGTAGGGAACTAATACGCGAAGAGAAGCAATTTGTAAAGTGCTTTCCAATTAAACAACTAACTTCTGACAAGAGTCATGGATGTGGAGATTAAGTATTCATTTTTAAAGATGAGAATGTCAATATTGAGTGTATATCATGGACGTGGTAAAACTGGGACTTGTACTTTAAATTCTTATTTTCTATGTAATGTTTAAATACAATTATATAATAAAACCAAGAACATACTATTAATAATAGCCAGGTAACAATCAACTAACCATTACTAAAATCCGTTGCTTAAGACAACTGTTTTTCCCTGATGAACTGTGCCCAAAATACAGTGCCATTCTCCTAAGAGAAAACAAAAAATAACTAATACATAGCCTAAAAGTATAACAGAACCTGGCACTCATGTCATAGTCTTCATGGCTTCTTTGAAATTAAAGTAAGGTAGGTTACATGCTGGAAATAGCCAAGAAAAATTACGGTGCTTTATTTATAGTGGTAATTCTACCATTGGTTACAACATTTTGTGTTTGGAATGAATTGATTAAACTCCACTGATCCATATTTTCAAGTCTGTAGAGCAAATGTGATGCAATAGATGTTTTCTAAATGTCTTTCAGCTCAGCTCTCTAAAATTGGATGCTGCTCTGAAATTAAGATTTCAGAGCTGGTGGCAATGGCTGCCGTAGATATTTCTGAATATGTGAGTCTGAGTGTTCTGAGTGTGAAGTCTGCTTACATAAATTCAGTCAACACTTTTATTGAAAAAGTTCCAGTTTGGTGTGGGACATGATGTCATGAAGTTGGTGTATACTCTACTCTCTAGTATTCATAAGGCATATAATAAATATATCAAAATGATTTATAAGTTATCTAGAATCTAAAATATAGAGACTGTTAATATTTTAGTGGATCTATGTGTATCTTTATTCATGATAAAAATGAAATGTTATAGCTATATAACATTTGAAATTACAAGCAATTCAAATCATGTACATATATAGTTTGTCTTTCTTTTTTACATATAATATATATGAAAATTTTCCACTTCAAATTTATTTTTATTACATACTAGTACAAAATATTTTATTGTATCTATGCATCTATCCAAAATAAACATTCCATAATTTCTGACATTTAATTTTTATTTTTTTCTACTTTAAGTAGTGTTGTGCCAGACATTAGTGTTTTCACATCTTTATCCAAACGTTTTATCATGTTTTAATAATACATTTCCTAGAAATGGGGGAGATTTTACTGATAAGTCAAAATATATAAACTTATTTGAGGTTTTAAATTTAAGAAGCCAAATTGCTTTCCAGGTTTTTAGACTTTTTTTTTTTTTTTTTTTCCCAGAGACTCAGTAACAAAACCTTTACTAGCCTTAGGTGTTATTTTTCTTAATTGCTTTTAAATTCAGTTTTAAAAATATATGTTATTATTTTATATTTGAATCTGAATTTGGAATTAGAATGCTTATTTTTATGATGCATTAGCCTTTTGTTGATTTTTTTAAATTTAAAATCAGGATTTATATATTTGTTTTCAGGTTTGTGGCTGTTTATTTGTTTGAATCATGCTATGGTTTGAATGTTCATTTTTTCCAAAACTCTTGTTGAAACTTAATTGCCATTTTGATGGTATTGGGAGAAGGGACTTTTAACAGCTGGCTAGGTCATGAGGTCCTGACTCTCATGAATAGATTAATGCTGTTATCATTTTCATGGATGCAAGTTTGACCCCTCTTGCTCTCTCTCCTACTCTTTGCCTTTCTGCCATGTGATTACTTCTGCCATGTTATGACACAGCAAGAAGACTTTAAACAAATGCTGGCCCCTTGATCCTGGAGTTCCCAGCCTCCAGAACTAAAAGACTATATATTTCTGCTCCTTATAAATTACCTAGTCTGTGGTATTCTGTTATAGCACCGAAACAGATTAAGACACATAATGATGTTTTATGTGACTTGACTTTATCAATTTATTTAAAGTCGTTCATAGCATATTCTGAAAGTATTTATAACTAAACCTAAACTAAGGACAAGTCAGTGCAACAAAAGACTATGAATTTACTTTAGTCAAATGATATAATTATATTCCATGGAATTCCTATTCCATTGAGATATTAATCATCAGAAGTATTTCTTGAACCGCAGTATAGATACACTGTATTTCATCTTAAAATGTTTGTTTGGGGAGGAGGATGAGGTAATAGTGCAGTCATTGCTTGAGAAAATTTTATTTCACTCATTGATTATGGAAGAAAATACCAACTACACTTTTTTTCCCCCAATCTTTCCCTAACCTAATTTCCCTAAATTTTTTTCAGTATCTCCATATATGAGACACACTTGCTTCAAGACAATCAAAAATAGAAAATATAAAATACTAACTGGGTAGAAAGTATAATAAAATCAGTACATCTATAACAGTTTCAAAGCACATAAAATTAGAAGAAAAATGTTAAACAAGAAATATGTCATAACTGGATAACACAAACACAAAATTTGATGAAGTATTTAAGGAAGAAGGATACGAGTGGGGAAAATACTGTATTTCCAAATAAATTTTTTAGTACTATAAGATACATATTTTCACTTTTATAACATGATCAAAATTACATATAAAATTTAAAGAAGATCCTTTAGAAACTCAAAATAACTCCGAAATCGTATTTGGATTTATAAATAGGAATATATACTTTAAAAATGTTGGTGAAATTTGTGGTGTCTTACCCTTTGTATGTTTTTTTTAAAGGGACTCAGCAAAGCTTAAAATGTTTAAGTGAGACCTTTAGACAGATGAAAAATGCAACCAACTGAGACATGAGAAACACATTAAGAATGACAACATATGACATTATACAAAATCATTTAATGTTCAGATAATAACTCATTATATGAAAAAAGTGTCCTTTATTTCTCAACATTTAAAAATTAAATTTTAAAAGTTGAAATTTTAAACATGAATACAAATAAATAAAGAACAGAATAGAGGCTGGGCGCAGTGCCATGTGCTTGTAATCTGAGCAGTTTTCAAGGCCACGGCAGGAAGATTGCTTGAGCTCAGGAGTTTGAGACCAGCATGGGCAACATGACAAAATCCTGTCTCTACAAAAAAACTCAAAAAATTAGCCAGGCGTGGTGGTGTGTGCCTGTAGTCCCAGCTACTTAAGATCTTGACTGAGGTGGAAGGATCACTTGAGCCAGAGAGGTCAAGACTGCCTTGAGCCAAGATTGGGCCACTGCACTCCAGCCTGGGTGATAGAGTGAGACCTTGTCTCAAAAAACAAAACAAAACAAAACAAAAAACCCAGAATGATTAATAACTATCTTGTTTGAGACACATCCAATTCCTTACGAAGTATAAAAGAAGTGAACAGAACAGACTGATATAATTCACTATATAAAATTATATATCTACTACAAAAAAAGTTAAACAAAATTGAGACTAATGGATTTGTGAGGATTAACATTTAAATTATTATTGAGTGTGTGTTTTAATAATATTGTATATGTCAAGGAAATACAAAACATGTCAAGGAAATAAAGTCATGAAAAGTACGCTAAATGCAGCAACATGGAAATACTAAACATCTAGTATTTGGAGAAATGTTTGCATTATTATGATGTAAAACCATAAAAACCATTAAGAAAAAATACTATATTTACTAACAATGGGCACAGAATTAAAAAACAAAACTTTTGGCCAGGCACGGTGGCTCAGGCCTGCAATCCCAGCACTTTGGGAGGCCGAGGCGGGTAGATCACGAGGTCAGGAGATGGAGACCATCCTGATTAACATGGTGAAACCCCGTCTCTACAGAAAATACAAAAAATTAGCCGGGCGCAGTGGTGGGCGCCTGTAGTCCCAGCTACTCGGGAGGCTGAGGCAGAAGAATGGCGTGAACCCGGGAGGCGGAGCTTGCAGTGAGCCGAAATCGCACCACTGCACTCCAGTCTGGGCGACAGAGCGAGACTCTGTCTCAAAAAACAAACAAACAAAAAAAAACAAACAAACAAAAAACAACAAAAAACTTTTAAAAGCTTTAAAATTGGCCTGGAAAAATATAAAGAGTTAAATAAAGTTTCGTTAATAGCCTATTTGTGTTCAAATTTTAAATGTAAGTTTCGTTCTCTTCAGTCAAAATTAGACAATGTTGTCATGGTCAACTGTCAGAGGCTGGTGCATGAGTAGTAAAGGAATTTACTCGAGACAGTAACAAGTTTAGAAAGACAGATTTATTAGAAAAAAGGGAACAGTACATTGCAAAGGAGCAACAGGCAAGACAGCAGAATGAAGGCTCTCTGCTGTCTGCAAAGAGGCAGGAGCTGGAGGGAAATTTTATAAGGTCATGCTGTTTAGTCTGAATGCTTGCAGACAGGATGCTTGGGTGCATGTGAGCTGTTTGCAGTTGACCCCATTTCTTAGAATACTCACTCCCATCTACCCATGTTTCTGTTTCTGCAAGCTAAGACTGTTTTGTCAATTTTATTGTAACCCCTTAGTGCTCCACAAAAGTGAAAGGGACTAACAAACTCAAATCTAATTCTGTGAATGATCTGTGGAGAAAAAAATCATCCTCACGCATGATGCGTTGTTGCTGGTGCGATGCATTGCTAAAACGTCTCTGGAAGGCAATTTTACAATGTGTAAAATCAAGTAATATAAGTACATGTTTTAAACTCACTAATGACTCTTCATGAAAGTGACTCCAAATAATCATTGATTAATAAAAACAGACACTGTAGATTATGTATAAAATTTGCCAATATAAAATAATTTATCATTCATTTGTCCATTTAGAGAAACTGGTTAAAGCCATCTCTGAATGAAATTCAGACTTAAAATAATCATGTATGTATATGTGATGGTATATGTACCTATATGCACATACACACATACTGAATTGGAAAGAGAACAAACTTGTTTTAAAAAGACAGATACAAAAGAATATATATAGCATAATAATATAACTAAACACATGTACACACTACAAACAGTCATGAAATATAGTAAAAGACTCAACTGCTATGATAAACACTTAATTGGCAAATTAATATAATAATAAAATAGAATTTTTCTTCTAACACATTAGAAAGATAATGACATAATGCCCATTTTATTCCAGAGGGTATATGCCATGCACTATTGTTCAAATTGCAAATGGATGAATCATTGCAAATTATTTCTAGTGGCCAATTTGATAATTTACGTCAAAGTCCTTGAAATGTGATTGCTTTTTGACCTACTTAAATTACTTCTTGATGTTTTTATTCTAATGAAATCTTGGCAGACAAATTAGTAGTCAGTAAAGATTTTTGAATATAGTCTTGTTTATAAAAAATTCTGAAAGCACTCAAAATATTAAATCGAAAATTGCAAATTCCCTTGGTTAATTGAAATGCTCACAAATGTAATATTATGTTTATACAGGCATTAAGACACTTTTTAAAGTAAATAATGATTTGGAAAACACTTAAATTATCATAGTGCCAAGTTAACCAGAATACAAAGGTATATGATAATGATGTGAACTGACATATGAAAAACATATACCTAAAAATTCCATTATTTTAGAATTATGAAGGATTTTAATTTTCTTAAAATTTACATGTTCTAGTTATTTATAATTAGCATGCATTTTATTACAATTTAATGCAAATAATTTCAAATGATGTTACCCACCATTTGGGTAAGCTTTCAAATTTTACAAAATAATTGCAAAATTATATAATCATTTAATTCTCAAAATCTTTGCATTAGAAATTACTATCTCTAATTTATAGACAAGGAACTGAAATCTGGATTGTTGAAAATACTTCCTCACTTTTCACATAGACTGTAAGTGGTCTTAAATCCCAGGATTTTATGTGGACAATGAATGGAAGTTAATATAAACAAGTAAGGCTTTTAAGTAAAAAGTGTATAGAAAGTTGTTATTTCAATATAGTTTACTATTTTAATATTTTTTTGAAATAAAATGTCATTATATAAAAGTTAAATTATAACAAGTTTTTATTGTGAGTCTTCCCTCTTCAATAAATCATCTTGCTATTTCTGTGTCAAATTCTAATTTTCATATGGGAAGTCAACATACATTTTCTAGCTAGTCTTTTTTTTTTTTTTTTTTCTGAAAAGCATTCCAAGGGACCAGAGTTCCTTCCTGACTTCTACATTGCTCTACAATGTTGGTTTTAAGTATCCATTTAGCTATGCATACCAAGGGTAACTGATGAAGGGTAGAATTTTCGTTTCCAGAAGCTGAGAGGATCAAGAAATGGCAAGATCTTGGTCAAGGGATAAAAAGTTTTAGTTATGTAAGAGAAATAATTTCTGGAAATCTAATGTACAGCAATGTGAATATAGTTAACAATTCTGTGTTGTGGACTTAAAATGTCCTGAGAAAATAGATCATAAGTGCTCTCACCACACACACACACACTCACACACACACACACTCTTTGTGAGGTGAAGAATATGTTAATTATCTTGATTGTGGCCATTATTCCACAATGTATTACATATATCAAAACATCAAGGCATATATGAAATATATGCAATTTTTATTTGTTAATGATACCGCAATAAAGATTTGAGGGAAAAATAAACATCTCATTGGCATTTTGGTAAAAAGCAAAACTAAGCATACCTATGCCTTGTGTGTAAGTTAGTAAGTTCTACAAAGGTTATGGTTCTTGTATATTCATTGAGTCAGTTAAGTTTGTTGATTTTATTAGAATTTTTATCACACAAAACTTTTGACTCAGTGTCATTCACCATTATTGATATTATTTCATCATGATCTATGATCTCAAGTCCACTTGTTAAAATCTTCACCTTCATATATAAACTTACACTTAAGGATCTTATACCTGTTTATTCATATTTGTTCCTCATTTATAAAACCAGTGAGAAATGCTTTAGGAATAATTTCCTAAAGCATTATGACCTAAAGCACTTATGACCACAAACAATTCTCTTTTCTCATTCTTTATTTTTCTTCATTTTAATTTTTTGAGAGCACCATTTATTCCAGTAAGGTTTTCCTATCTCCTCATTCTCATACCACTCAAACCGTATGCTTTGCTCAAATAATCTTTTCTTGTGCTTCTTCTCTATCTTCATTATTTACCTTGGGTATCCTGCATAGTTTGTAACTTTAACTATGACTGATATAGTATCTAAAAGTTGTTACTATAGCCTAAGCACATCTTCTATGCTTACCTTACTATTACATTTCCAAGTGTTGGAAAACTGTTTCCAGTTGAACATTCTACCAATGCTTCAAACTCAGTAGATACAAATTCAATGAATGATATTCTCTTACCTTAAAACATCTTTTCCTTTTCTTGACCTACTATTTTTGTTTGTGATAAAACCATCTTCACAGTTTCTCTAACTGCGTTACCCTTTCCAGATATCCCAATGGTACTGTTACAAAAACGGAAAGAGCTCTTTCATTAAAACCTTTTGAATTTCAGTGTGTGACATGTTTGGGCTGGCTTTTGTGAAATGAATGAAACTACATAAGGAGTAACTTTAGAGAGAGGTTATTTGTATCTATATCTATGAACAAAAAATAGTCTTAGTTTAAGAAAAAATAGATGTCATATTTTTTACATGAGTGAATATTTGAACTTTTTAACAGCTGCCAAAACTTCTGTTAATATTTAGTTGCAATAGGAGTTAAATGTGATATGCATTATATTATAATACATACAAGTGTAATTTCTTTTAAAAATTTCCAGTGCTCATCTTTTTATATTTAGTGCTTCACTTAGATGATTTGCAACAATTTATGTATCAGTCAAGCATAGAGAATGTGGAATAAAAAATGCTTGCTAACATGAATATCAGTTATTTTTTCTGGTTTTAAAATTCATTGTCAGATGAAACTTTAGAAGATCGAATTATCTTACAAAATCTTTTGAGATATTTGGTTGGTATTATTCACAAACTTTTTCCAACTAGTGTTGAAATATCAATTGACTTTAAATTGTCATAAATCATCAGTGATTGGCTTAAGCAAATGGAGGGGACTCTATTCTGGTTGTAAAGAGTTTTGGAATTTGTAGAATGTTAAAATCTAATGGCAATTTCATTTTTTGAAGGTGGACAGAGAAATTATAAATATTTTTGAAATTTGTATTTAAAAATCAGTGCTATAAAGTGATGTATCTTGTGCTTAGTTTAATGGAAAAAATGAGAAATATTTGTGGACAATGATGAGCAATGGAAAGTTCTAGGCCATATTTGTAGCCATATAAATGTAATGTGGAGTGTGTTTTATATAAAATTATGTTCCTTTTCACAGCCTTTTTTCTACATAAGAAAGTGGTCATTATAACCTGTGTAAACTGATGTAGATTTACCATCTGTTGGGTTTGTGGGTGAAGTTTGCTTTAAAAATTATCCAAACTGTGTCCCTTTTATAGCATTTTTTTTCTTGTAGCTTTTATTATTTTGTATCATGTGGGTTGGTGTGTCCTATTTCTCATATTATTCCATCTTTATGAAGTCAGCATCCATATGTTATCTTTAAGAAAAAAGCTATATATATATTGTAATTACTCAAGCATACACCTAAGGGTATGTATGAAATTTTAGTAAAAATCTTTTATTCTGTCAATGTAATTGTAGCATATTTATTTAAGATTTAGCCTTACTATGCAACTAAATTTCAAGTAACTCTAATCTATTACTTTAGTTTCAAGGTAATCAATTCCAGAATGTGCTATAACAATTTTCTTCACACAACATAATTACATCTATATATACATATATTGTATCATAGAAGATTAAGCTGTATGTCAGATGATTTGCCAATATTAAATCTGTTGGCAGCATTCAGTAATGTCTTTTTTAATAAAAAGAAAAATGATAAGCTTAATAATTTATATTCTAATGGAAATGAAAAATTGTTATATAATTCCATCATTGACTTCTTTTTATGATTGCTTAAAATAGGTTTTCATGTAAAAGTTGTACTTCAAAGGATATATTTTTTAATAAATGTAAAACTAACATTAGATGTCAGGGAAAAATTATTGGTGTTCGATAATACATATTATTTTTTGTAATACTTGGTTTGGCAAGTCCCTATTCTATTTTGATTTATATTTTATTATTTTGATTTATATTTTAGAGAGGTTAGTAGATTTACAGTGAAGTAGCAAGAAGTTCTCTCTGTCTCATTCACTCCTGCTAAATATTTTACAGTTCTACAGAACGTGATCTATAAACCATCATCATTTTCAGGAAGCATGTTCCAAAAGAACTACAGACATGAAAAACCACTGAAGTTTAATATTTTTATAGCATAACAAACAATAGGACTATCACAGCACCACAGTAATTTAAGATGGGATGAGGTTATCTATTGCAACTCTTAGGCCAACATGATGGAATCTGCTGCCGGAATCCAGACAAGCTAATTAATCTCTTCTTTATTATCTTCTTGATAAAGCTGTATACTCTAAAGTAGGAAATTTCAATTAAAATTCATATTTCTTGTATAAAGCTCTAAGTTTTTTTTTTTTTTTTCTCCAGGCTTTAGGGCTCACATTGCTTTCTGGAACAGTGCAACACAAATTTGATCCCTTGACAACACTGGGTTTTTTCATGTTCTGATAATACATTGCAAACATACTATGTCTTCTATGTTTTAAAGACAGAGCTCAAGATATTATTCTCTTCTTATCTAAGATCAACATCAAAATACTCTCAATAAGTATTATTTGACATTATATTAATATAGACCTCTCAAGACCATGTTATCAAATTGTTTTCTAAATTTCCTAAATAAGTTTGCAAGGACCAAAATTGGAAACAGTATTCATATGTGGTCTGATTTGCAGGGTTGACAGCAGAGATTTAGTCTTTTTCATACTGAAGAGTGAGTCAGTGACAAACCTCAGGGATCCAAAATATTGGTTATCATTTTCTTACAATGTTGTGACTGTAGTCAATCAATTCAATCACTGTTAACAAAATACAAATCTGTTTTATGTCCTTATAAACTGTTCAGCTATGTCCTCCTTCCTGTTTTCTAGTTGAATAGCTGATTCCCATATTAGAAATATAAAACAATGAATTTTAAATATAAATTTGGGATACGTTTGACATTTAAGAAAAACATTAACGTCATCTATATTCAACAAATTAAACATATAGATGTAAATACATTCTTTGAATTTATCTTTCCTTCAGGTAGCAGAATGGCCAATATCATAGGCTTTGGGAACCTGCATATGCTACTTGTTAGCATTCTTATTGGTATATGTATGCCATTCTGTCATAATTTCACTCGAGAAAGAAATTTAGATGATGTTTGCACAGGCATATTTTCTATATCAGCTGACTTTCAAGTAGGATTTCCAAGGTACTAATGTACTTAAAAGGCTAAGGTTAGACAAAGATTTTCTGTAACTCAATTTACCTTCTATGAAATCATAGACTGATTTGTCCTATGATTATTTTAATCAAAAGTACAAAGTATCATAGAAATAAATTATCAACTCAATTGTGATATTAAGGAATAATTCAATGAGTATTGCAGTTTTCTATAAGGGTGAGACTCTGCATTAAATTCAGTTTTCCATTGTTCTTCGTCTAAAATTTATGCCAAGAAGGTAAACTAAACTTTGGAGTTTTGTGAAATTTCCATGATCATTTATTTTCCTAATATGACACAATCACATACTTTCTAAATTAGTAAAATTCTGTTAACTCATAATATTCATGGTATATAACACTTGGTAAAAAGTTAAAACAACTGTTTTTAATTAAATAAAATACAACAAAAATTACATTGAATAATTTTCTTCTCAGTTCTTAAAAACACTTTCAGTCTGTATACAATTACAGAGTCTCAAGAAACATAAAAAATACATATTTTTACCTTGATCTGGTAGAATTTATCAGCTTTACGTTTCCGGTAGAATGAACAATGCATATAGAAATGAGGTCAAATGATCCTGTGAGCGGTGTTTGCTTGGTACAGTGGGTGGCAGAGTTTTGATTGTTTTTTCTTGGTGTGAACTGTTTTCATCACCAGTTCCATTTTAGCACCAGAAACAACCTCGCACAACTAAAAAAATATACTTCAGTGTTGGGCTCTTACCACATATATACAAATATACATCTGGCATTTTTGGTCTTACATTTGAAATACTTTGTTTCTGTTTAACTTCATAAATATGAATAGCATAGTAGACTTTGTGACATAAAAGTTGAAATGTAAGCATTGAAAAGTTACGCAAAGGTTTAGCCTCTGAAGATCCGCAATTAATACAAGAATTACTGTCTTGCATGGATATCATGGGGATTTTTTAATGTGTTGCCTGTTCACGGTGAATGACTATAGTTTATGTATTTTCCTGGAAAGAGAAAGAATATAAATTGTAAGGGTAATCAGAAGGCATGTAAGACTCAATAATTAGGAAATCAGTAATATCTCAACAGCATTTTCAAGAAACTGATTTGGTTTGGATTGCTAATTCTATACATGCTTTCTTAAAGCTGCCTATAACTATTTCAAATTCAAGTAACAGATATTTAGTGACACTGCCTTGTAACTTACACAGGCTGTGCAGCTTTCATTCAGTTTTTAATTAGAATTATGAGTAAATTATTCATTGTCTGTTGGAGTTGCCTGGAGGAGAGAAAGTAGTTGAAGGTTTCATAAGTCAAGGGAGAGAGTTGCCCCTTAAAATATAAAATTATTGAGAAAAATATGGTGGAAACTTTTATCATTTGGGTAATCTTATTGTGTCTTACAAATACTTTCTCATTGTTGTATTGAATATTCAAAGGTTTCTATATAACTTTAAAAATAAGAGAAAATTTATGATTATTTTTGTTGTTAATTTTTCATCTTAGATGTCATTGATTTCTACTGCCTTGATCCTTAGTAGTAATTCAATTATTAATGCCTTAGTACTTGGCTGGTGTATTAAAATGTAACTGTGCTTCCTCAGTTTTCCAGTATTTTTATAATATTTAAATAAGATGAAATAAGCTACTTTTAGTATTTATGCTATTGAAACTATTTTTGGCTTAGACATTTTGGAAACCTTGTACGAATAAGTTTAGTAGTGATTTTCTGACCTTTTAAGTTGACAGATTCCAGTTCATTAAACTGGCCTATTTCCAGAAGTTGTAATAAATTCTTTGAAATGGAAATCACCCCTTAGAATCATAGGATGTCAACATAGCTAGAGCATTTGGCCATGCTTTCATTTTAATTCCCACTTTAGTATGTCTTTTTGTGGTCCAAGAAAATGGTTTATAGTGTAATATATTTGCCTCAAAAATGTCAGTTTACTTGAAATCAACCTCTTTTTTCTATATGACAAAAAACTCCATGTACCTTTCATTTCAGGGATGTTCTTTTCGTTCTCTCTTTCTCTCCTCTGTGTGTGTGTGCGTGTGTGTGTATATATGTGTATGTGTGTATGTGTATTCTACAATCTGTAAAAATCCAACATCTTCACCATGGGGTTCTTGGTAATTGATTTATTTAGCTGTTCTCTAAATTGAGTCACTCAGGAAAGTGTCCCTATAATTATTTTGTAGCACCATCATTACCTTATCACAAAAATAGTTCTTGGAGGTGAAAGGAAGTTTCCAATTTTTAGAAGATTGCACTACAATAATCTGTGCTTATTCTCTCCTGTTTTATTGCATACAATTCAAGGCAATGCACATTAAAATTTTTGTTTTCAGTGCTAGGGCTTAGTGTGTTTCATTGAATCTCTTCTCAATATGTACAGTCCAAAGGAAGTTGTTCCAACTGTTTAGTGTAACAATTTAGTAAAACATGCTTAAAAGTGTTACATATATTAGAAAGTGATTAAGTGTACTCAAAATTTGAAAATCATTATAGAATGTAAAATTATTTATTTAGCATAACTTTGGATACTGTAGTTAGGTAAAAGTCAGTATATATAGACTTGCTCTCACCCAAAATCACATTTTGCCTTTAAAAGTTTCCACACATTCTTATGTTTAATTTTTTACATTTAAATAATTGTTTTAACACTTGAAAAAAGTACCATAATTGAAAAAGCATGTGTTTTATTGGCTGATTTATTTGACTTTATCTGGAAAATGGAATATCCAAGGAAATTACAGGTCATACTGTATTTTCTGATATCTCTTATTAAAATGTAAACATTTAAAAATAGAACATAATACAGATATTTGTATTTTTATTTTTAAACATTTTAGATAGAGCAATTAAATATTCAAACTATCAGTGCCACAAATTAAATTATCAAATTTGTTTGTGTTATCTTGCACAATTATGTATAGTTTAGGTGTGATTTATGTCGACATTGGGTATTCCCTGTGGTACTAATAAAGTGTACTAACTCAGCTCTTGACCTTTTTCCAATCTAATTTCACAAAGAATAACCAACTAGTTAAAAATATAGAATACATTTTTCTCCACATGAAAACATATTCATTAAGGAAAATAATTGAAAACATATATATGAATTAACCCAAAAACCTTTCTTCTTGGACTCAGTCACATAACAATATAACTACATTAGTACATGAAGTAAATGTTCAGGAACAGGGAATGATTTCTTATAGATCACTTTTCCTTTTTAGAACAATTAAAAATGCTGAACAATTGTTTTGATATGTTTTAAAACATGATAAAGGTAAAATAGCTGTAATTTTCACCAAAGCAATGTAAGAAGACGAATACCCAGAGAGATCAGCCATGCCATTTTCACTTTGGCCGATTTAGAAAAAGTTGCTTGTGAGATTAAAAACTCAATAGCTTTAAAAAACTTGGGAAGAGAGTGGAGATTTTCTATCTGGTACTAAAGTTTAAAGAGGTTACCTAGTAAAATCCCTTCTTGAAAGAAGTTGAAAACCTCAAAGTGGCCACAATTTAAAAGGAAGAATGACTTGAACATAAATATACCCTTACATGGTACTATGATCTGAATATTTGTGTACCCTCTACATCTCCATGTTGAAATCCTAACCCCCAAGATGATGGTATTAGAGGGTGGTTGGAGCCTTTAGGGCAAGATTGGGTCATGAGAGTGTAACTCACATGAATAGGATTAGTGTCCTTACAAAGCAGACCCAAGAGAGATAGTTTGCCTCTTCTGTCATTTGAGGTTACAGGGAAGAGACAGTGAAGAGATAGGAAGGAGGCCTATACCGGACCTTGAGTCTGCTGGTGCCTTGATTTTGGAAGTCTCAATTTCCAGAATGAAATAGAAATAAATTTGTATTATTTGTAAGCCACCAGCTTATGCTATTCTGTTATGGCAGCCCTGAATAGACTAAGACTCATGAACTACAGGCCCATTTCAATCCATCTTACTTTTTGCAATTAGATTTTGGTGGTACTGGACTGCTACTGAACTTCCTGGCCTGCTGGATGTAAAAATATTTACTTTTTATATAAGAAAAGATAATTTCATTCACTGCCTCATATTCTTTCCATTAACAACTTAAAAAAAATGATGTCACTAACAGATTGAGAAATAACCATAGGTTTAAGGAGAAAGGACAATTTGAACAAAAACCAGTAGAAAAAATAGAGAATAACAGCATCCCTCAAGGGCTCCAAGCATTTGAGGAAGACTTTAAAATAACTATTCTCTTTGTTCAAGAAGAAATGGCAAGTTTGACAACCTGTAAAAAAAAAAATCAAGTGAAAATTCTAAAATCGAAACAAAGCAATAAACAAATCACAAACTAAATATAGAAACATAACACCAAACACACACACACACACACACACACACACACACACAACTAAAAAGAAAGATATGGGAATTGATAATTATACCAAATGAACCTCAAGCTACTGAACAGTTGGGAAATATGTAAAATAGATCAAGTTAGAGCATAAAAGAAGAAGGTATAAAATACAGTCATTTGGAATCCCAAAAGACATGGTGATAAAGAATGGCACAGAAGCAATTTTCAGAGAGATAATTATCAATAGTTGCCCCAAACAGATGATCCCAAGTCAGTTTCCAGAAGTTCTATTAGGCAGGAGCAAGGATGAAATTATCTATCTTTATTCCTATCCTTCTATCTTTTAATCCATCTATATATCTTTGTAGCTATGTACCTATATAGTCCCCTGGGCATTTCACAGCAAAATTGCAGAAAACCAAAGAGAAAGTGATCTTTAATTTTTAAAGTATTTTAGACATAATTCACATACCATAAAATTCACTTTTTAAAAGTGTACAATATACCTGTTTATAGAAAATTCACAAAGTTGTACAATCATTGCCACTATTTAATTCCAGAACATAATACTTTCAAGGTTAATTAATGTTGTAAGCTATATCACAATCCATTCATCTTTTAAAATAATTATATGCATCTACCACATTTGTTTATTCATTCATCAGTTGATAAGTTTGGGCTATCATCATACATGTACCTATTTTTATGTGGATATATGTTGCCATTTTTCTTAAGATAAAATTTCTATGCTGTATGACACATCTATGTTTAACATTGTGAAGAACTGCCAAAATGTGTTGCAAAGTGGCATTACCATTTTACCTTCCCACCAATGGTATATGCGAGGTTCTATTTCTCTATGTTTTGTCAACAGTTGTTATCATCTTTTTTTAACTGTAGTCATCCTAGTGGGTGTGAAGGGGTATTTCATTGTGGTTTTGTTTTGCATTTTCTGTAACAACGATAGTGATCATATATTTTTGCACTTATTGACTACGTGTACTATGTATTTCTTTGGAATAACTGTATCTTCAAATTTTTAATTTGAACTGTCCATTTTTAATTGAGAAAGTTGCCTTTTTATTATGAGTTCATTCTATATTCTGAATTAGTGGTTCCTTATAAGATATAGTTTGGGAATATTTTCTACTATTCTGTGAGTTATCTTTACACTTTCCTGATGGTGTCCTTTGAAACATAAAATATGTTTTTTTTATCACTTATGATTTTGTTATATGTAAAAAACTATTGCTTAATCCAAGATCATGAAGATATATTCATAGATTTTCTTCTAAAAATTTTATAGATTTAGCTCTTATATTTAAGTATTTGGTCCATTTGTAGTAATTTTTTTTTTTTTTTTGGTATAATGTGAGATAAGGGTCCAACTTTAGTATTTTGTATGGGAATAAACAAAACAATACAAAAAGGATATTCTATGCTTATTGAATGGTCTTAGCATCCTTGTTAAAAATTACTTGACCATAAATGTGGGGAAATATAGTTGGATTCGCAATTTCGTCATGGATTTTTTTTTTTTTTTTTTTTTGAGATGGAGTTTTGCTCTGTCGCCCCGACTGAAGTGCAGTGGTGCGACCTCGGCTCATTGCAAGCTCCGCCTCCCAAGTTCATGCCATTCTCCTGCCTCAGCCTCCCGAGTCGCTGGGACTACAGGCACCCGCCACCTCGCCCGGCTAATTTTTTTTTTTTTTTTTTTTTTTTTTTTTTTTTTTTTTTTTTTTTTTTTGTATTTTTAGTAGAGACAGGGTTTCACCTTGGACTCGATTTCCTGACCTTGTGATCCGCCCACCTCAGCCTCCCAAATGCTGTGATTGGGATTACAGGAGTGAGCCACCGCGCCCGGCCCCATCATGGATCTTTTATAACTGCATTTATGTTAGTAAATTTTGTCTTCATTAGTATTTCTTGTAGTAAGTTTTAAAAATACAAAGTGAAAGTCTTCCAAATTTGATCGTCTGTTTCAATATTATTTGGACTATTTGTGTCTCTTTCATAGCTGCAAAAATTTTCAAATCAGCTTGTTAATGTCTTAAAAAAAAAAACAGCTTGTATTTCAATAGGGATTACTTTGAGACTGTAGAAGAATTTGGGGATTTTTGCCACCTTAATAATGAATTTTCCAATTCATGAACATGGGACATCATTCCATTTGTTTAGATTTTCTTTAACTTTTTTTCCGTGAAGTTTGTAGTTTACAGTATAGAGCTCTTAGATTACTTTTGATTATATCTATTTCATTACTGTAAGTATTAGCCTTTATTGTTTTTGAAGATGTTGCTAATGGGACTTAATTTCACTTAGGGATGTTCGTTGCATGTGTACAGAAATATTATTGATTTTCATGTATTGATTACGCATCCTGTGAACCTGCTAAACCCATTCTTGATTCTAAGTTTGTCTGTGAATGTGTGTGTGTCTATTCCTTAGAATTTTCTATATGGAAGATTGTGTCATATGCCATAGAGATAGTTTTAATGTCCCTTTCCAAATCAGTTGTCTTATTTATTTTTTTCCTAATTTCCCTGGAAAAAATATTCAGTACAATATTGTGGTCTGTTCCTAATTTTTTTGGGAAGAATTTCAATCTTTCACCATTAAATATAATGTAGCTGAGGATTTTCTTTTGGTAGGTCTTGGAAATAAAATCTCACAAGCAGCCAAATGGTTAAAAAGAGAAAAACAGTGAACTGTTAATGAATAAAAGTAAGAAATGCAACTAATTTTTCATATGAAGAAATGAAATCCATAAGATGATAAAATATTTTGAATATCTCACAGAAGATTTCTGAAAAGTAGGATTCTGTTTTCAGAAAAATATCATTCAAGGATAAATATATAATAAAGACATTTTCTGAATTTATTACAAGTAGACATACTCTAAAAGAAAATTTAAAGTATCTTGTTTGGGCAAACAGATAATTTGAGATGAAAGCTTGAAGATGTGCAAATAAATTTTAAAAAATTAAATATACGCAAAGTTAAGGCATACAAAATAATGTCATGTGAGATTTAAAAAATATTTAAAATAAACATTTACAAAAACATCATTTGTCAAGAGTTAGCTTAATGGAGTTACAATATTTTGACATACTTGCATGAACTCTGTTAGAAAAAACAAGTACCAATTAATGTTAGAATTTATTTGCCAAGCATTTTGTTTTGTATATACTAGGATAGCTACTGTTACAGGTTTAACCGTGTACCCCCAAAGTTATTCAGGTCCTAAACCCCATTACCTAAGAATTTGGCCTTATTTGGAAGCACAATCTTCATAGCACTAATAAGTTAAAATGAAATCATTATGGTGGCCCCTAATCAAAATGACTGGTGTCCTTATAAGAAGGGGAACACAGATATAAGCACACAAGACAGAATATTTTATGAAGATGAAGGCAGAGATTGGGGAGGTACATCTAGAATTCAATGAGTGATGAATATTGCCAGCAAATCACCAGGAGCTAGGAGACACATGAAACAGACTCTTTTTCACAGCACTCTGAAGTAACCAAAACGGCGGGCACCTTGAACCTGTGGAACTATGAGGCAATCAATTTCTGTTGCTAAGCCACCCAGTTTGTAGTGCTTTGTTATGACAGCCCTAGCGATCTAATATAGATTTTCTAAAACAATATTGAAACAGTGTAAATAGTATATATGTTTAAAGATAATAAAATAGATCTAGATCTATCTACATTCACATAAATGTATAATGATAAGACTATATTTCATAAATTAGAAGTCAAGAGAGGTGATTTAAAAAAGCACAAAAAATGGACAGCATATAGTAAAAAAAGGAAAGTGTACAGTAATAAAACTGAAATGAAAAAATAACCAATGCAGTGCAAATATAATTGTAGAATTAAGCAGTCTTCTCTTAGCAATCAGTAGATCAATAGACATGAAAATCATTAAAAATACAGAAGGCCTGAACAACACAATTAAATCACTTGACCTAGATTAATTTATATAACATATGCATGATTTCCAAGTGCATGTGAACATTTGCCAAAATATATCATACTCCGAGCCATAAAACCAAGTTAACATATTTAAATCATTGTAATCTTGCAACTATGCAATTCATAAATGTATAAATGTACACTTTTTCCCCTGAGAATCTTTTTTAAAAACAACTCAAATTATTTCAGTTAGTATTGTAATATTTATTTTTCCTCAGTTATCTGCTCATGTATGATTAAGCTAGAGTCAGGAGGGGCTGCTGTGTGTATTATAATAAATATGAGGAAATGGAGAAAACACTGTTATTTTAGTCTCAGGGATGCTTCTGATAAGAACCAGGCAAACTTTTGGTGCATAGTGCCAGCTAATTGATACTTTAAGCTTTGAAGCCATCTGATGTCTATCACAACTACTGAAATTTGCCATTGTAGTGTGAAAACTACACTATGTATGGACAATACATAAACAAATAAGCCTGGATGGGTTTCAATGAAAATTTATGGACCATGTCATTTGAACGTTATATAGCTTTCATGTGTCAGAAATATTATTCTACTTTTCAATTTTTCTTCAATAGTTAAAAAAATGTAAAAATAATTTTTATTTCATGGTCAATATAAAAACAAGAATCGGATGAGCTTTGGCCCATATGCTTTATCCTTGCTCTACATACCTGGAGTAGAATAATTACACTGGCAATCCGTCTTTGTCAATAAAAACATGCCTTTTACACTCACTCCTTCAACCACCCACCCCCTCACCATTGACCTAGTACACTGGCCCAGAATGTCCTTCTTTAAGAGTGACAAAGGCGTTTCCAATTTTAGAATTGTAAACCAAGAAAATTAAATTTGAACATATTTCACATAAGAAACATATGGACAATTTTAATGCAGTGTTTAATTTCATTCTAGAGTTTTTAATCTTATGAAAAAAATGGTAATTCAGCTCTATTTTAACTCTCTTTTATAGTTACAACATGTTATGTTGGATGGAAATTTTCTTAAACCTTGCAAACTATGTTTTTGAAAAAACTAAAGTTTTGTATCTGTTATGAAAATGAATTTTAAAATACTTAGGAGAGAATAAAAGTAGTTAAAATTACCTAAAAAGTAAATAAACATTTGAAAAAGCTCTAAAATAATGGAGAACTCAAGATGTACATAAAGAGATTTTGAAAATCAGATTTGAGACATGGCAATGAGAACTTTAGAACCAGAAATTATTTCTGCAGTGACACAGACCCCTGGCCCCTAAATTTTGACAATTTAGTACTGAAAGGATTAGATATCTGATAGCATGAACATATTTTGGAAAAAAAACAAGAGCATGAAAAATACGTGTTTGGTTGGGAACACACACACACACGAGGAGGCCTTGTTGCAGTGCCAAGAGAAGGCACGTGTGATTTTCGCTGTATAAGCCAAGGATGATGGAGAACGTCACAAAATAAAACATTTTCAAGTCCTGGCTTGTCCTCAAAAAGAAATGTTTCATTTTAATTTTTAGTTTTAGGGCACAGAGCACCTAAACACCAATGAGAATAAGAAAAATTATCAGGACTATTTAAGTCATGGGCATATAATGTATTTATATAATACTTCTAAAGTAACCATAAAGTGGTAATCAGAATTAGTTAATTGAAAAATGGAAATTTATAACATTATATTCTTTTTGTTGTATGTAATGTATTAGGTATGTCTAATTTCAAAATATCGAAATCTAGACTTCCAGTCACAGGCCTAAAGTTGATGACTGACGTAAATTGAGAATTACCTTCCCAAAATAAAATAAAAACTTGAACTGCTCATGGTCAGGGAGTGTTATTGAGAATTTTCCTCTCTATTTCACACATTCTAATTATTTCTTGTATTTCAAGCTCAAGAAAACAACACGATTTTCTTTCATCTGCATTGAGAATCATTGCTTTCAAAAGCTGACACATGGATTATGTAATTTGTCTCATAGAATCCTGAGAAATGGACAGAACTGGTTTTATCTCCATTTATACATGGAGAAACTGAGATTAAAGACCAAGTATTGTAGTCAAATACACTTGGTAACTGACTGAAGTAAAATTCAGTTTGCCCGACTCCAAAGTCCATGCTCTTTCCATTAAAACATCCTTTCTTCCGTGAATGTGTATTCCTTGCAGTGGTTTGCCTGTTTCAGATGTTTAATAGTTAATCGTAAGACCTTATATTTGTAGAATGCTTTGCTATTTAACCAAATTTTCACATAGATTAGTTGAGGTTATGGACCATGTGAGAAGGCAGGGAAACTAAAAATATTTCAATTTATACAGAAACCATCTGGATTTTAGAATGTTTGACCTAATTTTGTTGGCAAGAATACCCAGGCATAAATAAAGGATACTGAGATTTGATCTCTATTATTTTACTTCCAAGTATTTCAAGTTTTTCTGTGACTACATATTGCTTCACAATCCATATTTTTATTAATTCTTTGTAAATGTGTATAGTTGTATATTTGTAAAATACTTTCACAGAAATTTTATCAGTGTCGGAATGTCTCTTTGAGATAAGTAAGACAGCATCGTGAAGGGGAAACAATTTAGAATTTGGTAATGGAAAGCCTATGAATCAAATGCTTTATCTTTCCTTTAGTTTTTCTTTCTTTGAAATTTCCTAATGTATGTTTATTATATGCTATGAATTATTCTGAGACTATAAGTGCATCTGTAAACATAACATTGAAGAGTCTATAAATAAAATTGGAGGAAATGAGCAAAGCAAAGATGTATAATTTTGCAGTAGAGTCAGGCTCATGCCCCAAGAGAGAGGCTTCTACATTATCCTATGGGAATATCAAAAAGAGCCATGGAAAGTAGAGAGGAGATTTAAAGGAAATCTTCCTGAAATGGATGACATTTGAGCTGAATTTTAAAAGATGAATAATAGCAATATCACGTAGAAAGAAACTTATATGCTGGCAAAGAGAAATAGATCAGGAAACATTCAGACAGTAAAACAATATCTTTAGACATATTTATTAACAAGTATACTGGGGGATCATAGGAAGTGACCAGAGAAGTTAAGCAGTAGCCAACTCCTCATTGCTTACTGACGATCAAATGAAAAGACTTATATGATAATCTAAAGAGTATAAACTGTACACCAAAATTTGTGTCAAGACATAGAAATATTTTAAGTAGGTTATACCATGAAAACTTGATGGCTTAGAAAAATCACTTAGAGTGTAGATGAGAAGAGTTAGAAGGTAGGGAGATATAAGGATATAAATAGAGGAATGAGAAACTGAGGCTTCAGAGGTCAGTAATTAGAACATTGGGAACCAGGAACAGGATAAGTAGTTTTTTTGGAGAAAATATAATAAATATAATTGTAGAGACATTTGGTTAGAATTTCTCATATCCATAGGTACATGGAATTTACGTATACAAATCTTGTGCATATCAGAGAATTCTTGGATAGAATTTTTAATTTGGAACATACAGGTATGTTCCAAAGGACAAAGGTAAATAAAAAAAATTATTCAAATGCCACCTTTAACATGAGATGAACAAAAGACTGAGTAAAGAGCTTGGAAAATATTGAAATATAAGGATAAACATCAGAAACGTCTAAAAAATGTATTGAGAACAAATGGCCAAGAATTAGGACCATAAAAGTCGATGTGGTGTTTGCCAACAATGCCAGGTAGTCAAACAAAAGATAAGTGCCCCCAACTTTTAAAATTGGAAAGTTATCAGTATATTTATCTATAATTATACAGCTTTATGGCCTTGGGTAAGTTATGTCTCAGATAATTTGGTCAAAACCAATAGAAAATAGTTACATTAAAGTTTTCATGAAGAATTAAAAACAATATGCAAGTATTCAAACCAGTCACTATTTTAGAGAGGACATTTAAAAATGACTAATACATTTCCTATACCTGTAATCTGGAACTGGGATAAAGAGAGGAAAAACTATGAATTGAAAGTTACATGACCAGAGAATAACAACCTTGAAACTTCAACCCAGCTCTCCAAATTTTACATCCCGTAGACCATAGTTAGCTTTCATAAATGTTGAGGATAAAAAGCAAACAAATAGCACTGTACTGATTTTTAAAAATATATAGAAAAACAAGTATGAGAAAAATTTTGGCGTAAAAAAACAAATTGTGGCAGAAATAACAACAGTAATGGGAAATATTCTAAATGTCCCATTATAACTCATTTCCCATATCCCATCAGTCACCTTGAAGTTAATTTTTTTTAAACTGCTGAATATTTATTTATTTATTATACTTTAAGTTCTAGGGTACATGTGCGCAACGTGCAGGTTTGTTACATATGTATACATGTGACATGTTGGTGTGCTGCACCCATCAACTCGTCATTTACATTAGGTATATCTCCTAATGCTATCCCTCCCCCCTCCCCCTTCCCCACAACAGGGCCTGGTGTGTGATGTTCCCCTTCCCGTGTCCATGTGTTCTCATTGTTCAGTTCCCACCTATGAGTGAGAACATGCGGTGTTTGGTTTTCTGTTCTTGTGAAAGTTTGATGAGAATGATGGTTTCCAGCTCTATCTCTGTCACTACAAAGGGCACAAACTCATCCTTTTTTATGGCTGCATAGTATTCCATGGTGTATATGTGCCACATTTTCGTAGTCCAGTTTGTCACTGATGGACATTTGGGTTGATTCCAAGTCTTTGCTATTGTGAATAATACCGCAATAAACATACGTGTGCATGTGTCTTTATAGCAGCATGACTTATAATCCTTTGGGTATATACCCAGTAATGGGATGGCTGGGTCGAATGGTAATTCTAGTTCTAGATCCTTAAGGAATCGCCACACTGTTTTCCACAATGGTTGAACTAGTTTACAGTCCCACCAACAGTGTAAAAGTGTTCCTATTTCTCCACATCCTCTCCAGCACCTGTTGTTTCCTGATTTTATGGATTTGAATTCTCTAATCCATCTTGAATTAATTTTCACATAAAGAGTAAGGAAAGGATCCAGTTTCAACTTTCTACTTATGGCTAGCCAATTTTCCCAGCACTATGTATTAAATAGGGAATCCTTTCCCCATTTCTTGTTTTTGTCAGGTTTGTCAAAGATCAGATGGCTGTAGATGTGTGGTATTATTTCTGAGGGCTCTGTTCTGTTCCATTGGTCTGTATCTCTGTTTCGGTACCAGTATCATGCTGTTTTGGTTACTGTAGCCTTGTAGTATAGTTTGATGTCAGGTAGCATGATGCCTCCAGCTTTGTTCTTTTGGCTTAGGATTTTCTTGGCAATGGGGGCTCTTTTTTGGTTCCATATGAACTTTAAAGCAGTTTTTTCCAATTCTGTGAAGAAAGTCATTGGTAGCTTAATGGGGATGGCATTGAATCTATAAATTACCTTGGGTAGTATGACCATTTTCACGATATTGATTCTTCCTATCCATGAGCACGGTATGTTCTTCCATTTGTTGTGTCGTCTTTTATTTCACTGAGCAGTGATTTGTAGTTCTCCTTGAAGAGGTCCTTTACATCCCTTGTAAGTTGGATTCCTAGGTATTTTATTCTCTTTGAAGCTATTGTGAATGGGAGTTCATTCATGATTTGGCTCTCTGTTTGTCTGTTACTGGTGTATAAGAATGCTTGTCATTTTTGCACATTGATTTTGTATCCTGAGACTTTGCTGAAGTTACTCATCAGCATAAGGAGATTTTGGGCTGAGATGATGAGGTTTTCTAAATATACAATCATGTCATCTGCAAACAGGGACAATTTAACTTCTTCTTTGCCTAACTGAATACCCTTGATTTCTTTCTCTTGCCTGATTGCCCTAGCCAGAATTTCCAACACTATGTTGAATAGGAGTGGTGAGACAGGGCATCCCTGTCTTGTGCCAGTTTTCAAAGGGAATGCTTCTATTTTTTGCCCATTCAGTATGATATTGGCTGTGGGTTTGTCATAAATAGCTCTTATTATTTTGATATATGTTCCATCAATACCAAATTTATTGAAAGTTTTTAGCATAATTTTGTCGAAAGTCTTTTCTGCATCTATTGAGATAATCATGTTGTTTTTGTCTTTGGTTCTGTTTATATGCTGGATTACGTTTATTGATTTGCGCATGTTGAACCAGTCTTGCATCCCGGGGATGAAGCCCACTTGATCATGGTGGATGAGCTGATGGGTCTTGACTTTTTATCCAATTTGCCAGTTGTGTCTTTTAATTGGACCGTTTAGTCCATTTACATTTAAGGTTAATATTATTGTGTGTGAACTTGATCCTGTCTTTATGACATTAGCTGGTTATTTTGCTTGGTAGTTGATGCAGTTTCTACCTAGCATTGATGGACTTTACATTTGGACATGTTTTTGCAATGGCTGGTACCTGTTGTTCCTTTCCATGTGTAGTGCTTCCTTCAGGATCTCTGTAGGGCAGGCCTGATGGTGACAAAATCTCTCAACATTTGCTTTTTCTGTAAAGGATTTTATTTCTCCTTCACTTATGAAACTTAGTTTGGCTGGATATGAAATTCTAGTTTGAAAATTCTTTTCTTTAAGAACGTTAAATATCAGCCCCACCTCTCTTCTGGTGTGGAGAGTTTCTGCTGAGACATCTGCTGTTAGTCTGATGGGCTTCCCTTTGTGTGTAACCCGATCTTTCTCTCTGGCTGCCTTTAACATTTTTTCCTTCATTTCAACTTTGGTGGATCTGACAATTATGTGTCTTGGAGTTGCTCTTCTCGAGGACTATCTTTGTGGTGTTCTCTGTATTTCCTGAATTTGAATTTTGGCTTGCCTTACTAGGTTGGGGAAGTTCTCCTGGATGATATCCTGCGGAGTGTTTTCCCACTTGTTTCCATTTTCTCTGACACTTTCAGGCACACCAATCAGACGTAGATTTGGTCTTTTCACATAATCCCATATTTCTTGGAGGCTTTGTTCATTTCTTTTTACTCTTTTTTGTCTGCACTTCTCTTCTCGCTTCATTTCATTCATTTGATCTTCAATCGCTGATACTCTTTCTTCCAGTTGATGGAGTCAATTACTGAAGCTTGTGCACTTGTCATGTAGTTCTCGTGTTGTGGTTTTCATCTCTGTTAGTTTTTTTAAGGAATTCTCTACATTGGTTATTCTAGTTAGCCATTCATCAAATCGTTTTTCAAGGTTTTTAGTTTCTTTGTGCTGGTTATGTAGTTCCTCCTTTAGCTCTGAGACGTTTGATCGACTGAAGCCTTCTTCTCTCGACTTGTCAAAGTCATTCTCCATCCAGCTTTCTTCCGTTGCTGGCTATGAGTTGCGTTCCTTTGGAGGGGGAGATGCGCTCTGATTTTTTGAATTTCCAGCTTTTCTGCATTGTTTTTTCCCTATCTTTGTGGTTTTATCTGCCTTTGGTCTTTGATGATGGTGACATACTGTTGGGGTTTTGGTGTAGGTGTCCTTTCTGCTTGTTAGTTTTCCTTCTAACAGTCAGGACCCTCAACTGTAGGTCTGTTGGAGTTTGCTTGATGTCCACTGCAGACCCTGTTTGCCTGGGTATCAGCAGTGGATGCTGCAGAAGAGAGAATATTGCTGAATAGCGAGTGTTGCTGCCTGATTCTTGTTCTGGAAGCTTCGTCTCAGGGTTGTACCCTGCCGTGTGAGGTGTGAGGTGCCGGTCTGCACCTAGTGGGGGATGTCTCCCAGTTAGGTTACTCAGGGGTCAGAGACCCACTTGAGCAGGCAGTCTGCCCATTCTCAGATCTCAACCTCTGTGTTGGGAGATCCACTGCTCTCTTCAAAGCTGTCAGACAGGGGCATTTACCTCGGCCAAGGTTTCTGCTACTTTTTGTTTAGTTATGCCCTGTCCCCAGAGGAGGAGTCTACAGAGGTAGGCCAGCCTCCTTGAGCTGTGTTGGGCTCCACCCAATTCAAGCTTCCCGGTGGCTTTGTTTACCTACTTAAATCTCAGCAATGGTGGATGCCCCTCCCCCAGCCTCTCTGCTGCCTTGCAGTTAGATCTCAGACTGCTGTGCTAGCAATGAGGGAGGCTCCCTGGGTGTGGGAGCTTCTGGGCCAGGTGTGGGATATAATCTCCTGGTGTGCCATTTGCTAAGACCCTTGGTAAAGCACAGTATTAGGATTGGAGTTACCCGATTTTCCAGGTGTTGTGTGTCTCAACTTCCTTTGGCTAGGAAAAGGAATTCCCTTCCCCCTTGTAGTTCCCAGGTGAGGTGATGCCTTGCCCTGCTTCAGCTCTTGCTGGTTGGGCTGCACCCGCGAACCAGCGTCAACTGTCCGACAGGACCCCATGAGATGAACCCAGTACCTCAGTTGAAAATGCAGAAATCTGCCGGGTGCTGTGGCTCACGCCTGTAATCCCAGTACTTTGGGAGGCCGAGACGGGTGGATCACAAGGTCAGGAGATTGAGACCATCCTGGCTAACATGGTGAAACCCCATATCTAAAAAAAAAAAAAAAAAAAAAAATACAAAAAAATAGCCAGGCGTGGTGGTGGGCACCTGCAGTCCCCGCTTCTCGGGAGGCTGAGGCAGGAGACTGGTGTGAACCCAGGAGGCAGAGCTTGCAGTGAGCTGAGATTGCCACACTGCACTCCAGCCTGCGCGACAGAGCAAGACTCCGACTCAAAAAAATTAAAGAAAATGCAGAAATCACCCGTGTTCTGTGTCACTCACGCTAGGAGCTGGAGGCTGGAGTTGTTCCTATTCGGCCATCTTTGGTGTGCCCCTACTGCTCCAAGTTAGAACTTTTGACTGTTTTTTCTCTCATTTCTAATTGTTCATTTCAAAATTATGCAGTAATGACACATATTCCTCTCTTCTCTCTCTCCACTTGTTATTTCTAATTGTTTCAAATTTCATGATAGTGGAGTAATGACATTTACACTACTTTTTCTTTCAAAGCTACAAAGTAAGGAAAAGAAACAGAATTCTGCCTTTGACAAAACCAGGATATCTACAATACCAAAACTTAGCATGAGTAAGTAGAGAGCAGACGGAGAGTTGTTAAGTGACTTAGCAGTGCTGAGAGAGGTTAGAATTAAGAAACTACAGAGGCCGGGCGCGGTGGCTCAAGCCTGTAATCCCAGCCCTTTGGGAGGCCGAGATGGGCGGATCACAAGGTCAGGAGATCGAGACCATCCTGGCTAACACGGTGAAACCCCGTCTCTACTAAAAATACAAAAAATTAGCCGGGCGAGGTGGCGGGCGCCTGTAGTCCCAGCTACTCGGGAGGCTGAGGCAAGAGAATGGCGTAAACCCGGGAGGCGGAGCTTGCAGTGAGCTGACATTCGGCCACTGCACTCTAGCCCGGGTGACAGAGCAAGACTCCGTCTCAAAAAAAAAAAAAAAAAAAAAAAAAAAAAAAAAAAAAAAAAAACTACAGAAGCAGATATTAATGGGAAATATTTTTGACTTATCTGGGAAAACTCAGGAAAAGCTTGGTAATTGATAGAGGTTACTGGTGACTGAAAACGGAGAGCTACTTTGAAAGTGTGTTCAAAAAAAAAAAAAATAGTAAATTCTGTGGGCCACCTGACTTTGTACAGTCTAAAGGATGTCCCTCCCTGACCTATATAAAAGACAATAGGTACAAAAATTAAGCCAAAATGTCACTGACCTATTAAATGCAAACACAAAGGAGATAAAACAGAAGTGTTAGGTAGTATGACATACCTAGAGCACTCTTCTTATATTCATGTTTAGAATGCCCACTGTCAGGTCATTGAATGATAGAACCAGAAGAGGGCTACAGACTTGGCCAGTAGGAGTTCACATGTAATAAGAATATTGGCTATACAGGCTATCTATAATGGATCTCAATAATTAATACATTGTGTCCAGATGTAGAGTTCTTCCAATTGGCTTCTTAATCTGTTATACTTAAATTTGAATCGAGGGACAAAAATTATGTGATGTTTTAGAAGGATTTCCAACATAAAAGATAAATCCCAAAAGCACAGCATAAGGGAAGCTCAGAATTTTTCCAGGAATATTCTGTGGCATGGTCTCACTATTAAAAATACAAACAAAAATAATAGCAATATTAAAAAAAAAAAAAAGCCTCTCAGTACAATGCTAAAATTTGTTGGTTGCATGCTTGGTGGGGACTCAGAATGCTTCATAGAACTTCCATTTTTGGAATAGGATGATGACTCATTGTTTCTATTGGAAAAGATTCCACAGTGCAAATTCATAAAGGCAGAAAGTGTTGCATTATCTATGGGGGTATCTCTTTTGTGCTGAAATAAAATTACAATTTTAAATAGGACTTACCATAATACACTTTTATTTTGGCTGGAATAAAATTTTGAGACACATGTCTTTGAAATTACAATACTTTCATTTAGAGATGATACTCAGGTTATGAATAATTTCCATGTTTTTAAACCCTGTTCTTTTTCTCTGCCACCAAATAAAGCATATTTGAACTAAAATAAGACAGGGTTAGTCAACTAATTTTAAATAGGAAATTATCTACAAATGATGACTTTTTGTTATCAACACAAACATATTTCTTTGCAAAGGGCCTAAAACACTAGAGAATCAAGACATGACATCTAAGAAGATGACTATGACATAAGAATTATATCTGTTTCACATTCTAAAATAATGTCACTGAGCATTAAGTTTAAAACTCTTTAGCTTTATCATTGATTTTGAATTATTTTTTGAGATAAATTATTAGGCCTATTTTGACACATTCCATAATTGTTCAGTCTAACTAAGGAGGTGTAGTTCAGGCAATAGCTCCTGATGGAACCACAGAATCTTGGATATGCATTCCTTAAAATATTTATTCTTCCAAAATATTTGATTGTTTTATGCAGTTATCAAATTGGGGATCTACAAGTGCATGGATAGTTAGTTTATTGTGACTGGTGATTGTATGTTATAGACAACTGCTTATTTTAAATACTACAGAACGAGAATATTTGATGTATATTGAGTAACATCTGATTAGAAACTCATCTACCACCCCTATAGGTTATTATTCCATTAAAACAATTTATAAGGTTGATATGATATTACAAAAGATTTATTTACTTTATGTTCTGCACCTTCTAGAATAACATAGCATTAATCAATTTCATGCAATATCCCATTTCTAGATTATGGTTGCCAGAAAAAATAATGCACAATACCCTATACCTGATATAGACTCAAGAACAGTACCTATATGATGTAAATATAATGGCAGTTGATTTGTATTTTTATGTCAAAGAAAACATGTTAAAGTTATAATTTGGAGGAAAAACCTGTCATAGGAATATAACTTTTTCCTAAATAATTTTTTTTTTTTTTTTTTGAGACGGAGTCTCACTCTGTTGCCCTGGCTGGAGTGCAGTGGCCGGATCTCAGCTCACTGCAAGCTCCGCCTCCTGGATTTACGCCATTCTCCTGCCTCAGCCTCCCGAGTAGCTGGGACTACAGGCACCCGCCACCTCGCCCGGCTAGTTTTTTGTATTTTTTAGTAGAGACGGGGTTTCACCGTTTTAGCCAGGATGGTCTCGATCTCCTGACCTCATGATCCGCCCGTCTTGGCCTCCCAAAGTGCTGGGATTACAGGCTTGAGCCACCGCTCCCGGCCTTTCCTAAATAATTTCTAAAAGTAACAAAAAGGAAATCTTAAAGAAAACTTTCAGATATTTTGCTCAAAATAGATACAATATTTTAAGAAATTACATGACTATGTAATTTTCGTGCATTTTTCTAATCCAGACTAGCTTAGAGAACTAAATTTTTCTTTTATCTAAAAATTCTACTTTTCTAGTAATTTTTATGCTATTAATTGTAATAGCTTTTCTGATCTCAAGAACAGTAAAACTATAACAAATGTCTTCTTATTTTGAATTTTGATTTCTATGACTGAGTAGGCAATAATTAACTACATTGTCAAAGGGAAAATTCAGAGATAAGAATAATGTCAGTGGTAGGTAGGTAAGTCTAAAATTAGAAAATCTGAGAAATAATTGAACTCCATAGATTTGATGAGAGATTCTAAATAAGATTAAAATGTTCAATGGCTAGTAAACATTTCTATAACATGACCTAATGTATCATTTACATCAAGACATTGTATGATCCAAGTGGTTACTTGGATCATTGTAATAGTGGTGTAGGTTACGAAATCGTAGAGGCCTATTAGTTGAGTTAACATTTCCCATGATCATTTAAACCCATGATAGAAAATATTTCAATAAAATAGGTGCTGATAAAGAAAAAAATAAGAAATTCTAAGGAGTCAATGAAGTCAAAAAAATTAAAAGTAAGAGTAACTGTCTAAGACAATTGAGAACGGAGTCAAATAACAGATGTGGGAGTTTGTTGGTAGAGATTGAGCAGCTCTAGAGAAGAATAAGATCATTATTTTTTGTTTTAGAATTGAGTGGCTAAAATAGAATAGATGAAAATGTCACTAGAGTTTAAGGGACTGGGACACCAATTTGTCAGAGGGATAATCCAAGTAGCTTTTTACATTATCTTTTATGAGAAACTGAGAAGCAGAAGCAAAGAATGGGAGGCCAGGGATAGAGTGATGAAGATGTTGGTAGGTAATATAGAAAGGAATAAAAAGGTGTGTGTGGCTAAGTTTAAGTACCAAAGAGCAATGGTATTTTGGACAATATCAGAGGGAAATGGTCTGGATAATTCTCAATAAAGTATGTGGAATGCCATCCTCATATCACAATCCTAATGACTGAGGAATGTGGAGAAATTTTCCCTTAAATTGAGAGGGTAACAGTAAGATAATTTGTTCTCAGGAAAAAACAAAATTTAATTGAAACATTCAGCAATGATTATATGATCAAGTTTGTTAACTGAGGAGTATGCACAATACCCTATACCTGATATAGGCTCAAAAACAGTGCCTTTATGACATGTAAATATAATGGCACGTGTGGGAAATCTTAGGAGGAAAGGCAACTGAAGGAAGTTGGAGTTGGAAAGAGGAAGTCCAGAAAATATGGGAACAAGCGAAATATGAGAGGATATATGATTTATAGTCATACATCTGGGCCAAAGATCTAGGACTACAAGAATATGGAATATGGTTAAAGGAGCCAAAATTTAGACAGCTGTCAGTCCCGGAAATTGGACTGCATAGGAATTGAATGAGAAGGACTCTGGGTCTTTTTAGGATTTAATTGTTCCTGGAATACACTGTAATTTCAAGGGAGTCTCTGAAGCAGTCTTATTATTACATTTTTACTATTTCTCCTCTTCTTATGCAGTCAAATTTAATCAGGCACTAGGTCTATTATTTATATCTCTTAACTATTTCTATTATCTCTCCTTCCTCCCTTCACCATTGCTGCTGCCACCACCTTAGCTTGTGTTAATCCTCTTTGAAAAGAAGCTAAAAGTTAAAGCAATTAAGATCTACACACTGGAGCTTGGCTGAATTTTTAAAACACAAATCTTCCTTATTACTCTTCTGTTAAAAATATATAAAGGTCTTCTCACTGTTTATTAAATGCCTTGGCATGTTGTACAAGGATCTTTATAATCTGTAAACTTTCTAGTGTCATTTCCTGCCTTTGGACATATTCAGCCAAAGCTTTAACAGAGTCCCTGCTAATATTTCTCCAAATACAATGTAATTAGTTAGTCAATGCTTTGACTTGCTTAATTTTTATCTACACTGCAAGACTTTTTACATTATAGACTACTTTCTGTTGAATAAATAGCCGAGGAAATCACACTGATTGAATGCTGTCACTAAAATTTCCAAGGACAATTTATGTCAAATGTTTTAAAAGTAAGGAGAGTTAATTAACAAAATATTCATTTTATAGGGTTAATGACCCACAAGACAGTGACTAGAAAGCTAGCCATAAAAGGAATCCATACATTTCAGCAGATGTTTCCAAGACTCATTTAATCTACAAACTCCCCCTTTAGAAAGAAATAATTCGGGAGAAATACTAATCCCTCTGGCATGATCAGTAATGGCCATTGCTTCAGTTTTGTATTTGGTGAAACCTGTTCCATGTCATTTTTTGAAAGCTTTAAAGGAAATAATGGTACATGTTGGGTGGCAGAGCTCTTGGTGTGGGTACAACAGCCCTTTCTTTGTCTTCTTTTCATCTAATTCCATTAGAGTCAGTCACCTACATGTCAGGGTAGTAGCTTTGATGAAAGAGTTATGTTAAGGCTTAATCTAGATAAAGTGCAGTCTATACTAACCTGTCAGTGGTAATGCTGATAGAATGTGGCCTGAAATAAAAACCACCTTTCTCTGCAAAAACATGCTACCTTTCTGTAATTCTGAAAATTCAAAATGATGTAAAATTCCTGAGTGCATTTGCTTATGTGTAATAACTTAAATACTTGGGAAATGTAGCATGCCTGTGCTCCATTGTCCACATTTCAAGATGTATTATATGAGCTTATTTTAATTTCTAAAGCCATTTGTCAATTAACTTGTGGCATTTTAATTTTTCCTGTTTTGAAATAATAGAACAAACTGATATTGTACTTTTTGGTGATGTGACCCTGTTGAATTCCTTATTAACTATTAATTTTGGTTGAGTGGCTTGTCTAATTTAAATATGAAAATAAATCACCTTTACACTTGCTATTAGTATAATTATATATCCTGACTAAAAATCTGAGACTCATGTCCATTTTTAAAATATTTTATTTGGAAAAAATAGTATGCTCTAGTAATCAAGCAATAGATACGCTTAATGGAGGTAATTATTAGTACTTGGTCAAGGGACTACTCAAAGATTATCCAAAGTATTAAAAGTTCTCCTGCTTTCTCATCCTCTTTGCTCATATAACCTTTACAGTTTAGAAGAGATATATTAATAATTATCCAATAACAGAGTGTGATCTTTAATATTATTAAACATATAATTATATAGAATCTGTCATAGTAATTATCCAGTAAAGCGGTTTCTTCACAGTTATTCTACTTTAGCATTATAACAAAGCAACCATTTCATTGTATGAAACTATTGAAACACATTTTCTTACATTTTCTATTTTTCAGTGTATCATCCTTATTTTGTTTCTCCTTTCTTTTCCTCTTTCTACCTTTTCTTTGCCCCTTTTGAAAGTTTTTTCTACTTTGGTCCATTTTAAGGCAGTTTATTCCTTCTTTCACCTGTACCTACATGAATTTTCTATTTTCTTAAAAAAAAGCTTCAAGAATCTTGAAGGTAATGAATTATTGAATCACGTGACCATATAAGTAAAATATCTACTTGTATGTGGTAGGACTTGGCACTGTGAGGTCCGAAAGACTTGAGCCCTGTTTTCCAAGAGCTTAAAATATTGTAAAGGATTTAAGACATACAAATGAATAGGTGAATCCAGAGGCAATCTACGATGAACACCAGCTGAGTGACATAACATGTGGTTAATATTAATAGAAGAAATATCTTTAGACAATTATTAGCTAGTTGCAAAATAAATGGAGGCACTTTGAATGATATCAGATAATAATGTACCTTTTAATAATGTAAATGTCACTTGTGAAGTGAGGGCCATAATAGTCTTATCTACTTAACAATGATATTTTAAAGCCAAGAGAGTACAACAGATGATGCCTAAAGACATGATTAACTGTCTAAAGAATTTTTACATGAATATATTCTGCTTAAAGAAATCCAGAGATATGCTTTTCTATCTATTAGATTTTATACAAATATATCACTGATGATCACCCTTGTCACTTGTCAGTATGCAGTTAAGAAGAGAATACAGAAGGCCGATTAGAAATCATAATGATACTATTGATAAAGAACATGGCATCACTGAGCATAACATTTATAAGAAAAGGAATTTTCTCTAGAATAAAGAAGAAAATTAGCCTTCGTGTAGATATGGTGAAAAATAAGTACCCAGCTAAAATATTTAGCAAAACGCATCATATAATATTTGAAGATAGGCATAATATTTGTTATCTATTACTGCACAAAAATATTACCATGCACTTAGTGGTTAAAACACACACACACACACAGAGACACACACACATATTTGTGATCTCTGAATTTCTGTGGGTAAGAAGTCCAGTACAAATCAATTGAGTCCTTTGTTTAGGCTCTTACTTGCATAAAAATATGGACTGGACCTGTGAGATCCTTTGAAGTGAAAGCTCCCGAATGCTGGCAATTGAATGTGGCCCCCCTCAGTTCCTGCTGCATGGCCTTCCCATATGGTGGCCTATAATATGGTAGCTTGCATTTTCAATGCCAGCAGAGAAGAGATTAATCTAGCAAGATGGATGTTACAATGTTATGTAGCATAATAATGTACAGACAATCAGATATTCTCATTAGTTAAAAGCCAGTAACAGGTCCTGTCAACATTCAAGGTAGAGATTACACAAGGACATGTACACGGGAGGCAAGTCACCGTTTTTGACTTTCTTTGTTTTTTTTCTATCTAATACAAGTGTAGGATCTGTGCTCTCATGTATTATTGGCTCTAGTAATTAATTACTAGAGCAGCATCAGGGCATATATTACATAAAATCCAAAGTCATGAAAACATTTATATTTTAATGAATAATATTTATTTTTTTTAATTTTTACGTTGTTTTGTCTATGATTCATGTGTTTACTTCATGGCTGAACTATTAAAGTGGAACTAAAGTACTCAAAATGACCTAAATATGCTCTTTACTATACTAGCTGCCTTAGTTTGCTAGGGTTGCCATAAAAAAATACCACAAACTGAATTACTTAAATAGCAAAGATTTATTTTCTCACAGTTCTGGAGGCTGGTAGTCTGAGATCAAAGATGGCAGGTTTATTTTTTTCTGAAGTCTCTGCTTGGATTGCAGATGGTCACCCTTTTTCTGGCTCTTTACATGGTTGCCCTTCTGTGCATGTGCCCTGGTCTGTATTTGTAGACATTTCCTCTTCTTATAAAGACCAATTGAATTAGGGCCAACTGTTGTGGTCTCACTTTAATGTAATCACATCTTTAAAGTCCTATTTCCAAATAAAGTCACATTTTGAGGTACTAGGGGTTAGAGCTTCAATATTGGGATTTTTAGGGTGAGGGACAAAATTCCTCTCATAACACTACGTGTGTAAAGTATGGAGAAAAATGAAACAGTTCCTGCCTAGAAGAATATAGGCCAGCATCCTTATCTAACAATAGAATGCAAACCCAATTGTATTTCTTAGCAACACAATCCTTTTCTTTGTCCTAGACCTTGGCGAGCTCTATGACAATGATGGTGACATGAGGCAATGGGTGCAACCACAAAGAGCAGCATTAAGAAGTATTATGCTGGTTCATGGCCTTTTTCAAGTAATTTGCTATTAGTAATAAAAGTATCTTATATAATTTAATTATTAAGTAATTTGCACTAACATTGATCTATTTAATAAAAACATATTTTACAAATGTCTTTTAGGTTAAAGATTAAAATCAAAACAAAATTATAGAATATCAATAAAATAGTGGGAGGAAAATTCTAAATATCTGAACCAATATAAGTTAAATATCAAATTTAACACTGGAAATATTTCCCTGAAAAATTAGACTTTCTATAATCTAATTATTAAGAGACTATGTCCAAATATTTTAAATAAGAAAAATATAATGTATTACATGTTGACTCAAAATACATAGTTAATCTCCTAAAATGTAAAGAAAATACAATTAAATGCATATATATGTGCTTGTGTATTTAAAACAAAATAGCACGTTTGAATGAAACATGCTGTAGAACATTACTATCTAATCAAACTATTACTATTTGTGGTGGACTGAGGGCTTATACTTATTCTTCTAGTTACTAGAAAGAATGCTGTTAGACAGCTTTCTTCATCCAATTTTCTTCAAGAATCACCTAGTCAGAGCAATATCTCATTTATTTCCTGAGGCAGCCTGAATCCAGTGAGTCACTTAGTTCCCCAAATCTTGACAATCTTAAATAGCCATTCTAGCTTCAAAGCTTCCTACAGGTTGAGTTAAAAACTTTCTTGGTATTATACGAGAACTGAAATTGTTCCTCTGCCCAATTATCTCTCCTTCCCTTTCCTCTACAAATGAAGATCCTAAGAGCACTCTCTAATAACCGCCTGCATGTTAATCTTTACTTTAGAGTTTTCAATACAATTACACAGTCGTTACTTTTTCTGATGCTTGGAGCATTTTTCAAAATGTCTGCATGTGATTTTGATGTTCTACAAATGTTTTCCATACATTTTTTTAGTATCAAATTGAGTAGATAGGTCATAAACTTATTTTATATAATCATTGTCAAAAATGTCATACTAAAAAATACCTAATATTCTATGTTTTTCCATAATGAATCAGCAACCGATTCTATCAAATATTGTAAACTCAAGAAACATTTTGAAGATTAGGTGTGAATACTGCCAAAGTTTCACTTAGGACAAAGTTCAGAGCCCTGATCATATGGTTTATTAAATAGGAAAAAATGAAAATAGCATTTAGCTAAACAAAGAGGATCACCAAAACACCCAAGGAAGCAAATAGAATTGGTATTAATAAATAAGTATTAAAAATTACTAAACAATAAATTTGAGAGATAAAAATAAAAAAAAAATTATATAAAGAATGTGAGGAAAAATAATCCACTAGTAACCTATTAGAAGACATATAGAAGAAAGAACAAAATAGTAATATTAAAAATGATAAAAATAAGAAAAAGTCTACAAATCAATATACGGCAGATGAAGAACAAAGGAAACATAATAAATAGGTTCTCCTATAATGACAGACTATTTGAAAATGAGTAATATAAGTGAAGGAAAATAAATCTTGAATAAGGAAAGACATAATAGAAAATAAATACACTGGTATTCTGGCATGAACATAACAAAACCACATAACCTACATGTAGGGGAGTGATTTATTTTAAAATATCCATATTATTAGTGTGGATGTAATTGGGCATAGATATCTTGGTAGAAGATAAATTGTCTTCATATAAAGGATCAGAAATATGTGCTTTTATACAAAATTGAAAAGAGTATAAAAACTCCTAAATTAACAACCAGAAAATCTACACCTTGGTAAATCTTCCTGAAATAAGAAAAAGAAAAAAGAAGAAAAAAAAAGTAAAACAAAGAGTAAATATAAAATAATATAAAAAGAAATAATACCAGATATAATTGTTCACACTATTTACCCCATAATGACAGGTGATATGGCTTGGCTGTACTCCCACCCAAATCTTATCTTGAATTGTAGTTCCCATAATCCCTATGTGTCATGGGAAGGAACCGGTGGGAAGTGATTGGATCATGGTGGTGGTTCTCCCATGCTGTTCTTGTGATAGTGAGTGAGTTCTTCTGAGATCTGATGGTTTTGTAAACATCTGGCATTTCCCTTTCTGGCACTTCTCTGTCCTGCCACCTTGGGAAGAAGGACATTTTGCTTTCACTTCTTCCATGATTGTAAGTTTCCTGAGGCCTCCCCAGCCATGTGTAACTGTGAGTCAATTAAATCTCTTTTCTTTATAAATTAACCAGTCGCAGGTATTTCTTCATAGCAGTGTGAGCATGAACTAATGCAATAAATAGGTACTGAGGTAATGGGACACTGCTGTAGAAATACCCAAAAATGTGGAAGCAGCTTTGTAACCGGTAGAGTTTGGAAGAGTTTGGAGAGCTCAGAAGAAAACAGAAACAAGTGGAAACATTTGGAACTTCCTAGAGACATGTTGAATAGTTTTGAGCAAAATGCTAATAGTGATTTGGACAATGAAGTCCAGCTTGAGGTGGTCTCAGATGGAGTTGAGGAACTTCTTAGGAACTGGAGCAAAGGTAACTCTTGCTATGCCTTAGCAAAGCATTTTGGTGACATTTTGCCCATGCTCTAGAGATCTGTGGAACTTTGAACTTGGAAAGACATGATTTAGGATATCTGGTGGAGGAAATTTCCAAGTGGCAAAATGCTCAAGAGGAAGCAGAGCATAACAATTTAGAAAATTTGCAGCCTGATGATGCAATCAAAAAGAAAAACCCATTTTCTGGGGACAAATTCAAGCTTACTAAGGAAATTTGCGTATGTAAAATAGAACAGAATGTTAATCACCAAGATAATGGGGAAAATGTCTCCAGGGTTTGTAAGAGACCTTTACAGCAGTCCTTCCCATTACATGCCTGGAGGCCTAAGTGGGAAAAATGGTTTCCTGGGCTGGGCCTAGGGCTTCCCTGCTCTCTGCAGCCTCAGAACATGGTTTCCTGCATCCCAGCTGCTTCAGTTCCAACCATGGCTAAAAGGGGCCAAGGTACAGCTCGGGCCATTACTTCAGACGGTGCAAGCCCCAAGCTTTGTGACTTGCATGTGGTGTTGAGTCTGTGGGTACCCAGAAGTCAAGTGAGGTTTGGGAACCTCTGCCTAGGTTTCAGAAGGTGTATGGAAATGCCTCAATGTCCAGGCAGAAGTTTGCTGCAGGTGTGGAGACCTCATGGAGAAACTGCTAGGACAGTGCAGAAGGGAAATGTGGGCTCAGAGCCCCCACCCAGAGTCCGTACTAAGGCACTGCCTACTGGAGCTGTGAGAAGAGGGCCACTGTCCTCCAGCCCCCAAACAGTAGATACACCAAAGGCTTACACCATGTACCTAGAAAAACTGCAGACACTCAATGCCAACTCATGAAAGCAGCCAGGAGGGGCAGGGTATCCTGCAAAGTCACAGAGGTAGAGCTTCCCAAGGCTGTGGGAACCCTTCTCCTGTATCGGTATGCACTAGATGAGAGACATGGAGTCAA
Source organism: Chlorocebus sabaeus (assembly GCF_047675955.1). Lineage (NCBI taxonomy): Eukaryota > Metazoa > Chordata > Mammalia > Primates > Cercopithecidae > Chlorocebus > Chlorocebus sabaeus. Next base: position 65,010,931 of record NC_132920.1, on the reverse strand, counting down.
AGGAGATCATTTTGGAACTTTAAGGTTTAATGTCTGTTCTATTGGATTTCAGAATTGCATGGGGCATGTAGCCCCTTTGTTCTGGCTAGTTTCTCCCATTTGGAATAGGTATGTTTACACAATGCCTGTACCCCCATTGTACCAAGGAATTAACTAACTTACATTTGTTTTTACAGGCTCATAGGTAGAAAGATCTTGCCTTGTCTCAGATGAGACTTTGGACTTGGATTTTTGAGTTCATTCTAGAATGAGTTAAGCCTTTGAGGATTGTTGAGAATGTGTGTTTTTATTTTGAAATGTGAGAACGTGAGATTTGGGATGGGCTAGAGGTGGAATGATATGGTTTGGCTATGCACTCACCCAAATCTCATCTTGAATTTTGGTTCCTGTAATCACCATGTATCATGGGAGGAACCTGGTGGGAAGTGATTGGATCATAGGGGTAGTTTTCTCCATGATGTTCTCATGATAGTGAGTGAGTTCTCAGGAGATCTGATATTTTTATAAGCATATACCATTTCCCCGCTGACACTTCTCTGTCCTGCCACCTTGTAAAGAAGGCCATTTTTGTTTCCCCTTCTACCATGATTGTAAGATTCCTGAGGAATCCCCAGCCTTGTGGAACTGTGAGTCAATTAAACTACTTTTCTTTATAAATTACCCAATCTTGGGTATGTCTTCATAGCAGCATGAGAACAGACTAATGTAACAGGTAATCATGTATTTTGTTTAGAAGCAAAACCTATCTATGTTCCATTTAGAATGGACAAATTTATTAAAGTGTAAGAAAAGTTTAGAATAATGGGCCAAGAAAGATTGACAACATTAATATCAAGATGGGATTAGATTTAGAATTCAAGGGCCTAAATAGAAGACATGAGACATTATGTAATCATAAGAAAAATGTAAGGAAAATATATAATAATAATGAACTTGTATCTTGCAAATAACTGCCTGAAAGAAATACTAAAGTTTTAGAAATGCAAAGCTAAGTTGATAAGCAATATTTTCATGGAAAATTCTAATAGCACTCTTATAAACTAAATATTCTGGTGAAATTATAAATATAAAAAATATGTTCCATTATTTATTTCATGTTAATATTTATACAGAGATGACATATGTGCATGTTTAATCAGATATCCCTCAAATGGAGAACATATATTTTGTGTTTGGAGAGTATTTGCAAATATTTGTCATGTGCTTGGCTACAAAGTAAATATTTATGGATTAAAATAATTAGATATGTTCATATCGCCATCTTTAGTCATATCTAATAAAAGAAATTAATAATCAATTTTTACCGAAAATATAAATGCAGTTAAAAAGCCAAAAAAAAATACTGTTAGATAATTTTTAGAGCAAGGAATAAATCCATATTAAAAGTACAAATATATAGGAAGCAATAAAAAGTAGAATGCACTATTCCAAAGTTTACGGGACACAATGAAAATGATTCACATGAAATAATGTAGTGTTAAATGATATCACCATTGTAGAACACAGAAAAAAGACACCTGTATCCTTATTTTGAAAAAGTTTATGAATCATTCATATTAGGGAATTAACAAAAATTAAACTGACAAATAGAACTCTTCAAATCGTAAAATGAATAAATATTTTCAGAACCTGTTTCCTTTAGACTTACCCTTGAGACAAATCTCTTGGTTATCTGATTAAGAAAAAAGGAAGAAAACGTAAAATTTGACAGGTCTAAGAAGATATAAATAGTCTGATAGAAACAGAAGGACGCTGCCTGAAGCAAATTTGATTTCCTAAAAGAAACCAACAGTTTTCTAACAAAACAACCAAATATATGCAAAAAGAAACAAACACTAGGATATTAATTAAAGAGACGTCAATTGTAATTTCATAGCAAGGAACAGTTGAAGAAACCAAGGATTATTTGAAGAAAATGTATTTAAAGAATTTAGCATCATCCCTGGTGTATAAATAAATGTTTTTTTTTTTTTTTTTTTTTTTTTTTTTTTTTTTTTTAATTTTGGGGAAGAACAAGAAACCATGATGAGAATATTTCTATGATTTATTGATATCCTACTCTCACTTATTTCACATGTTTTCTTTTGAAATGCCCTAGGAATTATTAGGAATTATTTCTAAGTGTAAGGGAATTAGTATTCAATGGACCATTATTATTTTTCTTGTTGCAATTGTTTACATCAGTTATTTTCTTCCCTAATGAGATGATTTTGAACTTTGGCCTTGGGGAAAAATGTTTTCTTACAAATAATAATCTAAACATTGCTCAGAGACCTTTATCTTTTTTTTTTTTTTTTTTTTTTTTTTTTTTTTTTGAGACGGAGTCTCGCTCTGTCGCCCAGGTTGGAGTGCTGTGGCCGGATCTCAGCTCACTGCAAGCTCCGCCTCCTGGGTTCACGCCATTCTCCTGCCTCAGCCTCCCGAGTAGCTGGGACTACAGGCGCCCGCCACGGCGCCCGGCTAGTTTTTTGTATTTTTTTAGTAGAGACGGGGTTTCACCATGCTAGCCAGGATGGTCTCGATCTCCTGACCTTGTGATCCACCCGTCTCGGCCTCCCAAAGTGCTGGGATTACAGGCTTGAGCCACCGCGCCCGGCCCCTTTATCTTTTAAATAAATTTCAGAAAGTATTTTTTTTCAAATGGTACTTTATGTTATATGCTTAACTCAACAAAATAGTGCTATATTTACTTTAAATATACTCTTAAAAATAAGGAAACTGTACCATAAAAGTCAAAACTTTCTTCCTGTTGATACCTGAAATAAATTCTGAATCCAGAGAAAAGTTGAATTTAAAGTATAATTCTAGGATATAAAGATATAGAAATATAAAGAGTAAATGTAAATTAAATTCTACTTAATGGAATAGAGTATCCAAAAACTAAAATCATTTTTTAAACCTAGTCATATTAGAATTCACTAACATATTCCTATATGGAATGGATGTATTCCAGTTGTGTTGATTATAAATCACGAATATTCTTCTGAAATACATTATAAAATCAGAGGTCTTTTCCTGCAGAGAAAAACTCCTATTACATAAATTTGAAAATTTTGACAAGAAAGAGAAAGCAATGATGAATATTTTAGGATCAAGCTGTGTATTACTGAATAAATACCAGTGGGGCAAAGACTCCTGGGAGTTGTCAAATTTGTCAGATTTTAATTTCTAGCAATTTGATGACATTGCCATTATGTATTGATTATGAAATCTCTCCTTAAGCATCATCCAGTTCCTGAATTGTCACTTACATTAATTAAGCATTTCTTTTCTCCACATTCTGTTTTTCTTTCTTTTTTTTTTTTTTTTTTCCTTACATAGTCTGGCTGACCTGGACTAAAATACAATAATACTTCTTTAATTGTAACCATCTATCACTTAATATCTTTTAGACACAAATATCTAAAGGGCACAGGGCTTCAATAAACTTCACTATCTGTAAAGTTTTAATGTATATTTCCACTAGTAAGTTTACATAAACTATGAGGGAAAATACCTACATACAATAATTTTCATACAACAGTGGCATAAATAAAAAATAGCAACCAAATATATGTTAAAAAAATTGGATGATATATTCTTTCTTCAATTTTGTGTTTTTAAAATATTAATATCTAAAACAAATTGGAAGCAGTAATGGACTAGATATTAAGTGAATAAAATCTGTGAATAACTTTCCATTGGGATATTATTTTTGTTTTCCGTCTAATAAAAAAAAAAAAGGAGGTAGTTCTTAGTTACTAAGGTGAAGAATGGTGTGTGTGTGCTTTAAAAGGTGAGTATCTGGGCTCTGTGACTCATGCCTGTAATCCCAGCACTTTGGGAGCCCAAGATGGGTGGGTCACCTGAGGTCAGGAGTTCAAGACGAGTCTGGCCAACATGGTGAAACCCTGTCTCTACTAAAACAACAAAAAATGAGGGAGGTGAGGTGGGGCATGCCTATAATCCCAGCTACTTGGGAGGCTGAGGCAGGAGAATTGCTTGAATCTGGGAGGCAGAGGTTGCAGTGAGCCAAGATGGTACCACTGCACTCCATCCAGCCTGGGAGACAGAGACTCCATCTCAAAAAAAACAAAAAACAAAAAACAAAACAGTAAAATAAATCTGTTCTTCTGTGATTATGAATAGACATGTTGAATTAATCACTTTTTAAAAATTTTTAGCCTAATATAGAACATATACTGTCCAATTTTAAATCAATGAATTATGATCATGGAGACGGAAAAAAGAGATTTTTTTTTAAAGTTTGCTTTGCACTTTATATTAAGTTTTTAAGCGCAAACATTTCCTGTGAATGCTGTGAAATTGTTTGGATCAATAACCCAGATATTAGATATTGATAATTGATTACTAGTTTAACCAAACTCATTTTCTCTGTTTAAATATTTTCCATTCAAAGGTAATATAACCATATTCTTCAGGTTTCTAAGTTGAATAAATAGTCTAAGGAAATATTGCTCAATGAAGCTTATTGAATTCACAGTAAGAATACCTTTTAACATAGTTTCTTTTTCAGTACTGTTTACTTGAGACTAAGAAATTACATAGCACAGATCACAAAGTGGCGCATCTCAGATCAGAAGCTAGAATAGAATTGTAATATATGTGATGTAGATATTTAGCCAAGATGTGAAGTTTGAGCTGATACGACAAAAAACCTGAAATATGTCTCTTCTCTTAAAAATCTGAAGCTCTGAAATGCTCAGGTTATATTCCTCCACGACAAAATTTAGCAGACATTGAGAGGAATGTGATTTCCCTTAGATAAGACACAATTTGCTACATATTCAGAAGTTATTTGTGTCAACCCATTTCAATAATTTGTATTAACTGGGCAATATGGACATTTTCATTTGTGAACTTCATTTAACCAAACACCGAGGAACTCACTGTTGTACAATAATAGGGGGGAAAAAAAGGAAGAAAATAATTTTCTACTTAATTGTTGATAGTTGTGAATTACATTGCTGATCCTTTAATGACTGCTTACTATAGGCAGATTCTGTGCCAGATGATAGCGATAAGAATAAAGATAAATGAGCCATATTCTCTGGCCTAGAGGAGTAACAGAGACTTACATAAAAAGGAAATACTGTGGCAGATGAAGCCGCAGGATGCAGTTGCAGTACAGACGAAATATATCTAATGGAGTTGACAAGTGAGAGACAATGTGGGGGGAAGCTATGTCTTGGAGGATAACAAAACCTTAAGTTGAGAAAATGATAGAATCCTTAAATTACATCTCAATCTGACATTTTCATCATTTTATCTTGTTTTAATTCCCTGGTGCTAAATGTTTTATATACAAATTCCAACAATGTGTTTTAATTTCACAAAATAATATTTTTGTTATCTAAATTGAATAAATTTGATTATTTTTTCAACTTGAATATTATGGGTTATAATAAATCCATATACTTACAGATATTACAGGAGGCTTTTTCTGGCCTCTTTACATTTTAGTGCCCTTTATATCCCACTGAAGACCACTGTTTTGAAGTTCTTTTCCACCACAAATTAGATTTGTTTGGTATAGAATTTTATATAGAATCAGTAATATACTACACTGTGGTACAAAAAAAAAAAAAAAAAAACTTTCAGTCTGTATAATGCTTTTAAGAAATATCCATGTTGTTTTATGTCTTAATAAGTCATAAATTTTTACTCCCACATAGTATTCCATTGCATGAGTATATCAGCGTATGATTCGTTGTCGGGTTAGTGGACACTGGTACTGTTTTGGTCTGTTATTAGCAAGTTTATCGTGAGCATTTATGTATAAGTCTTTTTCGTAAACACACATTTTTCCCCTCCTGGATAAATATGTAGAAATGGAATTTCTGGACAGGTATATATTTAATGTTGGAAGAACGTGTCACGTATATTTCAAAAGTGGTTACTGACATTGAATCTGCTAATTTCTGTTATCTGAAAATGTCTTTATTTGCTTCATAAAAGATATTTTGGGCAGCTTCAGAACTCAGAATCAACATGCTTCATTTTAAAAGTGTTTTGACACTTAAAATAATCCACTATCTTCTAGACTCCATAGTTTTAGATGAGAAGCCAGGAAAAAATACCATAAAGCTTGGCAACATTCTGAAATACACTGAATATTACTGAATATCTCAGGCTTGGCCTCCATTTTGTAGGGCCTTCAACTATGTCTGAGCTCCCTATAACTAATATCCTTTATTATTATTATTTTTTTAAATTTGGAATTACTATAGAGGAACAGGAAGTTGCAAAGATATTACAGAGTGATTCCATGTAGCCCTTAACCAGTTTTCCCCACTAGTTACATCCGCTGTAGTACTACTACAAATCAAGAAATTAGTATTGGAACTCGGTGTATGTGTGTGCGTGTGTGTGTGTGTTGTATTTCTATTCCATTTATCATGTTTCCTATAACCACCACCTGAGTCAAGCACAGAACTACTTCTTCACAACAAAGATCTACTGATGTATTTTACCAGTTTGAGTGAAGTATTGAAACTTTAACTTCTTTTTAAGTCTCTTGATTTCCCCTGATTATAATATAATTGTCTTAACCATTTCCTTTTTTACATTAGGAATCCCCTTAGATAAGTTTAAGCTTTTGCTCCAAACTAAAGATAAATAAAATGTACTAGATGTTTTAAAAAAACTTATTGTGTATATTTGAGGGGGTACAATATGTTATAAAATACATATATACTATAAAATAATTACTATATTGAACAATTTAATTTACCCATCATCTTAGATGGTAGTGGCAAATATGTACAATGAGCAAGTTGAAAGATTCAATATACAACATGAGGACTGTAGTTAATGATAGTGTACTGGACTTACACATGTTTGCTCTGCATATTGCACTGTTGAGGTTCCAAGTTTCACTTTTTTTTTTTTTTTAAATAATTTCTTCCTGTTTACCAAACTTCCTCAAAATTTTGTTTAAAATAGATATGCTTATAACAGATTCTCATTGTTTTTCTTCACCTAAAGATGTCTTCATTTCTGAAAAATAGGATTGCTGACCATAGGATAAGAAAATGTTTAACACTTGAAAATTTGTTGCCACTTCATTCTTGCCCCCAGAACTTCTGATGAGAAATATGCTGTCAATTAAATTGTTTTACTCATATAGGTAACATGTTTGTATTCACCCCTTTCTAGATAGACAGACAGACAGACTGACTGACTGACTTCAGTTTGACTAGATGTATGTTTGGATTTATTTGGAATTACCCACTTAGGGTACACTCAGATTCATGCATCTGTAGGTATTTATATCTTTTGCCAAATTTAGAAATTTTCTGCCGTTATTTCTTTAAATACTGTTTTAACTTCCCCCTCAAGTTTCTCCTTTCCTCTGGGACTCTGATGACATTAAAGTTACATCTTATAAACTGTCCTTATAGTCCCACAGGTTCCTGAAGTTCAGTTCGCAATTTTTTTTTTCAGTTTATTTTCTTTCTATTTTTCATTTTGGCATATTTTATTTTTCTATTTTCAAGTTTACCAATTATTTCCTCTGTCTTTTCCATTCTCCTGTTCACTTGAAAATAGAAAAATAAATTTTACTTATATTTTTTATTTCTAAAATTGCATTTTATTTTTCTTAATATCTTATATCTCTTTACTGAGACATTCTAATTTTTTATTTTTTTCAAACACATTTATAATTGCTCATTGAAGGATTTTTATAATGACAGCTTTGAAATTCTTTTCAGATCATTACAACATCTGTCACATTTTAGTATTGTCATTTATTAATTGCCTTCATGGTGATATTTACTTGGAAAACATAAGTTTTCTATCCTGGACATTTTACGTATAGTATTATGAGATTCTGCATATTTTAAAAAATCATCTTCTTATCTGGCATCCTCTGACACTGCTGGTGGGGGAAAATGAGTCCTGAGTCAGTAGCTCCAGGTGTAGGGTTCAGATTCCCCAAATGGCATCTTTTGACATACCTTGTCACTTGTTTTCAGTTATTTGAGAAATCTCCAGAATGCTTTCCACAATGGACAAACTAGTTTACATTCCCACTAGCCGTGAAAGTGGGATATTGGGCTCTTCACTGGGCCTCTGCTGACACCTCTCTGGTTAAAAATGGAAGGAGTGCATCATTTCCATTGGGCATGGGTAGAAGTATGGTTTCCCACTCAACATTTGATGATGAGGGTGGGAGCAAGTCTGTGTTTTTTAAAATTTTTATTTTAGTTTCAGGGGTACATGGGAAGGTTTGTTATGTAAGTAAATTGCATGCTGTGGAGGTTTGGTGTAAAAATTATTTTTTCACCCAGGTAATAAGCATACTACCCAATGAGTAGGTTTTTGATTGTTACCCTTCTCCCTCCCTTCACCTTCAAGTAGGCTCTTGGTGTCTGTTGTTCCCTTCTTTGTGTCTATATGTACTCACTGTTTAGATTCCACTTACAAGCAATAACAGATGGTATTTGATTTTCTGTTCCTGTGTTAGTTTGCTTAGGATAATGGCCTCCAGCTCCATCCATGCTGTTTCAAAGGACATGATCTCATTTTTTTATGGCTGCATAGTATTCCATGGTGTAAATGTACCACATTTTCTTTATCTAGTCTACCATTGATAGGCATTTAGGCTGATTTCTTGCCTTTACTATTGTGAATAGGGCTGCAATTAACATAGGTGTGCATGAGTCTTTATGGTAAAAATAATGTATATTCAGTTGGGTATATATTCAGTAATGGGATTGCTGGGTTAAATGGTAATTCTGATTTAAGTTCTTTGAGAAATCTCCAGAATGCTTTCCACAATGGCTGAACTAGTTTACATTCCCACTAACAGTGTGTAAGTGTTCACTTTTCTCCACAACTTCATCAGAGTCTTCTTTGACTTTTTAGTAACTATTCTGACTGGTGTGAAATGGTATCTCATTGTGGTTTTGATTTGCACTTCTCTAATGATTAGTGATGTTGAACATTTTTCATATGCTTGTTGGCCTCATGAATGTAATTTTTCATGATGTTTGGCTAGAGTAGGTCAGTTATTTTAACGTTTTCTGTCTTGCTACATTTCTCTTGTTTGGTTAGAGCAGGCATTCGGGGGTGCTATTTTTATCTGAACTCTTGTTGGCAGTTCAAGGTAAAATATTTTTCTAAGCACTTATGATCTGGGATATATAAAGTATAAAGAAAACCCAGTGTGCTCACCAATATGTTATTTCTTGGATCCTGGGATTACTAGCTAGTCTTGCTTCTTCCCTCCAACTTTCAATTTTCTGTTTGTTTTACAAATAATGTCTAGGGTTGTTAGCCATAATTAGCAGAAATAATAGGAAGAAATGCATTTATTCCGTTTCAGCCTAGAACCAAATACACCCTCTTAATATATTTTAATAATTTTTATTTTTACTACTGTGTTTCAAATATCTCTGATAGTAGATTGGACAATACATTTTAAAGTAATACTGGGCTTCCAAAAAAAGTAAGAAGCAGATATGTGATGATTGTGATATTCATTTTATAGTTACATTCTATATTATAATTTAATTGTTGCTAATTTGAAGTTATATCTTAATAGTTCAATTTGCATTTCTGTGATTACTAATGATATTATTTTGCCTAATTTAAGTAATTAATTTTTTCCTCAATAGGACTCAAATCCTTTCATTGAAAAAGTCTCTTTCATTGAAATATTTCATTGATATCAGTACTCTCCTAGGCCTCATGTGATATTTAAAAACCATCCTTCTCAGTCTTTTTCAGTGGTTCATCATTTTGTACAAAACATTACATTTAAAGATTTCTTAATTCTTTGGTCTTTTTTAATTTATGCATTATAATCTCTAGCAATCTCTTTTCTGTCCAAGGTGTGATATTACCACCAATACATAATAAACACAAAATTTTATCTCCCTGAAGCTCATACCTTAGTATGTAATGTTTCCTTATGTTTTTCAAGTAAATATCATAAATATAATTGAGACTCAACATATTTATAACCAGACATGTGGTTTAGTTTTGTAAACTTGCTCCTCTTAGATATCTCTTGTATTCCTTCCTCTCTTTCAATACACAAATGCCACCCATTCCAGTACTAATCCTAAATGTTTTAACCTCTTAAATATTTATTGATTCTACCTACTTCTCTGCCCTTCTTTCCATCTCCTTATATCCAGCAGCCATTATCACTCACATGAGCTAATTTAGTCACTTCCTGCTTGCCCCAGACCTCTTTTCCTCAGATACTTCTTTTTGTACACTAAAGTCAAATTTTTCCAAAATACAAATCTGATCTTCTCCCTGATTCTCCATTCCATCTCTGGCTTAAAAGTCTCCAGTGCTTTTCTATTGCCTTAATATCAAGTGATCGGTCTTTATCATGGCCTGCAGTCTGGGTACAGTCTTACCTCTCAACCTCACCTCGAATGGTCTCGCTTTTTCATGATGCCAAACTCCTGAGGGCCTTTTAACATTTGGCTGTTTCTGATTGAAATGGTCTCTCCACACTGCTTATTCTCTGATCCTGCTAATTGCTTTATAATGCTGTGTCATAGCTAAATCTTTAGTTCCTCAGAAAAACTAGAGTGAATTTCTCTATTATGGGACTTCCTGAAACCATATATCTATCCTTTTTTATTTTTGTCAGTTTTATTTATTTATACATTGGTGTGATTATTTGCTGGATGTTTACTTTCTTATCTGGACTCTTCTATAAGTTTAGAGGTCCAAAGACATTTGATTGTGTTAATCTGTGTATCTTGAATATCTACACAATGTGCTATATTAATTTAGTACTCAATATAAAAGTTTGTTGAGTTAAAAAAGAAATAAATTGGCTGGGTGTCGTGGCTCACACCTGTAATCCCAGCACTTTGGAAGGCCGAGGTGGGCACATTGCTTGAGCCCAGGACTTTGAGACCATCCTGGCCAATGTGACAAAACTTCATCTCTACAAAAAATACAAAAATTAACCGGGCGTGATGGTGGGCACATGTTGTCCCACCTTCTTGGGAGACTGAGGTGGGAGGATCTCCTGAGCCACAAAGGCAGAGGTTGCCGTAAGCTGAGATCATGCCACTGCACTCCAGCCTGCATGACAGCATGAGATCCTGTCTCAAAAAAGGAAAAAAAAAATTATAATTGTGTGATTTTTTTTTTTGGTCTGGTAACATACTGTTTTGATAATATATGTGTGGGTGCATAGAATTTTTAATTTTCATTATTTATGTGAGAAATTTAGTTGTAATTTGTTTTTAATGTTTGTTATGTTAGTAAATAGTCTATCACCTAAGATCTGACATATGTATTATAAATATTATTACATATTGAAATATCACATATCTGAAGTGTTTTCAGGGTAGACCTTGCTAGTTTTCTCAGAGTAGCTCAGATACTCCTATTAGAAATAATTCTAACTATAAAAAAGTGATTGTAATATGATTTGTACCATAATAATGACCTACTTCAATTATAAAATATAATTACAATTTACTTATTCCTGCTTGAAAATTTGTTATTTTCAAGAAAGTTTATTCAGATTTAATCATATTTTACTATTAATTTACATTGCCTAATACTTTTATATGTATCCAATTTACACATACCCCTCTATGGCTTACTTATTTTATTCATGAAGAATATGCTATTGATCAAAATTTTCTGGTAACATAGGTACAAATTCTTTAATGTACTTTATGGAATACTTTTGACTTATAATTCAAGGAGAAGGCCACATTGACAGGATTTTTTTGACTTTATCATTTAATTCTGATATTAATGAATGAATGATTTAGAATCATATACATATTTATTTCTGCCATGAAAGTTAATGTTTACATTACATTTACATGTAAAATATTCAAATATAGATTTACTATATACCATGCTTTACAGAATCTTTAAATGAAGTTCATGAAGCTTCTCTTGGCCCACTGTTTCCAAATAGTTAAATCCAGTTTTAGAGTAACTGAGAAATATAGGACAATTTGCACTTGTGAAGCTGCATTCCAGTAAGCATCACAGAGAGCTATGTATAATCAAATAAAATCACAGTGAATGGTCACTACTAACATTCCAGATGAAACATATCAAACAAAATCACAAATAACAGTTAGTGCCAAAATACCAAATTGAACAGATGGAATCTGATTTTAGATTTAAAAAAAATGAATGAGATTTACTATTTCACAGTTAACTGAAATGATATTTAACAGACTTGGAAGTGTTTAGCAGAAAACTTTCATGCTAAACCATCTATAAGTATTTTTTTAAATCTACATTTGTATCTATTTTAAATCCACTGAAACTATATTCTTTATAAACTATTAACTTGAAATACAGTCAAGTCCTATATTCATAATCATCAGGAATAATACAACATTTAAACTACAGGTCTTCTATCTCAATTACAACCAAGTTTTTGTATATGAAATAAGAGGTAGAATGAAAAAAAAATTCAGTGACATTCATTTTTTTTTCTGATAAAAAGTAACACAACTTCATAAAATGAGTTTGTCTTTGGAAAAGTTAACTTTTTGTTTGAGGATAACATAGGGAATATATCTGACTAAATGTTCTAAGAATTTAAAAGGTGATGTGATTTATTTTACTCTTCCAACCGTTGCAAACAAAATAACCTAAAGCATCTCAAAATAGATTTTCTCTATTATTTCCCTTGGAATCAAATCAATTTTCCAAAATAAGACATCGATAGACATTATGAGTCTAAATTACTGAAGTGTGTCATCACTCACCATTCAACTTCTATAGCCACTGCTAGAGTTCCAACCGAAATCATCTCTATCTGAAAAAATAAAAATAAAAATAAAAAAAATATATATATATGTGTCAGTTTCCAAACTTAAAAATCTCCTATCACTTACTCATATATATATGATCACAGACTTTCTCAACAACTTCCCATTTTTTTCTAGGTCTGGACAATTGCAAGAGTATCCCGAGATCTTGTCCATTATTCTTTTATAACCCCTGATCCAAAATGTTTTGATATGTATGGGGTACTCTGTCCCCACAATGTAATTTGCCATTCCTAAAATGCATCTCAATTTTAATGATAAATTGATCTTTCCCTCTTTTTTAAAAATTTTAGATTCAGGGGCACACATACAGGTTTGTTATATAGGTAAACTCATGCCATAGAGGTTTGTTTTACAGATTGTCACCCAGGTACTGAACCGAGTACCCAATAGTTACTTTTTCTGATCCTCTCCCTGTCCCATCCCCCACCCTCAGGGAGACTCTAGTGTCTGTTGTTTCCGTCTTCCTCTTTGTGGCCACGAGTTCTCATCATTTAGCTTCCCCTTATAAGTAAGAACATGTGGTATTTGGTTTTCTGTTCCTGCACTAGTTTGCTAAGAATTATGGCCTCTGGCTGCATCCATGGCCCAACAAAGGACATGATCTCATTCTTCTTTTATGGCTGTCTGGTATTTTATGGTATATATTTACCGCATTTTCTTTATTCAATCTGTCATTAATGGGCATGTAGGTTGATTCTATGTCCTTGCTATTATGAATAGAGCTGCAATTCATATTTGCATGCATGTCTCTTTATGGTAGTCTGATCTGTGTTCCTTTGAAATTGCTGGGTCAAATGATAATTCTGTTTCTAGCTGTTTGAGAAATCACCACACTGCTTTCCACAATGGTGAAACTAATTTACACTTCCACCAACAGTGTATAAGTATTTCCTTTTCTCCACAATTTTTGCCAACACCTATTGTTTTTTGACTTTTTAATAATAGCCATCCTAACTGGTGTAATATGGTGTCTCATTGTGGTTTTGATTGGTATTTCTCTAATGATTCTTTTATATGCTTGTTGGCTGCATGTATGCCTTCTTTTGAAAAGTGTGTTCAAACTTTTCCAACCCTTTTAGTGAGGTGTTTATTTTTCTTGTAAATTTATTTGTTCCTTATAGATGCTAGATATTAGACCTTTGTCATTTGCAGTTTGCAAGTATTTTCTCCCATTCTGTAGGTTGTCTGTTTACCCTGTTGATAGTTTCTTTTGCTGTGCAAAAGCTCTTATGTTTAATTAGATCCCATTTGTGTCTTTTTGCTTTTGTCGCAATTGCTTTTGGGTCTTCATCATGAAAAGTTTGCCTGTTTCTGTGTCCAGAATGTTATTGCCTAGGTTGTCTTCCAGGACTTTTAGTTTTAGGTTTTACATTTAAGTCTGTAATCCATCGTGTGTTGATTTGTGTATGTGGTGTAAGGAAGGAATCCAGTTTTAATCTTTTGCATATAGCTAGCCAGTTATCCCAGCACAATTATTGAATAGGGAGTCCTTTTCACACTGCTTGTCAGCATTGTAGAACATCAGGTGATTGTAGGTGTGCAGCCTTATTTCTGATGCGCTCCCTACTCTTTTCCATTGGACTATGTGTCTGTTTCTGTAAGAGTACCATAATGTTTTGTTTACTGTTACCCTGTAGTATAGTTTGAAACTGGGTAATATGATACCTCCAGCTTTGTTTTTTTTTGTTGTCGTTTGCTTGCTTGGTTGGTGTTTTTTGTTGTTGTTTGGTTTTTTGTTTGTTTTTGTTTTTGCTTAAGATTGCCTTGGGTATGTGGTAACTTTTTTTGTTGTTTCATATGAATTGTAAAATAGTTTTCTTCTAGATCTGTGAAGAATGTCATTGGTAATTTTATACAAATAGCATTGAATCTGTAAATTGCTTGAAGCAGGATGGCCATTTTAATGATATTGATTCTTCCTACCAATAAGAATGAAATGTTTTCTCATTTGTTTCCTCTCTGGTTTCTTTAAGCAGTGTTTTGTAATTCTCATTGTAAACATCTTTCACTTCCCTGATTAGCCGTATTCCTAGGTATTTTATTATTTTTGATGCAAAGAGAATAGATTGCATTCATGATTTGGCTCTCAGCTTGGCTGTTCTTGGTGTATAAAAATGCTAGTGATTTTTATACATTGGTTTTGTATCCTAAAACTTCGCTGAGGTTGTTTATTAAGCTGATGGAGCTTTTGGGCTGAGACTATGGGGTTATCTAGATACAGAATTATGTTGACTGCTAACAATGATAGTTGGAATTTCGTTCTTTCTATTTGAATGCTTCTCTTGTCTGATTAAGCTGGTTGGGACTTCCAGTATTATGTTGTTAATAGAAGCGATAAGAGATGGCATCCTTGTCTCATGCCGGTTTTCAAGGGGAATGCTTACAGCTTTTCTCCATTTAGTACAATGCTGGCTGTAGGTTTGTCATAGATGACTCATTATTTTGAAGTATGTTCCTTCAATACCTAGTTTGTTGAGAGTTTTTAACATGAAGAGATTTTGAACTGTATTGAAAGCCTTTTCTGCATCTATTGAGATAATCACATGGGGTTTGCCTTTATTTCTGTGTGTATTATTAATCACATTTATTAATTTACATGTGGTGAACCAACTTTGCATTCCAGAGATGAAGCCTACTTGATTATGGTGGATTATCTTTTTGATATGCTGCTGGATTTCATTTGCAAGTATTTTGTTGGGGGGTTTTGCATCAGTGTTCATCAAGGATATCGTCCTAAAGGTTTTTTTTGTTGTTGTTGTGCCTCTGCCAGGTTTTGGTAACAGAATGATGCTGACCTCATAGAATGAGTAAGGAAGGAGTCCCTCCTCCTCAATATTTTGAGTAGTTTCAGTAGGAATCCGCTCTTTCTTATACAAATGGTAGAATTTGGCTGTAAATCCATCTGGCACTGGATTTTTTTTGGTTGATAGGGTATTTATTACTGATTCAATTTCAGAGCTCATTATTGATCTGTTCAGGGAATCAACTTCTTCCTAGTTCAGTCTTGGGGTACTGTGGGTGTCCAGAAGTCTATCCTTCTATTCTAAGTTTTCCAGTTTGTGTGCATAGAGGTGTTCATAGCAGTCTCTGAGGGTTATTTTTATTTTTGTGGAGTCAGTGGTAACATCTCCTTTTTCATTTAAGTGTATTTATTTGGATCTTCTCTCTTTTCTTCTTTATTAGTCTACTAGCAGCTTCTCTATCATAATAACTTTTTCAAAAAAACCAACTCCTTGATTTGTTGATCTTTTGAGTGTTGTTTTATGACTCCGTTTCCTTCAGTTCAGTTCTGATTTTGGTTATTTCTTGTATTGTGCTTGCTTTGGGGTTGGTTTGCTCTTGCTTCTCTAATTCTTTCAGTTGCGATGTTAGATAGTTACTTTGAGATCTAACATTTTGATGTTGGCACTTAGTGCTGTAAATTTCCCTCACTACCTCTTAGCTATGTAACAGAGATTGATATGTTGTATCTTTGTTCTCAGTTTCAAAGAAGTTTGTGATTTCTGCCTTAATTTCATTATTTATTCAAAAGTCATTCAGTAGTATGTTTAATTTTCATGTGATTGCATAGTCTTGAGTGATTTTTTTAAAATGAAAGTTTCATTTTTTATTGGGCTGTGGTCTGAGATTGTGTTTGGTATGATTTCAGTTCTTTTGCATTTGCTGATGATTGCTTTATATCTGATTATGTGGTCAATTTTAGAGCATGTGCCATGTGGCAATGAAAAGAATGTATATTCTGCTGTTTCTGGCTTTCCCCCTTACTTACTTTATAGTTTTATTGACTTATCTAAGCTCAAGGGAAATTACTACTTCATTCTCAAATAAAACTAACTTCTCCTCATCACACACACAAAAAGGTAACTAAGAGAGGGGATTAATATGTTAATTAGCTTAATCGTATTAATCATTTACTGGATATATGTATGCCAAAACATCATGTTGTACTCCAAATATATATATATATATAAACTTTATATGTATATATAATTTATAAAAAAAATAAATTTCTCTTTTATCATTTATGTCCCAAATAGTTTATTTCTGTCAATGTATTTTTTCTTTTTCGTTCAGTTAATTGCATTTTTACCACTTACAATAAACAGTTTTTTTAGCATATTTTAAAACTATTTTTAAAAACAAGTTTTTTTTTTTTTTTCAGTCTTTATGAACATGTATTTTTTTTTTTAACTTTAGTTTCAGGATACATGTGCCATTTGTTCCATAGGTTAGCTTGTGTCATAGGGGTTTGTTGTACAGACTGTTTCATTGCCTAGGTATTAAACTTAGTACCAAATAGTCATTTTCCTGATCTCTCTTCTCCTAACCTCTACCTCTGATAGGCCCCAGTGTGTGTTGTTCCTCTCTATATGTCCATCTGTTCTCATTATTTAGCTTCCACTTATAAGTGACAATATGCAGTATTTGGTTTTCTGTTCCTGTGTTACTTTGCTAAAGATAATGGCCTCCAGTGACATCCAAGTCCATACAAAGGACATGATCTTTTTTCTTTTTTATGACTGCATAGTATTCCCTGGTGTGATTTTCTTAATTGCAGTCAGTTGTCTTACAACTTCAAAAACTACTTTCTCATTGTCATAAAATATTTCAAATATGTATGAGAAGGGCAAGCTAATGTTTATTCCTAATTTTATGTCATGAATGTAACTTTTAAAAAATGTTTATTTTAAAATCAGAGAGTACATGTGCAGATTTGTTACATAAGTATATTGCATAATGCTAAGGTTTGGAGTTTGAATGAGTCTGTCAGCAAGGTAGTGAGCATAGTACTCAAGAGGTAGTTTTTCAGCCCTTGCCCTCCTCCCTTTCCCTCTTCTACTAGACTCTAGTGTCTATTTTTCCTATTTTTTATCTCTATGTATACTTAATGTTTAACTCCCACTTATCAGTGAGAACATGTGGTATTTGGTTTTCTGTTTCTTCATTACTTCATTTAGTATAATGGCTTCCAGCTGCATCCATGTTTCTGCAAATGATATGATTTTGTTCTTTTTATGGCTATATAAGATTCTATGATATATGTGTACCACATTTTATTTATCCAATCCACTGTTGATATACCCTGGATTAATTTCATGCTTTAATATTGTGAATAACACTACAAAGAACATACAGGTGCATGTGTCTTTTTGGCAGAATGATTTATTTTCCTTTGAGTATATATCCAGTATTGGGACAGTTGAGTTAAATGTTAGTTTAATTTTTGGTTCCTTGAGGAATCTTCAGACTACCCCTCCTGTGACTAATTTACATTCCCACCAACAGCATAAAAGTGTTTTCTTTCCTCTGCAGCCTCAGAGGTACCTGTTATTTTATCACTTTGTGATTATAGCTATTCTGACTGGTGTGAAATGGTATTGCATTGTGTTTTGATATACATTTCTCTGATGATTAGCGATGAGCATTTTTTTATGTTTGTTGGCTACTAGCCTGTCTTGTTTTAAGAAATGTCGGCTCATGTCCTTTGCACATTTTTAATGGGGTTATTTGATTTTTGCCTTTTGTTTCATTCAAATTTCTTACAGATTCTGGATATTAGACCTTCATTAAATGCATAGCTTGCAAATATTTTCTCCCATTCTGTAGGTTGTCTGTTTATTCTATTGAGAATTTCTCTCGCTGTGTAGGACCACCTTAGTTTAACTAGGTTTCACTTGTCAATTTTTGTTGTTGCAGTTGCTTTTAAGGATGTAGCCATAAATACTTTACTGAGAGCAGTATTGAGAAAGATACTTCCTAGGTTTCCTTCTAAGATATTTATAGTTTGAGGTCTTACATTTAAGTCTTTATTTAATCCATCTCGAATCCATATTTGTATATGGTGATAGGTAGGGGGTCCAACTTCACTTTTCTGCGTATGGATAGCCAGTTATCTCAGCACCCACCATTTATTGAATAGGAAGTCTTTTCCTCATTGATTATTTTTGTGAAATTTGTCAAAGATGAAGTGGTTGTAGGTGTATGATTTAATCTGGTCTCTTTATTCTGTTCCATTGGTCTATGTGTCTATTGTCGTGCCAGTTCCATGCTGTTTTAATTACTGCAGACTTGTAGCAGTCTGAGGTTAGGTAATGTGAAATTTCCAGCATTGTTCTTTTTGCTTAGGATTGCTTGAGCTATTCGGTTCTTTTTTGTTCCATATGAATTTTAGAATAGTTTATTCTAATTCTTTGAAAAATGAAGTTGTTAGTATGGCAGAAATAACACTGAATCTGTACATTGCTTTAGGCAGTTCAGCCATCTTAATAATATTGATTCTTTTGATCCATGAGCATGGGATGTTTTTCCACTTATTTGTGTAATCTCTCAGGAATATTTTGTAGTTCTCCTTGAAGAGCTCTTTCTCCTCCTTGGTTAGCTGTATTCCTGCTTATTTTATTATTTTTAGCTAATGTAAATAGAATTGCATTCTTGATTTGATTCAGCTTAAACTTTATTTGTGTATGGAAATGCTATAGATTTTTGTACACTGATTTTGGACTGTGAACCTTTACTGAAGTTGTTTATCAGTTCTTGGAGTTTTTTTGCAGAGTCTTTAGGGTTATCTAGGTATAAAATCATATTGTCAGTGACGAACGATAGTTCGAGCTCTTTTCTTATTGTGATGCCTTTTATTAACTTCACTTGCCTGATCTAGCTAGGACTTTCAATACTATGTTGAATAGGAGTAGTGACAATGGTTATCCTTGGTTTTGCTTCTCACTCTCTCCCTTATCCTTTCTGTTAATATTTATTTTAGATTACTCTGTAAATAAAATTTTGAATATTTTTCTTCTTCCTACCTTGATCAGATATGGTAAAGATTAAGCTGCTGTAAATATTAGACCCCAAAATGTAATGATTTGGGTGAGATAAACATTTATTCATCTCTTAATAGTTTGACGATGGGAAGTTCTTACTGGAAGGCCAGATTTACTTACCAAAAAGTCATTCAGAAAGACAATTGCTTACATTTTAGAATCTTTCATCATGTAAGTTGTTATTACTGTTTGTATGATTAAAACTATATGTCTGATATGTCTGTGTTTTTGCTTATAGGAAGATAAAAGGGAGAAACTACTGCACAAACAATTTATTTTTAACCAATGAGAGGAAAGTTGCACACGCATTTTTTTCTGTACATATTTAATATATGAGGTCTTAGCCCATCATCCTGGCTCTTCATATGGGAGACGATATGCCTAAGAAAATGAGGAAATGGATACTGACGGGACCACTGTTATTCTCTCACACACCTCATTAAAAGTCTGCGTAAACATATGTTCAATGCTTGCCTGAAAGTGTTTCATTTTATATATTTACACATGATATAATTCAGCCTTATTATTAGATATATAGGCTTCCTGTTTCAGGACAATAACACAGCTACAGTAAATTGTTTTGCCATTAATATGTTTCTGTGCTTTTTGTTAATTCATCAGCATAATTTTTCTCAAGGTGAAACTATTGCATTAAAATGTTCAAACACTATTGGATTCTCTACACATTGTAACTTTTCAATCTGAGAAAGTCATGTTAGTTTATATCTTATGTGTATTCATGTTTCTACAGAAATTTCACATGGTTAGACTGCACTTATTAGTTAAAACACAACTTCTTTCAGTATATAGTTGGGAGATAATTCTCCATCAGTCTCAGGTTTCTGAATATCTTATAAGCAGAAACACTTAACTTCTTTTCCTGACTACATTATCAAGGATTCTTGTACAGTAAACAGCCTTGGAAAACAGAAATACTGTCCCACAAAAGCTTAAGTTTGCCTGTAGCCTTAAAGTACAGGGATGGTGTATCCTTTCAGAGCAAGAGAGCAAAGGGCAGACATGTATACAGTGCAGTATAGTAAAGAGAATGTGTCTCTCAAAGTGAAATGTTAGACAGTTTTTAATGCTCATTATAGGTGATTTCATTCTCTATTCTCAGAGTTCCTCTGTTATACTACAATTACTAATTCTTATAAGAAATGTACATAATTTCATTTTTTGAATTTTGCTTCTTTGAACATCCAATTTTCTCTAGCTGCTTCTTGCCCTTTTTATAGAATGTTGTGAACATATAAAATGCATTATTATGTAATAAAGTTACAATATTATATGTGTCAATATAAAAATAGGTATGCAGAGAATATACATTTATAAAACATGATATTTTGGAATTCTGAATGAAGAATATATTTTCATTGCTTTTCTAAGGTCATTTGCTGAACTAGACCATCTATTTTTTATGACTCTCTGGCCCTCACTGCGTGAAAGTAGAGTAAATTTAATGTGTTGATAAAAGTTTTACCTTGCTAATTCTGAGGGATTTAAAAACGTGGTGCCTAATTTATAAATAATTATACAATACATGCTATTAATCGTGGTGTTATGTAATTACCACCACCAGTGTATATTTTCAGATAGAAAACGCAAAAATCATTTAGCGTTCTTCAGTTTATAATTATGGTTAGATTAAAACCATTGCAAATGTTTACTATGTTGATAAGCTTCTGTTTTCTGTAGTTTGTTTATTGTATTTTGGGGGCTACATTTAAAATTTAACAATTGCTTTGCAGGCTAGTTCTTTCTTTGCTGAAAATACATAAATGTCAGAAAATGTTATGTTGATTAAAGGTGGATGTTGTGTAAAGTCTTAATTTTATTTTTATATGTAGATAAATATATGCATTATTTCTAGGAATTCAAATAATCTTCCCTACTAGGTGTAAGGGAAATTACAGTGTAAAATTCATAAAAATCTGTTGGTTTATTTAGTTTCTTTTTTTAGTGTTTTTCTTCTAACTGAAGGACTTAAGTAGTACAACTATGTTGATTCGAATTATCACATTTTCACACACAACAAAACCTAGTTATATTTTGATGATTCTAGAGGTAAGATTGCTGATATAAAGAAGAATTTTGAGACAGTTTTCATTGTCACACACTTCCCCTGGCACAGTGTTCCTTTTTCTATCAATTGCCAAGACCAGGTGCATTGCTAATAGCCTCCGATCAGGGTTCTCCAGAGTGATGGATCAAAATTCACAGTCTTAACACAATCCAAAAGAGCCTCAGGACAACAGCTTTCAGCAGGGTGCCACCTGTTAGCTGAGAGGTGTGA
Organism: Chlorocebus sabaeus; assembly: GCF_047675955.1. Taxonomy (NCBI): domain Eukaryota; kingdom Metazoa; phylum Chordata; class Mammalia; order Primates; family Cercopithecidae; genus Chlorocebus; species Chlorocebus sabaeus. Next base: position 64,989,023 of record NC_132920.1, on the reverse strand, counting down.
GTTGAGAGAATCCAATCCAGCTCCTAGCAGGGGTTTTCTGAGCACCATCCCCCAGGCTTTTCAGAATGCCAAGACTTTTTCATCAGTTGACATGCTGGGCTGCATGAGTTGGAGAGAAAATTTGGCACAATAAGTGGCAGCTTCCTGCTCTAAAATATTTTGAGGCTCCAGAATACATTCATTACTAACTAGTATTCCTATACTTAGCTGACTGCATAAGAATCCTGAAGGGGTGCTTCTTTAAAAATCATTATTTGTGGGCCCTACACCAAACTTATCTGTGGGGTAGGCTCAAAAATCTGTGTTTTAATAATGCCTTTTGCCTCTTGTGTTGCAGATGTGGTCAGGCAGGTGCTTGCATGTTAACTGGCACTTAAAAACTACACGCAACAAAGAATTAGATGTGATGGAAAATTCTAGCAGCCTATTTAGGATCAATCTCTAAATCAAGCTGGAAACCAGAAATTTGTCAAATTTAGAGTTAGCCTTGGCATAAGAAATCATGATGACATTTCTATTTATTATTGTTGCTAATATTTCTCAAGTTTTACTTGATTTGTTCTGAGATAGAAGTAAAATTGAGCACATACTTGTGCTAAAGTTTTATTGCCACTGAAGATACAAAGGTTTAAGCCACAAAGAAGAGTAGGAGAATAATGCACAAGGTAAAGCAAGAATTTAAATGAAAGATTTAATAAGTTTATCCAACAAACAGGTATAAAAGGTAAAATGTTCATGCCCCAAATCTGTAAAAACAACTACAAACAAACAAACAAAAAAAAGTGACTTGTTGGTGTCTCACTAGAGTGTCCAATTCACAAACTTGCAGAAGGTCTAGAAATCTATGCTTTATACTCTTACCAGGTACTTCTTATGCATACATGATTTATAAAACCATTGTATACAACCAGCAAATGCAGGCTAGATTCCTACTCACAATTTGGTTCAGATGTAGAGACTGGTAAAACTACACATACACCAAGAAGGCACAAAAAGTTTTATTACTCACATAATGGGGCTTTTCTGAGGAGAGGAAGTCCCTCCCAAATTGGCCCAAAAGCAAGGAAAGGAGATTGTCTTTGAATCCTTATTGTTAGGAGGTGGGGCCAGAATGGGAAGGGGCTTACATGGTTTGAGCTTCTCACCTGTGCCAACGTAGGAAGCGCACAGACTTTCTTATCCACGTTTTATAGATGTGGGGGAGTAGGAGAGCAAGGAGTGAGATGTAGAAGCTGTAAGCCATGAAACATCAAAAATTTTAGTCAGATTCTTTATTACAATAGCATTAGTCTATAATAAATGCAATTCAAAATAGAAATAATAGACATATATTATTGAAAGAACATCGGTAACATTGAAATAGATCCACATAATTAATGAGCTTAAAAATTTCTGTCATGAATACCTTCATCATAATACCCATTATTGTTCTAGGCAACATATACAAAATTCTAAACAACTACAAATGTGCAGCGTGGGACAAAGGAATTAATGGGGAAGTGACAACATTAAGTTACTTGAGATGGGGGGTTAGCAACTGGTTTCATTGAGACTATATAGATGAATTGTTTACACTGAACAATCCTAATGACATTGACTTTGCTTCATGTTTGTAAAAAAAATGTACATTATTTTATCTCATAACTGAAAGGGAAAAGGAAGTTGAATTAAGCCACCAACAATGTGTTTAACAGTGACACTTTTGGAACATTTTCCATTATTTTAAAGTCTAGATTAATGTGTTGGAGGAAATACTATGGCCTTTCTGCCCCTTAGGCTTTGCCACAACTTAGACAAATGACCCTTCCTAGTTGTTCAAAGTGTTAAAGCTTTCCTGCTACTAGCAGTGAAGAAGGATGGATTCACTGAGATTTTAACAGATTGACAACATCTTATCTTAGTGGTGCACACATGCTTCAAGAAGGCAGAAAAGGCAATTTGCCCTCCACTGTGACTATTTATTTGCTTTTTAATTGGCTTGGACTAGTTTTGTACAAGAAACCATTAAATCATAGTTGAATACAAAAGAGGTGTGTGATGGGGGAGAGCATCTGTGTTGGTAATTTCTAAGTAAATAAATTACACCTATTCAAACACTTCACAGAGCATTTACATGAACAATTAAGTTCTCGGTCAGTGCTAGTTTCTGGAGATGTACACGATTTGTGTAATTCTGATTAACAAGCATGTTCCTAAATGAAAATAACTCTTAGCATTTAGCTATTAATGTAACTGTCACTATAAGTTAATGCAGATTGATGTAATCAAGAGAAGTAATGCATATATTTTTCATTAGACACGGAGATGTTTAAGTTGTAATAGAATTACAAAACCTCAAATAAAAACTCCATTTTTTATTCCAGCGAATTATATTTTATAATTTGTGAATTATGTATAAAAATTAAGCATGCACATTATCTTTTGATACAAATTTCTGAAGACTATTGAGTTCAAATCACATTCTCGCTTCAGTATACCATTGACATTTAATGCAATAAATGTATTCATCTGGAAATAATGATTGAAATTTTATCAACGTGACATAAAGTGAACATCAAGCTCAATGATAAATTCTTATTTGTATCCATGTGTAGGTGGTCTACAAAGTCCCTTTTACTTCCAATTTTTTAAAATATTTATTATTTTTGTGACAGTGTTTCACTTTGTAACTGAGGCTGGAGTGCAGTGGTACAATCTAGGCTGACTGCAGCCTCGACTCCTAGGCTCAAGGCATCCGCCTACCTCAGCCTCCCAAGTAGCTGGGTCCACAGGTGCATGCCACCATGCCCTGCCAATTTTTGTCTGTTTTGTAGAGATGAGATTTTGGCATTTTGCCCACACTGATCTTGAACTCCTGAGCTCAAGGGATCTGCTTACCTTGGCCTCCCAAAGGACTGGGATTACAGGTGTGAGTCACTGCACCTGGCTTGCTTTAAATGTTAATTTAACATTACGAACATCCTTGTGATAAAGTGAATGTTTTCACCATTTTGGAATTTAGGGAAATTCTTGGCCAAAGATGATAAACTTTTCTCTTTGCCAGACTAAAATGGCGTGTGTCGGTGGGGGCGGGGGGGGTGCTTATAAATCAGCTGGTGAAAGATTAAGAAAGCCAAGAAATAGCCACCAATTGGAAGTTTTTCGTCAAAGCTGCTTTCACTTTTGAAAAGACATAACATTAAATAATAAATATATATTAGCTACTCTGGTTTTCAACCTTCTGCTCTTGTGTTGTTTCCTTCCTCAACTGCAATTATTTCATAGGTTTGAGCAGTGAATTCCTATCACAAATTGTCTTAGAAGGTCAAGCTGTGTTCAAAGGACCTTTTATTTCTTTGCTTTCCCGGTGAAAGGGGAAGTTCCCTTATATGTTTTGTCCATATACTCAATTCAATTAATTATATTTAGTTACAACTTTTTCTCATTTATGGCAACATGAGGTGACTTCCTCTATTTTCTAATAAGGTATATCAACAGCAGCAAAAAACAAATTTAACACAAAGTAAAACATAATTGTATTACAGAATACGCTATGCTTTCATTCTTTCTCTTTTGTAATTTATTTTTAAATATCTCTTTAGAAAAATAATAGCTCAAGCTTTGCATTAGGATACAACATTAGGGTGAATGAATTTTTTTAATGTTTGTACATTCATTTTGTCCCCTGTGGAAGAAAGGATGTTTACCTAGCAATTAGTCAAGAAATCTCTTTGGAATTTAAAATCACAGTTGCTCAAGTTTCCTTTTATTTATATGAGCTCTATATTTAAGTTAAATAGACATGGCATAGCTGCAAGTACTCATAAACATCATTTTTATCTGTATTTATTTTTTTAGAAATCACAACTAATTGTGTCTTCATATTAATATATGCTCATAATGTCTATGTTCAAATATTACTCAATAAATGGATAGATGCATATCTATGCCAGGCAATGAACTCAACACATTATTGCATTATTTCTCACATCATCATTGTTAAATTTTCAAAGAGGTTATTCTCATTTTATTTCTAAAATTGATAAAGATTTTAGATGATTTACTCAGATTTAAGAGTAAAAAGTAAAAAGAGTTTTAGTTTGTGGAAACTTGACTCAAAAGTTATTTATATTTTTTCTCACTTTTTATAACTTTAATAAATGTTTATATAATCCACATTTTATAATTTCAAACTATGGAATCAAAAGACAATTCAGTGGTGTGTGAAAACTGAAACTAACATAATTTCCTCTCTCTTTGATAAACATCAATGGGACCACACTTTTTTTTCCTATGATAAACAGTACAAATTTCAAAAAATAAGATACTTACCTGTTTTGCTGAGATAAGACTGCAAATTAACTAATATAAGTTACTTTTCAAAACTATCAGATTTTCTCATTGACACTCTGTTCATAACTTTCACCTTATTATGTGTACCAATCCAGTGCATAAGCCCAATTAGGTCCCTGTCTTTGAAGACCTGTTTGAATTATAAACATTATTGTTAGCAAAAAAAAAAAAAAAAAAAGTGGGGTGATATGTATGAACGGTTTCTTCTGATGTGGCAAATACCCTTGTTGTATTGTGAAAGCCAAGTTATTCTGGATTAAGTTTGAAAACCTGCTTTTTTAGTATATTCATTTCTGTGCATATGTTACTCTGTACTTTATATAACATTTTACTTGTTAAAACAATTTTTTGGGATTCTGATATTTTAATATCTGTCCCAATTCAAGATTCAACATGAGACATCTTCCATTATACCTCATATGAAAGCTTATTTTACAAATTATTTAAAAGACGTAGGTGGCTATTTTCTCTTAAGAATGTTTATAGTAGGTTCAGTCATTTTAAATATATGAGTCATTTTAAATACATTAAGCATAAAGCATTTATGACTTTTTTTCCAAATTTGGTTTTAGTGTTCTTCTTCTTCTTATTTTTTTAGGTTGAAAACAAAAAATAAATTAGCTATATGAAACAAACAGGAAGACTAATAATAAGAAATGAGTAAAGGTTAGACTAAGCAGAAAATGAAAATAACCTAAGTAAATTGTGTTCTGCTTTAAATTTTACCTAGGGGCTTTGAGATACTATAGCCCAACCTGAATTGCTATAAAATTCCAAATCGCCATGGCAATTTATTATACATGTATCACTGTAGAGTAGTAGAACACAGAAGAAAATGTTCGAAGAAACATGAAAGTCATTGTAGATTAGGCCATTCACTGCTAAAGTAAACATAATCCAGAGCTGATCATTCTCCAATATACATGTTCTCTAATCACTCACTCCCCACAAAATATTCTGAATTATTTTTTAACTTCTACCTTAACATCATGTCCTGATAGCATTGACATGGTTTTTCACAAATTTCCAATAAGACACTCATGAAAATACAAAAAGTGATTAGCACAGCACATGAAAATTTAGTAATAGTCTAGTACCAGAAATAGGATTTGATGGAATAAGGCTAGAAACTTAGATAAATGGCGCCTAATTCCATCGTAATGAAAATAGAGACACAAACATTCCCCATTCGTTCTCTTCCTTTGTCTCCTTTTTCAGCTATGCAAGTTTCAAAGCCATCTCTAAACTGAGAAGACTGTTCCCTTACTTGGTATGTACATTTTTGGGTCAGTCCATATCAATGTGCACAAGTGTGTGTTGGCCACTGACAAGATTCACATGAAACAAATTGCTCAGTGGTTAGTGGGCTGACTGCTCATGCAGATACCAGAAAGAATTCTCATCTGCCTCTGCTCCCTGCCAAGAATGACAAGAAGGAAAGTGAATCTATGAGGGGCCCTTCTGAGAAAGTAGTAGAGTCAAAATGCTGAGGGACTTAATGATTTCAAGAAATGATGGCAATGAACGTATAGCATCAGGAAAACTTTAAGAACATATGGGACATAGGATGGTGCAGCAAAATGGAAGATGAAAACCAGATATTTAAAATAGACATATCAAATGTAGTCTTGTTTCTTGTTCATAAAGTACAAGTATTAAGGTGAAGTAGAGGGAAACGTCATTGAATGTAAGATGATTAACATTCAAAATGTTGAGGTTGAGATTATTTCATCTATGTAGATGTTTATGTCATTGGTATTGAAAAAAGAAGATGGGGAAGAAACAAAGTCTGTGCACCAGAGGCTAAAATTGAGCAAAAGAATGGGAGGGTGAAGAGGTGATTCACAGAAAGAGAGGATGATATTGGCCTGTGCTTTTTAGGTGTGTTCCATGGACCAGCAGCACCGGAGTCCCTCTGAGTTTTTAGAAGTGCAGAATCTTGTTTATTCCAGTCTTACTGAATCATGGTCTGCACTGCATTTTAATAGAAACTCCACATGCTTTGCGTTAAACTGTGGGACACACTGATATGGAAAGACAATATATACCTTAAAGGAACCAAAGTTTTTCTTTTTTTCCTTCTTTAAAGAAAAAGAGTAATGTCTGGAAGCATTGATAATGAGCCATGAGGACAGCTACTCGGTCCCTTGTCTTTGCTGTATGTGATGTGTAAGAGAAGAGCCTTAATTTAAGAAGGCTGCGGAGGAAGCTTGTTTTCTGAAGAAAACTATTAAAAAAAAAAAAAAAGGTGTTGTTTTAAAGTGTGTTTTCTGATTTAAACCAGTCTTCATATGAAGAAAAGGTAGATTTTCATTTGTTTGTTTCCTTGCTTGTTTTTTTGTGAATGCTGTTTTTTTTAGTTTGGTTGGTGGTGGTGGTGGGGGGGGTGTTTTGTTTTGTTTTGTTTTGTTGTGTTGTGTTTGCTTTTTGAGCCAGGATCTTGTTCTGTCACCCAGGCTGGAATGCAGTGTCCCAATTATGGCTCAGCCTCTGCCTTCTAGGCTCAAGTGATTCTCCCTCCTCAGCTTCCCAAGTAGCTGGAACTACAGATGTGTACCACCATGCCTAGTTATTTTTGTTTGGTTTTAATATTGAGTGATTCAATATTATGTAAATTCAAGGTTGAGAACAACTGATTTAGGGATTAAAAAAAAAAAAGATAAAAAGGCTAACAAATGTAAAACATGAGATTCTTTTTACCAGAGTGTGGAGGACCCTAAAAGTGCTGGGGAATACTAGATTGAGTAGAATGTATATCTGGGTGAATGATGACCATCAATGCTTGAACATCTGATAGTGACTCAAGTTTACCTATATTTGAATCATAATATGATTGGTTTTGTTGGTTTCTGAAACCCTGCAGTCACCAGTTCTATTGCTGTTTCTCTTTGTGTTACGCTTTAGAGTTGGTAGCTCCTTGTGCCTTGGTATAAGATGATAACTTTTACTGGAAGTAACTTACACATGTTTAGTTTTGAACTTTTCCAAATTTCTCTAAGATAATGGTATTCTCAAGCATGCTGCCCACTTCCTAAGTCTTACGTGCTATAGTAGAGTTCACTGGCAGAGACTCAAGTCTTAGAGAAGCAATTTCTTAACTAGAGGATTTAAGTTTATAAAAATAATACATAAAGTAGTTCTTATAGAATTGATAATTGAAAAGAGGAAAACTTAGCTATTGATATTTTACCTGATTTATTTGGTATGTTTTCTTCCCTCATTCCATGTCCATTATTCCTGCTTTTGCTTTAACCTAGAGCTTTATTTTTACAATAGACTGTTACTTAAAATATTTAACATTTAATTTAAACATTTTATATATTAACAAACATTCTGTTAACTTGATTCTCAATGACATTTTCAATGACAACTTGATTAGGCGTATAATTATCAGTTACTTCTTTTTTTTCTTAACCTATGAAACTTGATTATTTGTAATTTTTGTTAACATACTCCAAACTGGTCATCCCGCTACAATTTCTGCCTTCTAGTGATCCATATGTCACAAAGCAACTGTGGTAGTCCCATTAAAATACAGATTTATTTGTTACTCCCCCGCTTAAAACTCTCTTGTCTCTCTCCAGCTGTCAGAACAAAACACAAACTACTAAATTTAGCATATCCAGTCTATACATAAGTGGTTACTGAACCCTGTGCAGATGACACAATTCACTGCAATCGTAGGTACAGAGACAGAGCTATAGGGCATGGAGAGGTGGGATATCCAGCCAGCTTGAAGAGCTGCAAACACATGTGATGCCAAAGGGCTCAGCTTTCCTGCAGAGGTCAAAACAGCCAGTATCATAATTCATGGCAAGCCAAACACAGGTGTTTCTTTTCTCATTAAAAAGACCTATCTAAACACACATGTTTAACAAGAAATGTATTTAACTTTACAAAATTGCCCAGAATATTTTAAATGTATTTGGACTAGTAGTTCATAATTTGGATGTATTTTCTAAATGAAGCCTAACTGGGTCCTCATAATGTGACTACCAGCATCTGTCACAAAAAGGCCCAGCCCACATCTCCTACATCATTTCATACAATTCTTCTCAGGCTCAGAACACTTCAGGTGCACTAGAATACATTCTGCACCTCAAATGCTGCCAACATGATCTCACCTCAGAGATCGAAACCTCAAAACACTGAATTATTCATACCATTTGAATTTCAGTTAACTTTCTTCTCCTAGAGAGACCTTCCCAGCCTTCTGAATCACCAACAACCACAAGCCTTCCCCATTCTTCCTCATACTATCAGTTTTCTTTCTTTCTTGTAGTTATTGTCTGTAAGTATATGGTTCAAGTTTTGCTTTCCTTTTTATTTCATTGTTTTGCCTCCTTCTGCCTCTAGATGTAATAGTTCACTACATTCTACAGTCTCCTCAAAATATTTTTCATGCAATAAAAACAAATCTGGTATTGCTATTCATAGCTCTATGTCTAGGACATCTATCAGTGCCTAGGGCATTAATAACATATTTAACTCTTTTTTGTGTCAGATTCTTCCTTGGAAATTCTTTCAGTTGCCCCTTATTTTTTGTTGTCTGCTTTTCCTATTTCTTAACTAACCTATACATGCAGTTTTTCCTATAAACATAAAGTATATTATGTTTTTGTTGTTGAACTCTCTAATATTAAATGGATGGTATTTTGGTCCTCAATTCAGCTAGTCTAATTCCTCTTACTGCTTTTTATTTCCTGCTGTGGTTCATGTGAGGAGGGACTTATTCTAGAAAATGTATGTTCAATTGACTGTGGGACAGATATTTTGGGTAACGTTAAGCGGTCTGTAAATTACTCTCTTTATGTAATTAGAGAGTGAAAGGGCACAGCGCTTAGCGTTTACTGATCACAATGTCTTTCAATGCCTTACTTTTCTCCAGTGCCCTTAATGTCTATGACAGTAAATTCTACCATCTACCCATGTTTGCCCTATACCTGTTTTAATTATGGAAATGATAGTACATAAATAGCTTTTGAAGGCGCTATGTCTAACTTGGGATCACGTTGGAAAGAGTTGCAGCTAGAAAGAAAGCAGTTTTCATTAATTCATTTGGTTCATTTGGTTCACTTGGGTTAGGCTAAATAATGATATGGTAAAAACCTGTGACCTCAAAAGCTTAAGGCAGCCTTTGGGCTGGAGAATAAAGCACAGGAGAGTTGCATTCTGGCAATTAAATGTTTCCTGAAAGTGATTCATGTCACCTACTCACATTTGACTGGCCTGTGCAAATCTAATGGCTACAACTTGCTTCAAGGCAACAGAAAAGTGCCACTGTTCCATATGCCTGGGAAGAGAGGAATACTAGCCATTGATAAGGGCTTGAAGGGAGTAACTGATAGGGTGGCAGGAAATATTCTCCTTTTTGATAGACTCAAATTTCATAATCACAAACACAGATTTTCAAAAGTAAGTAACTATCATTTTTGTGTAACAACTTAAGTCACCAACCTATTCTGCTTAATGTAGATATGAAATATATTGTCTTGGAAGCAAATTCAACCATCTCTCTGTTTTTGTTTTTTGTTGTTGTTGTTGTTTTGTTTTGTTTTCATAGAATTGTTATTTGAAACCAGCTGCATTTACATTCCTGGCTAATTTTCTTTCCTATCTCCTCAAGGACTCAGGTGCAGAGATGACCTTTGTCAGGAAAGAGGAGCCATAGCCAGTTCCTTGTCACCTTCAATAGCCAGCATCTTGCTCCAGAAGCCAGTCATTGCTCTTGGGCTAGGGAGTGCCTCATTCTGTACAGGATACACACAGAGATAGGTTATCTCTCTCAGTGATCCGCTTATAGCACTTGTATCTCCTTTTTCCATCCTTCTATCCATAAGGCACCTTAAAGGACTAAAATAACTCACCCTCCATGAATCATGCATCCATGACTCACTTTCCAGAGTGCTATAGGGAAAATGTGTTAATTAGAGGTGAAGAATGTTGACTTCTTGTGTTTATTGTAGTTGGGTAAAAGAGGAGTGTGCTATCGTTGGTAATAGAATCATACTGATCTTATGAATGTTTGGCATATCATAGACCACTAAGCTTAGTTTCCATTCTACTTTAAACAACTCATAAGTGTTTCTGTGTTTTTAGGAGTATTTACATTTGAATGTTGGGAGAGAGTAAATTACTCCAGGTATGTTTTCCAAAATGTGACTGTTTAGTATTGTCTACTCTCTAATTTGTTTTAGATGTCAAGTCAGCATTTAAATATTCAGGAGGACAGAAACAGATAGATAGATAGATAGACAGACAGACAGACAGAAAGACAGACATAGTTATTTCATTGAGAGAAGTTACACCACAGTGTTATGAAGTAAAATGTTGGAAGTCAGAAACATGTGGGGTGAAGTCCTAGATCCGTCACTTAGTTATATGATGTCTTACAAGTAACCTAAGCTCTATACATCTTAATTTTACCCTCTGAGGAAATTTAATGAACAAGTATATGTCTTTTATCAGAGAGGCATTAATTAAACTGGAGGATGGCCTCCACTGGATAATAGTGGTATTTCTGCCACAGTCTGTTTTGAGTTTAATGGATATACCTATAAAACCCTGAACATGGGTTCAGCTATACAAACTGCTCAATAAACTATTTCTAATTAGTATTAGTATGTATCTTAAGGCATGACTTAGCTATGAATGTACCTAATGAAAAGATAAGATGTAATATATACATTTTAATTTTCTCACTTTAACATAATGTCAGGCATTTTTTAGAAGCATTTTTTTAAAGCATGTTTTAAAGCATGTTTTTAAAAGGCATTTTTTTTAAAGCATTAAAGGTCTATTAGTCAGCTAGTCTGATCTGAGTCACAGAATAGTAGAACTTAAAGCAAGAATAAAAGATAATTTCAGGAAGTTGGGACATGAACAAAAGCATAGAGAAAAGAATGCAGTTTGCTATTGCTAAAATAACTGCAAAACAGTGAGTGATGAAGATGAACATGGATAGGCACATATATCTTAGGTCATTGAAAACATTAATGGTCATGGAAAGGTATATTATAATACTTTGTATAAAACTTTTTGTATTTGATGGAAATTCATTTTATAATTTTTAAAATAAGTGTTTTACAGCCACATTTCATGATATTTTGGTCAGCCTGATAGCTGTGCAAAGTATGTATTTGTGGAAGATCTCAGGCATAGATACAAAACGATAGCCAAATAAAGAATTTCAGGTAATGGATACTGAAAATTCAAGTTGATGTAGTAGGCCAAGAAATAGAAACAGCTTGAGGATTATTTATTATGTAAAATTGGCTCTACCTATTGACTGAAAAGGGTAAAAGATAATGTGAACTTTAGTGGTGCCAAGAAAAGTTTATAAGGTAATGGGAATCACTAGAGGAATGAGTAGCAAATTATGAGAAAAGCTGATGAATAATGTAAGCGAAATAGAGGAAGTATAATTTTGGTAAAATATAAAGTACATAGGAGTATTCAGAACTAGAGATCTGAATTTGGGAGCCATCATTGTGCAGTTGGTTGTTAACCTGTAATAGTGGATGAAATTACTTGAAGAAATAACTCTGGAGTGCAGACAGCTGCGATCAAAAAGGGATAAAACACTTCAAAGCAGAGAAATAGCATACCACAAAGAAAATAAAGAATGGTATCCAAGAAAGACAGTGTTATCTTCTTTATTAATATTAGTATCTATGGAGGAAAATAGAATAGATTTTTTCCACTTCTGGAGATACTTATTAAATCCCAGACAGGACAGAAAATACTACTGTATTTTTTTAGTAACTACCCTGAAATATCACTTTAGAGATGGAGAAATTTAAAAAAGAATGAATTTAGAAAGATTACCCAAATTTCGAGAATAAGAATGCCAGGATTTCAGTTCAAGTCCTTCTGGAATTAAAGATTATGCTGCTGCTGCTTTTTTTTTTTTTTTTTAATTAATTAATTAATTATTATTATACTTTAAGTTGTAGGGTACATGTGCATAACGTGCAGGTTTGTTACATATGTATACTTGTGCCATGTTGGTGTGCTGCACCCATCAACTCGTCATTTACATCAGGTATAACTCCCAATGCAATCCCTCCCCCCTCCCCCCTCCCCATGATAGGCCCCGGTGTGTGATGTTCCCCTTCCCGAGTCCAAGTGATCTCATTGTTCAGTTCCCACCTATGAGTGAGAACATGCGGTGTTTGGTTTTCTGTTCTTGTGATAGTTTGCTAAGAATGATGGTTTCCAGCTGCATCCATGTCCCTACAAAGGACACAAACTCATCCTTTTTTATGGCTGCATAGTATTCCATGGTGTATATGTGCCACATTTTCTTAATCCAATCTGTCACTGATGGACATTTGGGTTGATTCCAAGTCTTTGCTATTGTGAATAGTGCTGCAATAAACATACGTGTGCATGTGTCTTTATAGCAGCATGATTTATAATCCTTTGGGTATATACCCAGTAATGGGATGGCTGGGTCATATGGTACATCTAGTTCTAGATCCTTGAGGAATCGCCATACTGTTTTCCATAATGGTTGAACTAGTTTACAATCCCACCAACAGTGTAAAAGTGTTCCTATTTCTCCACATCCTCTCCAGCACCTGTTGTTTCCTGACTTTTGAATGATCGCCATTCTAACTGGTGTGAGATGGTATCTCATTGTGGTTTTGATTTGCATTTCTCTGATGGCCAGTGATGATGAGCATTTTTTTTTTTTCAAATCTAGTTATAAGTTTTAATAAGAAAAAATAGGATATTCTATAAAAATGTAAGGCAAGGAAATATAGTTTATTTTATTTCATAAGTCACATATATTTGGAATTTATTTGTATTTGTATTCATGTATTTAGAATACTTTAACATTTTTTATGTAATGGAGAGAAAATTAAATACAATGAGTACCTTTGTTGATACCAGTGAAGCTATCATTTGTTGGATATTTCTAGGTTTCTGATGTTTTACTTACATTAAATATATTAATTGGTAATTCTTATATTTGTCTGTCATATGTTTTGTTATCCCTATTTAGTAGATGGAGATATTACAAATAAGGTCAGTTCTATGTAACAGCAAATATTTTCATGCTGATTTCTTAGTGCCATTGTTTAATCTGGAAAACAAGAGTACTTTGTAGAGCTGTCATTTGACAGTGCCTCTGTAATCACACCTACAAAGAGGAATCTGGCTTCAGAAAAGACTGAATTTAGTATTTCTCCTGTCTTTCTCTTTGTTTAACTATTCTGTCTTAACAATCATATAGTGTGGGTGCTACTTACCTCCAGCTACTTGGAGGAACAAATTAGTCACAGGAAAAAGTGAAACAAAACCAGTAAATTGCTTTGTTTTCCCAATAATTCACAGTAGGGACAACAGCTAAAAGATGTCACGTTTGTTTCTTTCATTCAACAATATAAGAATTTGAATAAGAAGTAAAGAAGAATATGGAATGAAGAAAGTTAAGCAGTCATTCCAAGTAAATATATTCTTGTTCAAAAATTAAAATTCTGCATTGAATACAGCTAGAAGATACTGCCATTTGAAGCACCATGGCTTATAATTTTATATGTAGTCTTAAGGATCCATACTACCTGGTTTTAAATTTTGCCTCAAAATTGTTCAAAAGTACTATTATACGACTCAACTCTGTATTTTCTCAGTAATAAATGTATACTTTTTTTTTTTTAAGATCTCAATACACTCTATAAAATTGAAAGGGAAATGTAAAGACATACTCTTCAGATAGATTGTCAATTTCTCATTGTATTCTCCACAGAGAGAGTCTTGCCTTTTCCTAAATTTCAGTAGCAGTAAAGCAATACATTTAGATTTAACTGAGATTAGTATTTTTCTCTTTGATTCTGCAAATATTATTTTGCAAGCAGTATTACTATTCTGATCCCTAGAGAGATGGGTCATTTTCAAAAGATGTATAACACTTAGTGCCTCATCTTTCTGCTTATGTGCACAACTAAGAGGAGGTTTGCAACAGCTAAATTGACATTTTTAAATCTTATAATGTGAGAGTTGTATTATGTGGGCAATTTTCCTGGCATTTTATATTAATATTGCATGCTATCACAATTCATTTTCACCAATTTAGAAGGTGTAGAAACATGCTGAACACTTCAGTAAAATGGTATAATGATTATATTTGCATACCATAAGAGTAGAAGCAAATAGTAAAAATATACAGCACCAGTACTTTATGAAGGGCAACTTTAATACAAATGACTACTTAGTAAAGTATTTTATTATCTTCAACTGGTAGAGAAATAGCTGCTTCATTGAGCTTGCTTTTGTGTCATACTGTAAAATTCATAAAGTAATATCCACTGAAGTTAGTAGAGGTTTGAGTAAATGACCATAAATACTGTTATATATTTTAACCAGAAACTGCACTGCTACATTATTAAGGAAATCTCTCCTTCTAAATTGTGTTCATTTAATTGAATTACTGGGCATTAACTTGATGTAAGCATACAGGAATTCATAACGTAATGTAAGCTATTTACTGAATCACATTTATTTTACTATGTAGATCCTTTTTCTATTCAGAAGTTTTAAAATAGCAGAGGGAGCAGAGAAATATGATTTTGTTTTTGTTTTTGTTTTTAACGTTTCATATTTTTAATAGAGATTGATGTTTAATACAAATTTAGGCCATGGTCACAGGTTGAAAATTAGACGAAAGGTCCATCTATTGTACGTACTTTCTTTAGGCATGAGATTTGGGAAAGTATAAAGATAAGTCATGTATACATCAAATAAGGTGATGTTTTTCTTCTTAGGCAGCTTTGAAAATCTATCATAAAGATGATTTAAAAGATTATATTTGACTTCTTGTGGTCAGGTTGCCATTTTGCATACTCGGGAATGTTCATGATCATTAATATTCAGTATTGAATAAAACATAATAAAATGCCAAGAATAACACAATTTTTGACTGCAGAGAAAACATGCTATGATGGAAAGCAAGTTAATATGATCATCAAAAAACCCGCTCTGGGCCTGCATTTGACAAGTTGTTAAAATGCAGAGTCTTGGTTATTTCATATCTCAAGTGGAGGGTAAAAGATCTCACATTGATATTGTAGCAAATAAGCTCCAAGTTGAAAGTGAGTAAGGTTTTCTGGAGATGAAATTATAATGAAATTAGATGAAAAATTGTGGCTATGGGATAGTTTATGGAAACAAAGTAAACGTGGGTACCTTTTTGGTGGGGGGAAATAGTCTTGCTTTGTCACCCAGACTGGAGTGCAGTGGCGCAATCTTGAATCACTGTAACTTCCACCTCCTGGGTTCAAATGATTCTCTTGCCTCAGCCTCCTGAGTGGCTGGGATTACAAGCATGTGCCACCACTCCTGGCTATTTTTGTACTTTTAGTAGAGATGGGGTTTCATCATGTTGGCCAGGCTGGTCTCGAACTCCTGACCTCAGGTAGTCTGCCTGCCTTGGTCTCCCAGTCAGGAAAGATTACAGTCCTGAGTCACCTCACCCAGCCCATGTGGGTGCCATTTTGGCAGGCAGTCCAAAATAAAGGTGTGTAACATGTGCCAATTATGTACAATTTTGTGACAAAATAATTGGTGATTCAAGAAAAGAAAGAAAATGAATTAATAAATGTCCTTTGTATTGATAAATATATATATTGTCTATATTGCTAGGAAGTTTTCTCAATAAATTTGAGAGTTGGGGTTAGGGTTGGAACAAAACAAAACAAACAGGGGTTAAGAAACACTTAAGAATTAAGGCAAGAGAGAGAAAAGGGAGAAATAATAATGGTGAAATAACCAAAACAAAAAAAAATAAATAAAGTAGGTTATTATTCTGTTGTCTACATAGTCTTCCTAAATGATATAAGAAATCGTAATTTACAATATATATGCCAAACTCAACGATGACTAAATAAAACTTGTTTCTCCATCTTGAAAATGTCTTCCTTTTTTTCTAATGTAATTACTAAAAATAAAATCTTGGAGTCTTATTTAATTAATATTTCCTATGCACATATTTCCTATTAGTTGCCAAGTCAATTTCATCTGCCATATTTTCTTAATGCAATATGAAGTTTCAATACCTATTATCATTGAGGCAGTTCATATCCTTATAATAACTCTTCGGAAGCATTAGATAGTCTGCTTTATATACAATTTTCCCAAATTTGTTCTCTACGCTATAACCAGAGTTATCATTACTATCTAATATATACATTTTATCATGGCATTATTTAGTTAAATCTTCAGTGACTTTTTATACTGCACAGTTGAGGATGGAGGACAAGTTTTATCAGCTTAGTATCATGCATCTTGACACAACTCTACATCCATTCCATGTACCTTATATGTCAAACACATAGAAAAACATTTATTTTGAAAAGAAAACACATATTTTTAAAATATGTACATTAATATGAATGTTTACATTTTTGGCTTAAAAAATAGCCACAGAGAGAAATAGGGATAACACATGGAAAAAATGATTATCTCTATTTACTCTTATTTCTGTCTGGAAAGCTCTATGCCACAGGTGTTATTTGGAAAACATCTTGTCATTTTCCAAAAATGAATTCAAATGTTCTTGTACTCTATAAAGTTTTACCTTCCACCTTAAAACAGAGGTAAACATTTCCTTCACCTTCCTAGCTCTTTCAGTACTGTGTAATAACAATTTTAAAAGTGTTTCATAATTTGCTTACACATTTGTTTTCAAAACTACTTTCAAAGAACACAATTCAGGGTTGGGATCTTCTTTGTTCGTTCTTTTGTTTTGGAATTTAACAATTACTGGAACATAGTTCTGGGTCATTAAATGATGGTTAATGAATCAACAATGTAAATAGAATGAAAAGAGAACAGAATTTTGCAATTACTGTAAGAAGTAAAAGGCAATAGAAAAACTGATTTTCTAGGAAAATTTTCTTGTGAGGCTCTTCTTCACAAAACATGATATAAAGGGTTTCAGGAAGTTTTGTATAATAGAGATGCTGTGAATTCTTAAAAATTAGGAAAAATGTCAAGAACATAGTTTTAGAAGTTTCGTATCTTGTAAACCAAGTTGCTCGAGAGCTTCAGATGAGAAGAAAGCCTAGTCTTATTTTGGATATTTCATTTAAACAAAAAGGAAATAACATTTTTGATTCTAGTTTTCACAGTAAGAATTGAGTGAACAAATCCCCTGAAGAAAATTATAAAACGTGTATATAATACAATGAGCAACTATCTGAAGGTACTGAAGGGTGAATAGAAGTAGGCAGGTTCTATAGCAGAGATTTTGCCTACCTGTAAAAGGGTAGGTAGGCAGAGTAAATTACTGTCACTGTGGGTTTTAGACTACATCTAAGGACAGACAGTACAAGCAGTGCTCACAGTTGTGACAGGGACAAACATGGAAAAGGACAGTGTTTTTTTATGTAAAGAGTTTTAAAAGTGAAGGAAACCAGGATTTGTTAAAAGGAATGGGGAAAAAAAGGGAAAGAGCCAAAGAGGGGTCTCAAAACTTTACCTTCCCACATGCCCAACTAATACCTTAACCACACATGTGCACAAAAGACTCAAGACAACTCTTGTAATGACAAATGTAGGAAATTATATAGGAGCTACCGCCCAAGTAAAAAAAGGTTTGCAGTTCAATCCCACCAAAAACACAAAAAAATCTGCTATAACAAGAGAAACAACACTTAGAGAGAAATGATGAAATTTAGAATCTCTAAAATTTAACATTTATAATAGCTATAATGTAATGCCAAAATTACTAAACATGCAAAAATCCAAGAACCCATAGCAAACATTCAAGAGAAAGGAAAATCAGTAGTTTCGATCCTAAAATAAAGATGTGTTAGAACTAACAGAAAAAAATTCTAAAAGTGGCTATTATAACTATCATCAAAGAAAAAAATAAAAATAGTATGTAAAGATTATCTTACATGTATGTTTTACAAAATAGACAAAAATAGATTTTTAATATAAAAAGTTCTCAGCAGAGTAATAGGAAATCTCTGCGTGAGAAGGAGAAGTTCTGTATATAAAAAAAAATGTAGTTTCTGAAATTTGAAAAGAAAAAATCCCTGGGTGGACTTAAGAGCTTAATGCACATGCCAGAGTAGAAAGAAAGTGAATTTTCAGGTGTACCAACAGAGTTTACCCAAGGTGAAGAACAGAAACAATAAATATTGAAAAAAAATGCACTTATCTCAGGCAATTATTAGATGTTATTCAAATGTCCAACATATATATAATTTTAGTAACAGAGTGGAGAAACTATAGGACAGAAAAAAAATATCTATAAACATATAAACTGGACTTTCCTAAATTTAATGCAACAAATTTTCAGACAGAAGTTAGTCAAACATGAAGTGATCTATACACAAAGGAATTCATACTGAGAAACATAAATTATTAGGAAGCAGTTGTCTCTTGAAATCTGCAAAAGACAATTGCCATATTACATACATGGTAATAAGAATGCAATTAAGAGTTGACTTTTACACCGGAAACCCTGAAAGACAGAAGAAAATAAACACATATTTAAAGTGCATCCCAAACTGGGCAACATGGCAATACCCATATCCACTAAAAATATAAAAAAATTAGCTGGCGTGGTGGTACACGGCTTTAGTCCCAGCTACTAAGGAGGCTGAGTTGGGAAACTCGCCTGAACCCAAAAGGTCAAGGCTGCATTGAGCCAAGATCAAGCCACTGCACTCCAGCCTGAGAAAGTGGAGTGATACCCGGTCTCAAACAAATAAGTGCATATTGTTTTTTTAAAGTCAACCTCAAATTCTACGCAGAATAAATACCTTTCTGTAACCAAGAACTGATAGAGATATTTTAAAATAAGCTAAAGGCATTTATCTCTAATGGACCTGCATTACAAAAAAGTCAAAAAGAAGTTCTTCAAGCTAAAGGGAAATTGTCCTAGGTCAACACTCATATGTATCTTCAGTAAAGAAAGACTAGCATTGTAAATGCTAACTATCTAGTAAATGCAAAATACTATTTTCCCTTGTTCTTATTTTATCTAAATTTCTTTAAAAACATGATTGTATAAAACAATGTAACATTAGAGTATCACACAGAGTATTTTCACTGCCGTAAAAAAAATATCTGTCCTCTGCCTATTCACCCCTTCCACAACCCTGATCTCTTGACAACTACTGATCTTTTTACTGTCTCCATAGTTTTGCCTTTTCTAGAATGCCATATATTTGGTTTCTGTATTTTTTTAACTTTTAGGTTCAGAAGTACACGTGCAGGTTCGTCACACAGGTAAACTTGTGTCACAGGGGTTAGTTGTACAGATTATTTCATCACCCAGGTACACTTTATTATATATTGGTTCAAACTTATAGAATATACAACACTAAGAGTGAACCCTAAAGTAAACTATGGAATTTGGGTGATTATGATGTGTCAATTGCAACGACTGTACCACTCTGGTGGAGAATACTGATAATCAGGAGACACTAGGCATGTATGGGACTAGGGGATAAACGGGAAATATCTTTTCTCTCATTTTACTGTGAGCCTAAAACTGCTCTAAAAAATAGTCTTAAAAATTTGAAAGTATAATATGTAATGGTTATATTCTCAGAGAGTGTATAGATAGTACACCTATATACAACAGAGGGTGAGTAAGGAGAGCATATGCATATCTTTTTATTAATCATATTGATATTTGTAACATTTGTATTGTTATTCTGAGACTATTATGTATATAACAAGAAATAAAACAACTGAGCATTTCTGAAAAAAAAGCCAATATAACATTATCTTACAAGATTTATAATGAAGGTATGTGTGATACATTTAAGAATTATAACAAAGAATGAGAGATATAGTTGTAAGATTTTAATGTTTTCATATATATTGTCATGAAATATTGCATTAACTATAACTATAAAAAATCAAGGATGTAAATTGTAATTTATATCCAACCAACCAAGGGCAACCAAGTAGTATATAAAAAATAAAGTGGCTGACTTAAACCAACCATGTGAATAATTACATTAGACATTAACAAATGAGACAGCCTGATTAAAAGGCAGAAATCGTCAGAATATTGAAAACCAAACCAAACCAACCAAACAAACAATAAAAAAAACACCCACTGTACTGTGGGAAAATAAATCTTTCCTGGATTTCAATTTTGTAGTTGTTCTGTAAAACCACAGTCTCTGGAGCTATGGAATCTAATATATTATAATACATTATAATATAGTATGAAGTTATAGAGTTTAGCTCTCACCGTTTCCAAGAACATTTTCTTACACCATAAAAGTTAGATCTGTAGCCATTTGTTTCCCTAAGGAAGCCAATTGTTCAGATTTAAAAAAGATAATACAAGTTTCTTTTATGTTCCCAAGAGCCAATCAATTATATTGTAGGATGTTATATAACAATAACATTAACATCAAAGGTGGACAAATAGTCCTGTTAGAAAGCTGAAGAATTTTCTTCCCAGGTTTTTACATTAAAAAAAAAAAAAAAAGTGCAACCCAGACCCTTGAAGGTTTGAAGCTAAAGACAAGTCTTTATCTGACTCCCAAGGAGATGTATTTTTATGACAAAGGTAAAAATTAAGGAGTCTTCCCATTGCTTCTCCAAAAAGACTCTCTTAAAGGAATGGGGAAAAGTGAATAGTCTCTGCCATTTATAAGCACTGAAAACACTTTTTTTTCCTTCCTGTATCCCTTGCCTATTGAGTGAAAGCTGGTATTCCCTAAGATATTTCTACATGTGACTCTCACCACATCGCTCTATGGTGATGCTGACTGGGAGGAGCAGGGGTGAGAACCAGCACTGAACTGTTACCATAGTTGTTCATTAAATAATATTAAGTTGTTTCTCCCCAACCCAACCATGTAGTGGCCATCCATCTATAAATATCTGTGTATACAGTGTAACATTTCAAACCCTTCACAGTTTATAACAACATATTTATTTATATTCTTAGAATATATATAGTTTCTACAAAAATGTATTTTAAATGTAAAGACATATATAGGTCTATTTGAAAGACTGAAAGTAAATAGAAGGAGAAAGATATACCATGAAAATGGAAACATAAAATGTCTGAAGTGGCTATATTAATATTTTAAAAGGACAATTTCAAAAGAAATGTATTACCAGAGATATGACACTTCATGATTATAGCAGGATCAATGCATCAGGAAAATATAACAGATATACAAGAGTATTGGTTTCAAATATTAGCTTTAATACTCATCTAGGTATGCCTTTTGTAGGCTGATGTAACATTGTTGAACATCAGTTTTCTAATGTGTAAAATAGTGATAACAGTAGAACAAAGTTACTTGGAGAGGCAAATATAATTATGTATTTAAGACATCTGTTTTCTTCTTTTAAGAATATTATGTGGAAAAAGAAGTAAAATAACTTCAGTGGTAATGTCACATTACATGAAATTAAAATAGCCTCTCTAAGTTACAAGTAAAGAAAAAAATAAAAAGGGTCACAGGAAGAAATTTTAAAATTGTATGTACTGTATCTATTAAAAGGAAGTTATATTAAAAAAAGGAAATAAACCAGAAGTGTATGTCTAGAGATAGTACTACCTTCAAGCCTAAGATTTTTTGCAGTCTTTTAATATTCTCATCTATCCATACTGCATAAGAATATTTTTTGTGTCTATTTTTTCTCCAATGAAAAGTCAATTCCAGAATTCACTAAGTAGCCCCATTTTCATGATTTTTCAGATCATAATGGTATTATCACGTTGCTGTATGGTCTGTAAGAACTAGCCTGCTAACACCTTTGCTGGTATTACTAACTTCACTTTCTTTCTCCATGGTCGTCTATGAATCAACTTTTTAATCTTTTTGTTTACTTAGCTACTAGAGGAAACTGCTTTTTCCTTAAATATGAGCAAAGATTTATGCTCTTCAATTAATCTCTCCAAAGATATAATTTTCCTGCTCTAGCAATAGCATGTAAATTAACCTCCAGTTATAGGTTCATAGTGTCTCCTCAAAGAGGAATCACATACTCATTACTTTTTCTCTGAATCTCTGCAGATTTAGGAAATTCAGAAACACAGACATCATTCATGGAATGGGGATTCAAATCTCACCCCACCTCTCTTGCCCTTTATGTACTGCACTGCAGTGGTTTCACAGACAGGATTAGGTCAAAATTCAAAAATAATAAAATGTATACAAATGTGACTATTTCCAACAAATAAATAGAAATGAGAAAATGTATAGTCATTTAAATTTTCCATAAAACACGTGGTCAAAGAAATACTTATATAAAAATTAAATGAAAGAAAATCATAAAGCATGTTTATGTTTCCTTTAGGAAAGGAAACAAGGTTTTTCAGAAAGAGAAAAATAGTTTGTGTGTATGTGTGTATATAATGATATAACCACTACACTATGATTATGGATTCCGTTTTATATAATTAAAAATTGCATTTAATTATGCCTCAATATAATTTTGAAGTTACTGAAATGCAACATTATAAGAATGTAGTCAGTAGAGTGAAGAAAGTGTTTCAGTAGAGGCAAAGCTGATTTCTAGAATATAGATGGTTATTAAAATAGTTTGATTTTGTAATGTTTAGTAATTATTATCTTTCATAAAATTCATACAAACCTGCATACTCATATATATCCTGTATGTGATTATTCAAAAGCTTTTTTTTTTCCAAAACATTAGTTAAAAGGAAACATTTTATATCAACATTTGTGGTATACATGTTTTTTAACTATGGTAAAACATGTATACCACACATGTTGTGTGGAAAATCTAGTGGAAAGACTGAATTTTGTTTGCCTGCAGAAATATTTTCATGATTTCTTATCCTTTTTGGAACATTTCAGTCTTTCACAAAATGAATATGTGATTTCATTAAATGTGGCACTGAAAGCTAAATATTTGTGTTTTCAGAAAATATATTTTTTGAATATACATATTTGCAATGATAACATATCATTCTGAAATTCTTAAAGGAAAATATAAAGAAAATATAACCTTGATAGGCTACATGATTAGGTTTTCATGCTGATAAACACATAATTTGTATAAGGTTTTGTATTCGATGCAAACTTTGAAGAGAGGTCACAATATTACACAAGATGAGATCATGATATGCCTTTTAGGAGAGAAAGAAAAAAGAAACATGAAGTGAGTTGATAAGAAGTGAACTGGAACTGGTCATTTAAGAAACTTGTAGGTAAACCTGAAGATATTAGTTTAGTAAAACGGTTACTTCCAATTTTTTCCATTATGATAAAAATTCTTACATCTTAAAAACTTTTCAACATCTGCATTTAGGATAAGTAAGAGAGACCTGAAGCAGCAAAAGAAAAAAAAATAGCATGTACTCAAATTGTGGGCTTAATACTATGAGGTTTGCAATAAAGTTATTTAGAAATGGTATGTGAAAGATACAAATTAAAATGTGTCCGTAAATTCTTATTTTAATAAAATAAGAACGTAATTCTTATTTTATTAAATATAGTAAAGAAGAAACAACAGATTCTAAACGTCGAAGGACGCATTACAAGACATTTTGTAAAATAATCTGTTTCTCCCACAAAGCATGAATTCGTATGTAACATTCAGAAAGGAATCGTTAACTATTTTTGCTTTAGAAAAACATTGGAAATGATGATAGTATGATCACTTCCAATGTTTAAAACTTAAACATCTTGTTAACATAAACTTCTTTGAAAATTATCTACTTCACAAATAAAGTGCTGTATTTATAATGTTCTATAATGCAACCTTGTTTTTAATTCTTAGGTATCACAACAGTTTGAGAAACATTGAACTTAAGAGTCATGAACAACAAAATAAAAAAACATGATACTTAAAATTTCTGGACATTCAAACATTTTTGTAACTAGTTAAATCCCTAGCATGACTGGGAGTTTGTTAGGCCTGAAGAATTACCACCTGGCTGCATTTCTATGTTAGTATTTCATTTTCATAATCTCATTATAAACTAATAATGTTGATTCTGCGGGTCACTATTAATGCTATAACATAGTAGCATAGTAGGAACAAGCTAGGTTATTAAGTGAGCAAGAAATTCAATGGACTTATAATGCATTTTTACTGCATAACATCATCTAAATACTTACCGGGAAAAAGATCTAATGGGATGAGATGAGTAGCCATAAAAAGCGGTGAACTATGAGGGTGACCTTTGTATTTGTTAAAAATTACTAATATGATGTTATTTGTGTGAGGAGATAGTAGTTTATTTAAATTGATACGTCACAATACAAAATAAGTAAACAGCATGGGTCCCATCAGGATGTTAGGAAAAAATGGGAAGGCTTGGCATTGACTATTA
The DNA here is from genome assembly GCF_047675955.1 of Chlorocebus sabaeus. NCBI lineage: Eukaryota > Metazoa > Chordata > Mammalia > Primates > Cercopithecidae > Chlorocebus > Chlorocebus sabaeus. The sequence continues at coordinate 64,964,389 of NC_132920.1, read as the reverse complement.
GAGTCTGGTGATCAGATAGTGATTTTTGAATGAGAAGGTCAGTGAAAGAACACTCTCAGGTCCAGAGAAAGGAAAGAGGAATACAAAACTCTTTGGGATGTTAGGTAAAATCAGTGGTTCTCAGCCCTGGCTATACATTAGAAATATGGTGCCTTAATAAGTACTATGTCTTCTCACCAGATAATTTATTTCAATTGTTATATCATGAGACTTATGCATTTATTTGTTTTAACACCTCTGATCCTTCTAATATGACACCACAGCTGAAAACTCATAGGTTAATGATTCTCGACCTTTAATGCATACCAGAATTATCCAATGGACTTGTTAAGACATACAGTGCTTGACCCTCTCCCCAGTTACTGATTCAGTCAGCCTAGGATGAGGCTAGAGATTTTGCTTTTCTAATAAGTTTCCAGGTGATGGTGATACTGCCAACCTCAAAGACCACACTCTGAGAACTACTGCCATATGTTAAAACAAGAAAAACAAAATAGTTCCTTGGTAATTTAGGTGACCAGTGTTTAAACCACATACTTTTATATATGTCATGTCACATCTGCAATTGTATAAATTTAAAGAAAATGAATTTATGAATGTTGTCACCTTTAAATAATTATATCCTAATAAAACAACTAAGACCAATGGAATTAGTAGCATTTGTGAAACTATATCTTTGTAATACAAAAATGGGCTTTAATTTTCATAATCTTATTCAAAGAGAATAGATGTTTTTCCTGAAAAGATGTCATGATATGCCAGCAATCGGAGTTTTAAAATTCAGCATTTTAACTTAACTTTTGTTTATCTGTTTGAAATTATCAAGCCTGAACTGAAATCCATTCCTGTTAAACTTGCCCCAAAAATTTAGTTTTAAAGTTTCAAAAATACTTTGTATATTTGTCATTATATTTTATACATAAATTAGGACCTTGAAGTATATTTAATTAAAGGAAATTAAATATCCATATAAATATTTACTTATTGTTTATAGCTACACAAAAAAGCAGAAAAAGTCATGATGTTCTTCAGCTTCTTTGGTTTGAAAAAATAAAATGAATACTGGGTTTGTCTGTTTTTTGTACTACATTAAAATTGCTAATTGATTTTAGAATATTGTCACTTAAAAATTAGCATTGAATATAGTGCAAAATACTGTATTAAAAATGAGTAATATGCTTTAGGAGATACAAATTAATATTAATGAAAGTCATTTTGCTTTTAAATTGTCTTGAAATGCAAGCTACACATTTTCTGAAAGTCATTAAAGGTATAGAATAGAAATCAAAAATCTTCAAAAATCTTACAGTGCAATTTGCTTAATTCTAATTGTACTGCTATGTTTCAAAGATAGTTTTTTTTTTGTGCCTCACAATGTAATTTACACTTATAAACACAATAAAATGTAATTTTTTTTTGACTTTTGAAAGAAAACATGTTTCATTTCAATGGGAAAATAGCAGGTATGTGAATAATGATGTGGTATAGTCCTAGATAAAACAGTTGATTATCTGGTAAATTGTCTCAAGTTCGTAAGATTTTCACAGCACAATGTGTCTGGGAGGCTAGAGGATTTATGTTAGTGCATGATTTTGGATAGCGAACACTAATGCTAATAGGTAACATACAGTATTGTCTGGGGAATGTCAGCACCAGGCTGTAAATGAAAAGCTGACTATAAATGCCAAGTAGGTAACTAGGGACTGCAATATAGCAAAAAATAAGGTCATTACCCAATCTGATACTTATACCAATACCAAGGTCAAGATGAACTGTGACTCCAAGTCAGAAAGCATATAAGGTACTCTGCAATTTGATCCAGGACAGTGTAATTTAGAGATCAATCATCAACTCACAAACCAAGAAGTACAGAAAGGTCAAACAGAACACAATGAATAAATGTTATTTATTATCTGGGTAGTTTATTGCTTCAGATTTGGCTGTTTCTTTCTTAATATTGTATGTAAACAAAATTCATATTTTAAGTGGAATAATGAAAATGAAAACAAATAATGCATATTATGGCCTGTTGATAAATTTAGAATGAAAAAGTAAATAAGAAGGACCACTTTGTTTTTAAATAGTTTTTCTAAAAGTTAATTTGCTCTTTGATCTATTTGCCTAGCATTTACTTACAAGGTACCAACTATATTATCAGGCACACAGTGGTTTGTAATTTGTAGTGGCTCATCAACTAATTTAAAAAATTCAAATGTTTTCAATATTATGTTGCCTTGTTCCTCAACCTTCAAACTAAGGCTTACTTGAACAGTTCTCAAACTCTTAAGAAATTCAGCTATTAAGTTCTCAAGTAAATAAATGCTTGCCACTTCCCCAAAATTATTCCTTTTGGCATGTAATTTCAATTATAGACTTCCCAGATACAAAACTTCATTTATTCTTACCATTCCAATGATTCTTGAATCCCAACTCCTGCATTTCTGACTACTATTTATTACTCAAGTGTGAGTATTTTGAGAGAGGAATAATTCAGTACTTCCCTAAGGTATCTCATTTCATCTTTGGATATTGGAGTGAATATCTGTTGTCGTATTAATTTCATCTTTTTATTCCACCTTTCTAATCAAATTCCTTGAGTAATTAAAAACAAGACCAACTAATACTTCCTCTTGTCAGCTTTCACATGTCTTTATTTATTTATTTTTGAGACAGAATCTGGCTCTGTTGCCCAGGCTGGAGTGTTGTGAGCGTTCTCAACTCACTGCAAGCTCCACTTCCCAGGTTGACGCTATTCTCCTGCCTCGGCCTCCCAGATAGCTGGGACTGCAGGCGCCCGCCACCACGCCCGGCTAATTTTTTGTATTTTTGACAATTTTTTTGTATTTTGACGGGGTTTGACCGTGTTAGCCAGGATGGTCTTGATCCCCTGAACTCGTGAACTGCCCACCTCGACCTCCCAAAGTGCTGGGATAACAGGTGTGTAAATAGTTCTTAATTGGTTACAATTAAATCTAAAGTATCTTCTCTATATCGACTGGGAGAAGGCATATCAATAATATTCAATCTAGTTTTTATGTAAAACAGAATTCCAACAGATAATTGGATAATCACACATCATTGTCACTACATCTTACTTTGTCAGTCTTTTCATCTTTGTCATGAAGCGTTGATCAATTTGTTCCAGTTTTGTTCTTGAAACCTATGTCATCTCTTGTCTTTTGCCGTTGGTAAAACAAGTTATTGAGAATTACCCAAACCTCTGATTTGCAGCAGTCCAGAGATATGTTGGTATACAATATTTTTATGTTTTCTAATAAAGACCCATTTTGCTTAATTTAATGGAAAGTGTACTCTATTTCATGCCCATCCCACATATTTAAACATATTTCAAAATACTTATACTCTCACATTTAATTTGAGTATTTCCCATTATCCTGGAAATTCCATCAGTTATATTAGCTGAATCTATTGTTTTGAGTCAAAATTATTTATTATTCAGTGTTAATCTCCATTTTGTTTAACCCCAATACTGTGCCATTTCATCTACTTTTTTAGGTATTTAATATTTCTTTAGTAAAGTTTGTCTTAATGTACTACCTCTTTCTTTTTAATTATTCTATTTGAAACAGCAATACAAATATGTGCCAGATATTAGATAATGTGATTTCCTTAGTCCCTGCTATTTATCAAAGAATGAATCTCAATATATAATCTTGATGACATTTTTATTTTATTCATAAATGTAGATGTCAAAATACTGTTGCCACTAGAACACCTTTTAAGATTACACTCTCTTTATTATTTTTCATAGGTGTCTGATCTATTCAAAGCATTTATTGTATATTCATAAAGCACTAAGACCTATGTCACATACAATTTATAAATATAGATTATAAGGTGTTTGAATTTGGTGAATGCACATTTTTCTCTCACATCTAACTACAGATATATGTGTGTGTGTATATATATTCTTTACTGGTATTGTATTTTATTTGAAATACATAATCTTTATTTCTTGTTTGTTCTATGCAATATTTAGATTAAACATTTACTTTGTAATTGGTTTAGCTGGATGGTGTTTCTGAAAATACCAAGACATAAATATGGACTCTGCTATTCTTTGCATATATGAAAAAACTGTCATTGTTTTTTAAACTTTATAATTTCCTTACAGATTTCAATTTTAGCTTCCTTTGGTTTATAGGAATTTTGCCTTTAGCACTTCCTCCAGTTAGAACTGAATAGAAGTATAAATGTTTCATCACTCTTCAGCTTAAGGAGTGAAATGATATTGATGAAATTTAAACAAAATTTATTTGTAATGTTGTAAACACCATTTAGTGGCTGTTCTACCAGAGTCTAATTACTACATAAGAAAAAGCTGCTCAGAATCCTAAAAATGTATTTGACTTCTTGGGAGTTATATTTATAAGTTGTCAAAACTAGCATTTAGCTTCCATTTATAGTATCTCTTCTGGTCCAAAAGATAAGCCAATTTACTGCTGGTACATATTGTCATTTATCCTCTACAACCAGAAAACATTCTGGCAGTGAGAGCTTTACTAGACGAAATGGGAGTTTAGTTTCAGCTTGACTAGTTCAAAGCGTACTCAAGTACTTTAAATCTTCATTTATAAGTCATTCTTTCTCATATTAAGAGAAACAGAATCTCAGCTGGATTCATCTCAAGCACAGAATTTGCTTCTAAAACCCTGAAGCTACAGCAGTGACATCTCCAAAGTTACAAATATCTGTGCGCTAACCCTTTTACTCAAAGAAAATGCATTTACTGATTCCAATATATTCTTTTTATTTCTCTAAACAGAGGCAATTCTATCCAGTTATATATCCTGACTACTGCAATGGAAAAGAAAAGCTTTCTTATATTGTGCCTCTTCCTTAGAATCTCTTTTTCATTTCCTTTTATCTGCATTTTACAAAAGAGTGTTACCTCCCAGATAAGTGTCCCTACATATTGGTAGGACATTTTGAGATATGAGGATCCTATTTAAAAGTGGAAATTAAAAACAAAAACAAAAATACGTGCTTGTGTTAGTTAACATCACACAGAAACAATATAATATTTTACAGGAAAGAATTGTTAAGCATGAGCATGATGTAGTACATCTAGAAATTATTCACCATGTATAACAGAAATTTTTACCCATTGAACAACAACTCCCTATTTTCCCTTCTCCCCAGTATCTGGTAATCAATATTCTACTTTGTTTTTTAAATTTTAGGTACTTTCTATTAGTAGAATCACTCAACATGGGTCTTTTGTGGCTGACTTATTTTGCTTAGCATAATGTCCTTCAAGTTTATCCATGTTGTTGGGTATAGCAAGACTTCTTCTTCAAGACTGAATAATCGTACGTATGTACCACACTTGGTTTCACCATTCACCATCCTTTTATCATCACTAGACATTAGGTGGTTTCCCTATCTTGCCTATTGTGAATAATACTGAAATGAACTTGAGAGCACAGCTATTTCATCGAGATTCTGATTTCAATTATTTTGGATGGATACACAGAAGTGAGATTTCTGGATCATATAGTAGCACTGTTTTTACTATTTTGAGAGTAGTTTCTGTACTATTTTCCATAGTGACTACACAATTTCACATATCCACCAACAGTATATGACGATTCCAATTTCACTACATCCTCACCAACACTTGTTATCTTGTGTTTTTGATCATAGACATCCTAACAGCTGTCGACTAATTACTCATAGTGGTTTTGATTTTCATTTCCCTGATGATTTGGGATGTTCAGCATTTTTTCATATACATATTGGCCATCAGTATTTCTTCTTTGGAGAAGTGTTTATTCAGATTCTCTGCCAATTTATAAATCAGATTATTTGGGATTTTGTTTGTTTTTGAATTGTAGGAATACCTTATATATTTTGTATACTATTAACCTTTTATCAGATATATGCTTTGCAAATATTATTTTTCCATTCTATTGTCTTTTCATGATGTTGATCATTTCCTTTTCTATGTAGAAGCTTTTTACTTTAATGTAGTCATAATTCTTTATATTTGCTATCATTTTGGCTGTTCTTTTGGCATCATATCAAGAAATTGTTGATAGGACCAATGTCAAGGAGCTTTTTCTCATAATTTTTTTTCTAAGAGTTTTAAAGTTTCAAGAACTTACAATGAAGTTTTTCACCCAGTTTGAATTGATTTTGGTGTAGGGTGTAAAATAAGGGTCCAGTTTCATTATTTTGCATGTAAATATCCAGTTTTCTCAATAGCATTTGTTGAAGAAACTATTCATTCCTCATTGTGTAGTCTTGGCATGCTTGTTAAAGTTCAGTTGACCAAATATGCATGAGTTTATTTCTGGGCTGTCTATTCTGTTTGATTGCTCTATATGTCTATTTTTATGCTAACCACAATACTAGCAAAAATTATTTTAATTGTCATAGCTTTGTAACATCTGAATTCTGAAAGTGTGATATCTCCAGCTTATTCTTTTTCAACATTGTTTCATCTATGAGCGTTCTTTTATAGTATCATATAAATTTTACAATTTTTTTTCTATTTCTGTAAAAACTGACAGTGGAATTTTGACAGGGATTGCACTGAATCCGTAGATCACTCTGTGTATTGTGAACATTTTTACAATATTAATTATTCTAAACCGTGAAATCAAGATGTCTTTCCATGTATTTATGTCTTTTAAAATATATTTCATCGTATTTTTGTAGTTTTAGTGTACAAGTCTTTAACCTCCGTGGTTATATTTATTCCTGAGAATTTTATTAGTTTAATATTATTATAAATTATGCCTTTAATTTCATTATTAGTTTGTTTATATATAAAAACATAACTGATTTTTAAGTATGTATGTAATTTATCAATTAAAAAACTAAATTTTTGAAAACCATGATTTTCGTATGTTGATTATGTGTACTGAAATTTTACCGAATTTGTTTATCATTTCTAACAGATTTTTGTGGAGTCTTTAGGGTTTTCTACTTATGAGACCCTGTCATCTCCAAACAGATACACGTTTAATTCTTCCTTTCTGATTGGGATGGCATTTATTTTATTTTTTTGTCTAATTATTCTGGCTAGAACATTCAGTACTATGTTGAATGGAAGTGGTGAGAGTGAGATTATCATCCTGTTTCTGATCATAGAGGAAAAGTTTTAAGTTTTTTGCCCTTGAATATTATGTTAGCCGTGAGTTTTTCATATATAGTCTTTATCATGTTGACTTAAATTTCATGCATGCATAGTTTTTGAGAAATTTTGCCATGAGAGCATGCTGAATTTAGTCAAATGCTTTTCCTGCATCCAATGAAATGATCATGTGATGTTTATCCTTCATTCTGTTAGCAAAAGGAATCAATGTTAATTATTCTTTGTCTGGTAGAGTTCACCAGTGAAGCTATCTGGTACTGGGCTCTTCTTCATTGGAAGGATAAAAATATACTTTATTGATAAGTAAAATTTGTATATATTCATTGTGCCCAACATGGTGCTTTAATGTAGTTATATATATTGGTAGAATGGCTAAATGAAGTTATTTAAGATACACGTTACCTCATGTACTTAACTTTTTTTTTTTTTTCCTGGTGACAACATTTAAAATCTCCTAGCAACTTTCAACATTTAAATTCTCTTAGCAACTTTCAATCATATGATATATTGTTATTAACTGTAGTCACCATGTTGTATAATAGATGTCTTGAACTTATTCTTCTTGTCTAACTGAAATTTTGTGTCCTTTGACTAATATCTTCCCAGTCCCTCAATACCACGGCCTCTGGTTACCACCCTTTTACTGTTTACTTCTGCAGGTTTTGCTTTTTAGGAAATTTTTGATTACTGATTGAACCTTTTTCTTTGTTATTGGCCTAATCAGACCATCTCTTTTTTCATGATAAATCTTAGTAGGTTGTGTGTTTCTAAGAATTTATACATTTATTTTAGGTAATCCAATCTTTTTGTGCAGAATTGCCAATAGCAGTCTCATATAATTATTTGTATTTCTGTAGCATCAGTTGTAATACCTCCTATTTTTTTTTCTTCTGAGTATTCTGCCTTCTCAATTCATGTACCTAGAGCTTTGCCAGTTTTATCTTTTCAGAAAACCAACTCTTTAGTTTGTTGACATTTTTTCTTGTTTGTCTAGGCTATTTATGTTCACATCTTAGTTATTTATTTCCTTCAGCTAATTTTGTGCTTAGTTTGTTATTCCTTTTCCAGCTTCTTGAGATATAGAGTTAATTGTTTAAGGTCTTTCTTCTTTTATAGTATAGGCATTTATAACTATAAACTTCCCTCAATATTGCTTTTGCTGCACACCTTAAGTTTTTCTGTTGGTTTTACTTTTTTGAGAAAAAAATCTATTTTGAGATAGTTTCTAGTTTCCATTTTGATTTCTTTTTTGACCATTGTATGTTCAAGATTATATTATTTAATTATGAAATTTTTAAACATTTTTCAGTTTGTCTTGTTATTAATTTCTAGTTTCATTTCTTTGTGGTTGGAAATAATACTTGGTAAGACTTCAAGCTTCTTAAATTTAAGACTTGTATTGTGGCCTCAATTGTGATCTGTTCCAAAGATTATTCTGTGCATATTTCAAAACATACTTATTCTGCTGCTGTTGTATGAAATGTTTCATATATGTCTGTTAGGTCCCATTGGTCTATAGTATTGTTTTAGTCCTCAGTTTCCTTTTTTTTCTTTTTCTTCATTCGGATATCCCATTCATTATTTAAGTGGAGTATTAAAGTCTCCTGCTATTATTTTTTCTATCTATTTCTCCCTTCATATAAGTCATGTTTGCTTTATGTATCTACTTAGGTGCTCTGATGTTGGGTGTCTATATATTTGTAATTGTTTTATCTTCCTGATGAATTGACCAGTTGTCATTATATAATCTTCTTTCTTTCCTGTGAAAGTTATTACTTATGATGTTCAATATGTTTTCAAATATGTATACATCGTGAACTAACTAAATGAAACTTATCAACATATTTTTGTAACAGTTTGTTATTTAAGTATTTTTTGTCTCGTACAAGTATAGCTATCCTGCTCTCTATGGTTTGCAGTTTGCATGGGATGTCTTTCTCCATCTCTTGACTTTTAGCCTATGGTAGTCCTTAAAGCCAAGGTGAGTTTCTTATAGACAGCCATAGAGTTAGATCTTTGTTTTTAAGAATCTATTCAGACACTCTGTGTATTTTAATTGTGAAGTTTAATTCATTTATATTCAAAATAATTATTATAGGTGAGGACTTTTAATTAAAATTAAAAAGATTATATTCTATCTATTTTATAGTTATTTTGTCCCTATTTCCTTCCCTTGCCATCCTCTTTTATGGAATTATATTTGTTTTGTAGTGATATACTCTGATATATTTTATTTGTGTATATTTATAGATATATTTTTTATGGTTACCATGAGTCATGCATGTCTTATAGCAGTCAATTTTAAGCTGATGGCAACTTCAATTGAAACATTATAAGATTTCTACACTTTTACCTCCACACATATACTTTATCTTATTGATTTCACAGTTTCCCTATTTTATATCGTGTATACATTAACATATTTTTGTGGTTATGCTTAGTACTTTTGTCTTTTAACTTTAATGTTAGAATTATCTGCTATCATTATGGTATTACAGTATTATCTACATATTTACATTTACTCATTATATTTTATACTTTCATTTTGCTGTTTAGTATTTCGTTCTTTCAGAATTCCTTTTAGCATTTATTTTTAAATTTTTTTAAATTTTTTATTATACTTTAAGTTCTAGGGTACATATGCACAATGTACAGGTTTGTTACATATGTATATATGTGCCATGTTGGTGTGCTACACCCATTAACTCTTCATTTACATTAGGTATATCTCCTAATGCTGCCCCTTCCCCCTTCCCCCTCCCCACAATAGGACCCGGTGTGTGATGATCCCCTTCCTGTGTTTAAGTGATCTCATTGTTCAATTCCCACCTATGAGTAAGAACATGAGGTATTTGGTTTTCTGTTCTTGTGATAGTTTGCTGAGAATGATGGTTTCCAGCTACATCCATGTCCCTACAAAGGACACAAACTCATCCTTTTTTGTGGCAGCATGGTATTCCATGGTGTATATATGCCACATTTTCTTAATCCAGTCTGTCACTAATGGACATTTGGGTTGATTCCAGTCTTTGCTATTGTGAATAGTGCTGCAATAAACATACGTGTGCATGTGTCTTTATAGCAGCATGACTTATAATCCTTTGGGTATATCCCCAGTAATGGGATGGCTAGATCAAATGGTATTTCTAGTTCTAGATCCTTGAGGAATCGCCACATTGTTTTCCATAATGGTTGAACTAGTTTACAATCCCACCAACAATGTAAAAGTGTTCCTATTTCTCCACATCCTCTCCAGTACCTGTTGTTTCCTGATTTTTTAATGATTGCCATTCTAACTGGTGTGAGATGGTATCTCATTGTGGTTTTGATTTGCATTTCTCTGATGGCCAGTGATGATGAGCATTTTTTCATGAGTCTGTTGACTGTATGAATGCCTTCTTTTGAGAAGTGTCTGTTCATATCCTTTGCCCACTTTTTGATGGAGTTGTTTGTTTTTTTCTTGTAAATTTGATTGAATTCTTTATAGGTTCTGGAGATTAGCCCTTTGTCACATGAGTAGATTGCAAAAATTTTCTCCCATTCTGTAGGTGGCCTGTTCACTCTGATGTTAGTTTCTATTGCTGTGCAGAAGCTCTTTAGTTTAACTAGATCCCATTTGTCAATTTTGACTTTTGTTGTCATTGCTTTTGGTGTTTTAGACATGAAGTCCTTGCCTGTGCCTATGTCCTGAATGGTATTACTTAGGTTTTCTTCTAGGGTTTTTATGGTTTTAGGTCTAACATTTAAGTCTCTAATCCATCTTGAATTAATTTTCGTATAAGGAGTAAGGAAAGGATCCAGTTTCAGCTTTCTACTTATGACTAGCCAGTTTTCCCAGCACCATTTATTAAATAGGGAATCCTTTCCTCATTTCTTGTTTCTCTCAGGTTTGTCAAAGATCAGATGGCTGTAGATGTGTGGTATTATTTCTGAGGGCTCTGTTCTGTTCCATTGGCCTATATCTCTGTTTGGGTACTAGTGCCATGCTGTTTTGGTTACTGAACTCCCATTCAGAATAACTTCAAAGAGAATAAAATACCTAGGAATCCAACTTACAAGGGATGTAAAGGACCTCTTCAAGGAGAACTACAAACCACTGCTCAGTGAAATAAAAGAGGACACAAACAACTGGAAGAATATACCATGCTCATGGATAGGCAGAATCAATATTGTGAAAATGGCCATACTGCCCAAGGTAATTTATAGATTCAATACCATACTAATTAAACTACCAATGACTTTCTTCACAGAATTGGAAAAAAAAAAACACTGCTTTAAAGTTCATATGGAACCAAAAAAGACTCCGTATTGCCAAGACAATCCTAAGCCAAAAGAACAAAGCTGAAGGCATCACGCTACCTGGCTCCTTCTGGCATTTCTTATAAGGCAGGGCTACTATTGATGACCTCTCTCAGTGTTTGTCTGGGAAAGTGTTTTATTGCTCCTTCATTTATGAAGAACAGGTTTACTGGGGATAATATTCATGGTAGGCATTTTTTTTTTTTCTTTCAGCACTTTCAGTATGTCATTCTACTCCTTTTTTGCTTGCAAGGTTTCTACTGAGAAATCAACTGATAGTTTAATGAGGGTCCCTTTTATGTGATAAATCACTTATCTCTTACTAATTTTAAAATTATCTTTGGTGTTGACTTCTGATAATTTGATTATAATGCATCAGTGTATTAGGAGTTTGTAAATCTGAATTTGTTTGCTTCCAAACATTTGGGAAGTTGTTTGTTATTATTTCTTTAGATAAATTTTCTGTCTTTTTTTATTCCCTTTCTTTGACTCCTATAGTGTGTATATTGGTTCACTTGATGGTTTCTCAAAATAACCTTAGGCTTTCTTCACTCTTTTTCATTCTTTTTGTGACTTGTGACTACACAATTGCAAATGACCTGTGTTCAATAAGTAGTTACTTATTGAACTACTGCTCAGTAAGTAGTCAATTCAATCAGAAAGATAATTAGATATAAAACAAAAAATGTGTAGGATAAAGATGACTGTATGATATCATGGCAACTAAAAAATCTATGCCTGGCTGCATTTCAAAAGTTTATTATTTTCGAAGTATTTGATATTAGATAATTAGATATTTGATATCTAATTGAAGAGCTAAACAATTATCAGAAGATAAGATTCAATGAAATTAGTGAAATGAAAACATTGGCAGTAAGATGATTGTTATATCAATAAAATAGTGTGTTGCGTGACTTTTTGCATTTGCAATTGCATAGTCATATATTTCTATGATAATTCATGTTATAACATATTTGATTTTCATATGCTGGTAAATATATGAGCAGTTATTACTTTATGTCACAAAAATCATAATGTTAGGAATGCCTGAGAAATAAAGCAAGACAGTTCTAACTTTCTGAGAATTTAATTGTTAGGTCACTTCCACAACTTTTCTGTTTTAATAGTATGAATCTTTGCAACTTTGTTAAGTACTAAAAATTTTACATGAATTCAAGACTGACTGGATTGAATATAGTTTTATTCATTTTCATTCTTGAGTTTGTTTCATGAAAGAACCAAAAATTATTTTTTATTTTTCTGGTAATTGTATTTTTATATTCTAATGTGCATCTTCTTACACAGATTGGATCAAATAATTCACAAAAATATAAATTTTAAAGCCATAATAAATACTATTTTCAATATTAAAAGTTTTATTAACCTATTTGTCAGGTTGCAACCCAAACTGGGATCTGAGGGAAGTTGGTAGATGTGTGGCAGGTAGCTGAAAAACACTCAAGGGACCGTAGGCAGGTGGGATGTGGATTTCTTTTTCTCTCTACTACAGAGTCAGCAGTATAGTTATATTTTTCACAGACAACAGTGGCTCAAAGCCAGGGATGAGCTCACACAAACAGGTTAGAACCAAATGGCTACATAAATGTAATTATGTGGTGCATGGGGTTGTGCACCTCTGCTCCAAACCCACTGTGTCATGCTGTACTGGATGTCGGTCTAGGCCTACTCCAGACAGAAGCACAGCCATTCTCCTTACACTAATCAAAATTATGAAGCGTATAAGTACAATAAGAACTGAGTCAAAGTATGTGAAGGTGAACTTTAGCATTTTAACAAACTATAAAATTGATTCCATGATTACTATATTCAGCTCATTTGTTGTCAGGTTATTTTTTAATCATAACAAAATACATGTTTGAATTATGTAACTTCTTTTTCATTAAGGATTTATTTATTTATCTATTTATTTATGTATTAAGATGTAGTCTTGCTCTTTCACTCAGGCTGGAGTGCGATGGAGTGATCTGGGCTCACTGCAAATTCTGCCCTGCAAATTCAAATGATTCTGCTACCTCAGTCTCCCGAGTAGCTGGGATTACAGGTGCCTACCACCATGCCCGGTTAATTTTTGTATTATTATTTTATTTTATTTTTATTATTTTTTATTTTTTTTAGTAGAGATGGGGTTTCACCATTTTGGCCAGACTGGTCTCAAACTCCTGACCTCAGGTGATCCACCCACCTCGGCCTCCCAAAGTGCTAGGATTACAGGCCTGAGCCACTGCGCCTGGCCAGTTTTTAAAATTTATAATACAAACTGAGAATTAAATTTCTCCTAATCCAGAATATGAACAAATATAATATTAACAATTAGTGTTTATTTCTTATACCCTAAAAAATACATGTCTAATCATGTACAATTAATGTTGAAGAAAAAGGTGCAGAATATTGTACGTGAAATATTAACTTCATGAAGATTTGTTAATAATAATTAAATACACGTTAGTGAATATTTACAGTGTACTAGGCCCTATTAGAACATTGCATTCTCAGACCTTGTAACAGGTTAGTATTACTACCCCTAATTTATAGACCAGAAAATGACACTGTACAGATGTAAAATCATTTGCTCAAGATGTAACAGTAAATAGAATAAATGGATCTTTGGGATGGCAGCTTTGTGTTGTGGATCCATGTACTATAATTCCTTTCAGATGTTTTGGGATTTATGACACACTGGTAGAGACTGCATTAGCCACTCCCACAAGTTATCCTTTAACTTCTCCTGTTTCCATTCAGTTCATACGTTTTTATTTAATGTTTCCTGTATGCAAGGTACTCTACTTTGCAATGTAGAGAATATAAAGTCAAACCTAGTGTATTTCTAATCCAGAAAGACTTTACTGTATTTTTGGTGAGTGTATTAGTCCATTTTCACCATGCTGTAAAGATGTACCCAAGACTGGATAATTTATAAAGAAAAAGTTTTAATTGATTCACAGTTCTGCATGGCAGGTGAGGCCTCAGGAAACACACAATTATGGTGGAAGGTGAACGGGAAGCAAGGCACCTTCTTCACAAGTTAGCAGAAAGAAGTGTAAGAAGGTGAAATGCCAGATGCTCATAAAACCATCATACCTCATGAGACTCACTCATTATCATGAGAACAGCATGGGGTAAACTGCTCCCATGATCCAATTACTTTTACCTGGTCCTGCCCTTGACACCTGGGGATTATGGATATTACAATTCAAGATGAGATCTTGAGTGGGGACACAGAGACAAACCATATCATTCTGCCCCTGCCCACTCCCGAATATCATGTCCTCATATTTCAAAACAGAATAATGCCCTTATGCCCTTCCAACAGTCTCCCACAGTGTGTGTGTGTGTGTGTGTGTGTGTGTGTGTGTGTATATATATATATTTTTTTTTTTCTTTGTTGCCCAGGCTAGAGTGCAGTGGTGTGATCTCAGCTAACTGCAACCTCTGCATCCTAGATTCAAGCAATTCTCCTAGCTCAGCCTCCCCAGTATCTGGGATTACAGGTTCATGCCACCATGCCTGGTTAATTTTTGCATTTTTTTAGTAGAGATGGGGTTTTGCCGTGTTGGCCAGTCTGATCTCGAACTCCTAACCTCAAGTGATTCACCCACCTTGGCTCCCAAAGAGCTGGGATTACAGGCATGAACCACTATGCCCGGCCCCTGAAAGTCTTAGCTCATTCCAGCATTAACTGAAAAGTCCAAGTCCAAAGTCTCATTTGAGACAAGGCAAGTCCCTTCCACCTGTGAGCATGTAATATCAAAAGCAAGTTAGTTGCTTCCTAGATACAATGGGGGTACCAGCATTGGGTAAATACATCCATTCCAAATGGGAGAAATTGGCCAAAACAAAGGGGTTCCAGGCCTCATGCAAGTTCAATATCTAATAGGACATTCATTAAACCTTTAAGTTCCAAAATGATCTCCTTAGATCCTTTGTCTTACATCTAGGTCATGCTGATGCAAGAGGTGGGCTCCCACAGCTTTGGGCAGCTCTGCCTCTGTGGCTTTTCAGGTACAGTACTCCCTCCTAGATGCTTTCATAGGCTGATGTTGAGTGTTTGTAGCTTTTTCAAGTGCAAGGTGCCAGTTGTAGGTGGATCTACCATTCTGGGGTCTGGAGGATAATTGCCCTGTTCTCACAGGTTCACTAGGCAGTGCCACAGTGGAGACTCTGTGTGGGGGCTCCATCCCCACATTTCCCTTCTTCACTACCCTAGCAGAAGTTCTCCCTGAGGACTCTGACCCTACAGCACACTTCTGCCTGGACATCCAGGCATTCCATACATCCTCTGATATCTAGGTAGTGGTTCCCAAACCTCGGTTCTTAACTTCTGTGCACCCACAGGCTCAATAGCATGTGGAAAATGCCCAGGCTTGTGGCCTGCACCCTCTGAAGCAATGTCACGAACTATACTTTGGCCCTTTGTAGCCACAGCTGGAGCTGAAGCAGCTGGGACTCAGGGCACCATGTCAGGAGGCTACAGAAAGAAGGGGGGCTCTGGGCCTGGCCCATGAAACCATTTTTTCCTCCTATGATGATATCTAGATGGGAAGGGCTGCCATGAAGGTCTCTGACACACCCTGGAGATGTTACCCCATTGTCTTGGTGATTATCATTGTATTCCTCATTACTTATGCAAATTTCTATAGCAGGCTTGAATTTCTCCCCAGAAAATGTTTTTTTTGTTTGTTTTGTTTTTTTGTTTTTTGTTTTTCTACTTCATGGTCAGGCTGCAAAATTTCCAAACCTTTATGCCCTGCTTCCTCTTGAATGCTTTGCTGCTTAGAAATATCTTCTACCAGGTAACCTAGATTATCTCTCTCAAGTTTAAACTTCTACACATCTCTAGGGCCGGGGCAAAACATCACCAGTATCTTTGCTAAAGCATAGCATGAGTGACCTTTAATCTATTTTCCAGCAAGTTCTTCATCTCCATCTGAGACCACTTACAGATGGACTTGTGCATATCACTATCAGCACTTTAGTCAAAACCATTCAACAAGTTTCTAGAAAGTTCCAAACTTTCCCACATCTTCCTGTCTTCTTCTGAGCCCTCCAAACTGTTCTAACCTCTTCCTATTACTCAGTTCCAAAGTTGCTTCCACATTTCTGGGTATCTTTATAGCAGTACCTCACTCTCTGTAGTACCAATTTACTGTATTAGTCCATTCTCATACTGCTATGAAGAAATACTTGAGACTGGGTAATTTACAAAGGAAAGAAGTTTAATTGACTCACAGTTCCAGATTGGTAGGAGACCTCAGGAAACTTACTACCATGGCAGAAGAAAAAAGAGAAGTAGACACCTTCTTCACAGGGCAGTAGCATGGAGTGAGTGCAAACAGGGAAAATGCCTGACTCTTATAAAACCATCAGATCTCACAAGAGCCCCTTATAATCATGAGAACAGCATGGGGAAAACTGCCCTGATTATTCAGTTACCTCCACCTGGTCCAACCCTTGACACATGTGGATTATAAGGATTACAATTCAAAGTGAGATCTGTGTGGGGACACAGAGCTAGACCATATCATTGAGCTTAGACATGTGTATGGAATGATACAATTGTGAAGAATGTGATCAGAAAATCACAGATGGAAGCTTATGAGAGGGCATTTATTATTCAAGCAAATATGCATATTCCTTTTCGTGCCTAGTACTCACTTAATGGGCATGAGGGGTTTAGTTTGTATTCTGGCCTATAGCTCAGATCTCTCCAGTTCAAGAATACACCAGTCATTCACTCAACCGCTAGGAGTGTTGATATCTGATATCATTCAGTTGAGTCTTCCAATTACCATGAGGTGGGAGAAAGAAGAAGAGTGAAAAGAATGGGAAGAAGGAGCCAGTTAGGTAAGATGCACAGCTGTGTAGTGTCATCAAACCAATGTGTGGATATAATTCAACAAGTAAGGAATTGTTGACAATTTTGAATGCTGCACACAGGAAATCTAAGATAAGATATTCAAATACCCATTGGATTTGGCAGTAAGAGGGCACCAGTGTCCTAAACAAAATAGTCATTTTAGTGGAATAATGGAAAATGAACCAAACCAAAGGTGATGAAGTTTTCGAGATGATCTGCAATGATGAAAGGGGAGAAATATGATACCAGTTAAAGTGAAATATTGGATCTAACTCTGATTGAATGTTGTCATAAAAACAAGAGGTTTGCGATGTCTGGTGCCTCATTAACTTTCCAGTACTTCTTGGTTTTACTCTTCGCCTATGTCATGACTTTCGACTTCACTCATCACTCGTAATTTCTTATTTATCATTTTCTTCTGTTCACCAATCGAGATACCAAATGACCTAGATTCCTAGACTAAAAATCTTTTTTTCTTTTTTTTTCCCCAAGATTTGATTCCAGTATTCTCAGAATTCTAACAGTTCAATCAGGGAGAACCCCCATATGCTTTCCCTTAGGAATATAGCCTGAGATTTAGACAGCAGGATGAGGTGTTTCGCTGTCTCAGCAACACATCCTCTTTCTTATTCCTCCAGAATGATGCCCATGCTACTACACACTTCCTGCACATCCTATTCTGTTTCAGCATGCTGTATGCTATAGTTTTTTTCCTACTAAAACGCTAACTTTATTTCAAGAATTACTTTTAAGCTTTTATAACACTCACTGATATAATGAGACGTTTATCTACGTTCAATGTCTTGAAATGCTGACAAAATTAAATGTGTATTTAAATTGTAGATGATTGTAGGGAAGTAAAAACCTGACATATTTCCAGGGGTATGAAGAATTTGATTCCAACTATGATTCCTTGTCTCTGACACTTAGATTAGGAGGGGCATACCATAGGATACACAACAGTGAAGAAGATGTTTTGACAAAATAAGTTCTAGGGCAGATATTATTTTTATTTTAAAAAGTAAAATAAAATTTCACTACTGTTTTTACTTTCTTGGACTAGCATTTACTCTTTCGGAAGAAAGCCCATATTTAAATTGGCAATTTGAGTGACACAGATATTTAACAATCTAAAGATTAACTGGATTGTAAGTATAGCTTTTCTCTAATGTGTTCTACTGATTTTCTACTGTTTATCATAGTTGGGGAAAATGCAGTTTCATAATCTATATTCTTATATGTATAGTTCATGGTAAATTAATGGCAATTGTCATTAACAATAGTCTGGCTTTACAGTGAGAAAGAATGTTTTCAGCAGTTAACCAGGACTCAGTGTGCTATCTTAGAGAACCTTTTGAGTGATTCTAAGGGAAAAGACAAGCATCAAATAGTGTTATTACTTCTTCTGCCGACATGATAATTTGAATGTCATTTGGGTTCAGCCCTGAATTAATCATGAGATACTGACTGACTCTTGTCAAAGATAAACCAAGTTTCAGAAATAAAAATAATTTTGAGCATATTTTATTTAAAAAAATATACAGTCTAATATGTCTTTTATAAGAGATTTCTGATACATAGGAACATTTATATTTGAGAAATATACATGTCAACCTATGGCTTAGATTAATATAAAAATTTGGCAAACTAATTATAAAATTATCAGCTTCAGATTAATATTAGGAAGACTAAATATAGTATATATTATATAAATACTAAAAAGTATATTATGAAAGTTATTTTAATTAAAACTCTAATAGAAAGCATACTTAGAGACCAGTCTCAACAAAGGAATAGTTTTTTGGTTTAATGTTGACTCTCATTGACGAATTTCAATGTTCAGACAGAAAGAAAATGAGTAAGATTAAAGTATTCTTAACTGGAGGAAATAAAGATAATGATTAGCAAAACATGGTTGAATACGTAACGGTTATCAAAACAAAATAATATTTGAGATATCAGTTATGCACTGTATTTAATCTGCTACAGACAAATCATTGAATAAAAGTAAAGTCAATTTAGGAAACAAAAAAATTATACAGTATTACATAGACTTTTGCTAACAATTCTAAACATATCACAACTTTTACACAGTCATGTAAAGAGCCATATTTTTGGATGCTACCTATAGATTTTTATATTATCAATTTAATTTTAGGGGATATAAATTCTAGGTTGTGTAGCAAATTAAGAGAAAAATATACGTTTTAAAATTTGATTAATTCACTGATTTATTTACCTTTATGAAGTAGTAAATCATAGAATGCTGATGCATTGGTTCTACTGAAGGACTTCTTTTGAAGGACAGCCCCACCCTACCCTTTTAAAGGTTCATGAGTCTAATACTGAGAAAATGAATAAATGAATGCAATTATGTTTGCTGCTTCAGTGGAGCTGTCAAGTGGTGTCACCAACCTTGTTTTTTTCTCAGGAGGGAAACTACTCTAAACAATGTGAATTTTTTAAAGATGGACTGTATATAAAAATTGGCAGAAGTTATTAACATTCTCCACTAGTAGCCTTGAAAGATAGTATAGTATTTCTCCTATCAATATGCTGCTTCTGAAATCCCATCTGCATTCATCTTTTATCTATTTATCTGTTTACTTCTATAAATTGCCTCAAAGCAAATAAATTATAGTCTATTACATGCATTTTCTTAAATTACTAAATGTTTGTGTAATTAGTTAATATGTTACCTAAGATTTCATATATCAGAGTGAAAAAATCATATATTTTAAAATTATGGTATAATTAAAATAATACATCAAAACAGGTTGATAGCAATATAACAATGGAGGAATAGCTGCAAGAACTCAGAAACTGTTTATTATGTATATCCCTCATTATCAAAGTAAACTTTTATGCACAGAATGTAGGAAAAATGCAATGTAGAAGCAAGTTTCTGTCCATTTTCAATGCAATAACCTTTGCTAGTACCTTAATACTTAATTTCACTTGTGGACATATTCTGAGATTCTGTACTTGAAGTAGAATATCTTATGATTTTTGCTAAAACAACGGCCCGAGATATCTGTAACTAAAATTACTGTTTTAACATAATTTTTCCTTTATAATACTTATCTCATTGTCGTGGAATAAATTGACCAATTTGGTTTTGTGCCTATTACAAAGAAGTAATAAACAATAATATAAGTATTCATGGTTATGTATTTTTAATATAAAAATGAACATGACTCATAAGTAATTGGTTTATTTATGTGAACCATATCCATAACCTCCAGCATTAGAGAGGTTGAGATATAAGGCGAAAATGAATATGACAATCAGGTGAATGGTAATCTCAGAAAGAGTGATTTTATTATTAACTATGCTTGACTAGGTTAGATCATTTATATAAGGAAAATAAATCTTGACATTTATATGGATAATTTTGTGGCTTACTTGTCAACCTTCCTGTGAGACATGGGTCTGATTAAATTGTGATTGAGAATGAGAACTGTAATACATTATTAATGAACTCAGGGTAATTGTAAAGTTTTATGACTTAGAGATCAGTGGAAATTGGTTCCATGGTCAGTTTGAGAAATGATTGAGAATACACCTTGTGCCGACAGTGCTGATAGCTCAGCATCAGTCATGGTATTCCCATAGCCATGGCCTGTGACAGCCCTAATGATAGTCATTTTGTGGCGTGACCATGCATTAGAATATATTTAGAAGAGCACAAAATGTCAAATTGAAGTAAAGGATTTTCAGCAGTTCTTGGTACAAGAAGTCTTATTTTCCTGGATGTTCTTAAAATTGTGACCCATGTTTAGTAATCTCAAGATGAATAGAAAAATGTAGATGAAAAATCAATGAATCTCATTTTTTTTTAATAACTAGTACTTTGGGCAATAAAGTCATATTGCCAATCAAAAAGAAAACAATGTTAAAGTTCGTGCTGTCAAAATTCTTTTTAAGTGAAATTCATATCAATGAATTTATATTTCTCAGTTTTTTTTTTAGTGAACACAGTGTAGGATAAAATAAAGTCTGTGGAATGATTTCTTTAAATACGTAATATTGTGAAGTTTCATTTTCAAATGATAGTATTTTATATAATAGAGCAAAATATTTGTTGTAAATTTACAATATAATATCAGATAATGGCTATTACAAGAATTAGACTAACATAACAAGTAAGGGCATGAGTTTGGAAACAGAGGCTTGGAAGATTCCAGGTTCCAACGTGTCCCTGTTTTGTTGCCTTAGGTCAGCTATGGGTCGTGACTAAGCTTGCTTTTGTCACCTTGGAAGTAGAAATTATAGTGATCTACTGAGATATAGAAAATGGTCATTTCAGTATCTGACACATAATGATCACCTATATTATTTTCATTTCAATAATATACTGTTGCTTTAAAAAATGTATTCACCATTTAAAATAGTCATGATGAAGCAAATTTGAAATTACTACATTATGCCTTGCTATTAAAATAAACGTATTTGAAGATTATAACTGTGAGGCCTGCTTTAAGAAATGTCTGTGGTTTGAGTAAGAGCATTTCTACCTGCTGAGACTACAATGGGAATTATTTTTGTTTGTCTTTTGCTCTCCCTGATGAGATGTATTTTTAAACATAGATAAAGATACCAGGTTGTTCATCAAATTCAAATAACATAAGAGGGACTAAGGCATCAGTGTATGTAAAAAGATGCAAAATTTAGTGCTTATGAAATATTAGAAAATATCATTGTTTTGAAATAGCACATTGTGTTTTTAACCAATTTATTAAAAGGTTACGAACTGAGCTAATAGTTTTCATTTTCTTTTCTTTTTTATTGTAATTAACAAACACCTGGAAAAAAAAAAAACCTCATTTTGGTAAAAAATATATCTTGAGATTCCTTGAGACTAACAAACCCAAACCAATCAATTCATAATTGCCTGTGATGCAGAGGCAATGTAGTGTCTCAGCTGCCCATAATGAGCCACAATGTATTGAGACAATGCCAAATGATATCTAGAATCAGCAGATAAGTCCTAGATTCATTCTTTAGCCATGAAACAGAAGTTGTAAAAGTTGTAGATTTTCAGGAAATTTATAGGAGTTATCTGATAAAAATAGAATTGAGTAGGAAACCAAAATTGATGAAATAAGCATTGGCTTAAAAAAGTTCTATTAAATGTGACTTTAGCCAAACTCCTTATAAGGCCAGGAAAACAATTACGTTATTGTTATTACCTTTCTTTTTATCTTTCTGGATCATTCACACTGTATTCACAGTTGGCCAGTGTTTCCTAATGGCAACAATACTACTCTGACGACAACTTGTAACTCTGGGCGCGTACTGTCAGGGCTCCTTCCCTCACCCTGTTCTGAATGACAAGTGTAGTGATGTTTTCCAGCTCTCTTGTAGGGAACATGGATCTTATAGTGGTCACTGGGAACAGAGGTTACAGACAGAGTTCACCACCTGAAAATTTTTGCATTCTTCCTCTTCTTTGACTCTTCACTGCTTCCAATTCAAAAATCTTTTTCCTCTTTGCCATTCTTGGTTAATTAATGATAGTAATAAAAATGCACCTTTATACCTGTACAAAAGAAAAATCTATGTGTCTGTTGGCTGTATGAATGTCTTCTTTTGAGAAATGTCTGTTCTTATCCTTTGCCCACTTTTTGATGGGGATGTTTGTTTTTTTCTTGTAAATTTGTTAGAGTTCTTTGTAGGTTCTAGATATTAGCCCTTTGTCAGATGAGTAGATTGCAAAAATTTTCTCCCATTCTGTAGGTTGCCTGTTCACTCTGATGGTAGTTTATTTTGCTGTGCAGAAGCTCTTTAGTTTAATGAGATCCCATTTGTCAATTTTGGCTTTTGCTGCTGTTGCTTTTGGTGTTTTAGACATGAAGTCTTTGCCCATGCCTATGTCCTGAATGGTACTACCTAGGTTTTCCTCTAGGGTTGTTATGGTATTAGGTCTAACATTTAAGTCTCTAATCCATCTTGAATTAATTTTCGTATCATATATATCATCACTGGCCATCAGAGAAATGCAAATCAAAACCACAATGAGATACCATCTCACACCAGTTAGAATGGCGATCATTCAAAAGTCAGGAAACAACAGGTGCTGGAGAGGATGTGGAGAAATAGGAACACTTTTACACTGTTGGTGGGATTGTAAACTAGTTCAACCATTATGGAAAACAGTATAGCGATTCCTCAAGGATCTAGAACTAGATGTACCATACGACCCAGCCATCCCATTACTGGGTATATACCCAAAGGATTATAAATTATGCTGCTATAAAGACACATGCACACGTATGTTTATTGCAGCACTATTCACAATAGCAAAGACTTGGAATCAACCCAAATGTCCATCAGTGACAGATTGGATTAAGAAAATGTGGCACATATACACCATGGAATACTATGCAGCCATAAAAAAGGATGAGTTTGTGTCCTTTGTAGGGACATGGATGCTGCTGGAAACCATCATTCTTAGCAAGCTATCACAGGAACAGAAAACCAAACACCGCATGTTCTCACTCATAGGTGGGAACTGAACAATGAGATCACTTGGACTCGGGAAGGGGAACATCACACACCGGGGCCTATCATGGGGAGGGGGGAGGGGGGAGGGATTGCATTGGGAGTTATACCTGATGTAAATGACGAGTTGATGGGTGCAGCACACCAACATGGCACAAGTATACATATGTAACAAACCTGCACGTTATGCACATGTACCCTACAACTTAAAGTATAATAATAATAAATTTAAAAAAAAAAAAAAAAGAAAAATCTAAGATATTTTTCTCTCTGTTTATTATCCCACTTCTGCCTTTCAAGCCCCATCAAAATTTCTGGTTGTTGAGAAACAATGAGGGAGGTTACATCATCAGAATTTCTGATTTTTGGGAAACAATGAGGGAGGTGGGGTAAGTGGGGGCAGATGTGTATGAAGACAGAAAAATATATATAAATTAGAGTATATTGTCCTAAAATATATTCTTAGTCATATATTTAAATTCAATGCAGATTTTGATTTTTTTCTCAATGCTGTTCAATAAGAACATTACATGAGCCACATATGCAATTCTAATTTGTTAAAGAGCTATATTAAAAATAAGCAATTAAAATTTAATGTGAATAATGTTTATTTAACTTAACATATATCATTATTAAAACAATATTTAAATAATTATGCTTTTTTTCTAACTTAGTCTTTGAAATCTGACATGTATTTTGTATTTATAAGGCATCTTAATTTGGATGCTAACTTTTCATGGGAATGAATCTGTAATTACATTTCATAAAACTGAAGGTTGAAAATAGAGATTTATATCAAGTTGTCAAATATATTTAAAAGTTTTTGAACATCTAAAATGAATTAGTTTTTAAATTTAAATTAATTGAAATTAAAAATTCAGTTCCTCTTGCACCAACCACATTTCAGGTGTTCAACCATGTGTCTACTGACTACCATATTGAACACTGCATCTCTCAATATTTCTATTAAATAAAATGCACTTTTTATAAGAAACCAGACTTCTTGATATCGAGATCAATTGCATGCACAATACTCTGTCAGCTTTAATAATCAAATTGATTAATGTTTGTAATAGGCTATTCTTGCATTGCTATAAAGAAATACATGAGACCGAGCAATGTATAAAGAGAAGAGGTTTAATTGTCTTACAGTTCTGCAGGCTGAACAGAAAACACAGCGCCAGCATCTGTTTGGCTTCTGGGGAGGACTCATGAAGCTTTTGCTCATGGCAGAGCAAAGGAGCTTGCATGTCACACGGCAAAAGGAGGAACAAGAGGGAGTGGGAGGGGAGGTTCCACACATGAAAACAACCAGATCTCATGAATACTTACTCACTATTTCAAGGACAGCACCAAGCCTTGAGGGATCTGCCTGCCTGACCAAAACACCTCCCACCAGGCCCCACCTCCAACATTGGGGATTACAATTCAACATGAGATTTGGGCAGGGACAAATAACCAAACTATTTTAATGTTCTTTATCCTCAGTTTTTACTGGCCGTGGAAAATGTACCTAAATTGATTCCTCTATTATTTTGTATCTATGCCAATTACCTTGCTTTGCATGCATTATTGCAGCCTACATGATTATTGCTTTGGAGTTTTTACCCAGTCTACATTTCGAACTTATTCACATACATATGAATACCTTCAGTGGCTTGGGTTAATTTAAGTGTCAGATATTAGTCACACTCCTCTGACCTCTATTTTTTTTTAAAGGCATAATTTAAAAAGCATTTTTCTTCTTGGCAATCTTGCTTTGTTACTGCATTTCCTATTTGCTATTGTATTCTAAAACTTCTTCAATTGACAACTGAACTGCAGGGAATAGATTAAGAAAAATCGCTTAACAAATAAATCCTTACTTAATTTTTACTGTTATATTTCTGATCATACTAGTTAGTATCTCAAATTTGAAACTTGTTTACCATAAATAATGAAATAACAGTTGACATAAAATTCTAAACCTGACTGCAAACATCAAGTGCATGCTGGCAAATAAATATGTGAGACTGCTAGAATACAATAGAGTATTTAGATTCCACAAATTAAATTAAGGAGTCATCTTACAATAACACACCACACAAAACAACCACTGGGCTGCACAAAATAGAAAAGAGGAAATCAATTATGGTTCAATGATGCTACTTTCCCGATCAGTTAGAAATGAAAAGTGTGTTGTTTACAGGAATTCTGAAGGCATAATTTTCTGACAGCTTTTCATCTGTGAATATTAAGCATTGCTTGTTTAATTATGAGGGAAAATACAACAACTGAAATCATCTGAGAAAGAAGCACATTTATTTTTTCTAAAACCATTAAAATTATCTCAAAGTAATTTTTAATTATTTTGAAGTTGTTCACTTATAAATATATGTTGACACATTTTTAACTTTGATAGACATCTTACATTTAAGATCAAATAAATGAAATTAATTGCCATGATTGCTTGACTTTTGGTAAAATGTGTTTATAAGAAATTCTGTTGTCTATGTGACATTAATCTAGAAATGAATACAATATCATCAAAACGAAGGCTTTTGCCTATGTTCAACAAGATTCTTCCATAAAACAACCTAAAGAGTAATTTTGAGTTTAATTAATTTGGGAAATACATTGAAAGTTAAGAAGTTGTAATTCCGTTTAAGATTTTCAGAAAATACTTATTTTATATACTAACTTAATTAACAATGCATTTATTTGTGTTTATATTAGCTGCTATTAAATTTTCTCTTAATACTATGCAATTTAATTACAAACCTAGAACATTTTCTTCGGTGCCTAGTGGGCTTAACTTATTGAATCATAGTGTAAATGCAACCAATACATCGATTTAAATATTTTATTTACTGTTTGTCTCTCTTTAATGGTGATAGACTAAGACGTTCATTCAAGCAGCTATCTTGTAAATGCATACTTTGAGTAAAAATGTGTACCTCATGTGAAAATGACATTCTGTAGAGGCCACAACCACACATAGATGATTGTAATAATTATAGATTACCCATAGGTTTGTTCACACTTAATCTTAGGGCTAATAGATCCTGTCAAGGAGTCGTATATCAGGTACCCCAGAGTTGTGTATGAGACTATACTGCTTCCATGCTTGATGCTTTGTATGTGTAGACATGACTACAGGTAACACATATTCCCACTAATCGTTGGATTTTCACCCCATTGTTGACTTCAGTTTAGTATGTACTATACTACTGTTATTCCTTCTAAGTCCCCTGTTTTCCGATTTCCTAATTCTCAGTTCAGTTTTCTGTCTAGTTTGAGCTGAGCTTCAAAGAGCAGTCTGAATATTTGGGAGGTGATACTCAGATGAGGAAACTTATTTCTGTTCAGTATCAATGAATACATGCTATTCAGATTTAATCAACGGCCCTGCCTCTCTTTATACTTCTCTTTCTGCTTCCCAGATCCCTGATAGAAGTACTCAGCATGCCTCTTAGTCAGATTACCATGAGAGGAGGAGAGAGAATATATATGTATGTGTGTCTATACATATGTATGTACATATATTTATATATGTTGTTTATTGATGTACTCAGGATAATTTCTGCAAATTTTGGATTTAGACAAAACTAAAATAGAGTCATAATTTTGTTGCTTTCTACATGTATAAACTTGAAAAAATAAGTTTAGCTCTCTAAATCCCAGAATTTCCATTTCTAAAACTGTGATGATGGTAGCTATTCACAAACTTGTTTTAAAGTACCAAGAGAGAATATACAGCAAACAGTGGGATGCCTCATACCCTATAAAGGTTTGTCAAATTATTTACCAATTTAGTGGACATATGTAATTTTGTCTCTGATTGTTTATTTTGTCATGTCATTGTCAATATGTATGAGATATTTTATAATTTGATATTTCAAAAGATAACAGATATATAATACAAACTTGGATGACTTCAATATTTTTTCCTAATTTTAAGTCTCCTAAAAACAAAGTTCTTAAAATACCACAATAAAAGAGTGATACAATGTATTTCCAAATTTATTTCAAATTTTTATAGACATTTTTTCTCTGGAGAACTTAATTTGTATAAGTAGCATTTATGATCTATCATCTTTACCTTTAAAACTGTCCAACAAAAATAAAATGTGGTGTTACAAACCTCTTACCATTAAATTATGTAGTTGTCATTTGAACTGTAAAGTAACTTTCTGTTTTTTTCAAATGCAACTTGATTTACTGTTTTAATGTTTGATTTTCTTTTCTGTCAGATAAAAACTGCAGTAGACATTGATGAATGTATTTCCAAGACCTGTAAAAATTGAGGTGTGAGATTTTAATGTAGTTGCCTGCCAGGAAATAATCAGATATTTATATATTTTAGACCTATGAAATGAATTTTCATTTCAAATGAAACTTTTCAACTCACTAGAGGTTAGAATTGACATGTTAACAATTCACCAAGAGTGGCTATAATTCTCCTTAGAAATATTACGCTGTGAGAAACTCAAATATTACCTTACCATGTATTTTTATGAATATTTACCATAGATGCAGGAACTAGCATTCTCTATAGGTGGAATCATAAGAGCTTTTTGAACTAAAAGACTGACACAATAATATTTAAGAAATTCACTGTAACATGGAATTGTATAACATTCTGGGTTTATCTAAAACTTTAACCTGAATTTCCTCAGGTTATTAATGTTTCTGGCTTTTCTGTTTATTTATTTATTTATTTATTTATTTATTTATTATTATTATACTTTAAGTTCTAGGGTACATGTGCATAACGTGCAGGTTTGTTACATATGTATACTTGTGCCATGTTGCTGTGCTGCACCCATTAACTCATCAGCACCCATCAACTTGTCATTTACATCAGGTATAACTCCCAATGCAATCCCTCCCCCATCCCCGCTCCCCATGATAGGCCCTGGTGTGTGATGTCCCCCTTCCCGAGTCCAAGTGATCTCATTGTTCAGTTCCCACCTATGAGTGAGAACATGTGGTGTTTGGTTTTCTGTTCTTGTGATAGTTTGCTAAGAATGATGGTTTCCAGCTGCATCCATGTCCCTACAAAGGACACAAACTCATCCTTTTTTATGGCTGCATAGTATTCCATGGTGTATATGTGCCACATTTTCTTAATCCAGTCTGTCACTGATGGACATTTGGGTTGATTCCAAGTCTTTGCTATTGTGAATAGTGCCACAATAAACATATGTGTGCATGTGTCTTTATAGCAGCATGACTTATAATCCTTTGTGTATATACCCAGTAATAGAATGGCTGGGTCATATGGTACATCTAGTTCTAGATCCTTGAGGAATCGCTATACTGTTTTCCATAATGGTTGAACTAGTTTACAATCCCACCAACAGTGTAAAAGTGTTCCTATTTCTCCACATCCTCTCCAGCACCTGTTGTTTCCTGACTTTTGAATGATCGCCATTGTAACTGGTGTGAGATGGTATCTCATTGTGGTTTTGATTTGCATTTCTCTGATGGCCAGTGATGATGAGCATTTTTTCATGTGTCTGTTGGCTGTATGAATGTCTTCTTTTGAGAAATGTCTGTTCATATCCTTTGCCCACTTTTTGATGGGGTTGTTTGTTTTTTTCTTGTAAATTTGTTTGAGTTCTTTGTAGGTTCTGGATATTAGCCCTTTGTCAGATGAGTAGATTGCAAAAAATTGTCTCCCATTCTGTAGGTTGCCTGTTCACTCTGATGGTAGTTTCTTTTGCTGTGTAGAAGCTCTTTAGTTTAATGAGATCCCATTTGTCAATTTTGGCTTTTGTTGCCGTTGCTTTTGGTGTTTTAGACATGAAGTCTTTGCCCATGCCTATGTCCTGAATGGTACTACCTAGGTTTTCCTCTAGGGTTTTTATGGTATTAGGTCTAACATTTAAGTCTCTAATCCATCTTAAATTAATTTTCGTATAAGGAGTAAGGAAAGGATCCAGTTTCAGCTTTCTACTTATGGCTAGTCTGGCTTTTCTTTTAAAAAGCTTCCAGTAATTCTAAAACTATATAGAAAAACACAAAAATTAGCAACTATATTGTTATGAATATTTTTAAATATTAGTTATATATAAGTTAAATGAATTTATGTTTATATAGTATTTCCATCCTCTAGAAAATATTTACTGCTTTCAAAATGTGAAGAAATTTCATATGAAGCTGTTGGCAATGCTAAAACCATTTAATATGCATATATACATGTAGGCAGTGTTTTGTGAGATGATCAACTCACTGAACTGTAGAAGTAGGTAGATTATTACGCTTTTGGTTTTCAATAAATGTACACAAACTCTTGGTGTGGGATACAAACACAGTCTAAGAGCTTCAAAAATTTCAAAATAGTGACTAAGAACTCATGTTCTCAATGTATAAATCCTCCTACAAATATAGGGAAGATAACAAGTAGATTGGGTGAGAACTCACAACATGATATGAAAATTATATACATTTTATTAAGTAGTGGTTTTCAGTATTATACACAATGACTACTTGTATTACATCATGTGTCTTTTAATACCATTTCATTTGTTCCTCTGTTAAAAATTACCGAAACTCTTAGACAATGTGCCTGAGTTTTTGGAGTAATCTTGTGTGAACGTTTCTTCTGTTTTCTCATGCACTGAGGTCCCACGCATCATCTTTGGTGAAGCACATGTCAGTTTAGCTAGTCATATTTCTCCCTTAAAACGGAGGCCTGTCTTTACCTCTATCAGCAGTCAATTATGTTCCTAGATACTTCTCATTTTAAACTTTTCTTCAGAATGTTACTTGGCCCCACAAAGCAGCCTCTCTTTTGGCTGTTCATTTCTCTGCTATGATCTGATGCTCTATGTTTGCCATTGGTCTTACTGCTTTGCTACTGTTTTGCACTCACTTTGTCACTGCTATAGAGGGAATAATATCATAAATTCTGCTTCTAGAAGGGAAGTGTAAGTTCCTCTTTGAAATGTAACTTGCAAATGGATTTAACAATACTGCTTTTGTAAAATTATTAAGCACTCCCTTGGCAGTAGCCACTCAGAGACACTCATAGTTGATAATGTTTTGCCACATGGTCTCTACAAGGTCTCACCAAGACCTTGAGTAGAAACAGGCAAGATTATGCCCTGAAGGGCAGGGCTGCACGGAATTAATTCAGGACAATAATTTGAGAGATGCAGTGCAGGTGAGAAAACAATGCTGTACCTGCTATGACCCTGAGATTTCTGTTGGCTGAACATTTGGAGCTGAAGAAAGGAATAATTACAGAGTTCAGGATCAGTACTTACCATAGAGTTGACATATTGTCGTCTCAAAAGGAATTACCTGTTTTTCATTTTTGTTTATTTTTAGAGTTAGAAAACAATTCCAACGTTTTATTTTCATATTTTACTGTGAAAATACAAACACACAAAATAAATACTATCTTAGTAAGTTATTATAAGATGAACAAGGTAACGCACCCTTATAACTACCACCTCGGGAAAGAAGTTGAATTTCACCACTAAACATCTTCTAAGTGCCCAGTGGCAACGTGACCGTCTCCCTTCCTGCAAAACTAACCACTCTCCTGATTTTCACAGAATGACTTTCTTGCTTTTATAATTCAAGTGTTCATTTCTAGATAGCAGTATTTAGTTGTGCCCATTTTAAATACATACTTTTAAGTACATGGCAACGATCAATTTCTTTGTTACTTCATTCCAGAGCTACCAATTCAAATTCAGCATTATATAATCTTATACTTAACGTCTTCTGCATAATATTTGTATATCCTTTCTTCCATAATAAAATTCTAGTCTCAATAATTTAAGGGACAACGAAATCAGAATATCTAATTTTTTTCATATATAAAAAGTATATATAAAAAATATTATATAACATTTTAAATTTTGTCCATATACTCTCCTCATTTTCCTCTAATTTTTATTGTATATCTATATTCTGAGGCTAT
Source organism: Chlorocebus sabaeus (assembly GCF_047675955.1). Classification (NCBI taxonomy): domain Eukaryota; kingdom Metazoa; phylum Chordata; class Mammalia; order Primates; family Cercopithecidae; genus Chlorocebus; species Chlorocebus sabaeus. Next base: position 64,932,670 of record NC_132920.1, on the reverse strand, counting down.
AGGCATTATATACAATGCACGTTCCTTTTTATACTTTATCTTGTTTTGGTTCTATTAGTAGATATATGTATAGTGCATACTGCCTATTCTCATATTGATCTCTGCATATGAGATCAATATTTAAATCATATACTATGCATATGCAAATGCCTATGCATATATTTTGCATTTGCATATGCATATAAAGCATATTTTGGTTGTTTAAAGCTTATTATCTACAAGATACTTCAGAGAGGGCTAATGGAAATAATTATTGCATTCCTGGGTGTTCATGATCATAGATCTGTGCCCTTTATATTTGAAAGTCAGTTTTACTCTGTAAAATCTTTGACTCACATTTTCTCTTTTTTTCATAAATAGCTTAAATATTCTTAAGTATTTAAATATTTCATTTACTTCTGGCATAATATGTTGCTGTTGAAAAGTCTGATGTTAATCTAATTTTCTTTTCGTTATAAATCAGTTGCTGTTTTTTATCTGCTACATGCCCAAAGGGTATTATTTTTTCACTGAAATGCAGTTATTTTATTAGAATATATCTGAGTGTTGATTGTCTATATTTTCTTTAATCTTTCCATGTACTTTGAAACCTTTTTCTTTTTCAGGAAAGTTTTCTTTAATTATAATAATGTTTAATTATACAATGTCATATAATGTTTGTTCATAAAAAACATTAATTATATAATGCTTGCTCATTTTCTTTCTTTTGCTTCTTTTCCAGGAAGTCTTTTAATTCAAATATTGAATCTTCTTTGCATAGTTTCAGTATTTGACAATTTCTCTCAAATCATTTTTATCTCTTTCTTAATTTACTTTTTACTTATTTTTTTTCAACTGATTATCTTAAGTAATCATTGTATGCATCCTTTGTCATATTCTTTTTGGTTTAATATTCATTTCTGAAAGTTTTCATTTTCTGATACTTTTTTGAATTTGATGACCTCATTACTGAGTATTCAAATTGGTATTTTCTATTTTCATAGCTTAGGTTATTTTCTCAAAATGTTTTAGCTCATTTTGAAATAGTAATACATTGCAGATTTGATCTAACTTTGGCAATGTTTTCATTATTTGCTTTTATTATTTTAGAAACTTTCATTTTAAGAATATTATTCCATTTCTTTTAAGTAACTTTGTATTGGAGTTGATTTTGATCATTTCTTTTGCTTATTTTCATATACTATTTAGTTCTTATGGATGTTTAGAAAGAGACATAATTCAGGGTAGCTTTCCTCAATTCACAGTGATCCGTCTCTCTCTTTTCTTTTTGTTTTTTTGCTTATTGTTCTGGTATATATCCACTTGCTCGCTAAGATATCTTAGGTCTCTGTTTCCTTCTCCTACTATTGCCTAGTCTTCTCTGTCTTTAATGTGTATTTTTTCTATCCTACTCAATTTCTATTAAATTTCTAACAATTTCTCCCCAACATGGAGCCCTGTTTGGGAAGACAGCTAAGGCAGCTCAATTTTGTGAGTTTATAGGGATGCACTGTTCTGAAGATATTTTTTGTTCATCTCTTTTATTCCCACATGCTATGAGAAGATAAAATCCTTCGAAACTTACTATTTGTCTTAGTCCATTTTGTACTATAACAATACTTAAGACTGGGTAGTTTATAAAGAAGAGAAATTTATTATCTTACAATCTAGAGGGTGGAAAGTCAAGATCAAGACACTAGTAGGCTCAGTCTCTCTCAAGGTAGTGCTTTTTTAAATTTTATTATTATTTTTTTCCTGCATCGTCTAGAGAAGAGGAATGCCCTGTCCTCACATGGCAGAAGATGGAAGAGCAAAAAGGGATGCAATTCCTCATCAAGCACTTTGATAATGGCATGAATCTATGTAGTAGAGTGAAGACCTCATAAAATAAACATCTCTCAAACTGTTACACCTCCAAACACTGTTGCATTGGGGATTAAGTTTCCAACACATGAATTTTGGAGAGGACACATTCAATAATGCTGCTGTTCTCAAGTTGATTTAATGTGCTTTCTAGGGAATACTTCATATCAATTTTAGAATTATCTTATCTTCAGGCCCATACAATGCTATATCATTTCCCTTGGTTGTCAATTGAACAGATGTATGTGACACATAGTTCTTGGTTTTTGTGAATAACTTTAGAGTTGCTGTTGTTGGTATATGTGAGTATGTATTTATGGGGATACCATGTCACTAAATTTTGTTGTGCATGGGTTTTAAATTTTATTATCTAGTTGATCTGCCTGTTACTAGATGGACATTCAGAGAAATCTAAAAACTATTTCAACACTACCATTATTTTTTTTCCAGAATTCCATTTCTAATATGGAATAGTCCCATTCTGATTGTTTAGATATATGTCAATGTATTTTTAACTTTCAGTGTGTATTCCAAACAAATTTTCTGATATTGAATAGGCTGAAAGTTAAAAACCCTAATGGGTAGTTTATATACTAGCAACTTTCTTGCTCTCTGGAGTGGATTTAAATTATTTGTATTTTTAAAATATTTTGTTTTTTTTCTAAATTCTACATTTTTCTACAATTTTTTTAAGCTGGTGGTAACTACTTTATCCATTTAGCCATAATCCATTCTAAATACATTCCTTTTGTTTGGCTTTAATAAAGACAAATTTATAATTAAAAACTAAAACAACATGTCCAGCAATGATAAATGAAGGGCCATTTTTTAATGTACACCTTAAAGAAGAGAGCTCTTTAAGATAGTAAATGTCATTTTAACTGTAAACTGTGAAATAAAAAAGTGACAAATATATGCATAGGTGATTTCTAAATAATGTAAAATGCAATTTAATATTATCCATTTTATCCTTAGTTTATTATTATGTTTTTAGTAAATATTTATTGGGTTATGAACAGTGTTGGGCATAGAGTATTAAATGGTGAATAGTAGGGAAAAGGATTCTGTTTGCAATTGAGTGGGAGATACAGACCAGTAAACCTAAACATAGATATGAGTCGTGTCATGAGATGCAAATAAATAACAGGGAGTATTGAAGACACAAAGGAGAAGGACCTAATCCAGACTTGCCCCCATAGAAAAAGATTTCTCAAAATAAATCTCATCTAGAACGGGATATAGTCAGTAACAGGAATTGGCCGGGATGCTAGTAACCTCTTTATCACCAAGAAAACAGCATTACAAACTCCTAGCCATGATATGACCCACAATGAACCCACAAACAAAATAAAAAATTTTTAAAAAACTCTAGATGTAAGAATGAGAAAAATATTGTAGGAGATTGAGAGAAGGGTGTTATGAGTAGAGAGCAACAGTGAATGCATGTGAGTGACTGCTAAGTGTGGATGCAAAGAAAAGTGACAAGACATAAGGTAGAGGCCTAACAAGGGTGAAGACTGTCCAGAACCTTGCAAAACATGCTGAGATATTTGGGCTTTTACCTTAAAAGGATTGGAGACATACGTGAGGGTTTTACACTGCCAAATGTCATGCTCATATTTGTGTTTCAGGAAAGAGAAGTTTTGCTGCTGGATGAAGAATGAATTAGCACATAGATAAGACCCAAAGCAGGAAAGCCACTTAGAACACTGTTTTTGTAATGAAAGGGAGATTTAATGACAATCAGGGTTAGATAGTTGCAGTGGTGAAGGAAGAGTGGATGTATTACGTAGTATTTAGGAATTATTTTAACCTCATATTTTTACTGAAGTAAATGGAGATAAAATTATAGGATATGTGTATCACTTGAGTTAATTAGTGAAAATGAGGTTCTGAAAAGAAATGTCAGTTTTCTGACAGGAGCATCTGTATAGACTTGGTGTTATTTACTGAGAAACAGGATTAGAAATCAAACATTTGGGAGTAAGATAATGTTTTATATTGGAAAATGAAAAATCTGACTATGGGATTCCCAAATTATCTTTCAATAGCTGTTCAGATATTTCAGTTGAAGGAGAGATTTTGAAGCATGGAAGACAAGTTTGAGTTAAGGATATAAACTTGGAGTCAATAATCTAAAAAAATAAAACCAGTGTAATGTATGAGTTTACTCAGGGATGTATACAAATTGAGAAGAGAAAGCCCATGACCAAAGCTGAAGCATGTCAATAATTAAAATACGAGTAGAAAACCACAGTAGCTACATCAGGAGACACACAAAGCAAGGATAAAAAACAGTGAGAAGTATAGCTGAGAGGAGTGCACTTAAGAGAGATCAACAATAAACAATGTCACCTCGAGATTATGTAAGATGGGGACCAAAAGATCACAGTTTGGATTCACCTTTAATGATGTCCTATAACAATGGCAAAAAGCAATTTCTGTAGCAGGAAAGGCAGAAGTCACTTGTTCTGTGACTGAAATTGAGATGACTTAAGGAAATGGAGAAAATGAGTATAAGTTAAATCTTTAAAGAAAGTTGTCATCAAAGGAAGGAAGAGAGAAAAAAATGAGGATGAGGTAAGATGAAAGTTTTCTGTTTTATTTTAAGGTAGAAAAGGCTAGAATAATTTTAAATGCTGATCAAAGAAGAAAGTAAAAGCAGAAGTTTGAAGACGCAAAAGATGAGGAAGGAGATACTGAATCCCCTAAAACTTCAAACTTGAGTAACAGCCACATGTGTAGGAGTGATATCACATTTATTTTCGGAAAGAAAAAGAGAATTCCAAAATTGTAGGAGAAAATGTGTGTAAACATGAAGATTACAAGTCCTACATTTAATGGAGTGTTTCTCTTCTGCCTTCTATTGTCTCTGTGAGGAAAAAAAAAAAAATAAATCATCTCTTGAAAGGATGATGTATTTTAGCAAGATTAGATATTAGAGGAGTGCAGAGAAATTTAAAAGTGTACTAAGGTATCTAAGAAGGGTTTATAAATAGCCTAAGAATTTAACAGATACTGCAGAGCATGACTTATGAGCAGAGTTGAGCATAAGCAAACAAATATTACATTAATTCAAAGAAATGCTTGCCAACTTTTTTTTTTTTTTAATGTAAGAGTACAAGTAAAAATTGGTAACATTTTCTGACATCTGTTTCTTACATGGCTTCTTGAAGCCAGAGGTAGCTGGTCTACAATACCTAGAAACTGGTATTGACCAGTTTCTATGTCCTGGGCTAGGGCTAAGAGGATTAATATCCAGTCCCACTGGGAACTCATGTGTTGGTACATTGACACACAGGTGAGAAGCTGTGACTACCCTCTGCTTTCCTGATAGCACTAAAACAATTCAAAGAAGTGAAAATATTTGCAAAAGAGTGGCATCATGGAATAGAAGAAAAAATAGTACAAAGGCCTGGAGGTCAAAGTAAAAGTGTAATGGTAATGGGAGAAATTGAGAATGGGCAACGAGGATAGGTGATGGAGGTCACACTTGATTAACTGAATAATAATATGTCAGCAGAATGTTTGTATTCATTATTTGAGAGAACAGTGAGGGCAATATCCTTGGATTAGCCATGGGAGTGTGTGACTGATGTGAAATGGATTTCCATACCATTCGACTCCATTGGAAAGTAGAAGGTTGAGAAAATGAGAAATGCACTTATTTCATGGGTGTTCTAAATGCATGTTGGCATTAGTCAAGATGACAGAAATAGGTTTGAAAAATCTCTGTCAGGCAATAAAATGTTCAGTATAAGAGGAAAAGTTTCTAAGAGGAGAAATGCAATGAGGGTATAGAAGATAATGTCAAAAATTGTCATTAGTCTTTGCAATACAGTGATTTTTATATGAACAGGAATTAATATCCAGGAAATAACAGTGTAACCTGAGGATATTAACCCTGCCTTCACACTATTAACCTGCTAGCATGTGATAGAATTAATATCTACCTCTTTAAGAAGCATGTCCCTTACTGAAACGGTAATTAAATTATTAGTTGACTCTATACTCATTATATAACATGTAAATAACAGAAGATATTAAAATTTTTAAAAACAGGAAACAAAATATTTTTTAAAAAACATGGCAATTTTGATGCAAGTGTCTTCTCATTGCCATGGTACTTTTGCATTATCCTGTCCATGGGTAAATAACTTTATGCAATGGGAGATATTACCTGCAAATATTAGGGAAGCCCAAATTCTTCTATTCTTTAGGTGTCTCTTCACTCTTCCTAGTAGTTAATTATGTTTTCTTGTTAATAATTGTGTATATTAAATTTTTCTTGTTCAAATTACTAACATAATTCCTGTCTCCTATCTGTACTCCAACTGATACACCCATTGATTTCTGGCTTTGACAATATTTTATACGTTCTAAAGCACACTTATTGTATTTCTTCACATCTTATTTCTAAAACCAGAGAGCCAATAATTAATGGTGTGTTTGTCTATTTTGTGATGAATTGAGCAATCTGTGACATCTCAGATTTAATTATTATTTTTTTATCCTTTACTGTTTGTGTTAGACTCCAATCTTCAGGGACTAAGGCAGAAAGAATATTCTGTTCTTGGGTGTAGACCTATGTATTTTAAGCTTGATGTTAAAAATGACCCGCTGTGGGACTTTGGGTTAGTTTGGAAATGGAAATTTCCAATTAAATTCTCCACACACATGTCTCTTTGTCCCTTTGGGGATATAATTAACTTCCTCTCTTTCTCATTCTCTACTTCTCTTCCTTTCTTTAGTTTGATCCAACAGACACAGATTATTAAGATTAGTCTAATGGAAGTAGATATCTTAGTTCTTGAAAGTGTATTGCCATTTTCCTCCTAACAAGGCCATTTTCCTAAGCTGATTAAAAGTAGAATTAGTAAATAGACCATGACCTTTCTCTCCTCTGTCTTTTCAGGAATAATAATTCTTTATGCTAAATATTACATATCACATTTAAATGACCAGTCTCATTTGATATTGTTAAGCAGATATTTTATAGCCCATCTCCCAATTATATGCACAGTATATCATTAATATCTTCACAATGCAATATGTAACTATTTGTGAATTAATTACTTTCACTGCAGTGAGATTAGTGCATGATTAGCAGATGTCTACTAAGAAAGGAACTGATTTGAAAGCAGAAAATCTAACCAATTTAGATAGCTTCCCTGATGAATTCAAGCTTGAATCAATTTGTCTTCAGTCTTTTGAATGTGTTGTAATTTTGACTAAAAACTGAGACAAGATTATTTCTATAAATCTAATATCTTCTTTCTGAAGCACTCTGTGATATAAAGTCTACTGTACCATGAAATAAGTCTGTTGTACTTTTTCTTTCAACTCTGATAGCATGCCTAATAAATCCTTCATTATACAAAAATGTATTCATTTATGAGACTGAGCATTATAGGAAAAGGGGTTTCCATATTGTTATTTCACCTGATAGACTATTAGGAAATCTGCAAGTGTATAATTGCCAAGAGTAATCTTGTTATTACCAATTGTACATGACCTGGAAATAGGTTCAAAATTGTTAAAGGTACAATCAAAGATAATTTTTACATAACTCGCAGCTTTGAGAACTTTACATAATTTCACTGGCTTCATCTTATCAATTCTAGTAACAATATACATGTTTGGACAGTGGCAAGTGGTAATATTTAATAAATTGAGAATATTTTATTAACCATTTACTAATATGAGGAATCTCTGTGGGATCCAGAATGAAAAGGCTTGGCCAAGCTCCTATTCTGTGGCTTTGAAAATGCCATGCCCATCAACAAGCAATAATATCGCTAGCCTCTTTATTTTTATAGTTGTCATTGAACTAATTAAACTGAGATGTCTGAACAAAAATTTAAGATAATCAATATGCTTATTTTGCAGTAGTGCCATTCAGTTGTAGATATCTGTAAATAATGTAAGACCCAATGAAATTTACACTCATTGAATAGGTTCTAATAACAATGACCATAGGAAAAAAATAAGGTAGTAAGTGTAGGGATTGAAAACAAATACAGGTGACATATTCTTCTGTGTATTGTCAAACATATTAGTTTACAAGACCAATTGCCAGTTATAAAAGGTTCCTAGGCATGTGTGACAATAGTGTAAAGAAGAATTACTTTACACTATTAATGTGTAATATAGTATATTATACTATATATACTACATATAATATATATACTGTATACTATATAATATACTATATGATATACTATATATAGTATATTAGTATATAGCAAAATATATTAGTATATAGCAGTATTAGTATATGGCAAAGCATTATTATATAGTTTAGTGTAAAGTATTACTGCATAGCTTTGTGTAAAATTCTTCCATCCAACAAAGTATTACATTTATTAATAATAAAGTGTAGGAGGATATAGATTAGTGTAAAATCCAAATGAGTATATCCAGTCCATAGAGCAGAGTACTTAGACTATTGGCTCCTACCAGTACCAGTGAGGAAGGCAAGAGACAGTGATTTACTATTCTGCCAACTTTGAAAAATTAACTGTACTGTAAACTAACAACTTTGAGCCACTGGCTATTTCTCAGCATTTAGATAACTGTTTGTGCCTTTTTTGGGAAGGAAAAAAAATGGAGTAACAGAAGGTCAAGAGTTTTAAGGCAAAATTACTCTGAATGAAAACTAAGCATGGAAGAGAAAAAGACATTTCCTTTAACTTTAGATTTCTACCTCATTTAGTGGCATCATTGGTGAAAGTATTGAATTTCTCCCAAATTACTTGGATCAGACACCTTTTGGCCATTATTTTGACCTGGGTTGTAAGTGAAAGAGCTACTGCTCTCACTTGATTTGAAATTATGGGACATTCCCCCTCCCATTTTTCTGACCGTACTCTATGCTTCAGTTCCCCCACTGTAATAGTACTTAGCGCCTAACTTTTTCCTTTCTACTCAAGAAGAAATCTCATGTAACATGCTATATGGTGAGATTTTTATGTTAAACATTTTTGTTTAGAATACATGTAGTTTATAATATATTCCACAAATCAAAATATATATAAAAAGGAATTTGACGGTGATCAAACAAATTCAGTAGGATACACAATAGCTTCCACCTCTACATTAATAATAACCAGATTTAATGACATTAATATTTAAGATTGAAAGACATTTACATATAATTTCAGAAAATTGTAAAATATTTAAATTAAGTTCTTATAATTCTATTATTTCTTTGTTTTATATATTAACAGATGGTTGCATTTCTATGTAATTTTTGTTTACTAATAACAGACTCTGACTTCCAAGAATACATTAATTCATTTAAAATATTTAATGTGGTCCAACTTTGTACTGCAAACTATTTTGTTAATAGCAAAACCGTTAAGGATGGAAGAGAAAGTACTTGCTACTGTGTGCTAATTTTCTAGTGAGAGGAAAACCAAGCAAAAATAAGAAATGTACACACCCATACACATATACATGCATGTCTATGTGTGTAGTAAGTTTTATAAAGCAAAGTAAAAGATAGTGATGTGAGAGGAGTGATTGGATAGTAAAGATAATCCTCTTTAAGCAGTTTCCATTTACACCAAAAATTGGATAAGAATGAGTTATCCTCCAGAGAAGACTTTCCAGTGATAGAAGTCTGTTAGGGCAAGACCCTCATGTAAAAATGTGTTTCGTGAGATAATCTAAAGAAGTTCAGTGGAAAATAAGTGAGCAAGAAAGGATTATTATGTGTTCTAAACTCAAAGGTTTTCAGGGCCTTATCATATAAGGTGGAGTATGGAGTACTGCCATTAACTTTTTTACTGGATTTGTATTTCTTAATTATATTACACTTTTAAAAATTACTCTGGATGTATTGCAGACTGCGTTACAGTAAGAGGGAAAGCAGAAAAACAGTTAAAACAACTCTTGTTCTCATTGGGGATGTGAATAATTATAACAGACTAAGATATTGGTAATAGAGATGGAGGTAAATAGATAGATTTGGGACATTTTTAGACATAAAGTTGCCAAGATTTACTAATAATTCAGCGAGGGTGAGGAACAATAAAGAATAACTCTTGGGTTTTGTAATTTATCCTGGTTAATAAGGAAGAGGGAAGGTAGACCTGCCTAGAGTGTTTTGTTTGCCCATATTGGACTTGAGATGCCTTGTATATATCCAAGTGGTGTTAACAACTGATATTTAATTAGGCATTGAAGTCAAGAGTTCCTGGAGCTGGAGAAATTTTGATTTGGGAGTGTGTCATATAGAGGTCATGATACGGTTGATGTTTATGTAAATTAATTGATGGTTTCAATTACATGAATAGGTAGAAAAATATAATTTCAAATGAAAGAATGAATAAACAAAAATAAGGATGACATCCAATGGACAGGAGAAAACAGGAAGCAAATTCAGGATTTAGGACAAACCACAAAAAAGAAAGAGTAAGAAGAAATAGAAAACCCAGAGTAAAGAAAGCATAGAATGTTTGAGATACTATGCATGAAACACAACTCTAATTATCTGGATTGCTCTTTGGTCAATGGATGATTCCTACATGATGGTTCCTATGAGGAGAAAATGATCACAGTGTGATTTAGCCCAGATGGTGCAAGCAATTGAAGAATATGATAGAAGTAAATATCATTAAGTAACAGATTGAAATCCAGTTAAACAATTAAAAGGAAAACTAATTTAAATATGTGTGTGTGTGTGTGTGTGTGTGAGGCAGAATTGAAACATAGACCTAGAAATATTTGAGGAAGAAAAAATATGATTATTTAGAAATTAACACATGAAACTTATTTTAAAATGAAGTGTCTAATATGTCAATGTATGTTCATCAATTGTTACAAATGTCTCCAGTCTGGTGGAGGATGTTGATAATGGGAGAGACTGCATATGTGTGGAGTGAGTATATGGGAAATCTCTGTACCCTCTGCTTAATATTGCTGTGAACCTAACACTGCTCTAAAAATTAAAGTATTTTAAAATAATAAGACATAGAATGCTTTATTATTTGTCTACCCAGAAACTTTTGAAAAGGATACATGAATGCTATTTTATTGAATGTGTTCAAACTACTTATGCTTAATAATTTATTTGTCAAACAAGTGGAAATTTTACTACAGCTCACTGAATCAAATTGAAATCTCATTGAAATTCAGTCTACATTTTGGCAATAAAAGCTCTAAAATTATATACATGTACACCTTAAATGTGGCCTATTGTTGCCAAATCATGTGGAACACACTCTGAAATTGAAAAGAGTCAGTCACAAAATCTGTTTCTGGCAATCTTTATGATATTTATTATATCATTTGGAATTTTATTATTTTGTTAATGATTTGTCTTAAACAGGGTTGAAAATTATTACCTGTCCTTTACAGATACAATATCATTGCCATTTTTCTGCATTTAGTCTGTCAATTTTTCATTCATTTAACAAATGTTTTTTGGACACTAATATCAGACAGTAGGTATTCTAAGAGCTATGGATATTAGAATATATTTTCATAAGCATACATTTTAAAGAAATTACATATATATGTATGTATATACACACACACACATATGTGTGTGTGTGTGTGTGTGTATGTATATTTATATATGCAACTGACCACAGAAGACGTTGTAAACACTAGAAAAGTGTTGTGCTAATCTGTACCTGGAAAGAATAGGCTGAGGGTACCTGAGATGATCCAGGTTTTAAAAGGAAACCAGGTATTCCCAGGCAAAATCTCAGGAATTTAAAAATTCATTGTGGTTACTTGGGTAAGACGGTGAACAAGAAACGGGGAAGGATAAGAGAGAGAAACCAAGAAGGAAGGCTAGGTACAGACCGTGATGTTACCGTAGACTATGCTGTGAGTTTTTTACATTATCCTCTAAGTTCGTATTTCTCTTGCTAGAGCACTATACATTAGGGCATGAATTTAAAGCTTCATGAAAGTCACAACAGTGATTGTAGCATCATCTTGAACAATCAAATTTCCCTATGGGTGTATATGTATTGTGTTACAGAATGTGTTATATATTAATGAGGACAAACTATGGTGTAAATTTCAATATTTGTATGAATTTAAAAATTAAATGTCAAATTAAAAAAAAAAAAGCCTTCCTTATATCTTGTCGAACCTTATTGATGTCTAAGATCATAAATTCTCTATCCTCATTAATTAGGACTGCTTTAATAGATTAGCTTGGGAAATACGGATGAGGGGTGGAAAGAAATTGAAGGCTGAAATTGTTAGGCATTTCATCAGATTTGTCTTTTAGAAATATAAACTCGTAGCGGTGTGACATTCAGGTTCGTAAGGGGAAGCTGGGATCAGAAGACACAGAGACATATTTAAAAATAGCGACCTAGGGAGAGACAGGGTGATTGATTCCACTGTGTGCAGAAATGTGGCCCAGGTTTCTCAGACTTCACCAGAAATTTAGAATAGTATCACATTAATCATACAAATTAATATTTCATTATTTCTTTCCACCTTCCACTCTTCGGGAACTTGAGGACTGTAGGAATCTTCACAAAGTGTATTTGTCACAAGACAAATAGGTTTCCCTCAGTGTGACTAAACTTTAGACAGGTTTCTTCCTGAGCTGCTTTTCTTCTTACCTCTTTACGGGATCCAAATGATCTAACCACAGAAGTCCCTCCCTTCATTTTCTTAGAGAATTTACTTCAGAACCCAATAATTATACATTATTTCTTTGCCTCTTTGGGGTATAAATATCTTTAAAAGCCTCTTGTTCATTTAAGAACCCAAGACTATCTTTCTCAAGGACCTGGGAGCCATCCCTTTGAAGTGTAATCATTGAGGAAGATAGCATCTGTATCTCCCAGTCTCTGTAGGGGGATAATACTACATCCTAACTTGAAGATTGTAAAACAAATCTAATTTTCTTTTTGTTAAGGCTAAATAGCAAATGCATGTGACCTATGAGCTCTCTCACCCCAGCTCTTAAAAACTCTCTCACCCATTGTTACAATGGAGTAAAGCTCAGACTGACTTTTGGCTTCTCTCCTTCACTGCAATAGCCTTGAATAAAATCTTTCTTGGTTGTTTAACTTTCTTTCTGGTTAAACTTTTGCTTTGACAATAGGGTTCTCAATTTCCACAAAATTAAATTATCTCATCTTGAATATTTGTTTAAACTCAATTGTTTACTGCAGTTTGAAGTTTTAATTTTATAGTAAATGTAGCACCGTAGCTCTCCTAGTATTTTGTTAGGCAGTATAATCTATTTTTTCCAGGCAATATTTATTAAAATGTAAACTTCAAAAGACCCCACAACACCTTGTAGGGAGAATCTGAGTCTACCTATTCCTCAAATATCGCATGATCCATTTCTAAATGTGAAGAAGCAAAAGGTATACAGAATTGTTTTTTCTGTTTAAATTTTGGTGTGCATAAGAAACAGATTATATTGATGGACACCTTAATAAATAACTCTATAGGCCAGGTGCAGTGGCACATGCCTGTAATCCCAGCACCTTGGGAGGCCAAGGCAGGCGGATCACGAGGTCAGGAGATCGAGACCATCCTGGCTAACACGGTGAAATCCTGTTTCTACTAAAGATACAAAATCAATTATCTTAGCATGGTGGCAGGTGCCTGTAGTCCCAGCTACTTGGGAGGCTGAGGCAGGAGAATGGTGTGAACCTGGGAGGCGAAGCTTGCAGTGAGCTGAGATTGAGCCACTGCACTCCAGCCTGGGTAACAGAGCGAGATTCCATCTCAATAAATAAATAAATAGCTCTATTTTGAAATTCATCTTGTGTCATCTGCAAGGATGTTCAGAAAAGTTACCCATATCATCTATAAGAAGATCCTCTAATGACATTTCCTTCTGCCCATAATGTCAAGAGCAATTGTTCTTCCTCCTGAGTCAATAACGTGTTGTTACATAATGAACACCGAAAATTATATAACTGGCCAGATTTTCTTCTGTAATGCCTGCTAAAAATATTGAGACCACAATATTGGCCCAACTAAAGTCATAGGTTTTTAAGGTATGGCACTTCTAGCCTTTTTTTTTTTTTTTTTTAGTTCATTTTACAAATCCCCTACGTCTTTTTTTTTTTTTTTTTTTCTTTTGGTCTCTAGCTTCGACTTCGACATTAAGTTCTTGTTTTCTACTTCATCTGTTTTCAAATTGTCTTCAGGACAAGGCCTAGCCTGCATACACAGATGGGAGAGTAGATAGCTGAATAGATAGCCAGTTGGTTTGGTGTAGTCAAAGGAAGTCTCTAGAATTGGTTTGCTCTGGAACTCTTTTCTCAGCTTTTTGAGGTGATGCTTGGTAAAACTCCTTCAGTTAGATTTGATCGGCCCAAGATCCTTAGCAGGAGACATCATAAAAGCTAGCATGTTGACAGCAAGATAAAGCCAGAACAGGAGATGAGGGGAAAGTTACATGCCACTTTTTAACCAAAAGAATTATTCTATGTATATGAATAACCAGATATATATGAAATGATTCTATGGAGTGAGAGATCCTATTAAAATGAAGTATAAACAACAAGACATCCAACAGCTGATTGCTTAGAAAGTCGATCATGTACCAGATTAGATACATAGCAAGTTGTATAACTTCTATTCATTTAAATCACATACCTTTAAATGGAGATAATAGCACCCCCTCATAAAGTTATGGGAATTAGAGAAGTGAGCAGATGTAAAGTTACAATAAACATAGTGTAATTGTGACTCAGCTGATCTGACACAGAGATACAGAAACAATACACTAAAACAGGCAAGTTTAGAGGAACAAAATTTTTCTCTGAAAATCCTTGGTATCTAAAATAATAGCAAAAGAGATGCACAGGAACAATACAATATTTTTCACAGTTTAAGAAACAATGTTTTTTTCATAAGATGGAAATCATGCCCTGTTCCGGCATGTAAGCTACTGTATTCATAACTGAGTTGCATAGAAATGCCACCCTTCAGGCTCTCCAATAGTTAGGTGATGTGTGTGTGTGTGTGTGTGTGTGTGTGTGTGTGTGTATATAATTTGTTAGATATTGATAGGGATATTTCACAATCATCAGCTTTTGAATTTTCTTAAGGGAGCTTATTTTTCTACATTTATTTCTCTTGTTAAATCAATATTTTTGCTGCCATATGATTCATTATTTTCATAGACTATCAGTATTATGGAAAAAAAAAATCCTTTTTCAAGTAGAGGAACTGATAACAAATTAACCCAAAAATATAGTGAAATGAATTTGTTAGAATTGAATATAAAAGCTGTTTGGTATAACTGAATAGTTTCATGGAATGTTATAAGAATCAAATAGAATAAATAAATCACAGAAAGCTTTACATACAGCATGATTTAAAAAAACTGAGTTTTTAAAATGAGACTTAAATGTAACTTTAACTTCTTTGTGTTTTTTATTATAAAATTGAAAATCAGAAATCCTACTTTACTTAATGATACTCAGAGAACTAGTCATGTTCATGAACTTCAAACTAACCTATGTATATTGGTCCATTTAAATTCAAGTGTTTCATGACAAGTGAAATATTTTCATAAGAAATTATTGAAACCATTGCAATATTTTAAAAAGTTAGAAAAAACATGTTATGTATTACACATGGTAAATAAAAATCAAGGGAATTTCCAATAAAAAGCAATGGATTCCCAAATGAATTCATTTTGGCTTTAAGTCTGCTAAAAGAGACAAAGTTTAAATACTGCCTTATTTTATTTTTTCTGTTATTCCTTTGACTTGCTCATACATCTATTTTTTAAATTTGAGATATAATTACATATTTTATTCATTGGATTTCTATTATGAAAGATAAATCTTTTGTTCACTAATTACACAATCTACTTCTCCAACTTTCTGTCAGTAGTTTTTTGTTTTTTTTTTTTTCCCCTTTTTTGACGTAGTCTCGTTCTGTTGCCGAGGCTGGAGTGCAGTTGCAGGATCTTGGCTCACTGCAACTTCCACCTCCAGTGTTTAAGCAATTTTCTTGTCTCAGCCTCCTGAGTAGCTGGGACTATAGGTACTCATCACCATTCCTGGCTATGTTGGGGTTTCACTCCTGGCTATGTTGGGGCTGGTCTCGAACTCCTGACCTCAAGTGATCTGCTGCCTAAGTCTCCCAACTGGGATAACAGGCATAAGCCACCATGCCCAGCCTCTATTATTAATTTTAATTCTTTTGATTCTTTTTGTAAAATTATTTTAATTCTTATGTTGGCTACATGAACTTAAATAATACATTAAGATTATATGTTTTAATTGAATCCAATCTATCTGGACTTTTATTAAAATTAAGAGAATTGGTGCCCTTACTATTCTATCTACCTCTCTCCCTATTAACTTTTTCCACCTAATAAATTATATCACCTATATTTTGTGTTTACATTGCCGTTATTTGGCTATGTTACACTCAAATATGTTAAGTATAATGAAGACTTTTGTGCTGTTTAAATGTTGAGTTTAAAATTTGAAATCAGTAATAAATGTGTACACTATTATGGATATATTAATATTTGCTGCCAAAGTGAAACTAGAATATATTATTTGTAATGCAAGTCCATTTGAAGGACAACATTTCTTAGCTTTGAGACAAAATAATTTCTTTTATTATACCCTGAATAGATTGTTCAAATCAAGTCTTAATTTAGTTTAGTTTATATTTGGACCATGGCCACCTTTAAACATTTTAAAAATTTCTGCTCAATCTCATTGAATTCTTGATTAATTATTAATTAGTAAGGATCTAATTTTAATTAATCTTTAATAATTAAATTATTTATTAATGTAGCTCTAAATTAATAAACATACTACAGTTTCATACTCATTTTATATGTGTGATGGATCCATCCACAAAACCTTTCTTGAAAAGAGAATTTTTTTCAGTGTTCCCTGATTTTAGTTTCTAAGTTGGACAATCAGTGTCTCAGCTATTATCATACAATACCTCATCACCGAATTCCTCAATTAAATGAATAGTTTCTATTCCACTTCTCTTTTATTTATCTCCCCGATCTTTCTGGTATATATTGTGAGGTAACTTCTTAAGAATATTTGAGAAATTTTGTTTTTATTACTTTCATTACTCTGTGTGATTTTTTGTTTTTCTCTAAAAGTATTTAAATTTTTATTCCTATCTTCTATTAATATGGTAATGAAACTAGGTTTAAGTCTTTTTCTTAACCACATGTTAACATCCTATCTAACAACTCATGTCCCATATAAGCTGTGGTAAGATTATTGTTTACTTGATAAGTTTCTTTTACCCATTTCTTCCAGTTCCTTTGAATGATGGACCTCTTGACGTGTTCTTGTACGTGATTTCTCTCACGAATTTTCTCTCACGAATTTTCTTTTGGTGTGATTTTGCAATACATTATTGGAAGTTTTTCTCACTCTACTTCTTTATTCTTATAATGGATTTTATTTCCACAACTTTACTGCTAATGCTTATGTGCCTTTTTATTCTTTGAAGTTTTCCCTTTACCTATAATATCATTCTTGTTTTGTAGATGTGATATTTGTCTATATTTCTTTGAGGAAAATTATTATAATTTTTGAAACTTCTTTATTGCCCATTGAATTTCACTAAGAATTAAAAAGGGTACTTGATCTGTTTCTAGGACTTAATCATGAAGATCACTCTATTTCTGATGCAATCTTAGCTTTGTTTATGTTTCTCCTCTTAATCTCTATCATCTTCCATCAAACTGAAATTGGTGACATATCCAGTTGCTCTAGATGCCCTCTCTCTACCAATCTTTTTGCTCTTAAATATTAAGTCTTTTTAAAATTACTCATTCTTTACAGGATTTTTCAGAGAGCAGAAAGATAAATATTTAGGAAATAAAATAGTAAACTACTATGTAATGAATATGTATAAAACTAATATACATGTGTACACATGTATATGGATTGAAAAATTTCAGTGAAAATATTTTGAAGTTTGTTGTAAAATATATAACACCCAAACATATAAAATATATATTTATAAATACATAAAAATTTAAATTTTGAATTTTCATTCAGGTATTGGTATATGTAGAAAATACACAACATATTTTTAATTATTCTAGGATTTAGTAGTTTTATTATCTTTAATAGAATAGGAAAAAAAAAATCTTTCCAAAAAATTAACTGATTACATTGATATGTAGCAATCATTATTTATCTGAATGACGTTTATTTGCATGGCATAAACATGTTCTTAATGTAATTGTTTCATTTGCCTCATTTCCCTTAAATAAGACTTATGCCCTTTTACTGTGCTAAAATATCTTCAAGTAAGTTACAGATATGATTCCTTATAAAGAAGATAAAGAAAAACATGACAATGAAACACAAAAATGATAAATTCATTTGCATATAAATAATCTTCCTCTGCAAATAAAATTTGCTGGTACGTGTTCTAATTAGTAATAGACATTCATCTCTAAATTTTCAGACAGGGAACAAATAATGTAAAATTAATCCTAAATTTTTAACCTGAAGAGTTATCAGTAAATTATTATCAAATATATGAATTATAATACACTGAAAATAATACCATTTTAATTGGAGAAAAATTTAGTTTTATGAGATGTTCAACTTGAGGTAAGCAGATGACAAGTTTTAAAATGACACTAGGATTTGAGTAAAAAGTCAGGATCTGAGCTATGGATGTAGAGTTCTTTCTTACATCAGTACAAGAAACCCTGAATGCAAAAGGAGAAAAATTGGATAAATAGTTAAAGCTTGGTAAAATCGAAGATGATATTTGCACAAAAACAGAACAATGTATTAATTTACAAGTGGGAACCTAAATTATGATTATAATCTGTTCTGATTAATGCAAAATGGTTAATAATTTGTCAATAAAGTGAACTTTTCTGGGATTGTTTCCCATTCCGGTTGCTGACAGTAGGTTATAGATATCATGTGTAATTTCCATGGAATGATCTTCAAATTTATTGATTCTTTCTTCTGGAATTTTACAACTGCTACTGAGCTCAGTTAGAAAACTTTTCAGCCGGGAGCAGTAGCTCATGCCTGTAATCCCAGCACTTTGAGAGGCCGAGGTAGGCCAATCAACTGAGGTCAGGAGTTCAAGAGCAGCCCGGCCAATATGGTGAAACCCCATTTCTACTAAAACTACAAAAATTAGCTGGGCATGGTGGTGGGCACCTGTAGTTCCAGCTATTTGAGAGGCTGAGGTAGAAGAATCACTTGAACCCGGTAGGCAGAGGTTGCAGTGAGCCAAGATCCTGCCACTGCACTCCAGCCTGGGTGACAGAGCAAGGCTCCATCTGGAAAAAAAAACAACAACCTTTTATTTCACCTATCTTGATTTTCTAGTATGAAATTTCCTTTTTATTATCTATTAAATAATAAATACTTTATAGTTTCTTTACTTTTTATTGTGATTTCATATTTGTTGTGACATCATCATATTTTAATTAAATCTTTAGTTATAGTTTCCTTTAATTCCTTTAACATATTCGTAATTGCTGATTTCAAATTTTGTCTGCTAAAAATAGCATTGGGGCCTACTCCAATCACAAGGCAAAGCATTTGCCAGACTGGTTAAAAAAAGCAAGATCTAACTGTGTGCTTATATTTGAAGACTCAAATAGGTTAAAAGTAACGTGATCTTTAAACAATATACCATGTGACCAGTAAACATAAGAGAGTTATGGGGAGTGGAGGGGGGGAGCTTTTTAATACCAGACAAAATCCATGTTAAGTATTTTTTAGCAACAAAGAGTAAAAATTTCATGATGACCAAAGAATCAATGAGTCAGAAAGCTATAACAATAATAAATGTATACATATCTATCAGCAAAACACAAAAATACATGAAGCAAAACCCATCAGTATTCAAAGGAGACATACAGAATTTAGCAATTATAGTTGGAGATTTCGATAACCTTATTACAATCATTAATATAACAACTGGATGAAAAATCACTGAGTATATGGAAGAGTCGTACATAAGCCAACTTGCCTAACTGGCAGTTGCAGAAAACTCAATAGCCAAATATGTATTCCTTCTAACTGTACACAGAGCGTTCTCCATGTGGACAAAATGTTGTATGTAAAACAAAACTGCCACTGAATTCATTACAAATCAATACCTGAAAGATGTGGGAAATATGCCAGTACTTAAAAAACACACTTATAAATAACCCATTGGTCACAGAAGATATCACAGGACATATTAGAAATTTTTTCTTGTGCCGGGCACGGTGGCTCATGCCTGTAATCCCAGCACTTTGGGAGGCCGAGGCGAGTGGATCACAAGGTCAGGAGATCGAGACCATCCTGGCTAACACGGTGAAACCCCGTCTCCACTAAAAATACAAAAAGCTAGCCGGGCGAGGTGGCGGGCACCTGTAGTCCCAGCTTCTCGGGAGCCTGAGGCAGGAGAATGGCGTGAACCCGGGAGGCAGAGCTTGCAGTGAGCCGGGATCGTGCCACTGGTCTCCAGCCTGGGCGACAGAGCGAAACTCCATCTCAAAAAAAAAAAAAAAAAATTATTTTGTGAGATAATTGTGAATATATCAAAATGTATATTGAGTTAAAGAGATGCTTAGATAGAAATGTTTAGCTTTTGATGTTTAAATATGAAATAAATACCTGTTTAATAATCTATGTTTATAACTTAAGAAGCTCAAAAAATAAAATCAATTTATATCAGAAGTTAAAAGGGAAACTAAGACCAGGTTCAGAAATCAATAAAATAGAGAACAAAAAATAATAGTTGGATCTTTGAAAACAACAACAAACTTAGCTAGAATAAGAGAAGAGAGCAAGAGGGCAAGCATTATTAAAAACAGGAATCAAAAAGAAAACATCTCACAACACTACAGAAATGTTAATAATGTCATAAGAAAATATTATAATCAATCTTATACCAACCAATTAGATTGCTTAGAAGGAATATAAAAATTCTTTCTAAGACACAAGTTACAGAAACTTAAGAACAGATAGAAAAACAACAAACACAACAAGAAAAGAGACTGAATTACAATAAATACGAACCAAAAAGGCAAGGACTCAGATGGTTAGGCTGGTGCGTGTGATCAAATATATAAAGAGAAAATAATATCAACCATAAACAAACTCTGCAGAAAAAGAGAAATAACTCTTTCCAAGTAATTCTATGAGACCAATTTTACCTAGAAAGCAAAGCCAGGCAAAGAAATCCCAAGAAAACATAAAAATATTTCTGACTTCAGAAGTTGGTGGCTATAACCCTCTCTGTTACTGAAAATAGAAGAAAATAAATATAGATTAACAAAAATGATTTAACTTTAAAATATATATTCAATATATGTGAAAACTCTTTATAAAAAATTTACCTGATTGCTTCACCTCTAAAATTAAAATATGTAATAACAATGGCAAAAATAAATCGTAATATATACCAGTAATAGAGTTATTCATTGTGGTTGCTCAAAATGCACTCAGGCAGATTTAATTAGAAAATGATTTAATTTACAGATTATTAAAAGATTATTACCTGTAGAACCTGTAGAAGTCTCTAGAATTATATTTGGAAAACTTACATAAAAGGGTCCAGGGCAGCACACTGGGACACACCAAATATGATATGACACTATCAGTGGGGGAGCGATGCCACCAACACTAGATAACACTATGGCAGAGCAGTCACTGAGACCCTTGAAAATTGGTTATGATGGCCCTGGCATTCCCACCTGTAGGAAAAAGAGCTATTTTCCATCTCTGCTTCTTTGTATCACCAGCATCCTTTCAAATTCCACAATAGGTCCATCAGATAAACCAGCTTTTGCCTGCATACCCACAGGTAGGGGTACCTGAGCCTGGGAAAGAAAATAATTTGTGTTTTTACCTTTCATATTGAGAGGTGGTCTCTAACTTTCATCAAAAAGTCACTAAGTAGATAATTCTCTACATTTAAAAGGAAGTTCAGATGATGAGTAACACAAATAAATAAAAGCTAAATTCTACTACATGTTCTTTCCTTAAGCAGTTTTGCTGAAAATGTATCATTGTGTTTTTCTAAAAGAATATCTAAAATAACTTGTGACTATGTGAATTAATTTTGTTCACATTTATTTGATGAAACAGGAGCTGAGAGGTTTTTTCTTCACGAATAGTAGATAATACCCAAATGTGTATAATACTCAGTTTTTGAATGAAAAGATATCAAAGAAAGTAAATTTGGTTAACACTACACAGTATTAAATAGAATGCTTCAATTTTATGGAAATAATAGAAATTTGAATTTTCTTTGGTTACGTGAGGTGAGAGTAAGCCACAGTTTTTGCATCCAGAACAAAAATAAAATAAACCAAACAAAAATAAAAATAAAGAATAAATACCTACTTCATAGCATTAGGCAATGCGTTGACTTTTTGCAGCCAAGTTGAATATCTTACATATACTAAAAACAATCTTGGACTTAGTTGTATGTTGCATCAGTGACATATTTATAATGAATCCTTTGTTTTAAGTGAGAACTGTGAGATTCAGGTGGATGAATTCCTAAGTGATCACTTAAATTGTGGTATTTGTGTTGTACACAAATTGTAGTACTTGTGTTGACCTTCATGGTGCCTTTAGCTGACGGCGTCAAAATGGATTTCAAGTAAAGCAGGCTTGCTGATCCAAACTATGATCACTGAATGTTAACTTGAGATCAAAGTTATTCTTTATTTTTAGAAAGTATAATTTGTCTCATGCATATGCATATTAATTATTTTTCAGTGGAATAATACATAATTTATTCTTGGATTATTCTAACTACATTTTTATATTGTCACAAAGATTGAAATATTTAGTATACAATACATGTTTTTACTTTTGTAAAGGTTTATATATTGTGTCATCATTTTTCTCAAAAAGTTGACTCATTAAAAAAACAAATGAATATATTTAAGATTTCAAAAGTATTCATTGACTCACATAATTCTTTTAATATTCACTTTTTTTAGCTTAACTTGATGTTCTTGTGTCAGCTTTTCACTAAATATTTCATTTTGTCAGTGATAATAGTGATGTTTTCTACTTAGTCTAGTATGTTGATTCCTATTAAATTTGATGTATGTTTTCTTCTTTCTAAACTCATGTTACTATTATAGAGACTTTTTAAAAGAAGAAATGTCTTCATTCATATAACTTGCTAATAATTTGCATGGTGTCAATGTCAATTTTCTATTATTGTTATAAATTGGTAAGAAAATTAGCTGTCATAAGTCATAAAAATCAATTCAGTGTCAGTTGAGGCTATGATCTTCAACTGTTGGGAAATTTACAGGCAATCTAAGTGAATGAAAAACATGAATTGGACAACAGTTTAAAGAAAATGCTAGGACTATATAATTAAGGGATATTTTTTTATTTATTTTTCCATGTAGGCTTACGTTCTAAAATTACTAGAAAAAAATGTAATTCATCACCCTGGAACCCTAATATTTACAAAGCTCATGAGTAGATTCAAATGCATCTACCCATTACCCATGGTTTTCTTGGGTAAATAGCATTCAATAACTGCGCCTCATAAAGATTTAGGGCTGGGCGCAGTGGCCCATGCCTATAATCCCAGCATTTTGGGAGGCCAAGTCGGGTGGATCTCCTGAAGTCAGGGGTCTGAGACCAGCCTGACCAATACAGTGAAACTCTGTCTCTACAAAAAATACAAAAATTAGTTGTGCATGGTGGTGTTTGCCTATAATTCCAGTTACTTAGGAGGCTGAGACAGGATAACTTCTTGAACCTGGGAGGCAGAGGTTGCAGTGAGCTGAGATAGTGCCGCTGCACTACAGTCTGGGCAACAGAGTGAGATTCCATCTCCCCTGCCAAAAAAAAAAAAAAAAAAAAAAAAAAAAAAAAAAAAAAAAATTCAGCCCTCGGGGACATACATCAGGATGTTATTGTTTCATCAATATTTTCTTTTCGTTCCTTTTTTATTTCCTTTTGCCTAACATTGGATCTGCACTTCAATGACTTGAAATATCTACACCATCTCTAGACTCCTCAGCAAAAGAAAATTAGTTCACTTCTTAAGAGACTTTGCATGCCTACAAACTCAGAATAGTTTAGTGTGCATTTAGTAATTCTAAGAGAAGTTACTGCAGTTTGTAGGAAGGTGAAATAAATGAGTTGGGATAGTAATATATGTGACATTCTTATCTAATAAATTTAGTTTCAGATAAGTGAATGAAAGGCTTGTACAAATTTAAAAATTACTTGATACATGCCTGCCTTGTTAACACTTAACATATTTTTTTACTATTTTCCAAAGGTACAAGATGTGAAATAGATCTAGATGAGTGTGCCTTACATCCCTGCAAAAGTGGAGCCATCCGCATTGACCAACCTGGTAATTACTTCTGCCAATGTGGGCCTCCATTTAAAGGTAATGAACACCGAGGGAGAAGGAAGAGCAAACATAATTAACTTTGAAAATCACTTCTGTCTCTTGTCTGAACTCATTTCGTCTTCCAACAACATTATTAGTCCTTCATTTTCTTAAAGTCAGCTTCTAAAGTGGTCAACCAATTATTCCTTAGGCAGAAACTACAGTGAAATTAGTTTTGTTTGCATACACACTAAAATAGTTGAGTTTCTTATTTTTCTATTTGAAAGGTCACCAATGAAACCAAAAGATACAATTAAAAAAGTAAGGAATATATTACCAGCCTATCATGTTATATTTGAAATATTCTTCCATATTATTTAATGTCTCATGAAATTGTCAGGTTTTCTTTTTTTCTTTCTAAACTAATCATCTGTTTAATTTTTCAGTGTTCAACTTTGATGATAATTCTTTAGCTTCAGTTCAGGGATTGTATTTTTTCTCAATACACTAAACAAATCCTTGCTTTGCCTTATAAATATGTTCATATATTATTGCAACTAGTGTATAGAAACTAATTAATTGAGTACTTCCTTGAACTTTGGTATCTCTTTCTAAGCTAAGAAATTTGAAAGTGTTCAACTAAGTAAAATTAATTTAGATATTTTAATGTTATAACTATTTACCTTGAAAAGTATCTTATAATTACTTATGAAAAGTATAAGATTGTATGCCCCACTTCAAATATTTTGCATCTATTTAAACACACTAAGTTATAGCTTTCTTACTATTAAATGAAAGTAAGAATATACCTAGCTCATTTAGTTTAATGTGATTTAAATGAAAAATGTTATATAAATACCACAATGTCTGCCAGAAATTAATAATAATTGTTTACTTATACTTTCCAGTAATGTTCTAAGATATATGTAATATTTATATAATGGACAATATTTTATCATGTTTGGGTAGTTGGAATATCAATACATATTTAATCATGCATCTTTAAACATTCACAGGGAATGGCCTAAATAATCTCAGTAAAAATATTAGTTTCATTTTTTATTTTTTGAGGGAGGATCTCACTTGGTCACCCAGGCTGGGGTGCAGTGGTGCTATCATAGCTCCCTGCAACCTCTGCGTCCAGGGCTTAAGTGATCCTCCCCTCAGCTCCCTCAGCTCCCGAGTAGAGAGGACTACAGGTGCATGCCATCATATTAGGGTAGTTTTTGTATCTTTGTAGAGACGGGGTTTCACCATGTTGCCCAGGCTGGTAGATGTCATTTTAAAAATAACAGTTTTTCTAATGCCCAGATTTTCATTTCTCATACATTCTTCAATTAAACAAAAATCAAATCTCCTTAGAGATCTAGCTAATTTTAGGGTTAAGGCATGGAATATAGCTTGAATAATATTGTAATGCTAAAAAATATGAAAGTAATTAAACACAAAAGTATGAGATTAAGTCAATGGAAGGAGCTCCCAATGATCAAAGTTAGAATGATTTGAGCACCAAAATAAAGGAGTATTGATCGGTACCCAAAATACAAATATGTAAGAGTCCATATGATTGGAAATATATGATTGATTAAATAAATGAGAAATAATAGACACATCTTTTTGTACTATAATACCAAATAACTTATTTGGTACTTGAACGTGAGGAGGTGGAACAAAACTCTCCATCTCTTAAATTTGGACAGCAGATAGTGACTGGCTTTCAAAGAGTATGGCACATAAACAGGGGGTCATGGAGGGAAGAGCAGCTTTACAATGGAGAAATCTGACAATTGCTACCTCAGCCACATGATCAAGGTTAACATCAACATTCGCAGTCATGTTAATAACCTAAACTTTTGATATGAAGTGATGAGAATAACACTTTTTGTCTCTCATCTTTCTTTCAAAAGTGCATTTTCCAAGTCTAGTCATCAAAAAATTACCAGACAAATCCCAATTGACAGACATTCTAAAACATACTTGACTAGAATTTCTCAAATCTGTTAAGGTCATCAAAAGCAAGAAAAGTCTGAGAAACTTTAAAAACTAAGAAGAAGCCTAAGGAAATATTACTTCTTTTTTTTTTTTTTTTTTTTTTTTTGAGACGGAGTCTCGCTCTGTCGCCCAGGCTGGAGTGCAGTGGCCGGATCTCAGCTCACTGCAAGCTCCGCCTCCCGGGTTCACGCCATTCTCCTGCCTCAGCCTCCCGAGTAGCTGGGACTACAAGCGCCCGCCACCGCGCCCGGCTAGTTTTTTGTATTTTTTAGTAGAGACGGGGTTTCACCGTGTTAGCCAGGATGGTCTCGATCTCCTGACCTCGTGATCCGCCCTTCTCGGCCTCCCAAAGTGCTGGGATTACAGGCTTGAGCCACCGCGCCCGGCCGGAAATATTACTTCTAAAAGTAATATGGTATTCTGGAAGAGATCTTGGAACAGAAAAAAAGACATGAGCTTAAAACTAAGGGAATAAAAATAAAGTACAGATGTTAGTTAATAACATCAATATTGGTTCATTTGTTCTGACAAATAGGATATTAATACACGGGAAACTTGTTAGGGAATATACAGAACCTCTCTGTACTACCCTTGCAACTACTCTGTAAATCTAAAGCTAGTCTAAAATAAAAGTTTAATTAAAATATAAACAATTGCAAATAATTTCTGATTCAAAATATTTTACATTAGGCTGGACATAGTGGCTCATACCTGTAGCCCCCTCACATTGAGAGGTTGAGGCAAAAGGATTGCTTAAAGCCAGAAGTTCTAGACCAGTCTGGTGAAAAAGCAAATCCCTGTCTCTGAAAAATAAAAAGGAACGGGCATGGTGTGGCTCACGCCTGTAATCCCAGCACTTTAGGAGGCAGAGGTGGGCAGATCACCAGGTCAGGAGATCGAGATCATCCTGACTAACACAGTGAAACCCCATCTCTACTAAAAATACAAAAAAAAAAAAAAAAAAAAAAAAAAAAAAAATTAGCCAGGCAAGGTGGCGGGCGCCTGTAGTCCCGGCTACTCTCGGGAGGGTGAGTCAGGAGAATAGCGAGAACCCGGGAGGCGGAGCTTGCAGTGAGCCAAGATAGCGCCATTGCACTCCAGCCTGGGTGACAACGAGACTCCGTCTCAAAAATAAATAAATAAATACATAAACAAACAAATGAAAAATAAATAAATAATAAAATATTTAAAAAAAAAAAAAAAAAAAAAAAAAAAAGGAAAAATGAGCCAGTTGTGGTGGCATGCTTGTGGTCCCAGCTACTCAGGAGGCTGAAGCAGGAGGATTGGTTGAGCCCATAAGTTTGAGGCTTCTGTGAACTATTATTGTGCCGCTGTACCCCAGCCTGGGCGACACAGTGAGACCCCATCTATAAAATAAACAAATAAAAAACAGTAACAAAAAAAACCCTAAAACCAAAACCAAAATATTTTCCATTAAAACAAAACAGAATTTGTAAAGCATGAATAGAAATGTTAGGTAATCATGATTATTTTAACCTTCATATACCAAATACTAAATATTTTAATCTATGAATTATCATGAAAAGGATTCTTCAGTTAATGGTAGTGCCTTAGCTTTATATGGTACATTAACATGTTCAATGGAACTGTACATAAATAAAAAAGCAAAAACAAGGTTAAACTATTTTAAAATGCATGTGCTTAATAATGTATAATATTTTTCTAGTAATCACATCACATAAATTTATACTGTAGCTACCCTATCCTAGAGATAAATATATTCTAATTCAGTTTATATTCTTATACATCTTTCAACTGGAAACATGCCTTGTATATCAGAAGCTGGATACGTGTTTATCTTTTTCTTTTGCTCCTAGGCATAGGCTTAATTATCTTGTATTTAGATGAGACCATGTGAATGAATTCTGACCAACAGAAAATCAATAGTAGTTTTTATCTTGCAATGTGGTTCATAAAAATATCTCACAGTTTTTAACTTTTTCATTTCTTCTACATTCTTGATGGAAGGGAGTTGCCTGAAGAACTAAAGAAAAGCCAGAAGATGGTAGGTCCCTAATTCTTACATAAAAAGATATTTATGGGCCAGGAATACCCCTATTATACTGAGAGATAAGAAAACAAATTAATTTATGAGTTGTTATTGTGCTAAACCACTAAGGTTAAGGTACTTGGTTCTTTACAGCAACCAGCATTGTTAAGAATTACTCTTTGAATGCTAGTAGCAAAGGTTTTCCTTGAATACCTCACAAGAATTGATTTTTATATTGTTATAAATAAATAACATTTTTGAAAAAAGCGTATAATCCATTTATGAATTCAGTTTCTATGCAAAAAGCACAAATAATTTCTTTTTGTAAAACTTAGTAACTCTTTGTTTTCTGTTTAAATTTGTTGTGAGCCTGTTGGTGATTTCGTAGTCTTTTTCCCAAAGAAAGAAAAATAATACACATAAACAGTGTAACTCCAGGATGACACATTAAAATCACAAGATTAAGTTGGTAAATTTTTAGTTGATTCAGTAATTTGATAAGTATACTTGTTTGGAATTCAATAGATACAGGTTAGCAAAATATGTCCTGTGGGAGAATATCCAGGCCTTTACCTGTTTTGTGCCTCTCAGAAACACCACTGTACTCATTAATTTATGTATGGTGGATGGCTGCTTCAGCCGTAGATACAGAGTATATGTTCTCTTTGCTTGCAAATCCTAAATTATTTACTATCTGGTCCTCTATAGAAAACATTTGCTGACCGCTGGTGTAGAAAATGCTCAAACAATAACCTATTTTTTAAGCTAATTGTGGCATTTGTTGATAGAGTCCAAGTTTTATCTATTAGATGTTTATTTGCACAAACATATATTTTGATAAAATGATGTCTATCATCTTCTTTTTTATATAAGAAATAGGTGACTCTGCCCCATTATACTAGGTTAAATTCATAACTGTTTTCATTTTGAGTAAAATTTGTAGCATAATAATATATAATTTTATGAGTTTATGCATTTATGAATTTGAAAATATAAAGAATATATACAGTTACTGTTTAGCAAATACATGAAATTGTAAGATATGGTGCCTTGCGTGTTTTTTTCTGGGAATTTACCCTAGTTCGAACATTTTGTCATTGATAGAAGTTATGTTTTATTACTAGTTATAACTTTTTAAAGTACATACTGGAAAAAGGAATTTGTCTGAAAAGGGAATTGTGCTTATATAGTCCATTTATGGGAACAATAGAGAATAATTAGAAAAATCTTGGTGTAATTACTTCTGTAGAGCTGAATAATGCAGTGTTTTTATGCATGTTAGTTTCTAGTACTAAAATTACAGATCCTACAATGTTATTAATGCTATATATGTTTTTTGATATCTGTGGAATCTTTTTTCTTCTGTTTTTAAAAAACAAATAAATATGGAAAATAAATCCCTTAATATAGTTCTTTTTCCACTAAGTGTTCATCCACTGGCATAAGTGGTTAGCTTTGATTTAATCTGGCTCCCTTTCAAATTCTAGTCTTAGAAACTGAACTTAGCAAAAAAATTTCAAATATATATTTCTTTTTGAAGGAAAGGGCATTTTCATTTTGTTTTCTGTTTACTATGGATGAATTTTTTTCTTCAGAAATGAATAAAAATTTTAATATGTAAAAATGAATTTTTACTTTCCCTGATATAATTATTATAATATACCTGAACAAAACCTCATACTTTTCATGTAACAAAGCAGGATACAGATTGCATACATATTATCCATGTTTGGATACCACAATTTTCTATCTTAATTAAAATAAGACGATACAAGGAAGTCATTTCCAATAAGCACTGCTGTCATTAACCTGTCTATTGTCATGGCCAATGATTGCTTTCTGAGGCACTCTTTATTAAAGCCGTCTATGCCCAATACTTCCAAAAATGAATTGTAATATAAATTTGTCTTGATATACAAAATGTATTAAGTAGAGGATTTTTTGTTTTGTGTGTAATGTAAATGAGATTAAATAATGCCTCAAAGTATAAATTGTCTTTCTACATAAGAAAAGTAATTATTAAGCACATACATAAATGCACACACACATACAAACATAATGCACACACACATACACACACACACACACACACACTGGGATTAAGCACACTTACTCATCTTTCCCCCAGAACTAAATGGAGTTGAGTATGTGAAAAATGCTAGTTATAACTATTTCCTTAAAAAATATTATAATCAGTGCCAACCAATAAGACAGCCCTTACCCAATCAACAATTTTAAATTCTAAAACTAATGTTCAAGAAACATAATGGAAGTAAAGAGAAGAGACTCCATCTCAAAAAAAAAAAAAAAAAAAAAAAAAAAAAAGAGAGAAGATAACTGCCTACCATGTAAATGTTGTTCCTGACAAAATTGAGGCAGTGTCCTATTTACCAATGAAGTATTTAAAGAAACAAAGTATATTTGGAATAGAACTGCTTTCTTAGTGGGTAGAAAAGACCACAATACTCAAATTGTCTATTATTAATATTGCCTATTAATATATCAGAGATACTGTAATCTATATGAATTTAATGCTAGTACCTACAGAGAGGTATGATTCAACTCTCTGATTCTATGACTTTATCTTTTTTTAGATTCCACATATAAGTGGGATCATGCGGTATTTGTCTCTTTGTGCCTGACTTAACATGATTTACTCCAGGTTCATCCAAGAGGAGGTATTGGGAAAAGGATACAAAATTTCAGTTAGATAGGAGAAATAAATTCAAGATGCCCTGTACGACATGATGATTATAGTTAAAAAACAATGTATTATATACTTAAAACTTATTTACAGATTAGATTTTGTGTTCTCACCACCTCAAAACGTGTGTGAGGTAATACATGTGTTAATTATCTTGATTTAGCCATTCCATAATGTATACATGCATCAAAACATCATACTGAATGCTACATATATACATTTTTAGTTTGTCAATTTAACAATAAAGTATGATTCACAATTCAAATTTTAAAATGCAAATTTACTGGCATCAAACTAAATTGTTCATGACTTTATAATTCATAAAATGAAACTTGTACATACTGAATTTCATTAAATGAAGGTGTTCTGGGGGAAAATAATGTTGCATATATCACTGTTAAAGCAATCGTCCTTGTATTTCTGTCATGTATTGGTGCTGAGAAATAAGTTGTTACTCTTCTAAAATACAAAAGTTTTCAATAGCTAATACAAAAAAATAAGGCTTTGTCATAAATTATTGCTTGATTCTCAAGAAAGTAAGTACTTAATAAGAATGTCATTCTGATAAAGCTACATATAGACAAGTAAAATGAAAATAATGTTTGAGCAAATGTCTTATCTGCTAGAGCTTTAAAGACACATGTCTCTAAATGTGTAGAAATTAATATAAAAAGCTGAAATGGTAATTAGCCTTTAAACATGTTTGCAAAAGAAAGTAAAGAAGAACAAAACTCAGCAAAATAAAAATGCTTAAGTGTGTTGGAAGCCAGAATAATAATACTGTTTTCTGGACAGGACACTCTGTTATGGGAACTTGTAATTAGAAAGCAGATTTAAGTATATATTTTTAAGTGCTTGTGAAGTGAAAAAAGACTGGAGTGCAGATAATGGAGCAATTAGTTTTTCAGCCTTCACAGGCCATATTCAGTCATTCTTGTGTCAAGCTACAATGGGGAACTACAGATGCTGTAATTAAATGCTCCAGTCTACTCAATCTACAACTATACTAAAGATTCTTGGAGTATAAAATATTTTGGCTGGGCTACCCAAACAACCATCTCTAATGTTCTGGAAATGCATTAAAATCAAGTCCAGATCAATTTAGAATATTAACCAAAAGTCAATTAAATTTCTCTAATGAAAATGACAATATGCGTATTATTTTGGAGGAGTGGTCAAATAAATTGAATGAACTGTAAAATGCTGAGTCCATAATAAGATATTAATCCAATAGAAAAAAAATAAATGATTCATTAAATAGTTGAAATTAATGTTGTCTTTCATTTGTTCTGTCTAGCAATTAAACAGTAAATATGGAGCAAATATTGATTTTTATTAGCAGTATTGTGTTCTTCTTCCTGGTGATTAAATCATTACCTTTAGTTCAATGTAAGTGCTAACATGCTAAGGTTATTTTGACAGCAAGCATATAGGGAATCTGAGTGAAAGATGTGAATATTTCTATCTGCCATTTAAAACACAATTTTTTTTTTGCTTCTTTTATTCCTTTCTCTTATTTTTATTTTAGATTCAAAGCTCTTTAATATGTTGGCCAAGCGTGTTTTTAATTCTACTTTAATTTTATTTCCTGTTAATGGACCAGACCTATTTATTCCTTCTTCCTTTATAACCTATTGACTGCTCCATTTGGGTGGCTAATTATATTTGACTATATTTTCTATAAAATTAGCATATCAAGTAAAAAAATACTGTATTTGACCATAAATATAAACATATTATATAGTTTTATCAACAAGTTAATGTGCAGCCCATCCCAGCTGAGTTACCTATTATGTGCAACAATAGGATGATAGGTCTGGCAAACTTAGAGAAATGCTTATCTATACTGTACATTTTATACTAATCATTTTTATTTGCATTACCAAAAGGAGAAAATATACTACAATGAGACAAAATTATAATTAAGTTAAAAATCACAGAGAAGGATTGTTTGCAATGAATTCATAATGCTCTGAAAGTTTTGAAAAATTGAAAAGTAATAACAATGCTATTGTTTTCTAAATGTGTACCTTTCTTAATTTCCAGCACAATACTCACCCTTAAACTGTGATATTATTCAGCATTCTGTCCTCAACTTTTAAACGTTTTCACTATATATGCTTTTCAGATTGTTCAAATCTATTCAAATGTGTCAACCACCTATTTCCCAGCATGTGAAAAATGGTATTTTCCCTTTAAATTGAAAGAAGTATATGTGGATAAGTTCTGAACTGCCATGCATATCCTAGTATTACACATGTTCCTGGAATAAATTTAAAATAAAATTGGGAGCAGAGACAACAGAAATTGTGGGAATTCAAAGACCTCAAAGACATTCAGTTTGGCTAAAATTACTTTGAGAGCATGAAGCTGGAGTTTTAAACAGAATTCAAACCAGAGCTGTCACCCAAGGAATATTAGGGGCAATGGGAAGTTATTAATCTGGGGAAAAATTAATCAAATATAAATTTGGGGAGATTATTCTAAATTATAAAGTAGAATTTCATTTTTTTCTTCTTTTGAATGAATTTTCTTTTGTGTATTTGAGATTTACAACATGATTTATGGGATACATATAGATAGTAAAATGGTTACTATAGTGAAGCAGATTAACACATCTATCATCTCACATGGTTCCTTTTTTTTTTTTTTTGGTGACAAGTCACCTAAAATCTACTTATGGCACACTGGAAAGAGAGAAAAAATTAAGTGCTTGCAGTAATCAAGCTGTGGTCTATTGCAGAGGCATGGAAACAGGGCTCGAGTTACGTAGTTGGATAATTTCAGGAGATATTTAGGTTACAGACAAAATAAGTTAGAATGTTGTGGTATTGAGATGTGTAAAGTAAGAAAAAAAAGAAAACTATGTTCAGTTTCCTAGGTCAGATAAATAGATTATTGCTTTAGGGCAACAGGAGTGGAAGAAGCACATTTAATGAAGAGGGAGATCGGCAGAGCTTCAAGCATACTGAATCTGTCAGATTGTAAATTATTAAAATCAAGGTTTCCTTTAAATAATCCTAGTATGTGCATCTGAAGTATAGGTGAAAGTTCTGGAAGGACTATAGTTTTATAAAGCATCAGTCAAAAACAAGTATATATGGAATGGTCAAGTTTTTTCATAGGACTGGTTACTAAGAAATACTAAAATGTAAAGGCTGGATGGAGAAAGGGACACACAATGAGAAGCCAAAGGTGAACACAAAAGATGGGAGAGTTCCAATTAGGAAGAAGTAGTAAGAAAGTCCTAAATAGGGTTGGACAGTAGTGTGATTTGGTGTGAAAATGATCTAGAAAACTATTACTAAAGTGGCCTTGGTAAACTTCACAAGAAGAGTTTCAATGGAGTTTAGTCATTGACAATGATATATGTGGAACTGTATAGATGAAATGAAAAAGTAGCGATAGTAACACTAGATTCCTTCTTGAAAATATTTGGTAGAAAAGTGGTACGGAGAAAAGAGGCTAAATAGGGGAAATATGAGACAAAAGCAAGATTTGTTCATCAAAATGTTACAGGCTTAAGGGACGTATGGCTATCTTCCATTAGCCCTTTCAGATCTACTCAATGTCCAAGAAGCTACACTGCATGACCTGTATTTTTCACACTTTGTTTTGAATTTGGCAAATGGGAGCCCCAATATGAAATAAGAGGAAGGGAAGAGACAGATGCAAATACATTTATTACCTCATTTTCCTCTGTGTTTTACCACAAGCTGGCTGTGCCCCTCCACTGATCAGCTCATCTTCCCTATGGCAGTGGTCTCCACACAGCTCCTCTGCCTTAGGTTCTATCACCAGCTACCTCCACTCAGCTCCTGAGTGGCAGAAAAGACCTCATTCTATTTCTGGTGGTTTCCACATGCCCTGCCACACTTTGTAAGTAGTCCCTTATTAAATTTCCCACACATTTTTGAGTTCAATTGCATCATCTCTTGCCTGCTAGGATCCAATCACACTTAGTAATCCTAATGTATGCATAGGAAGATATTAGAACAGAAGTAGAGACTGAATCTTCAGGATGTAAAGAAGATAATTAACATAGAGGGCAGTGGAATGTGGTATGATGGTAATCTACAAATCTGATGATAACGTTAAATTTAAATGTCATCTTAAATATAAATGGCCATAGATTTAAATGTGAAACATATGATCATAAATATTTTAGAACAAAACATAAGAGAACATATTTGGGATTTAGAGCTATTCAAAGAATTCTTAGACTTGAAACATAAAAAAGGATCCAGAAATGGAAAAAAATAATAAATTGGACTTTGTCAAGATCGAGAGGGATGAATGAATCTATTGTTCTTTGGTAATAAAGTAACCAAATACAAAGTATAGATGGAGATATAGGTAAGACTAGAGGTTTTACTGGTAGAAATTTGAGGGAGTTTTTTGATGGAAGTCATGTTTTCTGAAATTTAGAGGTATGGTTATATTCTGTGAGTGACCAGAAAAATAACAATTTATAATTCAAGGAGAGTATATTAGTCTATTCTCAAAATGCTATAAAGAATTGCCAGAGACTGGGTAGTTTATTTAAAAAGAGGATTAATTGACTCACAGTTCTACAGGCTGTACAGGAGGGATGGCTGCAGAAGCCTCAGAAAACTTAAAATCATTGCAGAAGGTGAAGGGGAAGCAAGCGCAACATCACATTTCATGGCAAGAGGATAGAGAGAGTGGGGCGGGGTGAAGGTGCCACACACTTTTAAATGACCAGATCTCCTATTAACTCAAAATGAGAGCTCACTTATCACAAAGGGGATGCCCAAGCCATTTATAGGGCATGTGCCCCCATAATATAAATATAATATATATTATTTTATATATAATATATTAATATATATTATTACATGTATTAATGTATATGTAATAATATAGTACACCAGTTCCTCCCCAACTCTGAGAATTCAACATGAGTTTTGGGTGGGGACACAGAGCCAACCATATCAGAGAGTGTAAAACATTTCACATTTAAATGAATGTACATTTTCCTGTATGCTGGCGATAGTATCTATCTCACTTGAAAATGATTCTCCTAACCACATTTTTCTTTAGGAGTTGCTACTTTGGCTAGAGTTAATATCTACCCTAAAGCAGATCAAATATTATTTTAGTGATCTCGAACGAAGAATTTGGGAAAATGTTGCTCAGACTTTATTTGACATTGACCATATGAAACGTGAATTTACAATTACTGGCGAAAGGAAGTCCTCAAGTTGGAAGAAAAAAAGTTCATAGAAGTTTAGAATCATAACAATAATAAGGAAAGCTATAAAAAGACAAACAGATATGGCAAAGTTATAGTCCTTAATGTACCTGAGCCGAATGCACTTCTACTCTTATGATTTGCTACTTGAGCTAATAAATTTCTCACTGTACCAGTGTTGATTCTACTAAGGTTCCATCTCTTTTCCCTTAAAGAGTCTTCCATTATAAAAATGTAGGCACTATTGAAGTCCAGTTCACACATTTCTGAACATCAGTCTTCAAACTTGTGTGGTTTTTCTCTATCATTGCTCAATAGCCTAAGAGGAGTTATGTAGAATTAAAAAGTTAGAGTAGTCCAGCATTGAGGAAATAAAGAGAAAATAATAGGTTCTTTGTGTCAGTGAATAACAAGGGGAATGTAATCCCACCTCTTGAGTCTGAAGTTTTATTGATATAGAAAAAACTGTTGCTTAAGAGGAACAAAAGAAATATGATGCAATCATAATGAAACAGGTTTTAATGAAGGAATAAGGTAAAAGGATATTCAACAAATAATATAAGAAAGGTTGTTAATAACAAAAGGGTGAGTTTGTTTGTGGTGCTATAACAAATCTACCAACTACATCCCTAGCTGTTTAACCCTAATTGTTAAATTCTAAACACATCTATATCTACCGGCTACATCCCTAGCTGTTCTATAGCTGTTCTTGAGCCAAACCCTCTAAGTCAATTAAACCTCTTAGCAAATATTTCAGAGTTCGTATCTTAATTCCGTAGACTAAGTGGCTTATAAACAACAGAAACGTATTTGTCATGGTTCTGGAGGCTGCAAAATCGAGTATCAAGGCACCAACAGTTTTGGTGTCTGGTACCAGCTCACTTCCTCATAGGTGGTTATCTTCTCACTGTAACCTCACATGGCAGAAGAGCTGAAGGATCTCTTCTCTAAAGACTGTAGTGTCTTTTGTAAGGACTCAGATTTCTTACACACCTCAGAAATTATTCATGAGGTTTTCCCTCTCAGAATGTCATCATACCCCGAAGACTCCATCTCCTAAACCTTCACATTGGAAATCAGGTTTCAACATAAAAATCTAGGGCTGTGGAGTGTCACAAGCATTCAGACTACAGCAGGATACAATGGCAAGGTTTTGGAAGACTATCACAATGGGATGTTGATTCAAGTGAGAAGCGCCGAGTTAAATGGAAATAAGTGATTTAGAAAACATTGCACTATTAAAAATGTATTTTGTGAAAGATAAGAGTGTTCAGAAGATATTGTGGACTTAGGAGAGCACACACAGAAAATGGCAAACAGTAATCATGGAGGCTTCTGGCAATGGTGGAATAGCATATAGAAAAACCATTCTTCAGATGACAATTGTAAACTCTAAACAAATAATGAAAACAACTGTTTTAAGGCACTAAAGAGTTACCAGAAGCAGGCAGAAATTAAAGAGGAGTCAAGCTTTGAAAGGAAGAAGCTCTGCTGGGTAAAATGTGTGTTTCTATTGCTTTTCACCTGAGGATTACCTTTAGTCTGATATGTATGGGCAGTGAAAAGAATAGGAGAAAGCTGCAATGTTAAGTGTATGAAGAGTCACAGGACAATTTGAGGCTCCCAGAATGGCAGAAAAGTGAAAGGACTGGGGAATGCAAGAAAGAAGGACACCACGTACGGAAGAGTACCAAAATACCAATTGCACAAATCCTTTGTTTTGCCTGAATGACACAAATGTAGGGAATCTCAATTTTCCCCAGTGAAAGCGACCACTGAAAGTATGAGGAGCTGAGTGGTTGTGGCTGCTTCCAAACACACTGAGGTGGGATATAGCATTTGAGTTCAGATGTGATAACATCTTTCTACAATAAATAATATTATTGCTTAAAGGAAGAAAACAGAATCCAGAGACAATGCAACATATCAGTACGATGTCAAGAATATAATTAACTATTACTAGAGATACTTCATCCTCAGAATATTTTCACTGTAGTAAAATTACTAGAAGAAAACATAGGCGAAAATCTCCACAAAATTGGATTGGGCAAGGATATTTTGTATATGACTCTAAAAGCACAGGCAACAAAGGCAAAATTAGACAAATGGGATAGAATCAAGAAATCTTCTGCATGGCAAGGCAAACAACAAAATGAAGACAACCCACAAAAGGGAAACAATATTTTCAAAGCATACATATGATAAGGAATTAATATCCAAAATATATAAGGAACAGAAACAACTCTATAACAAAAAACACACAACCTGGTTGAAAAATGGGCAAAGGATCTGAACAGATGTTTCTCAAAAGCAGACATAAAAATGGCAAGCAGATACATTTTAAAATGCTCAGTATCACTAAGCATGAGGGAAATGCAAATATTATAAAAACCACAATGAAATACCACTTTACTCCTCTTAGCACGGCTTTTATTATTATCAAAATGTGAAAAACAATAAGTGTTTTTGAGGATGCAGTAAAAAGGGAACTTACACATTGTGGGAATGTAAGTTACTAAAATCATTATGAAAAATGGTATGGAGATTCCTTGAAAAACTAAAACTAGAACTAGCATATGATCAAGTAATTCCATTTTTGGGTACGTGTGCAAAGGATATGAAATCTGTATGTTGAAGGGATATTTGCATGCCCACATCATTGCAGCATTATTCACAATGGTCAAGAGATGGAAACAACCTAGGCATCTGTCAATGGAAGAATGGATAAATAAAATGTCATATATATGCATAATGAAATATTAGTTAAAAAGAAAGAACTTTTGTGACAACATTGATTAACCTATAGGGAGAACATTATGTTAAATAAAATAATCCAGGTACTGAAAGAAAAGTGCCAAATGATCTCACTTACATATGAAATCTAAAAATGTTAAACTCATAGTAGCAGAGAGCAGAATAATGCTTACCAGAGACTGAAGGAGGGGTGCAGGAGGGAATTAGGAATTGTTGATAAAAGGATACAAAGCTTCAAAAAGAGGCATAAGATTTGAAATCTATTGCATAGCAGTGTAACTACAGTCAATGATAAAGTACTTTAGATTGCCATTAATATAATCTATTTAGAGTTCATTTGTACTATTACACATAGATATACAATATTATACCATTGTAGTTCCATTTACTTCATTTGCTGTAGTATTGTCATATTTATTACACTTATGTTATTTATAAGTGCCACAATTTGCCGTTATAAAATTTGCTTTAAGCAATTACTACATGTGTGTATTTCAAAATAAGCAAGATCAAATTTCAAATTTCTCCCCATAAAAAAAGATAAGTAATGAAGTAATAGATATATTAGCTCAATTTAATGACTGAACTTTGTATACATATATCAAAACATCACATTGTATCCCATAATGTACATACTTATAATTTAACAATTAAAAATCACAGTAATTTTAAACTGTAGAATATAATCAAAAGATATCTAAATTTTCAGGCCATCCCCATTCTATAGGAGAATCAGAAATTGAATTTTCACAGAACTCTCAAGAAATTTAATACACATTCAAGCTTACAAAGTCATAATTGAGGCCAGTGCTTCTCAAAAGAAATAAATTATAATGTCAGCCAAATGTGTAGTTTTAAAATAGCTCATAAATATATAGAAAATAATTTTAATAGCATACATATTAAGATAAATAAAATCTTAAAGAAGTTTTTCAGCATAAAAGGAAGTAGCACCAAATGGAAACTTATAGAAAGACAGTCTTTGATAATCTGTGATAATAATGATTGTCTTATAGAAAGACAAGTCTTTGAAAATGAAAAATATGTAGGCACATACACTAGAATATACAAAATTTGTATTTCTTTATTTTTTTTAAAATATATGTAACTGTTTAAGACAAATTTTATAATGCTGAATTGTGGATTTATAAATAACATAATAAGTATAACAAACATGATAATAGTATAGCAGATGGGGTAAATTGAACCATACTGGTGTAAAATTCTTATATTTGTGTATAGTTGTGCAAATTATCTCTAAATGGATTAAGGAAATGGCATTCTAAAGAGCAACAAGTACAAAATAATGTAAAAAGGGATGACTATACCAATGAAATAATAAAAATATTTAATCAAAAAACAGAAAATGAAGGCAAGAAAATTGCAACAAAAAACCATAGGGCAAATTTAAAAAAAGCAAATGATGGACATAAATTCAATGATCAAAATAATTCCATTGAATGTCAATGAACTTAGACAGAAATCCAACCAAGGTATAGATTGTTCATCTGGATAAAAAAGGCCCAACTTGATTAAATCTACAAGAAATGCATGTAAAATATAAAGACATAGATAAGTTGTAAGAAAGACAGATATACTATTCAAAAAGAACTCATAAAAATGTGATGATCTATATTCATATTAGAACAAATAGATTCCAGACCAGAAGTAAAAATGAT
Organism: Chlorocebus sabaeus; assembly: GCF_047675955.1. Classification (NCBI taxonomy): domain Eukaryota; kingdom Metazoa; phylum Chordata; class Mammalia; order Primates; family Cercopithecidae; genus Chlorocebus; species Chlorocebus sabaeus. The sequence goes on along the minus strand of NC_132920.1, from coordinate 64,892,174 downwards.
TATCATAATACTAACAGGGTCAGTTGATCAGTAACTCCAGTCAACAAAATGTGGGGCAGCAGAACCATCCATACAATATGAAGATTCACGAGAAATAACAACAGGTTTTTATTTGTTAAGTCTCTAAGTAAGTCAGTTGTTTGTTACAGACAGAGACAATGGAAACAAGTTGGTACCTAGAAGTGAGAGGCTACCATAAATAAAACACTTTTGTGGCATTGAGACTGTTTTGGAAAGAGGTTGAAAACAGAAAATGTTAATGATGTCTGGAAGATCAGTGAGGAAATTTGTACTGGAGCTGGAGAAATGGAAACCGTGTTATATATTGACCAAATAATGGGACCACTGTTGCTTGTGCCAGTGTGAAAGATAGAAAATATACAGCATGACCTTATTAACTAGGCTGAGATTTCAGGACAAAACGTGGAAGTTACCAAATAGCTTCATCTACTGGCCTATGATAAAACAGGAAACAAGGGATGAGTTAACGATGGGATTGTTTTTAACCAAAATTTAGAAAAAATATTTTTAACACAGGAATACTGTGTTGAAAAATAAACAAGATTCTTATTTTCAGACTTCCAGCTGGTAAAAAGTTTTCAAAATAGACTTAGAGCTATTATTGAATCCAGGACATTACCAGTAAAAGTAGGGTTCAGGTCAAGATCAAGGGTACATGGTTTTTAAACCCTTTGTTAAGACAAGAATCATCTAAGGCAGAGGAATGTAGACCCCTCATGTAGATAAAAATATTTTTAAATCCTAAGGATATATCTTAACTCTTACCTCGTGGTAGAGAGGAGATAATTCTGAGAGATTTGTGTGTCTGACAGGAAGCTGGCTAAGAAAATTATTCACCTGCAACATGGACCACTACTTATGGCTTGCGGAGGAAGGGTCACAGAAGTAGAATGGATCAGTCTCTGCTATATACCTTTCTTCTTCTCTCCTTCTTTTAGAACGTTTGTCTATTGTAGTATTTCTGTCTCTGTTTAACTTTACATATTGAGAATATGGATGAGCAGATAATTCGTCTTAACTTTGTAAGTCTCTGAATCAAGAAAAACTGTATCCAAAAGTGAAAACAGAGAAGCTGTAGTAAATAGCCTCATTGGCAATCTACATCTGGACTTCATTTAAATAATGCTATTCTAGATTTTAAGTGAATTCCAATGTGATAAGACATTTATGGGTAGAAAAGACTATAATTTTCTTATTGGGCATCTTAGTTATAGTGGTCAGACATTGAGCTGTGGTACATAATATCTAAAAATGACCACTTATCATCCCGCTTGATCAGCTGGGATTGGTCAAACACTCTTCTGTCCATGTAGTTTTCTGTATGACTAGCTTAGGCTTCCTTACAACATGGCAACCTGGGGGTAATCACAGTTTTTTAGAGCATTGGTTCTAAGCTAGAAATGACTTTGCCTTTCCAGGAGACATTTGGTAAAGTGTAAAGACATTTTTGGTTGTCAGGACTGGAGGAATAAAACAGGCACCAAGTGAGTACACTATGTGCTAAATTTTTCCTCCAAAAATCCACATTTTAAAGTTCTAACCCTCAGGTCTTATCATATATCATCAATGTAATATTATTTGTAAATAAAGTCATCTCAAATATATGTAATTAGTTAAGGTGAACTCATACTTGAGTAGGATAGGTTTCTAATCTAGTATGACTGATGTGCTTATCAAAAAGGAAAATTTAGGCACAGACACAAAGGAGACCTCCATATGAAGATGAAAGCAGAGATTGGGGTGATGCTTCTACAAGTCTACAAGTCACAGACATTGTCATCAAAGCACTGGAAAACATGGGAGGAACATGGAAGAGATTCTCTCTCATAGTTCTCAGAAGGAATCAACTTTACCAAGACCCTAATCTTGGACATCTAGCTTTTAGAGCTGTGAAACAATAAATTTTTGTTGTTTTCACCACTGATTTTGTTGCATAGCCTCGCAAATACAAGGTAGAGGTCAGGGATTCTTTATACATCTTACAATGAATAACGAAGTCTCATATAACTAAAAATTATCTGATAAAAGTGTCATTAATGGTGAAGTTCAGAACCTGGTAAGAAGCAACTATTTCAAGAGGAAAGAATCAGAAAGTGCAAGTCTCTTAAGATCCATCATCCAAAATTGGCAAAGTAACACTTCTGCATGATTCTATCATGCAAACATTTCAGAGTCCGTGAGATTCAAAAATGGGGTGATATTTATTTGCTTGTTTGTCTGTTTATCCATTTACTTTTTACTACACTCTGCTATCTAGTAATGATTATTTATATTCTGCTTACATGCGAAATACACCCTTTTTTACTAAGATACCAAAAGTTTTCTTCCATCATAGCATAAGACTTAGGTTGAGATTATAAATTAAACTTTCTAAAATATATTTTTATAAAAACTGCAGAAGCCTAAAATATTTATGGTTAATATTTTTAAAAAGGAAAATGTGCAGAAAAATGCAAAACATTGCAAAGAGAAATATAAGAATGCAAAAATGTAATCGCATCACATACTGGAAGAATGAATATGGTTAAGATAATTCATAGATTCAATGTAATCCCTCTTCTAATGCAAGTAGTGTTTTTTAAAAATTGACATGTGTTTTAAGATATAGAAATGTATAAATGTATAGTGGCCAATAAATAAATACAAGAAAAAGTTGAGAAATCGTACCATCTAATTTTACAACTTAAAATGGATTTTATTTGAAAAATAAAAAGACACTGATCAATGAAAGTGAAAAATTTCAGAAACAGAACCACATATATACAATTAATTTATTTTCAACAAAGTATCCAAAGCAATTCAATAAGAAAATAAAAGTCTTTTTAAAAATGATGGTGGAAATGGTAGATATTCTTATGGAAAAAATGATATTAACTTCTACCTCACATCATACACAAAGACACTAATTTTAGATGATCATCAGTCTCTATGTAAAACCTAAAACTGAAGATTTTAGAAGAAAATGTAAAAGAAGTTCTTTGTTATCAAGTAGTAGGAATTTTTTTATTGGAACATGTAAAATGAGCAATAATCATTAAAAAATGGTAATTTAGACTAACCAAATTTAAAAATTTGCTCACAAATGATACTATTTAGAAAATGAATAAGTGTAAGAGAAAATATTTACAAACACATACCCAGGACTTAAAGCAGAATATATCCAGAAAGCGCTTATAATTCACTAATATAAAACAAAACACTAAAAATGAAGTGCAAATAACTGGAGACAACATTTTCATTGAAAGATAAGTAACAAATTCTTATTATGATTAATCATCAGAGAAATGCAAAACTAAGTGAAAGTGAATACTCCTCCAGAGTCTAAAATTAATAAAAAAAAAATATTGAAAATGTGAAGTAACTCAAAGTCTCATACACTGTTGGTAAAAAGATAAAATTGTTGATAGGGAATCAAATAAAAATTTAAAAAAATTGAAAAACATTTTGCAGATTATATTTAAAATTAAACACACACCTATCCTAAGAATAACAATTTATATAAACAAGTGAAATGAAAGTATTGTTCTATAAAAAGTCATTTACAAGAATGTTTATGGCAGTTTTATTTATTGTAACTGAGATTTGGAAACAAACAAATGTCTGTCAACCTGAAAATAAATAAGGACCTAGTGATATATATGTACAATGTATGATGGACTATTTATTATTCAGTGAAGGAAGGATCAAACTACTGACGTAAGACTCTCTCAAACATTATGCTGAACAAAAGATAAAAGGGACTTTTTGTAAGATTTCACTTTTTATTTCAAAAGTAAGTAAAAATATTTTAAAAATTTAAATATTTAAAATATTTAAAAAATATTTAAAAAATTTGTTACCCCAAGGAACAATGTTGATTGGGAAGTGGATAGAAGTAATTTTTTGTTTGTGAAAATGTATTTTATCTTTAAAAAATGTGAGTTTTAAAGGTATATGCATTTTTAAAACCCATCTAATCTACATATGCTAAAATATGCACTTACGTGTATACTTTAGCTAAGAACAGGATGATACATTTTTTTTGACTGGTTTTGTTCTCTACAGTGGTTTTGGTTAGCAATTCTAAACCTTTCAGTCATGCATTCTTGAGCAAATTTGTAGATATTGTTGAAATTAATGGAAACTAGGTTTCTCACTTTTGGAGAAGGAATTACTAATATAGAAAGGAGAAGTAAAAGGCACCCTGAGGTATTATTTATAAATTGGAGATATGAGTATAAACTCATGTTTTTTAATATACAGGCATATAAATATATGTAAATGCATGTATTTATCTATGATACTAGAATATTCCTAACACTTTGAATGATTGGATAAGATTGTATAGAGTTGACTCTTGAACAGTGTGGGAGCTAAGGGTGCTAAAACTGCACAGTCAAAAATTTATGTATACATTTGACTCCTTAAATCTTAACAACTAATAACAAACTCTTGACTGGGAGTCTTACCCATAACATTAACAGTTGATTAACACATATGTGTATTTTGTATGTTATAGGTATATATATCATATTGTTACAATGAATGAAGTAACCTAGAGAAAAGAAAAAAAAAGACTAAGAAAATCATAAGAAAGAGAAAATATATTTACTTTTTATTAAGTGAAAATAAATTATCATATAGATCTTTGATCTTTCCATTTTTTACTTTAGGTTCAGAAGTTACATGTGCAGGTACATAATATGGGAAAATTGTGTGTCATGGAGGTTTGGTGTGCAGATAGATTGTTTCATCACTGAGGCAATAAGCTTAGTACCTGATAGTTAGTTTTTTGTTCCTTGCCCTCCTCCCACCCTTGACCTTCAAGGAGGTCCTGTTATCTATGTCCTCTTATTTGCATCTGTGTGTACTCAATGCTGAGCTCCCACTTAGAAGTAAGAATGTGCAGTATTTGATTTTCTGTTCTTGCATTAATTAAATTAGGAAAATGGCCTCCAGCTCCATCCATATTGCTACAAAGAATATGATCTCATTCAGTTTTATGTCAGCTTCATATTCTATGGTATATTTGTACCACATTTTCTTTATTCACCCCATCATTGATAGGCATTTAGATAGATTCCATGACTTTGCTATTAGGAATAGCGCTGCAATGAACATACATTATGGTAGAACAATTTATATTCCTTTGGGTATATACCCAGTACGGGGGTTGCTGGGTCAAATGATAATTCTGTTTTAAGTTCTTTGAGAAGTTTCCAAACTGCTTTCAACCATGGCAAGACTAACTTATAATTATTCCCTTTTCCCCAAAACCTCATCAGCATCGTTTTTTGTTTTTTTTGTTTTTTTTTTTTTTCACTTTTAATGATAGCCATTCTGAGTGGTATGAGATGGTATCTCATTGTGGTTTTGATTTGCATTTATCTAATGAATAGTGAAGTTGAATTTTTTTATATATTTGGTCATGTGTACACTTTCTTTTGACAAATGTTCATGTCCTTTGCCCATTTTTAATGTTTTGTGTTTTTTTTTCCTTACTAATTTGTTTAAGTTCCTTATAGATTCTGAATATTAGACATTTATCAGATGCATAGTTTGCAAGTCTTTACTTCCATTTTTTAGCGTATCTGTTTATTTGGTTGGAAGCTTCCTCTTTAATTAAGTGCCATTTGTCAGTTTTGGGTTTTATTACAATTGCTTTTGGTATCATAATGAAAATATTTTATTTTCCAGGGCCTATATTCAGAATGGCATTTCCCTTTTTTTTTTTTCTAGGATCATTGTAGTTATATATATCATATATATATATGTGTGTGTGTGTGTGTGTGTGTGTTTAGAATGGTTATGTCTTCTTGTTGAATTGACCCATTTATCAATGTGTAATGCCCTTCCTTTATCTTTGTTGGTTTAAAATCTTTTTTGTCTGAAATTGGAATAGCAACCTCTGCTCTTTTTTGTTTTCCATTTGCCTTATAGAATTGTCTTCATCTCTTTAGTTTGAGGTTATGGGTGTCATTGCATGCAATATGGGTCTCTTAAAAACAGCATACAGTTTGGTCTTATTTCTTTATCCACCTTGCCATTCTTTCCCTTTTAACTAAGACATTTACCTATTTACAATCAAGGTTAACATTGATATGTGGATTTGATCCTGTCATTTTGTTGTTAGTTGTTATGCAGACTTGATTGACACTATAAAGCAGCCCTGAAGGGCTACTACCAGGTCCATGGCGAGAGTGAGCTATCTTTGTCTATTTATCTCACCCCTTCCCTGGGACCCACTGGCACCAGGAATGAGTCCTAGTACTCAGTAGGCCAATGCAGAGATTGCAGGTTGCTCCCTCTTCAGCCCAGGGTATTCATCTTCTTTCCATCCACTCTGAGTGCCTTTCTTCCAAAGATCTTCATATAATGTGCCAGTCTTCTTAACAGTCTGGTTTCTTGCTGGGAGATGCTCTTTCTATCTGCATTTAGTAGGCCATCTTGGCTCCTTCTCCTCTTGTGAAGTTCTTCATCGTCATCATGTTCAAGTTGAATAGGCTTAGGAGAAGGAGAAGAGGAGAGGTTGGTCTTGCTGTCTTGGGGGTGGCAGAGGCAGAAGAGGTCAAGGAAGTAGAAAGAGAGGCAGGAGAGGCAGGCACACTCCATGTAAATTTTATTGAAAAACTTTGCATATAAATAAACCCATGTTGTTCAAGGGTCAATGATTTATCAGTATGAATCTGATATGTGTGTATATGTGTGCATGTGTATTTTATATAATTCCTACAATGTATGTCTCTTCATATAAATGTATATATATATATATATCAGTATATAGACATAAATATATACATATGTGTATGGACATATACTTACATACTCACACATATTTCCTATTTCCCTTTATAAGAGAATACTCTGATCACCTATATTTTGATTTCTTAATATCATTCTCTACTTAATGGAACCATAACTTTTTACAGAAAAGATAAATTTCAAGCCTAAAGCAAGGAAGTTAAAAGAGAAGGCTTGAATATCTTTTTTGTGTTATAAAGAAGTACTCAAAGAAAAATGAGAATAAATCAAAAGGACACAGGGGACAGCTCTACAGGTTTTCCACTGGCTAAGTATGAGGAAGTTTCAGCAGTAAAATAAATAATAACATTAATGGATTATAATTCACTGAATAATATAATAACTGATGATTCAATTCTTATATAAATGTATAATAAATTGAAAAATAGACAAATAGGGAGGTATAAAGGCAAAACTCTTCTTTATAGAGGAAAATCAACATATACATGAAAGTAAGGTGGAATTGGAAAATTATCAATGATCGCTAAACTAGTGGGTGAAAGATTCTTTAACAAAAATATGTGTTTATAGTTCTTAAATGACAAAAATATTCATTAAGTCCAAGGGGATAAGTTACATGATCTTGTTAATGGAATAACATGACAAATATTAGAACAACCTAACTAAAAATGTCCACTGATATGCACTGAGGATACCATATCACTTCTGTTGTACTTCTTTCAAAGTTATATAAAACCTGAATTTGAATCAAAAGATGACATCAGATAAACCAAAATTGAAGGACACTTTTCAAAATTAGTAGACTATTATGGGCAAACTATACTAAAAATCTACTCTCAGCATCTTTTATGTGTACATTATTATTAACTATAGTCAATAGTGTTGATTTTTGTAACTGTACTGATGATGTAAGAAATAACATTGTTCTTAGAAAACACATACTACAGTAATTAAGGATAGAGGTTCATAATATTTCAAACTTCCTCTAAAATGGCTCACAAAAAGAATTGTATGTGATATGGATAATATACTCTATATTATTCTAGAAATGCATATAATATAGATAAGTGAACATAGAGATAAAATATTAAGGCAAATATAGCAAAATATCCCAAAACATTTTGGGATTCTAAGTAAAGTATTGGAGTTTCTTGCACTATTTTAATTTGTTTGTAAGCTTTAAGCTATATAAAAATAAAAAGTTAACAGAAATTGATCTTAATCCTCCATGATGAGCACGGCACACCTGTTAGTAAGATAGAAATTAAATAAATACAAAGCAAATAACAATAGTAAATGCTTGTGATGCAGAATATCTCAAAGTGTGCTCATTGATGATGGAAATGCAGGATAGTAAAGCAGACTTTGGAAAGAAATCTGACATAATAATTTAGTGTGAATTAAGTATTCACTTACCATACAATCCAGCAGTCAAGTATTTACTCAAGTAAAATAAAGATTTTGTTAACCTAAAAACTTCTATGCAAATGTTTATAGGGTACATTTATATATTTATATTCAGCTTTATATATATTCACCAATAAATGCAAACAAACAACATGACTTACAACAGATGAACGGATAACTTCTGGTACATAAATACAATGATATACTATTTGGCACTAAAAAGGAACAAAGTGATTACTACAATACTGATAAGTCTTAAGTGCATTTTCTTGTGTGAAAGAAGCCATACACAAAAGGTACCTGTTGCATGATTCCACTTACACAGCATTAAGGAAAATGCAGCGATAAATATCAGGACGGAAAGCAGATCAGTGGTTGACAGAAAGTTGAGATTGGGATTGTTTTTAATGAGGCATTCAAGAGAATGTTCTGTGATGGGACATACATTTGTCGAAATCAATACAACTCTACCCTGAAGAATAACTTATTGTACACAAATTAAAAATATCAACCAGGATGTTGGAGGTTTCAATAACAAAAAGCAGACTGTCACAAATCCGACTTCATTAGAAGTCAGAATTATTAGAAAAGTTTATTAGAACTAGTTCATTAGAAAATGACGTTAGAGAAGTTAAGACATCACTAAATGATGTGGAAAGAAAAGGAACCGATCTAAATAACTTTAGAAACAGAGTTTTGATTGACTACAGTAAGGTAAAAGCTAAAATAACTGTACAAAAACATCGTACTCTTTTGGGTAAATTTGTTTCTTACAGAGGTACAGATGTGCAACTCTGAAACTACATGTAAAAGTAGAGTTCAGTATGTAAATAAATTATAAATAATGGTAGCCAAGCTTCTGTCAGAAAAACACATTACAAATAGGCAAGAGAAAAAGGGTAGAACAAACCACGTGGTGACTATTTGACTGTTTAGAGTCAGCGATATCTAAATCGTTGGTTTTTTTTTTTGTTTTTTTTTTTTGTTTGTTTGTTTTTTTGTTTTTCTCTCGAGACGGAGTCTCGCTCTGTCACCCAGGTTGGAGTGCAGTGGCGAGATCTCAGCTCACTGTAACCTCTGCCTCCCGGATTCAAGCGATTCTCCTGCCTCAGCCTCCCGGGTAATTGGGATTACAGGGGCATGCCACCACACCCAGCTCATTTTTTTGTATTTTTAGTAGAGACGTGGTTTCACTGTGTTAGCCAGGAAGGTCTAGATCTCCTGACTTCATGATCTGCTTGCCTTAGCCTCCCGAAGTGCTGGGATTACTGGAGTGAGCCACTATGTCCAGCCAATATCTGAATCTTTACTTGTTTTTTGACAGTATTTTCCAAAATGCTAGGTAGACTTTGGACTGTGCTCTCCTAATGGATCTTCTAATACAGGGAGGCAACACAGGCCCATATAACATCCCCTGCCTTATTTGTAGCCCATTCATCTGTGCATAAATGCCTTACTACATGTTTGTCTTATAGTCATACCCCTGGTCTTTTTTCATGAGTCCCTTTGGCCTGGAATGCATTTCCTTCCTATTAGTTTTATGCTTCTATTAAGAAAGTTTAGAATTCAACAATTAACAACTCTAATTGTTAAATTCTAAACACTCTTCATTTAGTTATTTATTTTCTGGAGAATACCTGCGGCGCAGTTCCAGGCTACAGTATTTAGAGCACCTGAATTAATTATGTTTTCCTAATAATAACCCTGTTTCATCTATTAAACTAATAGTGGACAGAGTTAATATAAACTGTGTCATATTAAAAAGCCTATATAAAGATTTCATAAATAAGTAACTGAAGAAGTCTTTTTAAATCTGTAAGAGAGGGGCTGAAGAATTACTAGAAGAACATAGAAAAGTAACAACTGATGAAGAATGAGAGACACTGACACAGAATTGAATAAAAAAATACATACGGCAATTTAGAGTACTTTCAGACAGTTTAACTATTAGGAATTTTGTATTTATGGACTGAGTTTTAAAATAAGCCCTGTGTATGAGTGACTCACTATATTAATCTTGAGAAAGTTGTGTAGAAGTTTCTCTGCCCTGGGGAATCTTTTATAATCGTCGTCCTTTGTATCCCAGTGTACCCTTTATAGAACATCATTAAAACACATATTTCACTCACTGACAGACATCTGTTCTGTTATCTAAAATTCAAGATTCATAAAGCAAGAAATTGTTTTGTTTTTCTTAATATTATTATTATTTTTGGAGATGACGTCTCACTCTTTTGCCCAGGCTAGAGTGCAGTGGGGCGATCTCAGCTCACTGCCACCTCTCCCTCCTGGGTCCAAGCAATTCTCTCGCCTTAGCCTCCTGCGTAGCTGGGATGAATGCATAGATCTACCAGAGTACCAGTCTTACACCGTGTTTCTTTACTGTGTATTTACTGAATAACATAATTATTTTCAATCTTTTTCCTACTTGAAGAACATATATTCTCTAAATGCATAAACGCAAATTAAATATAATAGAAAAATGGAGTTAAACATTTAACATATCTCAAAGGATTCAGATCTATACATTCACTAAAATCCATTTGTTTAAAATCAATTCATTATCGTTATTGCAGAGACTTTAGTAGACATGATATGTGCTTTTTTCTGTGTTGTTTTAAGTGGGGTGATATACAATTGCTCCATTTTTGACATTCGATGGTTTAAGTGTTTAATGGATTTGAGGGAAGTCAGAACTCTTAAAATCTGCTTTAGCTAAGTACGGTTTATCAACTGTACACTTTTGTGGGTAATGCATATTGATTTTCAATTTTATGATAGGTACAAATATACTCTGTAAAGTCTATTGAATAATCTATAAAATATTCAGAAGAACAGTTTTTCTTGGAAATTTAAATGTGAATTAGCTTTTCTCAAAATATAGTAATGTTTTTCATACATAAGAAGAGTTCCATTATATGAGAATAAAGTAGATGTATTTATCTGCTTCTATTTGATTCAATTGTAGGTTTTTACCTAAATTCACTATCCTTAATCACCCTAGTTGAGGATTTATGCCATGAAATTGCTGAAACTAATCATTTGACTGATGGTAGTCCTCAGTGAAAACTTAGAGGTACAGCTGACCTTTTTCAAGGTTATTTTTTAAAAAAATCATTTTGAAACACTTTCAAACAATACCAAATGTTAGTTCCTAGAACAAAATATTTGGAATTTTTTTAAAGCTACATGAATATATTGCTTACAAAGAATCTGAAGAATTAATGTAATCTTATTTATCGAAACCTATTATTTCCAACTTTTTGGAAACTTAGTGATTGAGTAAAAAGCAAAAATGGAATTTATTTTTTTATACATGAAAATGCCTACAATATCTTTGAGTTAAAAATACAATTTTGAAGAAGTAAAGCACATTCATGAAGCATGAATTTACAATTTTGAAGAAGTAAAGCATATTCATGAAGCATGAATTTTGAAAAACTGAAGCACATGGGCATGATGAAGAACACTCAGCCCTGTGATAAGGTTGAATTCACAGACTCAGGGCCTGGACAGAAGTCTGGCTCCCCACAGACATCGCCCTGCATCTCCACTTCCTCAGGGAAGAATGGGGATGACAGTAATACCTACTAAGGTTCTCTGTGAGGATACAATGAGTTGGCTATAGAAATCACTTAAAATAGTATCTGAGGTGTTTTAAGTTGTAAGGTCTTGTCATTTTTATGAATATTACCTAAATCATGTCATTGCTATGAATACTACTTAAATCACATGGGCCTCCTTAGTGAATAAATCTCCCTAAACATATGAACACCAGCTATATTTTCGTTGCATTGCTATATTTATTTGCAATGATAGAATTTTACAGAAGCTACAGATTTACATGAATTACTATTTTCTCAAGTTAAAGTTAGTTTTGTAAAATGTGATGACAAAACAAGACCACCTAGAAGACTGAGGTTTGCTCTTGCTTTACAGAAGAAGGCTATGGCATGTAATGGGAGACTCCTCCCATCTTGACTGGTGTATTCGACTTCCAAACTTTTAACCTCACCAACCATTGTTTACTTGAAATCATTTAATTTATTGGTGTGCTAGGTATGATGTTCAACCTATAATTTGAATTAAATGTCTTCTCTCAGAAGAAAACTGTTTGAAAATGTTAACCCTGTCAGTGGGATGAAGATGTTAGAGTAGCCAGATAGCTAGTCATGAACAGGAGGGGGATCCCTGGAGAAAAAGGGAGGTCTGGAAAATCTGTCACCCCAGAAATCACCCAAGACATGCATGCTAGAGAAGGCGGGAAATACCTAGGCAGAAAAATACACTCCTTAAAGACGTTCAGTAATTGTTCACTCTGTAGTTAACCTATCAGAATGTAGCTAGATGCATGCTGATAAGGAGGGAAAAGGGGAAAAGAGAAATTCCTGAGATAGGCAGGCGCAATAAGTATAGATTTAACTGCTATGCAACCTTTCTGGGGTGACAGTAATGAACAATGCAGCCATTAGGTAAAATTCACATCCAACATGGAGCCCACATGTTAAGGGAGGGTCCCACAAACACAGCAGGAACTAAGTGGGGAAAATGAGGGGACATAGGCAGGAGTGAGTAAACTAGACAAAGAGGATGGGGACTTAAGACAGAGGCAAGAACTTTAAAAAAAAAAAATCTCTAGGATTTTTATGGCATTAGGTCTAACATTTAAGCCTCTAATCCATCTTGAATTAATTTTCGTATAAGGAGTAAGGAAAGGATCCAGTTTCGGCTTTCTACTTATGGCTAGCCAATTTTCCCAGCACCATTTATTAAATAGGGAATCCTTTCCCCATTTCTTGTTTCTCTCAGGTTTGTCAAAGATCAGATGGCTGTAGATGTGTGGTATTATTTCTGAGGACTCTGTTCTGTTCCATTGGTCTATATCTCTGTTTTGGTACCAGTACCATGCTGTTTTGGTTACTGTAGCCTTGTAGTATAGTTTGAAGTCAGGTAGCGTGATGCCTCCAGCTTTGTTCTTTTGACTTAGGATTGTCTTGGCAATGCGGGCTCTTTTTTGGTTCCATATGAACTTTAAAGCAGTTTTTTCCAATTCTGTGAAGAAACTCATTGGTAGCTTGATGGGGATGGCATTGAATCTATAAATTACCTTGGGCAGTATGGCCATTTTCACGATATTGATTCTTCCTATCCATGAGCATGGTATGTTCTTCCATTTGTTTGTGTCCTCTTTGATTTCACTGAGCAGTGGTTTGTAGTTCTCCTTGAAGAGGTCCTTTACATCCCTTGTAAGTTGGATTCCTAGGTATTTTATTCTCTTTGAAGCAATTGTGAATGGAAGTTCATTCCTGATTTGGTTCTCTGTTTGTCTGTTACTGGTGTATAAGAATGCTTGTGATTTTTGCACATTAATTTTGTATCCTGAGACTTTGCTGAAGTTGCTTTTCAACTTAAGGAGATTTTGGGCTGAGACAATGGGATTTTCTAAATATACAATCATGTCATCTGCAAACAGGGACAATTTGGCTTCTTCTTTTCCTAACTGAATACCCTTGATTTCTTTCTCTTGCCTAATTGCCCTAGCCAGAACTTCCAACACTATGTTGAATAGGAGTGGTGAGAGAGGGCATCCCTGTCTTGTGCCAGTTTTCAAAGGGAATTTTTCCAGATCTCATTAAACTAAAGAGCTTCTGCACAGCAAAAGAAACTACCATCAGAGTGAACAGGCAACCTACAGAATGGGAGAAAATTTTTGCAATCTACTCATCTGACAAAGGGCTAATATCCAGAACCTACAAAGAACTCAAACAAATTTACAAGAAAAAAACAAACAACCTCATCAAAAAGTGGGCAAAGGATATGAACAGACATTTCTCAAAAGAAGACATTCATACAGCCAACAGACACATGAAAAAATGCTCATCATCACTGGCCATCAGAGAAATGCAAATCAAAACCACAATGAGATACCATCTCACACCAGTTAGAATGGCGATCATTCAAAAGTCAGGAAACAACAGGTGCTGGAGAGGATGTGGAGAAATAGGAACACTTTTACACTGTTGGTGGGATTGTAAACTAGTTCAACCATTATGGAAAACAGTATGGCAATTCCTCAAGGATCTAGAACTAGATGTACCCTATGACCCAGCCATCCCATTACTGGGTATATACCCAAAGGATTATAAATTATGCTGCTATAAAGACACATGCACACGTATGTTTATTGTGGCACTATTCACAATAGCAAAGACTTGGAATCAACCCAAATGTCCATCAGTGACAGATTGGATTAAGAAAATATGGCACATATACACCATGGAATACTATGCAGCCATAAAAAGGATGAGTTTGTGTCCTTTGTAGGGACATGGATGCAGCTGGAAACCATCATTCTTAGCAAACTATCACAAGAACAGAAAACCAAACACCGCATGTTCTCACTCATAGGTGGGAACTGAACAATGAGATCACTTGGACTCGGGAAGGGGAACATCACACACCGGGGCCTATCATGGGGAGGGGGGAGGGGGGAGGGATTTCATTGGGAGTTATACCTGATATAAATGACGAGTTGATGGGTGCAGCACACCAACATGGCACAAGTATACATATGTAACAAACCTGCACGTTATGCACATGTACCCTACAACTTAAAGTATAATAATAATATAAAAAAAAGGAAATAAACAAAAAATAAAATAAAATAAAATTAAAAAAAATAAAAAAAAAATCTGACATTATAAAAACCAAACACAGACCTCTCGGGCTACTGCTAGCTCGCTCTTTCAGCAGCCTGTTCTGCCTCATCTTTCAGAATATACTGTCTTTCTAAATAAAGTCTTTGCTCTCTATTTTCCTTCAATAAATTCTGTTTTGACTAAATTAGTTACTTGGCTGAAATCTTCCTCCCGACTAAGAATCAACAATTTCCTGTCTTCCTAGCAACAAAGACATGGCCATAGGAAAACAAATAGGCAAGGATCTAGGTGAACTCCTAGAATGGGTTCCCTGATACTTACTGTTCTACTCATGAAGCAAAAGATTTTCTATTGTTTTAAACTGATCCCTACCCACCACCAATACAGTGCAAGCTATTACATTGGTGGGAAGTGAAGAAGATTGTGCCCCAATTTTCTTGCCTCTCATTAAATTGAAAGTCAGCAAATTGAAGTTTGTATACTGACACCAGGATGTATAGTATGAAAAATGTAAATTTGTAGACAAGAAACCTCTTTTTATATTTGATCTCAACATACAATTGGAAGTCCTATTACTATTGACAACATAAAATTTATCTTGACTGTTAATGGTAATGTGGTCATTATTATATAGTCATTAATATATGGACAATTAATATGATTGACATAAAATGGTTGGTTCTTTCCAGGTAAAGAACTTCTTTTGTGCTAATAGTCTGTGCTTTGGAGGAAGTTTCTTCCTTTCTATGATTTTGTTTTTCACAATGTTATCTGGGTTTGGAGGTGGTTTAGGTAATATGATAGCTTGAAGAAGTTTCATTTTTGTTTTGTAACTGAGTTTTCCCTGGCTTATATGAAGATTCCTCATAGTACTTGATCGGTTTGCCTGTTTCTGCCATGGCAGTATCCTCTGCTGAGAGACCAAGTGTGATGTAAACTGCAACCTATTCTCTTTACTTGGTAACTGTAAGATGGTTTTCTCATTCCCTCAAACTCACCTCACTCCTCTACTCTGCTGTTATCATTTTAGCTTTCACTGATGCTGAATTTACCCTTCAAGTCTCCTTGGTTGTCAAGCTTGGCGCTTCAACCCATCAGACCTCTGACAGAGTATCATTCCGTTATTTCCTGAAGAAAATCACCCTAGAAAACTTGTCTGTTAGCCTACTCACTCCAAAAAATTGGGAATTGCTTTTTTGCTAAGGAGAAACTGAGAAGAGTAGGGAAATAGCTTAGTAGGTGGTGTATGCATGGACAAGTTACATCAACGTCTGTCCCTGTTTGACTACCCTATTGCCATTGTTACCTTATTGTTGCCCTGCACTATAGGTGCGTACTTTCCTGTAAGACTGCTTTTGTGATATCATGCTGCAAGCAAACCTGAGTCTCTTCTGTCATTGAAAGACTATCTGAGAAATTTCTGCATCCACTTGTGCTGCTTCAACTGGTTTCAAAACTGAAAGTTCTATAAAAGAGAGGCTGTTAAACAATTCTACTCCTTTTTCTTACTGCAAATTATGGGAACTATGAATTTTTTCCTCTTCTCCCGTTTTTCTTATTTTGGATTAACATATTTCAATGGCAGGAAATTCACTATTATCGCCACTTCAACAACAGCAAAAACACAAAACAAACACTGCAATAAAAATACTTCCAACAGTTTTTCTCCCTTGAAGCCTAACTTTTAAAATTAAAAATCTCTTTGTATTTAGAGTATTATATCTGTTCCAGTGATACAGAAAAATAATCATATGGAAATTCAATTGAATTTTTTTATCGCATATTGTATCTAAACTTCTCCAGACACAAACAATAAATAAGGTAACTGAGACCAAGCAAGATTTAACTGTGACCTCAGTTAATATAATTAAAAAGATAATATTACTCTACTATCACGCCTGTAATCCCAGCACTTTGGGAGGCTGAGGCGGGCAGATCACAAGGTCAGGAGTTCGAGACCACGGTGAAACCCCGTCTCTACTAAAAATACAAAAAAATTAGCCGGGCATGGTGGCAGGCGCCTGTAGTCCCAGATACTCAGGAGGCTGAGGCAGGAGAATGAAGTGAACCTGGGAGGCGGAGCTTGCAGTGAGCTGAGATCACACCACTGCACTCCAGCCTGGGGGACAGAGCGAGACTACGTCTCAAAAAAAAAAAAAAAAAAATCCCAACTATACGTTAATAGCTTTATTGAATTATAATTCAATATTCAGTTGAGATATAATTCATAAAATTTACTGAAAGTAAACAATTCAATTGATTTTAGCATATTCACAAACTTGTGCAACCATCATCATCATCATAATCTAATGAGAACATTTCACCACCACCAAAATAAAAGCTATATCCATTAGCAGTCCTCTCTTCCTACTAATCTACTTTCTTTCTTTATAGATTTTCTCGTTCTGGACATGTAATATAAATGGAATCATACAATATGTAGTCTTTTGTGAACGACTTCTTTCACATAGTAAAATTACTGAATATATAGGATGAATGTCTGTTATTTTGTTCTATACATATTTTTTCCCCGTTATCTTCCATTATTCTTTGTTTAAAAATACTTTTTTATTTTTAGTGTACAATTTTAACTTTTTTGTTATGTATTTGCCCATATTGGCTTTAGTTATGTTGTTAGTGTTTTTTCTGGGGTTACAATTAAGCATCTTAAGATAAGTTTTTCAAGTTAATGTTACCAATTTCAATAGTATATAAAAACTTTGATACAACATATCTCTATATTCTCTCCCTCCCTTCATTGTACTGTCATACAAGTGATGTCTTTATGCATTATAAATTTAATAATGAAGTTTTGTAAATACTTATGTAGATGCCTTTTAAATTAAATAGAAAAAGAAAATTGTATTACATATATTTGTATTTATGTTTAAAAATATATAAATATATATGTTTAATTTAGTTTTATATACGTACTTCTTTAAAAATTTACCTGTATATTACCTTTATCAGTGCTCTTTATTTCCTTTTATGGATTCAAGTGACTGTCTAATGACAGTTTATTTCAGCCAGAAGATTCCCTTTAGTGTTCCTTGTAGGGCTGATCTGCTGGCAATAAATTTTCTCAGTTTTTGCTTATTTGGGAAGAGCTACAGAAAGAATAAAAGTAGCCATAACAGCTTAGCCAAGATGTAATCATTCGTACTCCTCTTCCTGCTTAAAATCCACCTAACACCACCACTGCTACACCAGCTGTTATTGTTACTATCAAAACAAGCATGCCTTCCAAAGCTTTCTTCTTATCCAATTAGATGAACTGGCATAATATGCCTCTTTTGGTAAGCCAGAGAGCAAATGGAGGAAACAGCTAGTCTGCTGGGGTTCTGTAGCAAGATGTAGGTAGTGGGATAAATAAGGTTAAAAATGATCTTTCAGCTAAGAATAGACTTAGGAGAAAAAAGAAACCCTCCATCAGAAAATCTGGATGCTAACAGATAGATGCTAGGCAGCTAAAACACACCATTATAGAAATGGAAGAAATACATGTTAAATGATTACTGATATGGTTTGACTGTGTTCCCTCCCATATTTCATCTTGAATTATAGTTCTCATAATTCCCATATGTTGTGGGAGGGTCCCAGTGGGAGGTAATTGAATCATGGGGATGATTACCCCCATGCTGCTGTTCTTGTAATAGTGAGTGAGTGAGTTCTCACAAGATGTGATGATTTAATAAAGGGCTTCCTGTCTTTTGCCAGCAGTTCTTCTTACTGCCACTATGTAAAGAAGGATGTGTTTGCTTTTCCTTTTACCATGACTGTAACTTTCCTGAAGCCTCCCCAACCATGCTGATTAGTGAGTCCCTTAAAACTCTTTCCATTTTAAATTACCCAGTCTCAGTTATGTCTTTATTAGCATCATGAGAATGCACTAGTACAGTAAATTGCTACTGAGTAATGAAGTGCTGCTGTAAAGGTACCCAAAAATGTGGAACCAAGTTTGGAACTGGCTAACAGGCAGAGGCTGGAAGAGTTTGGATGGCTCAGGAGAAGACAGGAAAATGTGGGAACATTTGGAACTTCTTTCTCTGGAGGAATCAGAAGAGAGGAAGATGTGGGAAAGTTTGGAATTTCCAAGAGACTTGTTGAATGTCTTTGACCAAAATGCTGATAGTGATATGGACAATAAAGTTGAGGCTGAGGTGGTCTCAAACAGAGATGAAGAACTTGTTGGGAACTGGAGCAAAGGTGACACTTGTTATGCTTTAGCAAAGAGACTGGTGGCATTTTGCCCTTTCCCTTGAGAACTGAGGAAGTTTGAACGTGAGAGAGATGATTTAGGGTATTTAGTAGAAGAAATTTCTAAGCAGCAAAGCATCCAAAAGGAAGCAGAGCATAAAAGTTTGGAAAATTTGCAGCAACCTGATGATGTACCAGCAAATAAAAACCAATTTTCTGGGGATAAATTCAAACCAGCAGCAGAAATTTGCAAAAGTAATGAGGAGCAGAATGTTAATCACCAAGACAATGGGGAAAGTGTCTCCAGGACATGTCAGAGGCCTTCATGGCAGCCCCTCCCAACATAGACTTGGAGGTCTAAAACGGAAAAATGGTTTGCTGGACTGGGTCCCAAACCCCACTGCTTTGTGCAGCCTTGGGACTTGGTGCCCTGCCTCCCAGCTGCTCCAGCCATAGCTAAAAAAGGCAAATGTACAGTTCAGGCTGTAGCTTCAGAGGGTGCAAGTCCCAAGCCTTGGCAGCTTCCATGTGGTGTTGGTCCTGCAGCTGCTCAGAAGACAAGAATTGAGGTTTGGAAACCACCACCTAGATTTCAGAGGATGTATGGAAACATCTGGATGTCCAGGCAGGGGTGTGCTGCATGGGTGGAGCCCTCACAGAGAAACTCTGCTAGGGTAGTGCAGAAGGGAATGTGGGGTTGGAGCCCCTACACAGAATCCCCACTGGAGCATTGCCTAGTAGAGCTGTGAGAAGAGAGCCACAGTTCTCCAGACCCAAGAATGGTAAATCCACTGACAGCTTGCACTATGCACCTGGAAAAGTAGCAGTCACCCAACGCCAGCCTGTGAAAGCAGCTAGCCTGAAAAACCATAGGGACAGAGCTACCCAAGGTCGTGGGATGTGATCTGGATATGAGACATGGAATAAAGAAGATCATTTTGGAACTTGAAGGTTTAATGACTGCCCTATTGGATTTCAGACTTCCATGGGGCCTGTGCCCTCTATGTTTTGGCTAATTTCTCCCATTTGAGATGGGTGCATTAACTGAATGCCTATATTCACATTGTATCTAGGAAGTAACTAACTTGCTTTTGATTTTACAGGCTCATAGGTAGAAGGGACTTGCCTTGTCTCAGATGAGATTTTGGACTTTGACTTTGAGTTAATGGTGGAATTAGTTAAGATGTTGGGGGATGATTGTAAGGGCATGATTGTGTTTTAAATTGTGAGGACATAAGATTTGGGAGGGGTAGGGGTAGAATGATAGGTTTGGCTGTCTCCCCACCCAAATCTCATCTTGAATTGTAGTTCCCATAATCTCCATGTGTTTCAGGTGGGTCCTGGTGTAAGGTAATTGAATCATGGGGCTGGTTACTCTCTTGCTGTTCTCATGATAGTGACTGAGTTCTCACAAGAGCTGATGATTTTATAAGGGACTTTTCTCCATTTTGCTTGACACTTCTCCTTGCTGCCACCATGTGAAGAAGGACATGTTTGTTTCCCTTTCTGCCATGATGGTACATTTCCTGAGGCCTCCCCAGCCACGTTGAACTGTGAATCAATCCTCTTTCCTTTACAAATTGCCCAGTCTCAAGGATGTCTTTATTAGCAGCATGAGAATGGATTAATACAATTACTAAGAGTTGGGTGCCTATCTGGAGTTAGAAATTCTGATTTTGAAATAATTCCTGTTGTCTTACCAGAAATAATCAGCAAGCTAGGCAAATGGACAGAGATAATGAAAAAGTAATAATGTGTTAAATTAATATACTGTTTAGCAGGTACTTTTTGAAATGCTTAACATATCTTATCTCATTTATTTTGTACTACAAACCTATGAGTTGTGTGATGTTATTATCTCTATGTTAGGTATCCGAAATCAGAGGCATAGAAAAGTCATATGCCTAAGATCATGTATCTACTTAAAGATCAAACCAGGGTTTGGATTCAAGCTCTTTGTAATGTTGTGTCCACATTGTTAGCCACATATTGCCTTGTGTGGATGGCTGAATTTTTATAAAATAGACATGACAGAAAAATAACAGGACAAGGATTTTGGAAGTGGCAGTGAGAGTGGTTTAATAGATACAATGTTCAATTAAATATTTTTAGAAACATAACAGAAAAAAATGTAAAAAAAGAATAGGAATGTTTAGTCTTTGCTTATGTTGGAGTACCTAGATTCACAAATGTTTTAATATAAAGAAATATTTTTCCTATTAGACTGAAATTATTATCAATGGGTTTATCTTAATCCAAACTATGTGTTACCCAAAAATAAAACCAAGTGTTGAAATCATCGGATTGATAAAAAATATGACACCCAGTCTTTCTTCTTATTCTACCTTTATGCCACTTATTCTGTTCCCTATTTTGTGTTCATTGAGATAATCTTATAAGCTTTATTTTTATTTCTAGAATCCAAAATGATATCATACAATAAGTTTCATATTTTTGTAACTATGATTTTTAAAATATCATTTAAGCTAAGATTGCAAAAATCACAATTTAACTGTATTTAAACAACAACAACAATAAAATTCAGAACTACTACACAATTAGCAAACATACGCACACAGGGTATACATACAGGCTTTACTAAAGGTAACCTTAGAGGAAATATGAGACAGTTTTAGTAGAGAACCATTAGAAGAACACGGCCTTTTAAAAAAGCTTCTAAACAAACAAACCAAAAAACAAAAGCCAACAAACAGAAAAACCTCTTATGCTTCCTTCACTTCAAAATACATTGTTAGGGATTGAGTTGTTCCTACCAAAATTATGTTGTTGCCCTAATCACTTAGTACCTTATTGTAATAATGTGACCTTATTTGGAAATAGGATCATTTCAGATGTAATTTGTTAAATTAAAGTGAGGATATACTGGAGTAGGTGGGCCCTTAATCCAATATAACTGCTGTGCTTAACAAAAGGGGAAATTTAGACAAGAAAAATATTGCGAGAGACCTCAATGTGAAGATGAAGGTAGAGATCAGGGTGATGTTTTTACAGCTATGGGATGCCAAAGATTGCCAGAAAAACACAGGAAGCTAGAGAAGAGAAATGGAACACATTTCTCTTACAGCCCTCAGAAAGAACCAACCCTGACAAGACCTTGATCATAGACTTCTAGACACCAGAATTGTCAAACACTAACTGTCTGTTGTTTAAGCCACCCAGTTTGTGGTACTTTGATATGGTTGCCCTAGCATACCAATACATACGTATATTATACATCTATGGGAATATACTGCATTTTTTTTATTGGTCACAGAAAAATAGACGTAAATGCTCTCTTATTTCTAGTCCAGAGTAGAAGTATCTTTATGGGCATTCTCCCATCAAAGACCACCAGAAATTCGCCTGTCATGAGACAAACTTGAGTTTATTGGCTCCATACTATGAAGAAACAGCACACCATGAGGAATTTGGGAGCACTTTGTTGAGAGGATTTCAACAGAGGCTTGAGATTCAAGCTCGAGTTTAGTGACTCTGGAAATGGTTCCAGGAAGTTTGGCCTCTACTGTACACTGAGAGTTACAAAGGAGAGTATTTTGAAAATTGTTATCTAAAAGGTGGAAAAAACAGATCCAGCTAAAACTTTAATTGGAAAAAAAAAAAAAAACTGTAGAAGAGATAGGAGAAATGAATCTAAGCTATTTAGTAGTTTAGACAGCTTTATTGTTTTTGTTTGTGCTCAGAAATGAGTGTGGAGTGATATTATTTGTATTATGTTCCTTCATGATATTCATGTTCCTTCATGTATTTATGTTCCATAAAATTGTTTATGCTCAGAAGAAAAGCACCAGGGTCATATTATGCAGCCAGTCCAGCTTAGCTGATACTGGTGGGGCTGCTTCATTGACTCTCAGTTTAATTACTCACAAAATATTTTACTGACATGAAGAAGTGATAAAAATCAATTCACTTGCTATTTAATCAGGTCAAGAAAGAACATACATGAACATGGGTATTAATGTTTTATTTATTCATACTTGAAGGTATGCTTTTTAAAACAAAAATTATTTAAAAGAGTAAATCATAAAATTAAAATGAAAATAATTGACTTCATATGTTTGCATTCAACCTGGAAAGGGGATTTGCTTTCTCACAGTAAAATAAATAAATAAATAATATATTCCAATTTATGACAATATTTGTAAAATGTATCTGTAACATTTTACATTAGCATTTTATTTCTAAAGGTTATGTGGAAAGTGGGGTTATTTCCATTGCTTTCTGTCTCTCTAATCATTGCAAGATTTGAGAAGAAATTTGTCCAACTTAAATAGGAGCTAGGAAGCTGGGAGGGAATGGGACAGGGAGAGTGAAAAATGATGTCTTCCCATAAAATTCATCACTCAGACTTCCTTGGTTTACATAAAATTTCTAGATGATAGATAACAGCAACCATCTCTGGTCTTTTACAATGCACAGAATATCTACCACTTAAAGTCCCTTAAAGATGTACAATGTCCATTACCACTTAATGTCCCTTAAAGATATACAGTATTAGCTAGATCTTCATTTAATAAAAAGGACTGTCTTCTCTTAGAACTTTAGTATATGAATAATGAGTTTTATGAAAATACAAAATTAGGACTCATATTTAATACGTTGAGGTATGCTCCATAAAGAACTGTTTACCTGCTATATGTCCTTTGATATTACTGCAGAAACAGAATTTATACTGTCCAGTCTAATCCTTTCATGTTTTTATTGCTGATTATAGAAATTGGATGACTTGGTTCTACTTTACTTAACTTTATAGTGGATGTCACTAAGCCTTCTGTCATTTACACATCATATATGATGTCTCTTGTATGGAAAGATTGTCTCTACCCTATTATTTACTCACTTTTAAACTACTGTGTTTCTCTAAATATCTGAATTTTTGTTATCACTTCAAACATTTTAAACAGCAGATTTTAAGTTTGTCTAAATCATGAGAAACTAAAATTCAAGTTACTAGACTCACATGAAGACATGCTTGGCATTTTCACATTTTTGTAAACATCTATATTCCCTTACAGCTCTTAAAACAGCAGTGTTCTTTAAGAAGTTTAACATATGAATGTATGAAGTTTATCATAATGAACTTGATATCGAAAGTCATCCATCCAGTGGAAAGTCCATCCATCCATCCAATGGAAAAAGGAGATATATGGAGATATATTGGAGATATAAATATATATATATATATATATATATATATTTATATCTCCTTTTTTTTTTTTTTTTTTTTTAAGTGGAAAGGGGGTTTCACCATGTTATCCAAGCAGATCTTTGAGCTCCTGACCTCAGGTAATCTGCCCAACTCGGCCTCCCAAAGTGCTGGGATTACAGGTGCGAGCCATGGTGCCTGGCTTGTT
The DNA here is from genome assembly GCF_047675955.1 of Chlorocebus sabaeus. Lineage (NCBI taxonomy): Eukaryota > Metazoa > Chordata > Mammalia > Primates > Cercopithecidae > Chlorocebus > Chlorocebus sabaeus. Next base: position 64,867,777 of record NC_132920.1, on the reverse strand, counting down.
TTCTTTTTTCTTTTCTATCTTTTTCTTTTTTCTTTTTTTTTTTTTTTTTTTTTGATGTGGAGTCTCATCTATTGCCAGCCTGGATTGCAGTGGCACAATCTCAGTTCACTGAAACCTCTGCCTCTGGGGTTCAAGCAATTCTCCTGCTTCAGCTTCCTGAGTAGCTGAGACTACAGGGGTGCACCACCATGCCCAGCCAATTTTTTTTTTTTTTTTTAAAGTAGAGGTGGGTTTTCACCACGTTGGCCAGGATGGTCTCGATCTCTTGACCTCATGATCCATCCACCTCGGCCTCCCAAAGTGCTGGGATTACAGGCATGAGCCACCGCACCCAGAGGTACAATTTCAGTGGGAACCTCAGCATTTTTGATTTTCTGGGTTGATTACATCATTGTAAAAATCTAATAAAAAACGGGTTCTTAATTGTTCCTACCAAATATGTACACAAAAAAATGTGCTTTAGCTTCTTAACATTAATTTGAGAGAATATAGTTTTCAGTAAATGAAACTTCAAGGAAATAAAGAAGCATTATATATATTTTTAAATACAACTAAGAAATACAATACAACATGATTCTCTGTAAGGAGACCAACCATACTTTATAGCATTTTTAGGAAGGCTTTCAACAGTTCCTCAGTGTGCACCAGGTTTAAGTTCTATAGATCACAAAGCCTTTTAGGATCTTGTCCCAGCCTATGGAGATGTTATTTCAAATTAGTGAACTTCATTTAACACATCCCAATTTTCATCACAAATTAGCGTGATAACTAACACATTACATATTAACACAAGCATCTTTGAAATTGGGATGAGTTTTTCACAATAATGATGTCTTAAACACTTTATCGGAATTTAACTGTCAATTTTTGCTCTCTGTATTAGTTTCCTATAATGGCTGTAACTAATTTTCACAAACTTAAAACTGCACAACTTTATTATTTTATATATTTGGAGGCCCAAGTCTAAAATGAGGTAGGTGTTGCAGCGTTGTGTTGCTTCTGAAGACTTCTATTTTCTTGCCTTTACTAGATTCTAGAGGCTGCCTATATTCCTGGGCTCGTGACCCCTTCCTTGCATCAATCCAAACTCCAGCTTTCATCTTCATGTCTCTCCTTCCTCCTTTAAACATCTTGCCTCTCTCTTATAAAGGCCCTCGGAAGACCCAGTTAGGGCCCACCCAGGTAAAATAGGATAAGCTAACCACATCAAAATCCTCAACTTAATCACATCTGCAAAATCTTATCGGCCACATAAGATAGCACTCACAGGTTTCCAGAATTAGGAGCTGGATATCTTCAACGGGGAGGTAGTGAAGGGAGTGGGAGGGCATCAGTTTTTATACGACCCTTAATGGCACATGAAATAAACTCCCTTAAAGTCGGTAGCATATTATAATTCCTTAAATGTGGTAATACATCTCCTTCTTCCCTGCATTTTGTGTTCCACTCATATTGATTTGTTTTCAGTCTCCTGAACTTTCTCACCTTCTGACCCTCATCCTTCTAGAAAGCTCTCCCCATCCCCTTCTGTATCCCACATGTCTAACCTCGATAATGTCTGATGATTCCTTATGGCTCACTCCAAATATCACCTGTTCAGTAGACTTTCCAATAGCACTGAAGATATCTTAGTTGCCCTTATATTTGACTGTGTTACTTTTCTGTGCTGAATAACAACTAATCACAAACTTATATATTTAATACAAGTCACATTTTTTATTTTACAATTTCTGCAAGTCGGAAATCTGAATGGCTTAACTGAGTTCTCTACTCATGGTCTCACAAGACTGAAATCAAAAGGTTGACCAGGACTGTGAGCTAATTTAAGGCTCATGCTTCTCTTTCAAGTTCACTGGCTGTTGGTAAAATTTAGTTCCTTGTGATTTTAGAACTCTGATCTTTCTTCCTTACTGGCTGTTTAGAGTGTTCTCGGCTACTGCAAAGCACACGCCATTCCCTGTCTCATAGAGCTTTATAAAATACAGCTTTCATTTGCTTCTTTGAGGCAAGTAGGATAATGCCTCTGACTTCTTTTAAAGTCTTACCTGATTTAGTCAGGCGCACTCAAGATAATGTCTCTTTTGATGGACTCCCTTATGATTCTGGGACTTAATTATATCCACAGTCTTTTCTTTTCTTCCATAATTATTATTTACTTCTGTAAATAATTACAGAGTGACATTCAATTATATTCACATATCTTACCCATGTTGATTTATTTATTTAAGAGAGAGAGTCTCACTTTGTTTCCCAGGCTGAAGAGCAGTGGCTCAATCACAGCTTGCTGCAGCCTTGACCTCCCAAACCCAAGTGATCCTTCCATCTTAGCCTCCCAAGTAGTAACTGGGACTATAGGTGTACATCACCACCTCTTCACACCTCTAGGGGTCTCACTATGTTGCCAAGGCTAGTCTCAAACTTCTGGCCTCAAACAATCCTCCCACCTCGGCCTCCCAAAGTGCTGGGAATACAGTTGTGAGCCACTGCACCCAGCCTCACCCACATTTAAAGTGAGGGAATTATGTAGGGTATGTACACTAGTGGTGGAGATCTTGGAAACCATATTGGAATTCTACTTACATAATGACTCTTTAGCACAGGAAATTGACCATGTTTACCACTTACTGCATCTATTTACTTGCCTATTTGAACCTATCATTGTTCTTTTAAACACCTGCCCCCCACCTCCCACATCTATCACAGTGCTTGCCACGGAGTAAGGGCTCATTACATATTAGTATAATGAAATAATATACAAATCAACATGATATGGGGGTACAGTGAATTCATGTATGTTCTGTAAAAGAAAATATCATGAGTAGTTTCTCATATACATTGTTGTTCAGCTACATAATGTTTATAATGTACAAAATTATTTACAAAGCAACAGCTAAATTAACTTCCCACTAGCAAAGCAAAACACCTAGTGTCACAATTAAATATTTAGCAGTAGGTAATTAGAAAGAGTATGCATGGGAACTTTTCATTAAAGACAATTCATTTTTTCTGCATGAGTAGATGTTTATTCAATGCAATTTCCCTTACTTCACAAAAAAATTTGATTATGATAAAATAATATTGAGAAATGTATTACTTGCAATACATTTCAATCTCATAATAGTTTCAGAAAAAGATCTTGTTTCTATTTGAATTCTCCATACTGCTAAGCATTGTTTTTGCAAAAAGTAGCCACTTCATAGTTTTTTTTTTAATTTTTTTTTTTATTGAAGGACATTTTTATTTTTATGTTCTTGGGAAGTAGTTTTTTTATTTTCACTCTTTTTTTTTTTTTTTTTTTTTTTTTTTCTTGCTGTACTTGGAAATTGAAGTACTGAGTATCTCCATTTTGGTACAGTTTTATTGCTCTTATTTTATGGACACTAATGATATCAATTTGGTGCCTTTACTCTACATATTGTTGATATCCTCAGTAGCTTCTAGGCAGGCCCTCTTACAATTTTTCTTGTGATCAGAATTGGGAGAGTCACAGGTACACTGGGATTTTATAATTTTTCAAACTACTGTGGTACTTCTCAACTTTGAAAACTTAATCCCTTATCCTAAGTCTTTGTGTTATACCCTTTTCCCTGCACTTGTGAAGTTTCTGAAAAAACCCAAGCAGTTCAAGGACTTAATGATGACTGTATATTTTCTGCTTTAAAGTATTCAGTCAGGCCTTTTTAGAACCTATGTTTGTACCTATACACTATACATTTTAGTGAATAAGTGACATTATTTTTAAATACTTTCCAAATAGCTAACATCTAATTATTTTTACTATGCCTTGAAAACTGACACTCAAGTAATAATTTTGCTTTGTTGAAAAAGTTTGTGCTGCTTATACTGAGCTTTTTGTCTAATACGGTTTCTCTTGAATAAAACCATCCTATTTCTTAAATACTTGTGTACATTTCACACATTGGCAATCACTTTATGCAATTAGATTTTCTGAGTAAAATATTTTAAAAATTCAGGACTGAAGTGTTTCTATTAAGATTAGATGCTTATTATAATGTTCTTTTATCAGTTATTTGTTTTGAGAATAGCAAGAAATCCATCAAACAAAGCTTACAGTGGTAGCAACCTCCAGGGTACCAGAAATAAAACATAGGGAGCATCAAATTGTTAATAATCTGCTTTCTTAATTGCAATGTCTTCAGAAAACATTGTTGAACAAGAAGTGGGAAGTATGAAGAAACAAAATATAATTTTTTAAAGTGCTGTCACTTATCATTGCTGCCTGCTGGTACTTTGTTAGATGAAGCATAGAAATAATAAATAACATTTATTTCTTAAATTGTAATGTAGAGGGAAAGAGAGAGAGTCACAAGCATAATATGGAAGAGAATAGAGAATAAATTGGATGCATTTATGCTGAAATATGCCAGGTGAATGACAGCAGTTGCAAGAATTGGTTCATTCAATAAGCACTGGCATTTTGATTCTTTCCTTTCCAAGTCATCACTGTGAATTTGGGCCTTGCAAAGCTAGTAATCCTTGTGAGAATGGAGCTGTGCGTAAAGAGAAAATGGATTTGGAAATGTTTCCCCTTGAGTTCCAGTGCCAGTGTGCCAGCTTTGCAGGTCCATGCTGTGAGATCAATGTCAATGAGCGCAGTTCCAGCCCTTGCCTGCGTGGATATTGCTATGATAGTGAGTTCCTTCAGCGGCTGCAATTGTAGTAGAGCAGACCAATGTAGAATCTAACATAGTAATGGGAGAGTTTAGGATTTAACCAGGATTATTTACTGACTTTAGCCTGGCTTGAACATCAAAGTCAATGTCAGTTATCTTCACTAAGTACCCCCAATTTCTGACAAATCCATTCATATTTTTGTGAGTGAAGCAAACGAGGAAATCTGATGAAATGTGACTTTTTCTTTCTTGTGTGAGAATTAGCCTTTGAAAATTTGTTTGAAATGGTAGAATTTTAAAAAATATTCACTTTTAGGCATGAGAAAGCATTGTTTACAATATTCAAAGTAATATTAGTTTAGCCTATTCTATACATATGCACCCCACACACTCACATTTCTTCCTACTGAAATTTATATTCCTAAGAAATATAAATTTAAAAAGGAAAAAGAAGACAGGAAGAAAAGAAGGAAAGAGGGAAAAGTAAGATGGAAACATGGATTTTTCTGTGGAAGAATATGCCTAAAATGGGTAATTTTGTTTAGACGCAGGAAAATGAAATGACATTATACACAGAATGTGGCTGAGGCATGAAGAGGAGAAACAAATAAACAAAGGTCTAGAAGGGTGTTGCAAAAAAGTATCTTATTTGTTTTTATCTCACCTTCTTTAAAACATATTTCTACATGATCCCTCAATATATGAGTAAATAGTTAAAATTAAAACCTCATTTCAATAGAAAGTTATGTTATTGTCTTTTTATTTAGAAATAGTAGGATTTAACTCAAATTTTAAATTTGTTTCTTAAAACAAGTGCTCTGCAAATAAAAGCCAATATCAAGGCAACTGAATTTTGTAAATTGTGTGAAACCATCCAGATATAAAACAACAGGTAGTAGTGGGGTCCTAGCAAACTGAAATATCTATATAGATACTAATATCATGTTAATTTTCTAACATTGTGCCAGCTAAGCAAAACAGTTCTGTGGACTATATGCCATCTGTTTGCTGCTCTTGATATAAATCACCAAGCTATTATTTCTGTTCCAGACTTTAGCACTTCAAAGATTGTATTTTAAGATTTCTGAAATTCTCAAATTACCTTGAAATAAGTCAGTATTGTATCATTTCTGAGCTCAAACCCACAGATATCTGGTGAGGAATGATACTTAAAAAAGATTCATGTCTTTTTAACTGTCGCATGGCTGAAAGAGAAGTTAGAGATTTTTTGTTTTTGAAATACGTAGGCAGCCCTACTATAATGACTACATATAGGCAATTTAAATTTAAGTTGTTCACATTGATTAACAATGTATTATATTTGACTTTTAGAAGTTCTTTGTAAATAATTTAATGTATATTTTTTCCAAGATAAGAAAATGCAATTTATAATGTGTTACTTATAATGCAATACTGCCTATTAAAATTTTGATACCACAATATATTATGGGAAATGTAAAATTTGAATACCTAATATATTAATTTATTTCATCATATAATCATTCATAATATATTTTGGACCCCATCTAAGGATATTTAGGTACCAGGGAACCAAAATATTTATTAAAATTTATATCACACATGTAGAATGTTATCAGAATGAAACTAAGGCACTAGATTCTTCATACTTTCTCTAAAATAAAGTAGTGTGGGAAGCTAAACTTTCTGAATTCTAGTTAATAGTGATACAGATAGGAGACAGGGAAATACTGGTTAGAAGAAGGTAGTTCCCTGGCAAAGGTCGCATCCTCAAGCCTGGATAACCGTGGCCATACATGAGAACAGGCATTCCTGTTTTTCCACCCAAAAAGTTGCCTTTTGCCCGCCATGCTCCCTATCCTGTACTCATATAAATGCTGAACCCCAGACTCCAGAGTGAACCGGAAGATGAGGAGATAAGACAAGCGGACGAATGGACTATGCAGCAGAGAAAGAGAGAAGAGGATCATCTGAATACAAAGAGGAGTTCAGGAGTGGCCAGAGAGGAGTTTGGCCACTGTACGGCCCAACTCCAGGGGTAGATTATCTTCCCACTGCATCCCCCACTTGCACTTCCCCATCCATCCTGCTGAGAGCCACCTCCACCACTCAAGACCTCTCATTCATCCTTCACGCCCATGTGTGACCCGAATCTTCCTGGATCCTGGGCAAGAGCTCGGGATACAGAAAGCTGTCACACTGACCCTCTGCCCTTGTGAAAAGACAGAGGGTCCATTGAGCTGGTTAACCCTTAAAGCCATCTGCGTATAACAAGGCTAAGAGAACATTGTAAAACTGGGGTTTCAGGCACCCATCGCTAGACACTACCACAGGTCCAGAGCCCAAAGCACTCGCCCTGGACTCTACACCTGCCTATCTGCGTGGTCTCCCTCCCGCAAGGGGTTTTAGCAGCTGCACAACTGAACAGGCCAGCCATACCCCTGTTGCATGTCCTGCCAGAGGGATCAGGGAACTCTACCATGTCAATAGTACTTATTACAGGACTATATATGAGAAAACACACGTATATATGTGTGTTTGTGTGTGTGTGAGTCTGTAAATTTTGAACACTATTATACGGTTGTTCACCATTTTGTTGCTACAGGGTTTTTTGTTTTTTTGTTTTTGTTTTTGTTTTGTTTTTGTTTTTGTTTTTCGAGATGGTGTCTCGCTCTGTCTCCCAGACTGGAGTGCAGTGGCATGATCTAGACTCACTGTAACCTCTGTATCCCAGTTTCAAGCAATTCTCCTGCCTCAGCCTCCTGAGTAGCTGGGACTACAGGCATGTGCCACAAGCCGGGCTAATTTTTTTATTTTTAGTAGAGATGGGGTTTCACTGTGTTGGTCAGGCTGGTCTTGAACTCCTGACCTCAAATGATCCTCCCACCTTGACCTGCCGAAGTGTTGCGATTACAGGTGTGAGCCAACATGCCTGGCCTGCTGTTACAGTTTTAAAATACCTCTGTATATTCCACCAAAAAGTTTTGTCACATTTCAAACTTTCGTTCAGTACAACCAGTATATATGATGTCTGGTACATAGTTAAGTATAAAATGAATAATACATCCAGATTCATAGAAGGCCTATTTTAAGAAAATTTGGCCTCAAAATAGTAGCATGAAATATTTATAAACAAAGACTAATACCACTGCAGTTGAAATAGGAAATGTTCCTTTGTCCACCTTGCAGGGTGTGTGACAGAGGGAGTGGCTTGCTTCTTCAGTGCCCCATTCCTCTAGGAGAGTATATAGATGGGCAGGATGTGGGGCTCTGACTCTACATCCTGAGGATGTGGGGTGGATGTGCAGGGGTGGATGTGTAGGGGTGAATGTTTACAGCTCCTGAAGCCCCAGTGGGCGTGTGTTAAAGGGTGCTCATTTAGTTTTGCTCTTTCAGTTTTGCCATCTGTAGGCGGCTTGTGATAACCAGCTCAATTAGACCCTCTACCTTGTCACAAGGACAGAGGGCTTTCTGTATACTAGGTTCTTGCCTTGGTGTACCATAAGAATCAGATCACACCTGGGCTTGTAGAATGAGTGCAAGGTTTTACTGAGTGTAAGTAAATCTCAGACGATGGGAGCTAGAAGGGAGATGGTTTTCCAAGGGAAAACCTCAGACTGCTCGGCGGCCTGGGCTCTCCTCTGACTGCTCTGGCAGAACTCCGTGTCCTTCTGGGACTCGGTGGGCTGCCAGCATGCTGGTGCTTGTCGGGGCATTCCTCTTGATGTCCAGCCACCTGTGTGTTCCTCTGCTGGTGGTACACCTCCCAATGTCCAGGTGTCTTCTTCCCCTGATGTGTTCCTCACTATATCCAGACACATGCGTCTCTGCCTGCTAGGGTCTCTGGGGTTTTTATAGGCACAGGATGGGGGTGGGGGGGGCAGGGTGGTCTTGGGAAATGAAACATTCTGGCATGAAGGCAGGAGTATCGGTCCTCACCTAGGTCCATGGGGGTAGAGCCGTAGCCAGGGACCATGCCCTCCTCTACCCAGCACTTCCCTTCCCCCTTCTGTATCATTTAAAAGGACCACACTCCTCCCATCCCAGCACTTCCACATCACAGTGACTAGATTCTCTGTTAAAAACAACAACAACAATGGAGAGCAAGACTATGTGTGTAACATGTCTTTCCTATGAAATGGTTATTGGCTATCACATAGCCCCATAGTTAACAAATTACATGTGAGAAAAACCCTCTACTTTTGGTTACTTTGTTTTAAATATTTAAATTGTTTCTATCTTCTTTGCAGTATCCAATTTCCCTTTGGTATCCAATTTAGTTCTCTAGGTTCTCTTCTGGCACTTAGTCCATTGAGTGATTTTTATTCCAGAACAAAGTATTAGAAACACGTTCCTTGTCTGTATTAATCTATGTTAGAAACACATTTATTGACAATAAAAGCATGCTTTTATCTTTTTAACAGTCTGTTTCCAGATACTTTGTTTGTTCAAAGTTACCTTTTGTTGTCTTTTGCCTTTAATGTAATTTATAATTTGTCTTCATAGAACATGTAACATCAATGCTGAAAGTTAATTTGACTCGTTGTTTGTTACTTGTCAGAATGCATCAGTATCCAAACTTAAATAATAACCATAAGTGTAATTTTAAATACTGTTATGATTGATGACACTCCACAGTGTCTTAATTATATATTGTATAATATGTGGTTTTAATTTTTAAAATACAAAATACCATGGGTAACACAGAAAGAAGCACAGACTGACATCATTTTATCACATTAATTCATTTACAAATACATCTGTTTATTTATTAATAATTTGTAGTCAATGACAGGTTAAAAACTAGGTGCTAGATAAAAAAAAAATAAAGTACAACAGAAGTAAAATCCTGTCTAAGGAGCTGCCTATTCTTGTGCATTTCACTAGTCTCTTGTGGATGTGTATGACTACCCTGTTCTCCTTAGAGGCCCTAGTTACATATGCTATACAAAACATGGCTGCAGAAATCAAGAAGCTAGATAAATTTCTTACAGTGCATTAAAAATTTTGTTGCCACTGAAGACCTAAGCATTTAATGAGAGTAATAGCAAGTACATTCACAGAGGTGTAATGGCAGTATAGATTTCATGGTAAATCTCAGGGATAATGAAGAACTTAGGGACTGACTGTAAGTAGTTATAAATTGGTGCCTGCTCCAACTGCAATTCATACTGTCACTACTTCCTTGAAAGGCTTCAGACACCATTCTTCTTCATCATTAATGGTAAAATGAAGAACAAATTTTGATCATTATTTTTAAAAGATTTTGATGAAACGTGAAAGCTCTTTTTAACTAAGACTTAAGTAAGTAGCTCATTATCAACTTCGAGATCACAATGCACTTTACATAGAACTTTAACAACTGAACAGTTAAGGTCTTGTTTATTAAACCTAAAACAACTTGGGAAGATTAAATGATACAAGAGTAATCTATTTATCATATATATTGAGTACTGCCAAAAACAAGAGAGAGCAAACAAAATTGCATATTTTCATTGTTGCTTCGCAAACTGTTACCAAATATCCATTGTAATTGTTCTTATTTCAACTAACTGAAGTTTTTTTTTATTTTTATTTTTATTTTTTTTATTAAGTTAAATAGAACTGAGTAAGATGGTTATTTAGAAAATACTATAGAGGACTATGTAATAGATTAAATATGATAATTCACACTTTATTTGGTTAAAAGCAAAATATATAAGTGATGATAGAATTTTAGACTAATTATCTTTACCTGTACTGAGGTTAAAGGAATGTTAAGAGTTTTCTCTTTTCTGTTGTTTCCAGCGGTTGATGGCTTTTCCAGCTTATGCAATCCAGGCTATGTTGGAACAAGATGTGAACAGGACATTGATAACTGCATCCTGGATGCCTTTGAGCACAATTTTACCTGCGAAGATCTGCATCTCGTTAGTATCCACTGGTCTTTTATATACCTAAATGCGGACTAACATAATTTAACCCCTACCTACAAATAGAGTGAGCTTTTGCCTGTGTGTTAGGTTAGTATATATATTACATATGCTTACTTCTCAAGATTAGAAAACAGAAACTCAGGCAATATATATATATATTTTTAATGTAGTAAAACATGTTCTATTCTCCACTCTCTACAGGTTGGCTTAACTATTATATAACAAATAGTTCACTTATTGGATTCACAACTTGTGGCAATATTGAATTTGTATAAAATTTCAGAAATTATTCCGAAAGGCACTGTGTGAGTCTTACCGCCACCTATTTTTATCTAACTCATGGTATTACATTCACACATATATTTCATTATCATTATCTTAAATTTCACTCTGACCTCCATCTCATATAACATATTTCTAGTTTCCTTCACTCATCGGTTGGTGCTGTCCCTTCAGTACACATTCATTTGTCACTGCCTTTGTCACAAGCATGTTCCATTCTGCCTTAAACGATCTGTGACACGGTTGGCAATTGATTTGGGATCCCCTCCGGCTCCTCATTTCTCAGAAAGCCTGACATAAAAAATATCTACTCAAGGTGGACTCACTCACTGACTGGCTTCAGAAAATAAACAGCATACAACACAAGTCAATGCTACAATACTAATCCAGGCTTATAGTTTATTACTTAACAACAGAACTGATATTTGTAAGAGGACTATACTTGTTGAAGTTAGAAAACAAAACTTTGAAAGCAAACCTTTGAAAAGTCAAAATATGGTTTCAATCAACACATATTTTGACTATCAGTGCACTGACATTTTTTTTTTTTTACAATAAAAGGAACATTTGTGGCAAACTGATTTTTCCCACAAGGACTGCAGATACCTAAAGGAATAACTGTAACTCACATTTAGGTATCCATGACCAGAAACAGAGTTGCTCCAGAGGTTGTCTAGCCACTTTTCAGGTATTTGTGGCTATCTGGATGCTTGGTCTTGGTCCATGTCACATGCTTTATCTAAGGCAGTCATGTTAATCACATCCCACTCTTGCGGATTCCTTTAGAAATGGACATGCGACACTACGTTGGTCTCTGAGGTCTAAGGCAGTCATGTTAATCACATCCCACTCTTGGGGATTCCTTTAGAAATGGACATGTGACACTATGCTGGTCTCTAAGGCAAGGGAGGCACTCTTTCTGAGGAAAGATTTCCTCACCTGCTCTTAGAATGTAAGTAAGAAGTACACACGACCTCTCCTATACCTTCTAACATCTAGATTTATGTAGTTACCGTTACCATTTTGAGGTCCTAAAGCAAGATGGGGGGTGTAGTCAATTAGACTATCACTATTAACCATTTAAATAATAATATAGTAAACGATTAGTCTATTATTAGTGAGTACCCTGAAAACAGCAGATCTTAGAGATAGAACAAATTTGGTCTGTGATCAACTGTTGAATTCTTGACTGAACTTCTCAGGTTGCCTGCCCAACCTCTGGACCTAATATATTTGATCCTTATGGCCTCTTATTTAATATTGCTTAAGTCAGAGTCCTTTTACTTGCAGGTAAATTGTCTAATGTACACATCCATAATGTATTTAAGCTCTTTTTTTAGGCTGTGATTTTGGCAGTAACTTCAGCAATAATATGAGTTTATTACAGAAGAAAGAACCCCTTACCTGTAATCATAAGAGTTCACTTCTAGACCTGACACTGCCAGAAATATTCTGTGAGACACTAAGCCAGTCATTTGACAAGTCAAGGGGTACCACTGTAGATGCTGCCTTATACCAAATAACAGAACTTCCAAGTATATTATTGTCTCATTTATCTATTTTATGAATTGCCACTAAAAAGCTATTCCAACTAACTTTAGTATCGGCTTAAAATCTTGACTTCTATTTCCAGAAATTATGATAATAAGAATATGGGGTGGGGGGGAAGCAGAAAGAAACAGGTTGAAGAAGAGATAAAGTTCTCATCTTATTAACTGGTTTAAATATATTTTAACATAAGGAGACTATTGAAATTATCTAACTCCTAACTGTAAGTCATATATCAACTTCAAGAACAGAAATGTCATCGTACTGGTGATATTCGTCCAAGAAAAGGTGTTATGGAGACCACAGATTCCTTAAAATATTAAAGTTCAAAGCATATCATAACTTTCAGATATTGTGTCTGGGCCTAAAGATTACCCTCAGGTTTGATAATGTACAAGAAGAACTGAGAAAAACTGCTTTACTTCTTGCTAGGGCTTATTACAATAAAAGTTACAGATTAAAATTAGCGAAGGGAAAGACACATAAGATAAAGTCTAAGAGAAAGCAGGTACAATCTTTCAGGTGTTATTCTCCCATTGGAGTTGCATGAAAGTACTTGAAATATTTTCACAGAAACAATGTAGGGCAACATATATAAAGTGTAACCAACCAAGGAAGCTCACAAAAGCCTTGTTGTCTATGGTTTTCCTTGTAGGTCAGTCATGATGACATGAAGCACCTGTGTAACTGACCTTAGCTAATCAGTCTCCAGCTCCTGCAGGCACCGAGCTGATGCAGCATGGCCCAAAGCCCCAGGCATATAAAAAAAAAGGGCTGCCAGCATAAATCACATCTAATTAGCATAAACTATTTGGCACAGCTCGAGGTCTCAGGTATCAAAGACATTATTATCCGTCAGGATATTCCAAATTCAGAGGTTATCTCCCAGGAACCAGTAAAGGGACGGTCCTTTCAATGGAATATATATAGGCTTGAGCCCTCAATTTTGAGTTAACACTTTCTTGCACAAATTTCTTGTTAAATATTACCTTTTTGTGTATGAATAAATAGTATATTATTAGAAAACAATGCATGCTATAATAATAAAACAAAAATAGTACAAAGATACTAACTCATATAAAAAGAACCAAAACTCATATTTTTAAGACAAAGCCTGGAATGGACATCATACATAATTTTTTGAGTTTCATATTTACTTGCTTTTAGTAACTCATTGGTAAAAGAAAAACCATAAAATGCTGAAGCATTTGAATTGGAAGATAAAATTAGAAGGGCACAGAGTTGGATTTTTCTGCAGAATATTTAATACTCTTAAAAAACAGGAAGGTGATATATTTAAAGTATAAAACATTCGTATTTGCCTAAAAAGTCACTGACCTGATTGTTGTATGAGCCAGACCGTCCAGATCAACCCAGGCAATCCCACTGACATGTGGCTTGCATCTTCTTTGAACCTGGCACGTGTATAGCTTCAAATTAACATTTTTATATTTACAGCATTTTCTTTTGATTACATTGCAGCATCATGATGTTGAATTTAGATGAAAAGCAGAATATAAGAAGACTTCAAATCCACAGTAGGAAATGATTTGTAACAATGAGCCAGTTTTCTTCTTTTCCTTTCTTTATGGTTCAGTAAATCTAAGGAAACAATAGGAGGAAAAAAATAATCTTTTGAATGTCTAGCATATAATATAATACAAATGTTAAGAATGTGTATAGTAAGACCTATTCCCTAGTGCAACTTTCTTAGGTATATTTGAAAATAACTATTTCTTTGTGGTTATTTAAATATGTATGATCAAATTAATCTAGTATTTCCCCCTCTCATTTTAGTTTTGTTTTCCTCTGTATCTTACATGAATAATGAATGCTTAATTTTAATAACAGCAGAGGAAGCAAAAATAGTGCAGTAGAACTAATGTGGAAAGAACAACTCTGGAATATATAAATATACATACATATATATAAATATCACACACACACACACACGTATACTACAGGTTTAACTTTTCCCCAAACATTCAGATGCAAAGACAAACTGAATTTATATGTGTTCTAAAAAAAAAATAAAACTACCTTTACCTTCATCCACCATATGGTTGAAAATCCGTGTCAGTTATTTGAGAGTTGCTCATTTCCTTCCCTTGGGGTTCGAGTAAACCCTGGGGTTAGATCAATCCAGAATTAACGGGGAACAGCCATTGCTATACAGTTCATCTTGGCTCCTACTAAAATGCCTATATGGTATCTCCATTCTCCTTTCAAAAATACATTAATCTGTGAAATGGTTTCAATCCTTGCCTACTAAATGTGGCTCCCAGGACCTTCTCTGTACCCTTGCCTTCAAGGGCATGATGCTTAGCTAATCGGTGGTCAGGTTCCAGTTGTGTCATCAGTATACCAAGTTGGAGCCACAAAAACCTCTAGGTTCTGTTCTCTCTCCAGAAATACAAACTCCCCATCAGTGCAGAATCAATCCAACTGTACTCTGTCCAAATACTAAAGCCTTCATTTCTTTCATACCCTCCTTCTCCATAAAGATTTGCTTAATCACATTTGTTGGAAATTAACACAGAAAATCTGACTCATATCAGAGCTTCAAAGTTCCAGAATTCTCAAAACACAAAGAGCCATCTAAATATGCCTAGAGAAAGGAAAAATTCAATTTTTGTAGCAAAAAAAAAAAAAAAAAAAAAAAGAGAGAGACAAAACACATTTAGTTCTAATTAATTTATTAGATTAGACATTTTAATTTGTTTATCAGTTTCTTCCATAAAATGTAGTAGCTGGACTCAGTTGTTCCAAAACAGGGAGTTGCTTTTGAAAAGACACATGCTTAAAATTCTGATTCAGATGGTGGGTCCAGGCATCTAGATAATTTATAATGCCTTGTGATTTTGATATGTACTTCTATTTGAAAATCTTTGAACTAGTTATCTAGATAGCACTTTCTAGCTCTAAATTTCTGTGATATTCTGAGTAAAGCACAAAGATTTCTATTTCATGTATACTGATAATTCACAATTTATTTATCTCCTTAAAAAAGAAATAATGGATGATCTGAAAAATCTGGAAAATGGTAAAACTGATTTATCCTCTCTGTTTTTAGCAGCATATTTCATGGCATCTTTCTTTCATAAGTACTATTTTCTTGTGGATTCTTCCATCTGTTTTAATGTTTTTGTCTTTAATACAAAAGGAATAAAATCTATTTTTTCTATTCCAATCCTCTTGTAAGGGAGATAATAATATATGGTTTTCTCCTCACTATTGTAATAACTTAGTGAAGTGTTAGTCTCCCTATGTATTGGCATTTACTAATCAGAAAATCCATACATGAAATTATAGCTTCTCTTAGAGGCTGGATATAATGTTTCAAATCATTATGAGAGTATTAAAAATATTCGATGACTGATTAATTATAATGATATCCAAAAGGTTCACTTAAGTCTGTTGATTACATCTCTTGTTGCAGCATCATCAGTAGTTATTTTGCAGCCAAAACTTGAACTAAACCTTGATGTATTAGCTAACTTCCAAATCTATTGTTAAAAGAGGCACTGCAGTGACTAGGTAACAGAAAATCAAGCTTTTTGGTCATGCCCATTGTAAATAGCCTGCTGTGTTTATATAGAATAAAATCTGCCTACAATTTATTACTCAGATCTCTACTTTTTATTATACTGATCTTCCCCTTAAGAATTTATTGAGCATAATTTAATGTTACATTTATAACTATAGTTAACTATGATAGGGGTCAGCTTTCTATCATTTCTACAATAAACTCGATTATGGAATTCTTTTCCCTGTATGATCTAAGACTAAAATAGAAGTTAAGTTCACTCATCTAATGACCTGTATAATTATCTTAATATGTTCTCCCTCAATTGTCAGTTTTAATCATAGTTACTATGCCTATCTGAAGCAACCTCATTTCTTCCTTTTTAAACTACTGTTTTGAAACTATGATGGCTCTGAAACTGATGATTAAATTTATCAGGATTACATGCAAAATAAAAGCAAACAGAACCTGAGAAAAAGACTTGTTGATTCACCTGAGTAAACAAGTATGTGAGCTTTAATGCTTTGGACTTCAGAAATCTCCTCTGGAAGCTGAAACATATTTTCCCTTCTTTCTTATTCCAAGATTCATTACAGAGAAGAGAGGTTTACAGATGGCTGAATTTTGAGGTTTAAGAAATCCATGAAGCAGTATTGAATTTTATAAATAATATGTGAGGACATAACAGATCACTGAGAGGAATTTTCCATTTTCAGATTTTCTAACAAAAGTCAGCACTTTCCAGAAATTATCTAGCTTAAAAATGATTTAGAACTGATTGAATACTATTTCCATTTCCAATATTAGCCAAAGTGCATAAAGAAATGTATTTATTTTGAAAGAATTATGAGACAAATTAAGCTTATTTCAAAATAAATACTGCACTTTACCATTATTACTTGTGATATTTGCATAACTATAAATGGGAATCATCTCTGAACTTCAACATTTATTTCTGAGAAATCAATCAATAGTTACATTCTACAGTAATTCTACTTTTTTTCCTGGAAAACCTTTATATGTCATTTATATAGATACCATTTTTAATCAGTTGACCATATAAAAATTGGTTCTAAAAACTGCTATGTTGTGTACATTGTGTTCATATCATGCATTTAAGGGCATCACAGAGCCATAAAATCACACTTTCTTTCAGAACAGATTGATTTTAGCAATTTGTTAACTTAATAGCTTTTAAAAGGTAGTAGATCCTTTATTTCCATCAGTAAATAACTCCATTGTGTTCTAAGTCTGTTTATTTCTAACCACCTCATTTATCTGCATGAATTTTATTAAAAGTAAAAAATAAATAGGACATTTAGGATTTGGCAGTTGATAGATACATTTGTAAACAAGCATATGTGCAAGTATGCATGTACATTTGTGTGTACCTACACAAAAAAGAGAATATGTGTATCTCTCTTCTTTAGTGTTCTGCCAACCATCCTATGATAAAGTATAACACTTTTCTAAAATCAAGTTCTTGAGCTGAAACCAGTTATTTCCTACAATAAACCCGCCTTGGTTATAGTGTGTGTGTGAGTGTGTGTGTGTGTATGAAATACATATTCTATATTATATTTTTATATTTATAAGAAAAGAAAATATAATTTATATAAGAAATATGTAATCTATAAAATGTCATGTATAAAAATATTTTTATACATTGCATACTTCTTAAGTATAAACTATATCTGATGTAGTATAACATAATATAAAAGTTTATATTACATGTTTCTCATATATATTATAATATATATTATATATATAGTATATATATTACAGCAAGCCAGTAAAGAGCCTCTTTCTGTAAATTGATGAAGAACATTGATTTGAACTGATAGAGAATGATCTATGGCATCATCTTGACTACAGTAGGGTTAAGTTTTGTAGCATGCTCTTTAAAACCGAAAGTCTGCTTATAGAAGTGAAGAGGGCCTTTGGGATAGATAACTTTGGCCTCAGTAGCTGTGTTACCTTGAACAAGTCATTTAACCTTTCTAAGCCTCAGTCAGTTTTAATAACAAACATATTAATAGCAGGTACTCTGTGGAATTGTTACACAAATTAAATGTAAAATGCTTCATGTATTTTACTTTATGTTAAATCTATAACATAATGTCTGTCCCATACAAGGCATTAATAGATACATACCATGTTTTATGATGATTATAATGATTTAACCATGGTACAGATAGTGTTTGTCTGAGTTGAGCTAAAGCTTTTACATTGATTTGCCAAGCCAGGGTATTTTACTCAAAGGTATGGAAGTGAACTATAATTCAGTCACTTCTATGTTAAAAATAATTTCTTTACTGATCATGGGTTTCTATGTTAATATATTTTCATATCAAATAATAGTATATAAGCTTATATTTTTACATAAGAACTTTGAAGAAGGTACAAAATAAAATACCTATTATGAAGACTGCTTACTCTTAATATTTTGCCAGGATTTAATTATTTATTTTAACCACTAATGTCAATTCTCTGAAGATGAGGTTATGCTTTATAATATTTAAAAAAAAGTATATCCTCAAGGCTGAGTTATGACAATGCCTGAAACATTGCAGATTGCTGAGAGAGAGAGAGAGAGAGAGAGGAGAGAGAGAGAGAGAAAGGAAAGAGGGAGAGAAGGAGGGAAGGAGGAAGGGAAAAAGGAAGGAAAGAAGAATTGAATGGTCAGTTGTTTACCTATATCTCTTTAACTTTTTTGGGATTTTCTCATAGAGTAAGAAACTCACAGGTCTATGCCCAGATTCCAGAGATTTCCCAGATGCTGATAGCATTTGTTTGACGTGATATCGGATGCTGAGGCTCTTGGGCCACCTTTTAAGGCTTGCTGTGAGATTGCTACATTTCTGCGGAAATGCTCTGCATCTGATAGACACAAAGCAAAACACCTCAGCTTGATCTGTCTCTCCCTTCAGGTATCAAGCCTTTAATCTGGCTAAGTCCACGTAAATCTTATCAGTGGCACAGCCTTTTAGATCAGTTTCCCTGGTTTAAGTTGCTGGTCTTTTTTTTGCTCTCTCAGAGCAAGAAAATCTCTCTTCCTGTAGCTGCTGTGCTTAAAAGACTAAGACCAAAACTTTGCCCTACATTCTTAACAAAAGCCTGAAACAAAAACTCGAAAGAGACCAATGGGATTGCTGTGGATATAACTGTGGATGAGTATATTAAATATCATGTTAAACATAATATATTTAATACAATAAGTATATTAGATATAACACTATATTAAACACAAATGTATTAAATATGAAAAATGAATTTACACATACATGTAGGTTTAGAGTGTTATTACCAATTCTATGATTTTTAAAATTATTATTAATATATACAATCAAAGACTAGTTTGTTTTTCAGAACATATAAATCCCACTTTGTTCTGAGGTGTATCTTTCCAGGATGTCTCTTATAGTTCACTGGTATATCATAGAAGATACATTTCACAGAGAAAAATGTAATGTTCATAGAAGTGAAGCAAGTTTCACAAGGAGACACAACGGGAATGTACAGCACAGGTCATGCCTCCCCCAAGATTCCCTTTCTGTCCTACATATGCTGTACCTCTGAAAGGATCAGACCTTGAGTTCAGCTGCCCACAGGACTCACAAAACTAGGAAGGACAAGGATTCCAAGAGCAAATCAGTATTTCAGAGTCTCTACAATACCCCAGAATCACCTGTGCCAGTTATAAACTGCATGCATATTTGGGATTCCCCCTTTGGGGATTCTGATTTAGTGAATAGAAGGTGAGGTTGAGACTCTGTGTTTTAATATCCTCCGCAGAGAATTCAGTTGCAGAGCCATAGTGCATAAGTACTGGACTGTGCACAGCCACAGTGATTTATGTTTCTAAGCATTTTATACGCAGCATTCTGCACCCAGCCAATGCTCATCTGCATGGGAGCTTGCACTGAGAGGTGTAGCAAGAACCTGATGATTCAGGAAATGGTCTACTAAGAGCCACACAGATTGAAATACAAGTAAAAGCTACTTGTCGCCAGAATCACTAGAGTTGAAGGGAATTTAGAACTAGAATTCTAAATATATTGATAATAAAACATAACAAAATCCAAAACTTTTGAAATCTTTTTCTAAGGATATAGACCTCTGGTCACTTCTCCCAAATAGTATCAATACTGCACTTTCGCATCAGAAAGGTGATGTTCTAATGGAAAGAGAGAGTACTCTTTTCTTAAGGTTTGCCAATTCAATTAGCCTAATCAACAGATTTCTGTCATTTGCCACCAAAGTTTTTCTTTAGGCTTCAATATAATAAAATTGAATAGACAAATCAACAACTACACTAGAATTTTTGGTCTGAGTTTATATATGTATCTCCTGAGACAAACTAAACACATTTCTAAAATACATCAATTTTAACTAAAACTAAAATTTAAAATTAATACTATAAAATGGTGAAGAAATATAATGTGCAAAACATTTTAAATTTACTGTGTATTTGTCTAACTGTAATTTGGCCCTTACAATTGTTTCTAAAAGGAGACAACTGGATGAATGAAAGACGTAATACACTCAAACAAAAAGTAAAAACAAACCATAGTAAGTGTTATTATAATTTTTGTGTAGACATCTGGGAAACATTGCAGGAAACACCATGAAGTATTAGTAAAAAATAAAATTCATAGGACTGTCTTTACAGTATACATCTTAAAGGATCTTCCAATAATTCAAGGCGGTCAAGTTAAAATTGTGAAATAAAGTGAATTTATTGTGTACTGCCTTTTCATTCACCTTGCTGTGAATGATATTTATACAATAGACATAGGAATTTGTGTCATTTACATATGTGTATATTTTATTTGCTACATTAGATGAAAATTATAGAAAAAAATATAGATGTAGCAAAGGAAATGAAATAAGATTTCCTTGAATAATAAGCCTGTCACCTTCTGATAAATGTTTTTCTTTTTTTCTCTATATTCTTTTAAAATCATTATTCTTATAATGAAAATAAAGGTATACCTTAATTCTTTTGTGGATAGGAACATAGGCTTGCAAAACTCTTTATTTGCTTGAATATTGAGAAATCGAATAAACAAGTTTAAGAAAGTTATCCGATGTAGAGTCTTCCATATGATAATGATAAATCAAAACTTGTTCTCAGTAAAAATTGAGATATGAGTATGGAGGGCTGTGATAGAACATAGGTGGATTCTGGAAAACGTGATAAGTAGAAGTAACTGAGGAGAGCAGACTGCTGGACAGTTGTGGCAGAACAGGCATATATTTAAAGATTTGGGTCCAACTTCCGCAGTTAGTTTTTATACAAATCTTCTGAACCCTCTTTTAAACATGTGTATTCTACACTTGCTCTGGAGTATAAATTTAGTCTAAGATTGCCAGATTCAGCAAACAAAAATACAGATGTCCAACTATTGCATGGGGCATACTTGTAGTAAAAGAATCCATTTTTATCTGAAACTCGTATTAATTGTGTCCAATAGTTTGTCTAATAACCCTAATTAAATCAGACTTTATTTTAAAGACATTTATTTTTCAATCACTGTATGACTGTTATGATATTCTTATCTTTTTGTAAAAAAGGTTTTTTAAATTTTTAGACCTGACAATTTGACTTAATTTCAATAAAAGAAGATAAAATTGTTCTAAGTGAGTTCTTCTAGAGCAGCTTAGAATATGGAGTTGAGCAAAATATCATAGAAGAGGAAGAATAAAATGAAGAAGGCATTACTCCCTCATTGTCTAGACTGACAATTTAGCTAAACAAATAATGACATTGCCTGAGGTACTTCCTGATAGGCTTAATTAGTCAGATCCCCAAATAATTTGCTACTTCTCATTATTCATTCAACTGACAAATTCTCTTTTTGTTACTTGAGTTCAAAAAGAAGAAATTACAGCCCTAAGCAAAGTCATAACATTTGTTTTGGTTAAGACCTTTCACAAGCTTGTGGAAATATTTTGACAAAGATGGTCTTCAGTGGCATCTGCTTTTGTTTTCAGGGATGACATGTGATTGCATCGGTTCAATTGCTACAACCAGGACCTATTCATATAAGGCTTGTCCTACATCTGCATATTCATAAAATAGGAGCTAATTATTAAATATTTACAAAAGATTGTACCAGAAAATTAATATATGTCAAGAAAATTAATAATACTCCAATAGGTATTCATTGTCTTATTTTCAGCAAGTGTTTTAGATTGTCTGAATGTTAAAAAGAGGTTTATTTGTACTTTGTTAAAGGGAGGCAGAATCTCAAAAATCCTTGAAAGTCAATAATTTCCAGAAGCTAAGAAAGAAACTTTTATTTCTGTTACAAGAAACTGATTTTGCTACAATAAGACTGCTGGAGGGATGGATGAGAATAAAACCTGTATCGTATCAGAGAAAGAAGTTCACTAAGAAGATATGTCCCTGGCTGCACTGTAAGGCAGAGGGAGATCAGTTGTCTTTATTGGGTAGGACATATTACAAACCCATCATAAATAAATTTACAATTTAAAATAGTCTCTTCTATCAATAATGTATAGCTAGCTAATTCTTTCATATTTTCAAATGATGTCATTGTCTTGTTTTGCTTGTACACCAAAATTGATTACAGAGCATTGAACTCCTTTTTTAATTCTGTACATAATTATTTAGTAACATTTAAAAATCTGAGTGAAAAATTAATACATGTTCTTTTGTAGACAGTTTAGAAAGATACAGAAAAATATTATTTTTTAAAAAGTCATTTCAAATCTTATTACCAAGACAGTCATTATCAGTATATCCTTCTTCACAAAAATGTTGCAGAAAATATTATCATATATTTTAGTTTTCAGTTGATAGTGTGGTAACCTGTCACTCCTTTAGAAGAAAAGCCATCCATCCAGTGGGAGTGTCAGTCTATAAGGGGTCATCTCTGCTTCTACATGATTGGAAGGAAGATGTCAAGGGTAGTTTATCTGGAGGCCCAGAGACTATATCTGACCTCAGAAGTCCAGCTTGCGTTTCATTAATTGGTCTACAATGTTTTAAGTTTGAATCATTTTTCAAAATTTAATAATGGACAAATTGCATCACATAAAAATCAGGATTTTCATTTTCTTTTGAATAATCAGATCTCCTAATTCCAGACGGGATTCTAATACAAACAGGATTCCTGGGGTTGAGTAGTCTCTACCTACTTTAGACAGTGCTCTACTTTGCTGCTTCCTCAGTTTACTAAATAAAGATGCTCTACGCCAGGTGTTTAAGAGCTTGGTGTTTAAATGCTACAAAGTCATGAAAACTGGTGCCAAAGACTGGTCTTCTTTAGACTCATGGTTTTATGACTTTTCTGTTAGGGAATACAGTACAAGAGATTATCTCACCATGTTTAAAACAGGGAGAAATAACCAAAAAATTGAGTCCTAAAACTTAGCAAAAAAATAAATTACCAAGAAAATGTTCATCACCTGTTGGAAAATCAGCATATCTACTTCATAGTAACCTCATTAACACATACTAGTACAACAGAAGTAAAAAGTAGGAAGAATCCTTAAATGGGCTTTATAATAGTATCCAAATATCTTTAAATAATGATTTAAATTATAATAGTTTTTAAAAATATTATGTTGGAAGCATCATTGTTTTTCAGTAGAAACATCAAAGTATAAGTTGTGTGTGTGTGGTGGGGGGGAATACTGGTTGTATAGACTCAAATGAGTGAAGCTGTATATATTTATTATCTATCTATTTATCCTGACACAAATAGCTCATAGGCTTTCTCATTTCTTATATTCACCCTGAAATATGAGTAGATTAATTGACATAATGTGGTTATCTATCTTTTTTATGTTTTCACTAGATAAGAAGTGCACTCTACTGAGACAGATTCAGTTAATTAAATCACTCTTATTTCATATTGTACATTATTTTGTTTAGGAAGTGTAGCAATCCTGTTGACATTTTGCCCATAGATGACATCTTTCAAAGCTAATTCGTATTCAGTGGTACTCTGTAAGTAAATCAAAAGATGAAATGTAGTATGAATATCTTCCTAAAATAGAGAATATCAATGTGAAAGAAAAATAAAACTGACATGAAATTCATAATGTTGTAAAATAAGAACCATTTAATCCATGATATCTATTTATTTAATAGATTTATGCTTGACATCTATTTCTCAGGCATTGACAAGCATCATAAGGATTTTATTTTCAAAGGTTTCTTGTATAGATTTAAATGTTCCTCCTGGACAGCTGAAGGGTAAAGATTCAGTACAAATCATATACAAAAATATTATTTTGGAACCATATTTTGGGTTTCACTCAGAAGTTGCCACTTTATTAAGGTTAAGCATAAATACAATTCAACAAAATCAGTTTTTGTTTAAATTATAAACTACATCTTTAAATTTTCAGGTATCTATCAACTCTAAAAAAGGATATAACTACTTTAATTATTAAATTATAATAACATTAAGTGTTTTAAAAGCACTCAAAATCATTTTCAAAGTCATATATATCTATGTCGATTGAATCTGTCACTATTAGGAGTCAATTACAATTGATTCTATGTCCCTATTTAGTCAGACTTCTGCCAACAGTTTTCAAACTTCTTTGATTTGGATCTGCTTTCAATACAATGTTTTGTTCATATATTTCCAAAATATGTATAATTTATAAATAATGTGCATGACTGACTCTACTAATAGAAATTATTAAATTAAAAACATACACATAAAATGTAGAATAAAAAGCAACTCAGTAAATAAATGATTTTTAATGTTGCATTGTTTATTAGTAATCTAAAGCATTGGCATATTTAACTTATTATAATTGGTTCACGAATATGCTGTAAGTAAACATGCTTTGTCTTCCCTTTTTTTACTTGAATTAATTCTACTACAGTAATTTGAAACTTTGTTTCTAACTTCAATTTGTTTAAATATTTGATTTAAAGGGCTGAGCAACATGAAAAAGATACCATGCAGAGATACATAATTAAAAGGGGGAATAGTGTAACATTGGTTGTGCTTACTGAATCATTGTATTTACATTTGCCACACCCACTAATTAAGCCATTCCTGTAGAGAGAAAGGAAAGATATTAATGCTGGCATGGTTCTCTTTTGATTTCCTTTCTTTTGCTGCAAGTACTATTGTGGCCTGGTTTTATTGAAATCTAGAGTTGCCTAGTTTAAAAAGGGGACCCTTCCAACAGTGAGGTACTTTCATATGACTGGTTTTTGATTCTTTGGAGACACAGCCACTGGTAACACCTGGCAGTAGTTCTAAGCTTGACCAAACTCTGTCTTCCATATTGTCACTTACTACCCCTTCTCCCTCCACTGTGTACCCAATCATTCTTTTCAAACCCAAAGCCAAGGAACAAAGCTCTTGAGAGAAACCCTTTAAAAATGGTCTGCATTTTCTTTTCTTTTCAGATTCCCCTACTAGTGAGGCAGTAAGATAAAATGGTTTAAAATAAAGCAGTTAAGACGTTAGATCTGAAACCAGACTACTGTATGAAAATTATGGCTCAACCATGTACAGGCTCTATAATTTTGAGGAAATTACGTCATCTTTCTAGGCCTCAGTTACCTGATCAATATGATAAAATATGTGTATAGTAAGGGAAATTATAATTTTTGCAAGGTGATTTGAAGAAGGTAAAAGTTAAGAAGGGCATGTTTGATCTTGCAAGAAATCGAAATGGAGGTGAAAGGTGCCTAGAGTGAAAAAATATGAACAAAAGTATATTTGTTCAGAAAGAAGGTATAGAAGCAGCTGATGGAAGACCTGGTAGGCTATCATAAAAACTTTGATTTTGACTCAGAAAAAAAGGGAAGTCAGTGAAGGACTTTACAGAGAAGTATGACAAAATTTGACTTAACTTTTAGGTTTTCTTCGGTTTCTCTATTATCCTGCATTCTAATTTAGTAGGTTTACATGTTTTTTTGTTTTTGTTTTTTCTCATGTCAGTTCTTGAAAGCCAGATATGTTTATTATTTATCTCTGAATTTATAAAGCCCTGTATATTTCCTGGATTAAAATCAATGTTCAATAGATATGTGATAAAGGAATGAATTGCTCATCCACAGTGACTTTGTAACCTTAGGCAAATTCTGTAATTATTGATTTATTCATCAAACATTTTCTAAGTGAATTTTACCATCGTATTACAGAAACTCAAACCTGGGCCTCAGTTTTGTTATTTTGTTTTGTTTTTACAATAAGAGCAGTACCTACCTCTAAAGTCTTATTCTCTTTTAAGATATCTAGTTTTAAATTAAGGGTATTGTTAAGCCTCAAGGGTTTTTTGTCTTAACTCACTCAAATGGACCATTTCCAAAGTATTTTTAAATTATATAGAAGATGACAAACCACATCCCAACTATTAAAGTCTTAGGCCTGGTGAGAAATCATTAGTTATAAAACTAGAATGTATCCTCTCATTTAGTTTGACATTGCTAATGATTTTAAACATATTTTTCCTTTGATATTCTTATATTGTCTCATGCATAAAACCTAACAAAGCATATACAACATATAAACCTACATCATTCTTCAATATGAAGGAGATAGGAACACTAAGTATATGTATTAATGCAGCTGCATTAAAACAATGATATTAGCTAATATCAGACATGCCATAATATAAATTCAGCTGATAATTATAGAAATATGCATTTAATAATTCATGTTTCATTAATTACAATAAACATACAACACATAAAAAATTATATATTTATTGTGGCATTCTGGAGAATTATCTTCAGGCTACAGATTAATTTAAAATATCATCAATCTTATCACATATTTGGGTCCATTTCATAAAACCAGCCATATATTCTGTTCATGACCTAGATTTAACTTGATTCCTCTGAAATTTTTCTGTGGTATTTTAATGCCTTAAGGGGCAAAGTAGGATTTAAACTGAGATCATTTCTTCATAATCATCGTACATTATTGTAGCATGTTGAAATAACAAAAAAATTTGCATTGCCATTTTTTGTAGAGAAGGAAAGAAAAATCTTGCAGTACATTTTTTATTATTGCTCAATTCAGAGTAGAAAGTCTTACTGTATTTCTTTCATTTTCTTTCTTTCCTTTTCTTTAAAAAAAAAAAAAGCAATAGAAGACTAAAAGGATGTCACTTATTCTACAGAAAGGAGTTTCTATTATACACCATCACATGGGACAAAGAGTTTTGTAGTGCCTCCAAGGATTGTGCATCGTTTACTGTTGTGACATCTCAGAATAATGTTGACTATATTATTTCCTTCATCATCTACTGAAAATAATTTGGCCAACTCACAATAACTTAGTGGGAATTTAAAAAAATATTAATCATGTTGGCTGATTAGTGTATACAATAGTATATCTTTTAAAATATCCTTTATTTTTCAGGAGACTATATCACTTAAACAATTATCTTGCATAACTAACAGTCCTTTAATTTTAATAGGAGACTATATCACTTAAACAATTCTCTTGCATAACTAAAAATCCTTTATCTTATATATATATACACACACAAATATAAAATATATGTATATATATGCAAGAACTGTTTTGCTTGACTTTTTAAATCTTGATTCTCATGGGTTATTTATTTTCCTTTATTCCCCTTATCATTTCTCATTCCATTACAGCTATAAATTGATCTACCTGTCAACAACTGATCTTTGCTCTCTCTCCTCATTCTTCACTCCAATCAGATGCTTCCAGGGTACAAGTCCTGCTCTAGCTCAAAAGAGACAAAGAAAGTAGTGCAAAGTGTAATTCCCAGTCAGAATTATGCTATTAAATGTAATCAGGAAAGCCATTATGATTCCTCTTTGGGCAGTTAGCTCTACTTAGGTGAGTTTTGTCAAGTTTCTCATAACCTTGAGATTTATGCAACTAACTAATAATATAATTAATTAGCTAGTACACTAACATAGTTTCGCTTCTGTGTAGGAAAAATTTATTTTCATCTTTTTTAAGTTCACATTGGTTACTTCATAAAATTGTTAAAATACAGGCATACCTCAGAGATATTGTGGCTTTGGTTCCAGTCTACTGCAATAAAGTGAATAGCAATAAAGTGAGTCATACAATTTTTGGTTTCCTAATGTATCAATTGACTCTTCCTTTCACAAAAGATTTTTCTGTAGCATTGCTGTTTAATAGCATTTCATCCACAATAAAACTTGTTTTAAGTTGAAGTAAATCTTCTGATATCCTGCAACTGTTTTTAAACTGTTTATGTAATATTCCAAATCCTTTTTTGTCATTTCAACAATGTTCATAACATCTTCACCAGAAGTAGATTCCATTTCAAGAAACCACTTTCTTTGCTCATCCATAAGAAACAGTTCCTCATTCATTGAAGTTTGATCACAGTATGGCAGCAATTCAGTCACATGTCCAAGCTCCACTTCTAATTCTAGTTCTCATTATTTCCACCACATCAGCAGTTCCATCCTCCACTGAAGTATTGAATCCCTCAAAGTCATCCATGAACATTGGAATAAACTTCTTCCAAACTCCCAAAATTAATGTGGATATTTTGACCTTCGTCCATAAATCCTGAAAATTCTTAATGGCATCTATAATTTTCATTATTTTCCAGAAGTGAGAAAACGTGCAACTTTTCCTTTCACTTGAACGCTTAGAGACCATTGTAGGGTTATTTATTGGCCTCATTTTAATATTGCTGTGTCTCAGGAGATGGGGAAGCTTTAGTAGAGGGAGAGAACTAGAGAACAGCCAGTTGGTGCAGTAGTCAGATGCACACAACATTTATTGTTTAAGTTTGCCATCTCATATGGGTGTGATTAATAGTGCCCCAAAGTAACTTCAGTAATAACATAAAAAATTACTGATCACTTATCAACATAACATATATAATAATGAAACATTTGAAATATTGCAAGAATTAACAAAATGTATCACAGAGAAATGAAGTGTGCACATATTGTTAGAAAAATGGCAGTGATAAGGCTGGGTACAGTGGTTCATTCCTGTAATCCCAATAATTTGAGTGGTGGAGGTGGGCGGATCATTTGAGATCTGGAGTTCAAGACCAGCCTAGCCAACATGGCAAAATCCCATCTTGACTAAAAATTAGTCAAGCCTGGTGGTGTATGCCTGTAATCCCAGCTACTACTAGGGAGGCTGAGGCAGGAGAATCCCATGAACCCAGGATGTGGAGGTTGCAGTGAGCTAATATCATGTCAGTGCACTCCAGACTCTGTCTCAAAAACAATAATAATAAAAAATGATAGTACTGATAATTATATTTGATACAGGATTCTCACAAACCTTCCCTTAGTAAAAAAAAAAAAAAAAAAAAAAATCTCAATATTTGTGAATCACAATAAAGTAAGTTATGCCTATAAATTAGTGACAGAAACAGTTCTCTTTTTTCTTGAATGGAGATGAATTTCATGATGTATAATAAATGCTAGATGATAAAAATGGCTGATATGTTTTAAATGTTTATATCCCCTTAAAAATTCATATATTAAAATCCTACCCCCAAAACAATGGTATTAGTAGGTGGAGCATTAGGAAGGTGGTTAGATCATGGAGGCAGAACCCTTATGAATGAGATTAGTGCTTTTGTAAAAGAGGGAGTCCTCTCTTTCCTACTTCCATGTAAAGTTACGGTAGAAGGTTTATAACACATGTACACCATGGAATACTACGCAGCAATAAAAAAGGATGAGTTCATGTCCTTTGTAGGGACATGGATGAAGCTGAAAACCATCATTCTGAGCAAACTATCGCGAGGACAGAAAACCAAACACCACATGTTCTCACTCATAGGTGGGAACTGAACAATGAGATCACTTGGACACAGGGCGGGGAACATCACACACCGGGGCCTATTGTAGGGTGGGAGGAGTGGAGAGGGATGGCATTAAGAGAAATACCTATTGTAAAGGACGAGTTAATGGGCGCAGCACAGCAATATAGCACATGTATACATATGTAACAAACCTACACGTTGTGCACATGTACCCTAAAACTTAAGTATAATAAAAAAGAAAAAGAGAAAAGAAAAAAAAAAAAAAAAAGAAGAAGAAGGTTGGCCACCTATGATTTAGGAAGTAGGCCTCAACAGATACTGAATTTGTCAGCAAACTTGATCTTGGACTTCTCAATCACCAGAATTATAAGAAGTAAATTTCTGTTGTTTAGAAACCACTTAGTTCAATTTTTTTTTTTTAATAGCAGTCCAAATAAACCAAACATCACTCTGAATTATAAAATAGGCCAATATGTAAAATCATAAGGCATAGCACTTTGAATATTTCTTATTTTATATTCATCACATACTTATGAATGAACTCTTGAAAGAAATTTCAGCAAAAAAGAGGCTGTTCAATATATTTGAACAACCTAAGTCAAAAAAGAGGCCGCTCAATATATTCGAACAATGTAAAGTTTGATAGCTTCTTTTACTGTCACTTGCTTTTCAGTAATAATTGTATTCTTAGTGCATTTCCTTTACATTTAAAAATGCATATGTATCATAATACATTCATTTAATAAAGTTAGGAAAATATTTTCAGTTGAACTAGTTTATTTTAAAATGTTACTTGAAATTACTGCAGCTCTTTCTCTATAGATATTACTGAAAAGATAGTATAAAATGTTTTATCAAATTAGCTTTTTTTTTTTGTAAAAAAAAGCTCTAATCACATAAAATAGGCCTCCAGTTATTAGTATAATATTTAGTTTTATTTAAATAAGCATTTCATTTAACATATATTTTCAATAATGTAATAAAAATGTTTATTTTCAAAATAAGTATTACCAAATGATAATGTTTGCTTACCAAATCAAAAGAAAATTTATGAATTATAAATATCAAAAGAAGGGATTTTTAGGAGGTTCAGCTTTTCCAGCAAAAGTACTTACAGAATTTTATTAAAGGCCCCTGTGATTCTATTAACCCTTTATTTATATGGAATATCTACTTTAGCTAAACAATATTTGAAACAAATGTTCACTTGTTAATAATGAGTCTACAGGGTTTTATTTAATTATTTAGTTTTGCGAAGACAACTATTCATGTGAATATGACACGTATTGGAGAGATTGGAACTACAATACAAAAACTTTTTTAAAAAAATTAAGGGGAAAAATATCCTAACAGATGTCTGCGTCTCACATATACTCTCCAAATAACCAGAGCCCTTTCCTCTTGGGGAATTATTTGTAAGTTACAGCATAGAGAGAAGGAGTTTTTGCTCTGAGTCTTGAATTATACATTATATTTATAGTAATGTATTTTTTAACAAGGAAAGCTGATGTTTTGCACATAAACTAATACAGGTGGGTATTGTCAAAATCAAAATTATCATTGTTATGTCTTATTCAATAAATGGTGCAGTTTCTAATCAATATCAGAAATACTCAGATATCTGGATGAACAGCTAAATGATATTAAAAATGTGTGTAGCTCCTGACCTAATCAATCTCAAATGCCATTTTCAGATAAATAAAAAGATTTTGAATCTTGGTATACTTTACTAAATATTTGAGAAAAGAAATGATTGATTATGACTTTTATTCTCTGGGGACCTCTGGTTTCCATTAAATTTAACCATGAGACTGCTGTCATTTTTTACTTTTATTTAAAATGAACTAATAAGACTCAGAATAAGTTTTACTATTTTAAATTTATGCACACACCAAAAAGTCCACTCAATGTAATATTCTTACCCATAAAACTGTCATTACTCTTGTATGTTATCAGTGTCATTCAATTCAAGTAATAATTATTTAAGCACATAAATGTGAAAAGTCCTTGTTCTTTGTGCTGTGCCGTATACACAGACTATCAAGATGCTAGTCTAAATAAGCTATTAAATTATGGAAGACTTAAGAGAGAAGTATCCACACAATACCACTGAGAGTATAATATAATAAGTATCCTATAAGGACATGAAGATAGAGACAGTTCTGCAACTTGGAGTGGAAGGTGTAGTTTAAGTTCCCCAAATATTTGACATTTGTAGAAAAACACTGTATTTGGAAACTTTGGAGCAGAGTCATTCTAAGGACAAATATTAAAAGGCTTAATTATCCTTCCTGATGGGGTTAAAATGCAGATTCCTAGAGGCCATCACTAGATAGTCTGATTCAGTAATTATGAGCTGGAACTCAAGAATCCATCACTTTTAACAAGCACCTCAGGTGATTCAGATCAAGCGGCCAAAAATGACCTTTTGAATCATAAGAAGTACCTTGGATTTTATATGAGGAGGCTTTTATTTTCCCTTATTTTATTGTAAGTTAACCCAATAGTCTTCAAATAAATTATATCTCCTTTCCTACTTTATTTTGGTTAACTTAGCCAGTATCTGTTTCTTTTGCTTAGTGCTTTATGTTGTATGTACAATTTTTGAAGAGATGTCTCTGGTTGTTCCTTAAGGCAATTTATAAATATATAAACAAATGCTTTTAAGAACTTACTTTGATAATGTGCTTATAATCTGTGAATTCTTAGAAGCTCATATATGTAATTTAATGATGGAATAAAATGTGAAATGCTTTTTTTTTTTTTTTTTTTTTTTCTGAGACAGAGTCTTGCTCAGTCGCCCAGCCTGGAGTGCAGTGGAGCGATCTTAGCTCACTGAAAGCTCTGCCTCCTGGGTTCCTGCCATTCTCCTGCCTCAGCCTCCCAAGTAACTGGGACTACAGGCGCCCGCCACCACGCCCGGCTAATTTTTTGCATTTTTAGTAGAGACAGGGCTTCACCGTGTTAGCCAGAATGGTCTCGATCTCCTGACCTCGTGATCCGCCCGCCTCGGCCTCCCAAAGTGCTGGGATTACAGGCGTGAGCCACCGCACCCGGCTGTGAAATGCTTTTTCATGCTACTGTTTATATTATTTTTCTCAATGAATATTTTCTAAATTTATTCAAGTTGTTTAAAACTTCCTTTGGTTTTGAGGGAAAAAAGGAATTATCTTTCTATATATTTTGTCTCATATTTTAATTTGACTTATCTATGTTTATCTAAAACAAAAAGGAATTTCACCATTTTGACTTGGAAATTCTAGTAAAGCCCATTTTAAAAATGAGAAATAATACCTGCTTTACTAAAAATGCATGTCATATTTCCAAATAATAATTTTTTCATTATTTGTTTTCTGCAATTATACTGCAGTTTATAGTTTGAGTCTTCAAGACTTAGGAAAGACTTAGCACTATCTTCAGTTAGTAAATGCTTCATGAATCACTGACGTTATGTGCTCTCAGTTTGTTTTTCTAGATTAGTTTATGCACTCATTCAAAAATCATATTTCACAATGCTATGCTCTGAAATGAATATAGAATGGTAAACACTATACAATCCCTTCCTTCATGACTCTTATAGATAGAGAAAAGTAAACTGTCTTCACCACAAAGTGTGATAAAAAAAATCACATAACTCACCAAGCTAAATTAGGCAATCTTGTTAGATGTATGTTGTAGCACTACCTTTACTTCATGGCACAGACTATGATGATTTTATATATACATACTTAAGGAAGACATCTCTCTGTCTTATGACATAAGAGTTATGATGTAATATAGCTTATTGATTATTTGACCGGTGGCTAGTATCTAGAACATAGAAGGGTAGTCAGTATCTGTTAAGTGAATGAACAAGATGTCTTACCTATAGATTTGTTTTCTGAAAGGCTGAGATACTTCTAGGTATATTATTTTGTCAAAAAATATTGGGCAATTTTACTTAATTATGCTCCTATAAAAATAACAGTATTTATAGTCCTTTAGGTATATATGGCTCTAAATTGTAGAGTACAAAGTAACACTGACGTCAGATCCATATTTATTATAAATTATATTTTAAATGATACCTGATATAGTGGAGATATTGAAAAATTAAAATGCCTAAAGATGTGTCTACCTGTGATTCTTCTCAATCAATTATTAATTTAATTTGGATTCATATACATTAGAGGTGAATTTGGAAAGTAGGCTTGAAGTAAGACCTATAATGCCCAGTGTTAATATTTATTGATAGTTAACATGTTAAATTGCATTTGAACAATGTGGATGTTGGGGGCACCAACCCTTGAAATAGTCAAGATTATGTAAAACTTTTGACTCCTCAAACAATTACTAATAGCCAACTGCTGACTGGAAGCCTTACCGATAATATAGTCTACTAACACATATTTTCTGTACTATATACATTACTCTACTCTTACAATAAAGTAAATTAGAGAAAATAATGTTATAAGAAAATCATAAGGAAGAGAAAATATACCTGCTATTCGTTAAAGAGAATTGAGGTTTTTCTTTTTTTTTTTCTTTTTTGAGACGGAGCCTCGCTCTGTCGCCCTGGCTGCAGTGCAGTGGCCGGATCTCAGCTCACTGCAAGCTCGGCCACCCGGGTTCATGCCATTCTCCTGCCTCAGCCTCCCGAGTAGCTGGGACTACAGGCCCCCGCCACCTCGGCCGGCTAGTTTTTTGTGTTTTTTAGTAGAGATGGGGTTTCACCGTGTTAGCCAGGATGGTCTTGATCTGCTGACCTCGTGATCCGCCCATCTCGACCTCCCAAAGTGCTGGAATTATAGGCTTGAGCCACCGCGCCCGGTCGGAATTGAGTAATCTTTAAGGTCCTTATTGTCTTCACATTGAGTAGAGTGAGGAAGAGGAGGGATTGGTTTTGCTGTCTCAGGAGTGGCAGGGGTGGAAGAGGTGGAAGGAGAGGCAGGAGAGACAAACACACTCAGTGTGATTTCATGAAAATACACCATAACTTTGTCATAACTGTTTGCTTTTTCATTTCTATAGGAATGTTTCTATGTAGTATCAATCCTTCTCCTGCCATTTGCTTTAGTTTCAGTGATCGTATTATAGAAGAGTCTATGTCCTAAAATAAATCAAAACCAACCTTGAACAATCAGAACTCTTCTGCCAGATTGTCTAACGTCAAAATATTTTCTGGCAATGCTTTTTCTATGTCTTCTTCCACGTCTTCTTTCTCATCTTCTGGCACTGCTTCATAAGAATTAATCTTCATCAAGCAGTCTTCTGTTAATTTTTTTGTTGTGGCATCTGTTAGCTCTTGAATTTCTCCAAGATACTTTGCTAGAAACACTTTACCCCCTGACCACGTTGTTTATTTTTATTTTTTTGTTTTGTTTTGTTTTTTCCATATCCACAATCTCTTTCATGATTTCCTGGCTTCATCATAAATCTGTGAAGTTTTGTACAACATTTGGATACAGTTTTCTTCAGCAGAAACTTACCGTATTATGCTTAATGGCTTTCATTACTTTTCTGTAACAACAAAGGCATTGCAATGGCATAATTCTTCCGTAATTTCATGATGTTCTATCAGGGTTCTCTTCCATAGCACTGGCAATCCTTTCTAGAGAGTACTGTGTGTAATGAACCTTAAATATTCTTATGACCCCCGATGTAGAACCTGAATTATACGCATTGTGCTTAGGGACGAATAGAGCACTTTGACACCTTCAGTGTTGAACTCAAGGGGTTCTCAGTGGCTAGGGGTGTGTCCACTATCAAAAGAATTTTTAAAAGTTGTCCCTTACTTGCTAAGTACTTCCTGATCTCAGGGACAAAGCATCGATGGAACCAAGTCAGAAAAAGGATTCTCATTGTCCAGGCCTCCTTGTTTTACAACCAAAAAATTGCAAGTTGTTTATTTTTTTCCCTTCAAACTTAGTGTGTAGCAGCTTTATAGATAAGAGCAGCCCTAATCATAAACCCAATTGGTTTTGTATAAAACAGGAGAGTTAGCCTCTCTCTATCACCTTAAATCCTGATGCTCACTTTTCATCCATGCTAATGAATGTCCTTTGTGGCTTTTTTTTTTTTTTTTTTTTCCCTAGAACAGGACACTTTCATTTGCATTTGTTCAGGCAAATATCATTTCTTCCTCAGTGATTTTCTTATTGGCATCTGGGAACTTTGCTGCTACCTCTTGGGCAGCAGAAGCTGCTTATTCTGTTATCTTGAAATTGATTAAGCGAAAACTCTTTCTAAAATTATCAAGCCATCCTTTGCTGGCATTAAATTTTCCATCTTGAAATCCTTCACCTTCATTTTGCTGTAAGTTATCATATAATGATTTTGCTTTTTCTTGCATTATATCAGAGTCTGTAGTTATGCCTTCTTTAGAACAATCCTGAACTTACATAAAAGCTGCATTTTAAATATGAGATTTAAAATAATATATTTCACAAAAAGAAGTGCAGTTTTCACATCTGCTGATGTAGCTGCAGTGATGGCGTCACAATTTTTCTTTTCTTTATCACAGTGGTTCTTAGTCTGAATGCATTTGTCTCAAAATGGCAGCAAGTGCAGACCTCAGTCTATGGTACATATCAAGCAATTTAACTCTTTCTTATAATGTCATGACTCTTCTCTGCTCCTCGGGAGCACTTCCAGCATCACTATGTGCACTTCATATGGGTTCATGGTGTTATTCAAAGTTTATGGTAATGTACTAACCAGGAAGAAAAATCTATAAGAACTTTGAAAAATCACTTTTTACTGTGATGCACAATTTGCTGGAGAGATAACGGCTCACTCAGAGATGATGAGCATCACATGATGTTTTAAGTGGCTATTCATAACACTTGGGATCACTGCAATAGCTACAGAAGGTGGTTATAAAATTATTACGGTGGCCGTGGGCACAGTGGCTCACACCTGTAATTCTAGCACTTTGGGAGGCCAAGGTGGGCAGATTACCTGATGTCAGGGGTTCAAGACCAGTCTTGCCAACATGGCGAAACACCGTCTCTACTAAAAATACAAAAATTAGCCAGGCATAGGAGCACATGCCTATAATCTCAGATACTTAGGAGGCTGAGGCAGGAGAATCACTTGAACCCAGGAGGAGGAGGTTGCAGTGAGCTGAGATCACGCCACTGCACTCCAGCCTGGGTAACAGAGTGAAACTCCATCTCAGAAAAATAAATAAATAAATAAATAAAATTACAGTAGTACAGTATGGTTAATTTTATGCACTTATAATGAATACTGCATATTTATGTATGTTTACATTTGTCTCAGCTATGAATGCCACATGTATTTTCTGTGTTTGTTTGCTTAGATTTTGATAAAATTTAACCTTTTACGATGAATTTGTGTATATTTTATGGTAGTGAATAATACGATAGACTAGTATCTACATATATTTTATGTATTAATGACATTTCTAACTTTTTCACAACTTTTTTTGTTCATATTTCTAGGCTTGGCAGTTCTTATGTGAGATTTTTACATTGTCACAAATCTACCCAAAATTTTCCAACAATAGTTATTGGAAAAAATCTGCTTATAAATGTATGTGTGCATTTCAAACCTGTGTTATTTGTGGAACAACTGTATTACATTATTATTATAGAAATAGCTACTGTATTAAAGCCACAGATTTTATATTCATTGTTACGACAATCTATAGTAATTTTACATAGTATGAGATTAGAAAGTTTAGATAACATCTGGGGTCACAAACTGAGGAGTAGCAAAGTGAAATTCTACTAGGCCTTTGATACTTCACAGTTGGTAAAATTCTTTAGACCTTTTACTGCCTCTGTATGAGTGGAGATAGGCCAGTAACCTCTGTGTGAAGGAAGACTTTGCTTGGAAGCCTTATCATATCATCTTAACATCGCTAGCTATGAGGGATTAAATCCTAGGGGAAGCAGTTACATGTTATTATCTTGGAATGTAGATATATCTGCGCCACCTTCAAACAAAAGGAGTGTGTTCTACAGTCCTAGTGGCTTCCAGGGAATTTGGGCTCTACTGTCATTGGAAGTAAGTCCTGGACCTGGTCCTCATTTTTTATAGATCTGTGGCTGCCAAGATGAGAGTCTAAATGCTTCGAAAGTGACCTCCTAAAATGGTGATTATTCACCCTTAATCTTTGTCTTTTTCAATGCCTCAACGATACCTAGCAAGAGCCATCTGATTACATTACTGTGATTCCCACTCCCACTGTTCTCTCAAATGCTTGTGATACTGCATTTGCGAAGACATTCTCTAGTATCCTGCTCCAGTCCCCAGATAGGAGAGAGTTTTAACAGTTGTACTACTACAGCATGCTATGGGCCATTCACACTCCACCTGCAACCACGGACAGAGATTTTTTTTTTTAGACATTTTAGTTTCAAACCTTCATTTTACATTGCATGTCTTAGGCTATGCCAGTCTCCAGTGCTTTTAGGGGAGATTCCCTAGGAAAAGTTTTAGGAAATTAGTTTTTTTGTTTTTTTTTTTTGTTTTTTTGTTTTTTTTTTTCCATGGAAGGAGTTGATTGTGAAATACTCTGAAAACAATGTCTGTGAGAGAGTGAAGGAAAGAGAAATAGACAATTTGAACAGCAATATGGTTATAACAGAGATCTTGGCCAATCCCACAGAAAGTGCTTGAGCTGGGGTACCTCATTAGAGATGTCTTGAATTGAGGGAAAAGAGCTTGGTCTTTGTACCTTCATATAAAGCAATGATTGGATGTGGTCTAGGGGTTGGAGGAAGAGCAAAGCATCTTTCAAGTAAGCACAAGTCCTAGAGAAAGACTCAGCTGGGAGTTTTCAGCTGCCAACAATCTGGGAAGCTAGGGCTAAGAGAGCCTCAGCTATGAAGACAGATCCACAGCAACCACAACAGCAGTCAATGGGGCTACTGACTTTAAAGAAAATAAAGATGGAGTAGGCAATCCAGCTTTTGACAAGCAGAATTTGGGAAGCCAAATTGGGTGTCCTAGGTAATGTGATGGTTTTATTTTCTGAAAATAAATAAATAAATAATACTGCTTCAAGCATCTATATAAAGCAATCAGACCCTCTCTCAGGTAACAGTTCAAAAGGAGAAAGAGATCGATTGGAGAAAAGTATTTTTGAGTGAATATACAAAGGTTTTAGATCAGAAAAAATGCAAACATTTTAAAATTTAATTTGTAAATGAAGAAACTCATATAAATATATTTTGAAAGAATAACACATTTGATCAGCAAAATTATTTTTTAAACAAGTTTTGAAAATATAAAATTGCCATACTTTTTCAGGCAGTGGAGAATTTATAGAACAACTGCATCACTGAGTAATTTTCAAATTCCCATAAAGAAAATCTTGGGTCAAGTGTTAACAGATGTGTTTTATATACATCCCTACTGTTTCTGTAAGGAATAAGAAATAAATACCCATATTTATTTAAAAAATCAAAGTTAATTTCATATTTAATCAAAGATTATTTCTTGAGAGGACTCTAGTGTTATAGATGGTCATAATCTTGAAGAGATTGTACAAATTTATCTTTTAGGTTGTATTGTGGGCACTAGTTCATTTCACTTGCCTCTGAAGGCCTCATTCATTTAATTAATCACATTTGTCCAAAGTCGTCTTTCTGCCAAGTTCTAGGCTTTGGGGATGCAAACATGAACTGGGCATGGTACTTTTCACATGCCCAAATTCATGTTGAGGAGATAGAGTCATTACTTAAAAAAAAAATAACACCATACAACAAATATTATAAAAGAAATAAGAATGAATTGTGAAAACCCAAAAGATGGAGCAGTCATTTTTATACATTGCAGAAGGAAGAAAAATCATTATTAAATTTAGCACCTGCCTTCCTGAATGATAAATGGGAGCTTTCCAAGCAAAATGCTGGAGTTAATTTTATGGTACAGATTTATAAACTAGTGTTAATTCTCAGTGTAGTTGGAGCATATGCTGTACTGAATGGAATGATGTGGGTTATAGAAAGACAATGAAGGCTGGGCACCGTGGCTCATGCCTGTAATCTCAGTACTTTGGGAGGCCAAGGCAGGTGGATCACCTGAGGTCGGGACTTCGAGATCAGCCTGACCAACATGGTGAAACCCCATCTCTACCAAAAATACAAAAATTAGCCAGGTATGGGGCTCTAATTCCAGTTACTCGGGAGGCTGAAACAGGAGAATCACTTGAACCCAGGAGGTAGAGGTTGAAGTGAGCCAAGATCAGGCCACTGCTCTCCAGCATGGGGGATAGAGTGAGACTCTGTCTTAAAAAAAATGGAGTTTTGATCTCAGACTGCAGTGGACAGCTTATTCCAAAGTGTAAGTTTAGATTTTATCCCATGAATGTAGAAATAAACAGAGTCTTTCTAAGGAACTGAGTAACATAGCTGTATTTAATTCCTAGAAAAGTAATTCTGGCTGCTGTGAAGTAGGACTGAGTATGGTTAGAGACATGCAGATTACATAGAAAATGGATGCCATAATTGAGGCTAAAGATAATATCCCAGTAATAAGGTAGTGATAGTTGATTAGAAAGAAACTTTAAAGAAAAAAGAATTTCATGTAATTAGTGGAATATAATTTAATAAATCAATGGAATTTAATTTGAAAACCATGACTGTTTGATGTGCTAACTGTAGGGCTACCTTTGTGTATAGAATGCCATAGAGTAGCCAGATGATCAAAGGGTAGACTCAATGGGCACTAAAGAGATGAGGTTTCAATTCCTGGAACCCATAGAACTGGTGAGAGTTACTTTATATGGTGATAGAAATTTTGCAGGTGCAATTAAATTAAGGATATTGAGGACATTATCCTGGATTATCCATGTGGGTCCTAAATGTAATCATAAGTATCTTTATCAGAGGGAGGCAGAAAGAGATTTGAAGATAGAAGAAAAAGGCAATATGAGGATTGAAACAACCATGTTACACTGTTGTTTTTACAGATGAAGGAAAAGGTGGGCATAAACCAAGGGTGATAAGAAGGCAGTTCTAGAAACTAGAAAAGGCAATAGAACAGATTTTCCCCTAAAGCCCCTTGAGGGTGGCCATATATTTTATCAGCAGAGTGACCACATAACCTGTTTTCATCCTCACATAAAGAGAAGCAGATATTTGGCTTTACGCCGTACATCTCTCTTGTCAACAGTTATTAATTCTAAGCCATGGAAATTTTAATAGAATATAACATATTTAAACCCTTAAAGCATCCGGACTGCCTAATAATCAACAAGCTTAAACATTTAGCAAGTTAAACAATACACCCCCTCCCCGACACACACCAGTTTCTGGCTAGATTTTGACAAAACATACAAACAAATTTAGGCTCTCTTTTCTCAGAGCTAAAAATAATCTATCCATTAACATATAGGATAAATGAATCTTTTTATCATATTTTGATACTTATCTAAGTAAATAATAAAGCAACAACTCAGAAAAACATATGTTTAGCAAGAACTAATTCACTCATAAGAAATCATCTTGTCTTTTCTCCAACTCAAAGGCATGGAGTAACTTTCAGTTGGCCAAATTAAATTAAATTCCTTGTACCGTTTATACCCATTTCTCAACCCAGTAAAATAAACAAGCATTTTGAATAGACTTCAAAATATACAGGCAAACACACACACACACACACACACACACACACAAAATTTTCAGCAGCTATTAGGCAACCAAACACTTCTTAAAGTCACTGCCTTTTAAAAAAGATAGAACTTTCAGTAACCAATTTCAAACCGTAAACTGTTTCACAATCTATATAACCCTAATATATAAAATACATTCTGTTTTCAGTAATAGTTTGTAGGTAGCTATATCTTAATATATGTACCCAAAATATATCTGCTCATAAAATATAAAAAAGCAAACAAGCAAGGAGCATAAAAAAACAATTGAATGGTCAATATACTTTGTAATAAATCTGATAACCTCTATAAAGTAAATGAAAAAAGTTAGGGATGATGCTATATAAAAAGTATAAAACTCATGCGGGTACTCATGAGTTAGAAAATTTGCCTTTTTGTTTTTTTCTTTTATTTTGTCATTTTGCTTTCCTCATTTATAACCAAGAACCAAAAGTCGAATGATCTTCGTTTATATGATTCTTCAATTAGTGACAAATTAATCAGCACATTTACAAATATATCAATGCATTTCCTTTCCTATTTGTAAAAAATAAAAAAATATATATATGTATATCTTTACACTGTAATAACATATATAACATACTGGACAAAAAGGCCTATAAACAATAGCTATTTTATTATCTTTTTATAATCATTTAGGATCAATACTGTGATCTTCCTACATGAACATAATAGTAATTTTCAGACAGGCATTCAAGCAGGAATATTTTATCAATTTTGTTAACTAAAGTATTTCAAACACCTAGGATGCAGATCATTTAATACATATTTAGCAAATATTTATGATATCCAAAAAAGACTACATGAATTTTCTATGCTTCAATTTTGAAG
This sequence comes from Chlorocebus sabaeus, assembly GCF_047675955.1. Classification (NCBI taxonomy): domain Eukaryota; kingdom Metazoa; phylum Chordata; class Mammalia; order Primates; family Cercopithecidae; genus Chlorocebus; species Chlorocebus sabaeus. The sequence goes on along the minus strand of NC_132920.1, from coordinate 64,825,672 downwards.
CTTTGCTTATTAATATTATGATGATATAACTTAATAGCATTTATTTATTGTCCTTGGGCATGAGGGTAAATTGTTTTATATAAAATTAATTTCTTTTTTTTTTTTTTTTTTGAGATGGATTCTCACTCTGTCATCCAGGCAGGAGTGCAATGGTGTGATCTCGGCACACTGCAACCTCCACCTCCCAGGTTCAAGTGATTCTTGTGCCTTAGCCTCCTAAGTAGCTGGAATTACAGGTGTGTGCCACCACACCTGGCTAATTTTTGTATTTTTAGTAGAGACAGGGATTTCACCATGTTGGCCAGGCTGTTCTTGAACTCCTGACCTCAAGTGATCTGCCTGCCTTGCCCTCCCAATGTGCTGGGATTACAGGCGCAAGCAACAGCGCCCAACCTATATAGAATTCATTTCTATGAACTCAATTGTTATTAATGTTATTAATAGAAACTTTCCATACTTTTGCTTTTTAGGCAAAAAGACATATTTTATGTTCTTTTGCATCCACTAAAGAGCAAAGAATGTAGCTCATACTTTGATGAATTGCTTACTGGTGCCACCACTGTAATAGGAAATTTCCCAAATATTCACCTTAAAAAACGTAAAATATTTTATCAACAAATAAATATTGACTAAAATTAGAATAGATGAATTATCTCAGTGGTCAGGAAAGAAAAGTGAATATAATTTAACTTAGGACTTTTTAAATTGACATAGTATATTAATAACATAAAGCTCAAAAATATAATTAAATAAAATAATTTATTAAAGTTGAAAGATTTTCCTTTAAGGAATAAGGAATGCTGAATATCCACTTAATCATAAATAATATGGTTTGAAAACTGTTGAAGGGAAAGAAGTTAGAGAGATGGTAAAAAAGTGCTTATTTCCAAATTAAAGAGGAAATAAAAATTCCTTCAGAATTTACATAAATACATATTGAGAGCCTTATATTAAAATCTCACTAAAATTTGGGTTACTTTTATTTTATTTTAAACCCAAATGATATAGATCTTATTTTCAAATAGTTTGAAAAGTATGTGTTTATTAAAAATATGTTATACTGGTGATAATCATAAAAGATAAAATTTGTTGAGAAGTTATAGATGTAAAGTTTTATAAAATCCAGTTGATAACCATTGCTTTCTAGTCTCTAACTGGAAATAATAACCCCTATTGCTTAAAAGTAGGTAGTGTATTCATATGTGTTTTACCTAATAAAGTACAACATAATAATATTGTAATTCTATATTACATATTATAACTTAAAAGAGATAGTTTATTTTCTAAAGACATATTTTGTTGTTGGTCAGCATTTTATATATGTGATGTATATTATTAATTATTCAGTGAACTTTTGGTATACAAAAGACTCCTATTTCACTCATCTGAAAAAATGAATAGAAATGTACTTAAGGATTTGGAAATTGACTAAAATCTGTTTGAACATAGATAATATTATTTTCCACTTGGTGTGTCTCGATCACTACGAATAGTTAGAAATAGTGTGAGTTGCTTCCTTCCTTACTAATTTAGCACTCCGTTATCAAAAACAAGCCATAGGCCAAATTATGCTATCATGTACACATTTATTGCATTAATGAGATCTCTTTTCTCTGTCTTTTGGTGGTCTCAGAAATGTTTTGTATAAAAGTTTCACATTAGATCACAGTTGACAATATTCCAGTCATTGGATTATCTTAACATCTTTCAGAGTCAAAAGAATGGGAAATGTCTGAACAAAGGGCGAGGTAAAGGATAATTAAATTATCAAACCTAGGGTACATTCCTATGGCTAATGACTATAGGACTCACTACATCCTGGTCAAGAAGGAACTAAGAATGGCTGTAAAATATTTGCTAAGTCTATATATCTTTAATAATAATTTCACTAATAAAAGCCAATTTGTAAATTAGTATTTTGCTATTTGCAAAAGTATTGGGTGTTGGTCAGAGATAAACATAACTGAAGTATTTGCAGTAACTATCTTTAGAATGTGGGCTTTCTAATCAGAACACTAGCTTACTACACCTAGAGAAAGATTTTCTGCTAAACAAAGATAAACCATTGTCTGTAGAGTGGCACTCAGAATAATACATGTACACACACATTCGTACGCATACCTTTTACCATAAAAGTTCAAAATACTTTAAACTACATAGAAAATATTATTCAAATATTCCTGAGTACAGTAATACAGAAGTAAGGAGATGTGATAACAGGACTAAGGACACACATTTTTCAGCCTCATTGAACTAATCAAAATTATAGAAATTTGTGTTATTAATACAAATGTTTGTACCATCTAAATCTTTTTTTTAATTAAAATATACTTACTTTTCAGTAATCTATTCAGAATTTGGTGCACTTGTTCTATATTTCTCTCTTTCTCTCTCTCTTTCTTTCAGGGTTGTGGGGGAGGAGACCTGGTCTTGTTCTGTTGCCCAGGCTGGAGTGCAATGGTGTGTTCACAGCACATTGCTGCCTCAAACTCCTGGGCTCAAGTGTCCCTCAAGCCTCAGCCCCTCAGCCTCCTGAGTATCTGGGACTACAGGCACGTAGCACCATGACAAGCTTTTTTTTTTTTTTTTTTTGTAGAGACAAGGGGTCTTTCTATGTTGCCCAGGCTGGTCTCAGACTGCTGGACTCAAGTGATCCTCCTGCCTTGGCCTCCCAAAGGGCTATGGTTTCAGGCATGAGCCAACATGTGCCACCTACTTGTTCTATTTTTGTAACACAATTTAGAGTAAATAAATAGCACACTTTATCTAACACTATTAGATAAAGAGATAGAGTGATAAAGAGATAAATAGATAAATTAGATAAACATAATTTATTTTTATTTAACACAGATAAAGAAGTAAAGTTTAAAATAAACCTCTGTTTATCAGACCATCTCATGTACTACTAGTGGTGTAGTTTTTGGGAACCCCCTTTTGATGGTGTTTATGCTGAAAAGTGAAGAGAGAGAACTAATGGTTAGAAAGCAAGGGTGCTGACTGAGAAACACTGAGAAGAGAAGAATAGCTAGAATCGAAATGCAGGGTTAGGAGTGATAAAGCTGAAGAAGTAGTGACAAAGAACAGAATATCATAATTTGAGGTTTTGGAGATACAAAATGTCTTAGGGGAAACATGAGGAAGTTATGGTTATGATTTTGGTGACTTCACTAGTGGTGAAGAATGAAAACAGAATTTTAAAATACTAATGGATCAATTAATTATGAGAGATAAATTATAATTAATTTTTAGTATATGAGTATGAAAAAGCTCTTCAGAAATTATCTCCCCAAAATTTCTTATTATTTTTCCAGTTTTATAAGTAAAAAGATAGGCTAAATAAACTGTCTAATACCATAAGGGCTCAAAACGGAAGCTGAATTGCAACGCAAGTGCACTGAGCATTATGAAGTTGTATTAGTAGGATTGTGAGTTGGGAGAGAATTAATGATTTAATAGAATGAATAGAATACATGAAAATGCCTTATAGATTCCCTCTGGACTTACTCCATTGTACTGATGAAGCATGCATTTTTTGCAAAACATTATTCTTAGCTAATAAATGACTGTGAGGTGAACAATGTAGCTGTTGAGTATTTTAAAGAGGAGGAGGAATTATACACACAGTTATGCATGTATATACAAATATACAATTTATGTGTATATAAATTGTGTGTGTGTGTATATATATATATGTATGTATGTATGATATATTAGAAAGGATAACTGATCACTTCATTCCTGTTCACTACAGTTAGATGATCACAATAGGATTTCATTTACTTACATTAAAATTTATTTGAGTAATTAATAGTTTACAACAACAGATACATAGAACACCATTGACCAAAAGCAAAATGTTCCTTTGGGAAACATGTCTTTAAAGGGCTACATTCCATATCAAAGTCAATTAGATCAACCATTGTGGAAGACAATGTGGTAATTCCTCAACGATGTAATGACAGAACCACTATTCAATCCTGCAGTCCCATTCCTAGGTATATACCCAACTAAATATAAATTGTTCTGTTATAGAGACACATACACACGTATATTCACTGTGGTACCATTCACAATAGCAAAGACAAGGAATCAACCTAAATGACCATCAATGATAGACTGGGATAAAGAAAATATGGTACACATACACTATGGTTTATGCACCGTACTAAAGAAATGAATCATTCTTTGCAGGAACATGGATGGAGCTGGAGGTCATTATCTTCAAACTAACCCAGGAACAGAAAACCAAATACCACTTGTTTTCATGTGTCAATCAGAGCTAAATGATGAGAACACATGGACACATAGAGGGGAACAACCCACACTGGGGCCCATCAGAGGATGGAGGGTGGGAGTAGCGAGTAGGGAGAGGATCAGGAAAAATAACTAATGGGTACTAGGCTTAACACCTGATGATGGAATATTCTGTACAAGAAACCACCACAATACAAGTTTACCTATGTAATAAACCTGAATATATACCCCTGAACTTAAAATAAAAGTTAAAAAAAAAAAAAAGGCAATGCCAGATATAAGATGGCATGGATTTATTTTGTGATGTCAAGGATTTGGGGAACAGACTCAGAATTGTAGATATAAGTTGAATCACAATTGGCTCTTCTAAAAGTAGAAAAAAAATGAAAAGGAATTTGGAATATATATTGGAAAAAAGAAAGTTATATAAAACTCTATTCAGTTGCCTGAATACTGAAACACTGTTCGGGTTCTACAATCTAAAAAGGTAAAAGGAAAAATCCTTTCAAAATCATTCTTGTATTAACATTTGAAGATACTTCCTTAAAATTATCCCTTATTTTACAAGAAAATGATTATATGACAGATGATTATGATGTAACCACTGATTCCATATTCCACATAATCACAAATTACTTTTATTGTTCATATTAATATTCACAATGAGAAGATATTAGTAATTTCTTCTCATTATAAATATTTGTTAACAGGATTAAGAAAATGTCTGGAAAATTATTTGTAAACTTCAAATCACAAATCAAACTTAGCTTTAGAGACTCCACTTTTTTTCTGTACCTAAAAATTAACATTGATTTTATTAAATTGAAAGGCATTAAGACTGATAGCGCTTATGTGCTTGGTGAATAAAACATCAATCATTGTGACTGAACAATATAAATTTATCTCTGCACGTTTTTAAACACATATTTGCCCATGCACTGTGGTAAGTGATTGGCAACAAAGACAAACTTTAACAGTGTTTCTTCTGAAAAACAAAAACAAAAAACAAAAAACAAAACCTGAGTTGTGAGCCACTTAACTGTGTTCCCACTGAGTTGTGAACTACTTAACTGTGTTGGCAGCTGAAACTTTACAATATAATTTTGTTACTCAGGGATTAACCAATCACTAGGAACACCTTAGACAACTGATCAGAGTACTTGGCACAATAGGGAGATTGTTCTTGTTAATACCTGGCTCTGAAACCATCCACTACCCTTCCCAGGCTCTGGTAACCGTCCTTCTACTCTCTATGTCCATGAATTCAATTGTTTTGTTTTATAGGTCTCACAACTAAGTGAGAACATGCAATATTTGATTTGTCTTTCTGTGCCTGGCTTATTTTACTTCATAATAATCTCCAGTTCCATCCACATTGTTGCAAATGACAGGATCTCATTCTTCTAGATGGTTCAATGTCTCTCCATTGTGTACATTTACTGCATTTTTAAAAATCCATTCATCTTTTGATAGACACTTGGGTTGCTTACAAATCTTGACTATTGTGAACAGTGCTGCAACACACATGGGAGTGAAGATATCTCTTTGATATACTGATTTTCATTTGGGGGGTATACACCCATCAGTGGGATTGCTGGATCATTTGATAGCTCTATTTTTAGTTTTTTGAGGAACCTCAAATTGTTTTCCATAGCGATTGTACTAATTTACATTCACACCAACAGTATAAATGGATTCCCTTTTCTCCACATCTTCACCAGCATTGGGTGTTGCATCTTTTGGATATATTAACTGGGGTCAGATGATTTCTCATTGTAGTTTTGATGTGAATTTCTCTGATAATCAATGATGTTAAACATCTTTTCATATGCCTGTTTCCCATTTGTGTGTCTTCTTTTGATAAATGTCTATTGAATTTTTTGCCCATTTATTGATCAGATTATTAGTTTTTTTCCTATAAAATTGTTTGAGATCCTTATGTATTCTGGTTATTAGTCCCTTGTCAGATTGGTAATTTACAAATATTTTCCTCTTATTCTGTGGATTGTCTCTTTACTTTGATTGTTTCTCTTGCTGTGCAGGAGCTTTTTAACTTGATGTGATGTCATTTATCCATTTTTGCTTTGGTTGCCTGTGCTTGTGGGTATCGCTCAAGAAATACTTACTTTGATCAATGTCCTGGAGATTTTCCCCAGTTTTCTGTGGTAGTTACATAGTCTGAGGTCTTAGATTTAATTACCTAATCCATTTTGATTTGACTTTTGTACATGATGAAACATAGGCATCCAGTTTCATTCTTCTGTGTATGGATGTCCAGCTTTCCCAGCACCATTTATTGAAGAAACTGTCTTTTCTCCAGTGTATGTTCTTGGCACCTTTATCAAAAATGAGTTCACTGTAGGTGTGTGGATTTGTTTTTGGGTTCTCTAATCTGTTGCATTGGTCTGTATCTGTTTTTATGCCAGCAACATGCTGTTTGGTTACTGTAGCTGTGTAGTATAATTTGAAGTCAAGTAATGTAATTATTTCTGTTTGGTTCTTTTTGCTTAGGATAGCTTTGGCTATCTTGGGTCTTTTGTGGTTCCATATAAATTTTGGAATTTTCTATTTCTGTGAAGGACGTCATTGATATTTTGATAGGGATTACACTGAACGTGTAGACTGCTTTGCATAGTGTCGCAGTTTCCCTATTCCTTAATTCAGTGAGGTCTGAGTTCTCATCTCAGGATAAAGAAGAATAAGGCATGTGGACACCAGAGAGTGAGTAAGACAGAGTAGAATTTATTAAGCAATAGAAAAATTATTAGCAGTGAGAGGGGACCCAAACTGATTTCCCAGAAATGGGTCTGAGTGCTAGGGAATTTGTGTGTGTGTGTGTGTGGAGGGGGGGGGGTGAAACAAGAAAGCCTTCTGTAGGTTCAGCCTTAATGGGAGGAGTAAAGTCCCCCCCCGGGAGGGTATTACATCTATGCATATCTGGAGTAGACCATAGTGACTCCATCTTAGTTATTACCCAAGAATGCCTAAGCAAAACCCATGGGATAGGGGACCAAAACGGCAATGCTAATGATATTACAATTAGCTCTGGGTCATATTCAGGAGATTTAGTTGATTTATTGTGCTTATGCCTAAGTCAGGACAGTCCCTGCTGAGCAAACATCCTGGTATAAGAGGAAGTTCTTAACCATATTTTTACCTGCTAGCTACACCACAGGGGTGGTGCCAGTATGTTTCCATGTGCACTGCCTCTCTCCCAAGACTCCTCCTCTCTATGTGCCTAACCAACCTCTTACTGCGTCCTCTCCCAATAACATGGACATTTTAACAAATTGATTCTTCCAATCCATGAACATGGAATTTTTTTTTTTTTTTTTTTTTTCAGCTTTTGATGTCCTCTTCAATTTCTTTCATGGGTGTCTTATATTTTCATTATTGTGATCTTTCCTTTCTCTGGTTAATTCCTAGGTATTTAATTTCATTTTTGACTAGTGTAAATGGAATTTTTTTTTTTTTTTTTTGCCAGAGTCTCAGTCTGTCACATAGACTGGACTGGAGTGCAATGACGTGATCACTGCTCACTGCTGCCTCTGCCTCTCAGGTTCAAGTGATTTCCCTGCCTCGGCCTCCTGAGTAGCTGGGACTACAGTTGCCTGCCACCACGCCCAGCTAACTTTTTGTTTTGTATTGTATTTTTAGTAGAGAAATGGTTTCACCATGTTGGCCAGGCTAGTCTTAAACTCCTGACCTCAGGTGATCTGCCTGCCTCAGCCTCCCAAAGTTCTGGGATTACAGGTGGGAGCCACCATGCTCAGCTCATGTTTTTGATTTGTTTTGCAGATTGTTCACTTTTGGCATATAGAAATACTATTGATTTTTGTATGTACTGATTTTTGGTTCTTCTGAAGGTGTTTTCAGTGTATATAGTTGCTGATTTGGTGTCCTTGCCAGGGGTGAGGGAACAATTGGTGAAGCTTTCTATTCCACCATCTTGCTCTTCCTCAGTTGCTAATTTTCTTTGAGGTCACAATACTGGAAATGAGTTTTGTACTTGTGGTTCAAAACTTACAAGTGATTTTTATTGCATGGTGTGCTTGCATTATTATTGTCATTTGGCTTTCAGAGCAAAAAATGTAATGCTCCCCAAAACTATCTGTTGCAGAATTGCATTTATGTACTGGCATCTTTATGTGATAATCTCATACAAGATTATATTTTCTGAATTCTTATTATTTGTGTACTAGGGAAAAAGCTTTGGGTATTAGACTTTATCTCTAATTGTCAAATTGAGTCAATATGGAAGGTAATATTCAAAACATCAGAAATATGTTTGAGCAGTACACATCAATGAGAGATGAGTTATTTTTTGCTATGGTTTATTACTGTTTGTCTAAACTTCTTTATTCTAGTTTTAAATTCTGCTTTTTTAAACCAACATCAAAAGTAAAGGAACCCTTTAAAAAGGATCGCAAATGGTTTATGAAGGTAGGACATGCCATAAGAGAACTAAATTATAAGTAAAGATTACTAATAAAAATTATAGATTGAAAATAGCATAGTAGACAAACAGCTGAAATTATTTTGATAGTAGATTTACTAGATATAGGAAATAAAACTAGTAGAAATTTATATTTAATGTTTATTTTCTCATTTGGAATATTAGGCACTAAAATGCTTATTTGCTTTTTTTTGTTACTAATGAAAAGTATAATCACATGGAAACAATGACTAAGTTTCTTAGAGATTTATGTTTTATTTAGAAAATGGTTTCAAAATCCAGTATAGCTTGATTTATACTCTGTATTATCTTCATCTACCATGTGGCTTTTCATATTCTTCATGTATTTGTATTACATTTTCCCAAGTAAAAGAAATTGTGTTTTTCTACAACAGTTTTGCCTTGAAAATATCACACACTGTAACGTATATTTTCTTTGCCTTACTTCAAAATATGTTCAATCAGATTCAGCATTTATAAAATTTTATAGAAATTGTTTCTAAGTATTCCAGTAACTTTCTGTCAGAATAATACATATTATTTTACTTTAGATTTAAAGCACCAAGATAAATCATTTTCTCTTGCTGAAAGAAATCATATTAAGAGAGTTCTGTTTGTTTTTATAAATAAAGATTGGTGTTTTTATGAATAATCCTGAGTATCAGAATTCAGTATTTGGAAACCTTTGTGTCTATAGCCAACTCTATAAGTATTTATGAATTAAAGTGAAAACTTAAAATAACATTTAAATAAAACAGATAATAAGTCAATAGGGAGAGCCCTTTATTTTTACAAGGATTAAATTCATTACAAATTTTACCTCAAAAGTTTTTTATTAAAGCAAAGAAAAAATATTTGTCCTTTTTTCAAGAATTACATAAATAATGACCAGAAAGAGACTATAATTTGAAATTTCTATTTTTTTCAATATATATCTACATTTTCAGAAATCTAATAGAAAGTTTCACAAAGCACACATTTTAGTAACACATTGTGGCTACGTCTGAATAAAATACAATAAATCTAATATATGAAAACTTTTCAAAATGGAACCATTCCAAGTTTTCTTTCAATGGGGATTTTAATTCTTCATTTATAGAACTGCTTTTGGTTGATTGTAATGAAATAATTATTTAAATGAATTCTTTTAAAAAAAGTCTTTTTTCTTGTTAGGAAAATAAGATTATTAAATATCTAGAAATCATAAATAAAATATCCTCCATGACTATATTAGTACCAATGAATATCATTATAGATGTTTCAGCTCTAACACCTATTCAGTCAAACATTAGACACTATTCCAAATGTTATTATAATGATAATTGTTGGACAGAGTAAAGAAAGTTTCTGCCCTCTTAGAATTTATACTTTAGAAACTGGAGAAATGCACAGTAATATAACTAAGATCTTTTTAAATACAATAAGCACTAAGCAGAATACAGCTTATATGTACGTAAGTAACTAATGTGCTTTAAATGTATCATAAAATCTAAAACAGTAAATGTGAGAAGGTATACTGAAGGAAATTATCAAAGCTTCAGGTACTATGTGGCACTTGTTTTTGACATTTAGAGATGGATAAAACTGGGAAAGTATTGTCAGGGATTGGTGGAAGCAGACAAAGTCATTCCACGTGGAAGAAATTAAAGGAAACAAAAATCATAGAGACTGAGAAGTAGTTTAGCTTACCTGGACAAGTCACAGTACATCAGAACATTTTGGTTAAAATTTATAGTTGTCTTACTATGTTAGATATTATATTATGTCCTGTACTAAGTGTTATAATTTGTATACCCTCATTGGGCAGGTAGCATTATTTCTGATGTGCCTTGAAATTAAATAACATGCTTAAAATTATATAAGTCATAATTCTTAGAGCCTGAATTTAAATCCAAGTTATCTGTCAACAAACTCCCACAATCTTAAACACTTTAGTAAGTTCTCAGGTTTTGTTTTTGTAAAAAATGAATTTGTTCTGCTTTCATAATTGAAGTGTGTTTTTACTGGGTATAGAAGTTTAGGTTGACAGTTATTTTCTTTCACTACATTATGATGTTAGCCCATTGAGTTATTGCTTCTGATACAGGACAGTAAGGTGTGATCTTTGTGTCCCTTTGAGGATAAAATGTCTTTGTTCATTGGCTGCCTGTATGATTTACTCCTTGTCTTTCATTTTCAGAAGTTTTAATCTAGACAAAGTTTTATTTTTATATATACAGCAGAGGTCTTGAGAACTTTCTAAATCTGTGGTTACTATCTTTTTGTCATCTTTTGAAAATTCTCAGTCAACGATTTTTCAAATATTGGTTTTGCCCAATTTTTCTACCTTCTTTTTTGATACTCCAATTAAACAAGTAATGGCTATTTTCATTAGTTCCCATATTTCTTTTGTTTTCTTTTATGACTGTTATATCCTTTATATAAATATTTCAATCTGTATATTTTTTACTAGCAAGTTTATTACTTCTAATATGTCTATTATTAAAATAATATATTGTTATTAAATTTCAGGTGATAATTTTCAAACTCAGAGTTGTTCTTTGTCTCTTTTATAGATTTCAGTTTTCTAGTGGAATTCCCTATTTGTCTTCTATATTTTTATACATATTAATCATAGGTATTTTTAAATGTCTAGCCAATAATCACAATATCTCAATCGTATATTTCTACTGTCAATTTGTCTCTTGACATTTGGTAATCAGCATTTAAGAAACTTTTTTAATGAATGGCAGACATTTTGTTTCAAACATTGAAACGCTCCATCTAATGTTAACATCTTCCAAAGAGTATTTTTTTTTTTTTTTTTTTTTTCCTGGCAGACAGAATAGGAATACACAATCACATTTTAGGCAAGTGTGGTCTTCAGGCAGTTTAAGCTGTTTTGTTGTTGTTGTTGTTGTTTTTGTTTTGTTTTCCTGGTTTGTTCTTCAAGATATGTCCCTCTGTTGTGTTCATTGAAAGCTAGAAGTGTTTAACAAGACTTAGATATTGCAGACCCTAAACTCCAACTTTTATCTGCCTTGCACTACTAGACTGCTAATGCTTTACTTTTATGTAATTTCATACTACAAATGCAAGGTTGAAAGGGAAAAAGTGCCTCTTTAGAATAGGGCTGATCAAATTTTGGGCTTACTCTCTGTTGTTCTCTTCATGGACCTATCTCCTTGACCAAGCTGAATGCTAGTATTTTCTTTTCATTCAAAGAAGCTGCTGAAAACTCCTGCTATGTCTTTCTGCTTATCTAGATGCAACTACTTATCTGGCAGCAAATGGACAAATGTCCTGGTTTGAAAAGCAGGGCCCACTATAGTCTTAACTTAGCTTGCTTTTTGCGTCTCTAGATTTAGAAGATCTAGTCAACTTCAGTTGTTCTTGTAACAATTCAACAATTACTATATATATATATATATATATATATAAAATTCAGTTTCTACATTTGTTTTTGGTAAACTGATGTTTGGCAGTTTTTTTTTTAATTTATCATTTTGTAGATAGTTGTTGTTAATATAAGTATTCCCATTTTGTTTTCATTTGCTAAAAGAAATTTTTAGAATGTGTATTGAATTTTATAAAATAATTTTCTGCTCTGAAATGATAAAAGCATTTTTCCTTCTCTGAAATATTTTATTGTTTTGAGGCATATTTCCATTTCTGGAATATTTCCAACTCAAATTATATAATGTATTTTAAATACATTACTGTTTTCGACTATCTAAACTTATGTTTTTTTGAAGAAAAAATGACTTTTTGATCCTAAAAATATTGGCTAAATTTCTATTTGTTGTTATATGCTTGCCAGAATTTGTTAGCTAGGTTTTGATAGTCTCAGAAAATAATTTGAGTAGTTTTTCCTGTTTTTCTGTTCTCCTCACCTATGTGGCATAAGAGAGGAAATAAAGACTTGGGAGTAATTTTGTTTGAGTCTATGTTAGCAAATCTCCCTCCTTTGGTATATTTTTAAATGTTTACTGGTTTAGTATGATTTTCTATTTCATCTTGAATACATTTTCCTCATTTATATTTTCTTATATTTATCCACTTCATGTTAGTCTGTGTTCGTAAATTACATATTGCTGGATTCTCTTGTTCTTCCTCCTTCTTTGTTTTTCCTATTCTGGTTATCTCTTATTATATGGCTTAAATGTTTATAAAAATAAGTAACGTATAGATGAATAGGTTTGAGCCAATGGTGGTGCTTCTGTCAATTATTCCTTGATGTTGTTAAATCTAGACTGTTTTGCCTAGAGGCAATGGCTGCTACTAATTAGTGATAATTATTTGTCGCTAGGCTTAAGAATATTATAGTTATTACTACCTTCAAGGCCTAACTACATTTATGAAGTAGAAATTGTTAGTACTTTACATATGAAGGCACCTGAGGCTTAGAGGACTTGAGTAGGCTACTTGGAAAAACTAAGTAGGTTAGTTGATATCAAAGGCAAAATTGTAAGATGATCCTCGAGATTCCCATCTCCTGGTGTACATGCCCTGTAAAGTCTCCCCTTGGGTGTGAGAAAAACCTGTAAATATGATATTTCTTCCATGATTATATTACATGTAGAAAGTGACTTTACAGTGTAATTAACACCCCCATAAGTGACTTTTATTTAATTAAACATGTGATTGTCCTAGATGGGCTGCCCTAATTAGATGGGCCTTTAACAAAACAAGAAGTAGCAGCAGAGATTCTCCTGTTCTTAAAAAAACAAACTGGCATGCTGTGAGAGGAGGAGACCTTGTGTCAAGGACCTGCGAATACCTTCTAAACGCTGAGAGTAGTCCTTACCCAGTAACTAGCAAGAAAAGGAGACCTAAGTCCTAGAGGCAGAGTGAAATGAATTCTGCTGCAATCATTGAACTTGGAAGAGAACTGTATTTCCTAGATGAGGTCACATCCCAGTCAACATCTTGATTTTAGCATGGTGAGACCAAAAGCAAATGATTTAGGTAACTGACACTTGCACACTGACTAATTGAAACTGTGAGACAGTACATTTATGTTGTTTTAAGACACTAAATTTGTAGTAACTTTTTAGGCAGTAAGAGAAAACTAATATACTAGATGTCTAGAGATTTAATAAGCATCAGAGATATTGTTCAAAAATTATCTTTCTAACTTCAAAAGTCATGTTCACAATTATGCTATCCATCTTACTTTAGTACATATGTTACTGATAACAAAAATTTAAAATATCTGGCTGTTGATCTGAAAAAGTGAACTACTATATAGTTTATGCAATTACAACCATCAAACTTGACAGCTTTGTCTTTGCATTTTTCTCACTGACTGCAGAGTTCAATATGCTAGACCTGTGTTTTTATCATCTTCTGTCTTTCCTGTCTCATGCATATTTTCAAATGACATAAATTGTTGTATCTAAGTTTGGTGGGAAGAGTAATGCCTACTTTGTAGTGAGAAGTAAAAAAATGATACAATTCTAATTTAATAAATCATGCAAACCTTTACTCCTTTTGGTAAATATGTTTTAATAATACTTTCCTCTTCCATCAAAATTGGCTCAAAATGTGCTTCTAAAAATAGTGTTTTACTTTAGTATGTGGCTACTGTATTGACCAGTGGAAATTTAAATAACAGTCATTTTAAATTACTGGAATCAATTATTCAATGTTGAATGAGAAACTGCTTTGCAGCAAGAATGTCTAAATTCAGAAAATGTTTCTGGATCAAGTGAGATACTGATGAATAAAAATCCTCAAACTTTGGGTTATTTTTAGTTGCTGTGCACTTTTGTTCTCTTCATCATTTACATTTTTTAATTTTAATTTTTAAATTTTATTTTCTTCATTTTCTGTTTTCTTTTTGTACATAGTTCATCATATCTGGAATTCAGTGCTATAGTACCTGATACTTTAATGATAATGATACCCTGAAACTGATAATTTTCTACTAATTACCAAGTTATAAAAAATACCAATAGTTATTAGCCTTTAAGAAATATATGAATTTACAGAAAAATTTGATTGACTTTTTGACTCACTAAATTTGTTTCAAAATATTATTGAGGCATCAAAATAAAAACCAGCAGTGTGCTTATGCTTTTATCTTTACAGAAATAGTTAATACCCCTTAATATGAGAATTTTCAGAACATAACAAATGGGCATTTTCCAAAGATTTTATGCATACGCCATTTATGCTACTGAGTGGGATGATTTTCTCCCATTCACCACAGCTGATGTTGTCTTGCCTATTGTGGAATTGCTTTCATTTTACATAGCACATTCATAAAACAAAATATAATCATTATATTTAATTTTTATGTAAGTCCTCTTTTAATGTTTACAAAAAAAAGAAAAAAATAAACCAAATGCAACAATGAAAACTGTAAATGTTACCATACTCACGGAGGAAGTTAATAATGTAGGGAGCACGATACTTGAAAAAAAATGCTGCTGAAATCCAGCAAAACTTGAATACTCTTAAAGAATATTCCGAGTGGAGAATTAGTATATGTGTCAGGAATAAAGCACAACGTTGATAAGGTAGCTCTCATTCTTGCGCTTTTAAGCTAGTTTTTAATAACTAGCATGGAAAACCAATTGGCCCTGTTCAACCAAAGCACAGTACTGAGTAGAACTTCTTATACATTTAAACTATTGTAACTTAAATGCACATACATGGGGCATGAATTTATTTTTCTTCTGGTTACCATGTTTCACTGTTATGTTTGTAAAAAAAAAAAAAAAAAAATTGTTGTCCAAATGTAGGAAACTGATACAGGATCATTTTGAATTTTGTTTTGGGTACTAACTTCAGCCTTTACATTATTGGTCATATCATGTTTGTCCTTTTCTGTTTATTTAATCAACATTAAGTAAACATAGGGTGCTAGATCTGCACAGGATGTTGAGATGTATTAAACTCAGAAGTGTTTTGTAATCTCAGGGCTCCTACTCATCACATTGTGCTTATGAGTATATAGACTTCTTAACTCTATCAGCAAATGGAGAAACTGGGCTGGCATTATCTAAGACAACTCTGTTCAGTAGAAATTAAATGAGATGTCTCTTTGTGTTTTAACTTTTCTAGTAGCCACTACAAAAAAGTTAAGGAAATAAATGAAATTAATTGAAATCATACGTTTCATTTAACTCTTTATATCAAAATTATTTCCATTTCAACCAAATGCAAATAATAAAAAAAAATAGATACTTGGCATTCCTTTTTAATACTAAATTTTCAACATTCAATGTATATTTTATATTTATAGCACATCTCAATTGGTACTAGCCATGTTACAATGTTTTGTAGCCACATGTGGCTACTGTATTGAAAAGTACAGATTTAAATAAGTTAACGCTGATTTTACCATTTTTATAATGCTATATCTAGATTCTCTACAGAAAAAAGCCCCAAATCTAATTTTTACAAGAGCTCTATTCTTCAAAAATATTTTTTTCACATAGAAAGTATTTTTACAGAGCAATTTAAAGTGTTTCTTTTGTTTGTTTGTTTGCGCAATACTAGGAAAGCAAAATTTTACCTCTAGTATTTTGAATTACATCTTCATAGGGCAATTCTCTGTTTAAGGAAAACACTATGAAAAGTTTTACGAATTTGATTGGCCAAAAGTTCTGTTAATTTATTTTAAATATTTATCTGTAACAATAAATCTGTCAAAAGTTTCCTTTTTTATAGTTGTATTAACTTGTGAGCTAGTTGCTGAGTTATTTAATTATTTACTTATACTTCATCATCTACCATCATATTACTAACATGCTATTTTTCTTTTAAAACATTTAACAAAGATAATAATTGTACATTGTGAGCATAATGCATATATCTTTAATACTTTCTGCAGAATCTATTGAATTACTAGAAAACTTTATTTAATTAGATACTAAAGAATACTGTTCACACAGTTTTAAAAATGGGGTAAAAGTCATTTGGGGGGAGTACTGGCATTCTATAAAACTAAAAAAATTATAAATTGACAGATATATCAAAATAGCCAGGAGTAATATCTGTATTATAGGCTTAATAGTAAGAAATAGCCTAAAAATATATAATTTTATATTCCCTTAGAGCTACCAGTGTGTGTGCCTAGCTGGTTGGGAAGGAAATTTTTGTGAGCAAGAATCCAATGAGTGTAAAATGAATCCTTGCAAGAACAATTCCACCTGTACTGACCTTTACAAAAGCTATCGGTGAGTACATTTTTAGTTTTCTTCATGAAATTACTTGGAGTGCTCAGTGTCCTTCGGATACATCCAGACATTATTTTCACTTTAGATACATTTAATTAAAATAACCACACAGAGATGAAGAGCCATTCACTAACAAGATAGTGTCACAATCATTTGAAATTTGAAAATACTGAAGGCCAGATGTCAACAAAGTATAAATAAATTTTAACTTGAAAATGCAATTTTCTGATATGGTAAATGATACAAATGCATTTACTTCTTCAAAACATGTTTTTGCCATCTTAACATTGCTTTGAACCTTTCCATGCAGTACGAGAACTACCACACTATGCCAAGAAAGGAGTGAGTCCACCAAATTAAAACTTCCATTTTTTTACTTAGAGATTATTG
Organism: Chlorocebus sabaeus; assembly: GCF_047675955.1. Lineage (NCBI taxonomy): Eukaryota > Metazoa > Chordata > Mammalia > Primates > Cercopithecidae > Chlorocebus > Chlorocebus sabaeus. The sequence continues at coordinate 64,808,404 of NC_132920.1, read as the reverse complement.
TGAGTTTGGATTATTTTAGTAAAATTTTTAATATATTTTATAATATAAACTATCCACATATTCCATAATTCAATTGTATTAATTAGTTTTTAGATGATAATTCTGAAGAAACTCTAAATAGAAATTCTGAGTAGGTGTTTATGTCTATGTCCACCTTCTAATGGAGTTAGTTTTTGCTTGTTAAATAAGTTCCTTATAGATTCAGCATATCACACCTTTGTTGGATGCACAGATTGTGACTATTTTTCCCATTCTGTCAGTTGTCTGTTTACCCTGTTGATAATTTGCTATGCAGAAGCTCTTTAGTTTAATCTCACTTGTCAATTTTTGGTTTTGTTGCAATTGCTTTTGTGGACTCACTCATAAATTATTTATCAAGGCTGATGTCCAGATGGTGTTTTCTAGATTTTCTTCTAAGATTCTTATAGTTATAGGTCTTATATTTATATATTTAAACCATCCTGGCTTACTTTTTTGTATATAGCAAAAGGTAAGGGTCCAGTTTCAGTCCTCTGCATATGGATAGCCAACTATCCCAGCACCCTTTATTGAATACGGGGGCCTTCCCTCATTGCTTATGTTTGCTGATTTGTCAAATATTAGATGGCTGCCTGTATGTTGCTTTATTTCTGGGTTTGCTATTCTGTTCCACTGATCTATGTGTCCATTATTGTTGTTTTACCAGTGCCTTGCTGCCCTGCTGTTTTTGGTTACTGTAGATTTACAGTATAGTTTGAAGTCAGATAACATGATGCCTCCGTCTCTTTTTTTGTTTCCTCTCTAACATTGCTTTGGTTATTCAACCTCTTTTTTCATTCTATGCACATTTTAGTATATTTTTTCTCTAATTCTGTGAAAAATGACATTCGTAGGTTGATAGGTTGAATCTGTGCATTTCTTTGGGCATTATGGCCATTTTAATGATATGAATTCTTCCAAGCCATGAACACGGGATATTTTTTCATTTGTTTGTGTCATTACTCATTACTTTTAGCAGTGTTTTGTAGTTCTCTTTGTACAGATCTTTCACATCCTTGGTTAGATGTATTCTTTGGTTTTTGTTTGTTTGTTTGGTTGGTTGGTTGGTTGGTTGGTTTTGGTGTGTGTGCTATTGTAAATGGAATTGCATATTGTAAATGAATTCTTGATTTGGCTCTCAGCCTGAATGTTATTGGTGCATAGAAATGTTACTGATTGGTACAGAATAATTTTGTATCCTGAAAGTTTATCAATTTTTTTATCAGTTCCAGGAGCGTTTTGGTGGAGTCCTCAGCATCTTCTAGGTGTAGAATCATATCATCAGTAAAGAGAGATAGTTTGACTTCTTTTATTCATTTTTGGATACCTTTTAGTTATTTCTCTTGCCTGATAGCTCTGGCTCGGACTTCTGGTACTGTATTGAATAGGAGTTGTGAGTCTGGGCTTGTTTCAGTCCTCCAGGCTAATGCTTGTAGACTTTGCCCATTCAGTATGATGTTGGCTGTGGGTTTACCATAGATGACTCTTATTATTTTGAGATATGTTTCTTAGATGCCTAGTCTATTTAGGATTTTAACATGATGTATTTTGTAGCAGAATTTTCCACTTCTATTGGGATCATCATGTGTTTTTTGTTTTTAATTCTGTTTATGGGGTGAATCACATTTATTGATTTGTGTATGTTGAAGCAATTGCATCCCAGGAATGAAGCTTAGTTGGAGAATTAACTTTTTGATGTGCTGCCATATTTGGTTTCCTAGTATTTTGTTGAGGCGTTTTACATCTAGGGTCATAAGGTGTTTTTGTGTTGTATCTTTGTCAGGTTTTGGTATCTGGATAATACTGGCTTCACAAAGTGAGTTAGGGAGGAGTTACTTCTACTTGATTGTTTTATTTTTTATTTTGGAATAGTTACAGTAGAATGGGTACCAACTTTTCTTTTTACATCTGGTGAAATTTGGCATGAATCCATCTGGTCTTGAGCTTATTTTGTTGGTAGGTTGTTTTTATTAAATTACTCATTCAATTTCAAAACTTGGTATTTTCAGGATTTCAATTTTTTTCTCATTCAATCTTGGGAGGTTGTGTGTTACCAGGTATTTATCATTTCCTTTAGATTTTCTAGTTTATGTGTATGCAAGTGTTCATAAGGGTTTCTCAGAATCATTCTACATCTGTGGGATCGGTTGTAATGTCACCTTTGTGATCTCTCATTGTACTTATTTGGATTTTCTGTCATTTTTTACTTTGTTAGTGTAGACAGTGGTTTATCAATCTTGTTTATGCTTTCAAAAAAAACAACTTTTGGCTAAATTTATTCTTTCCCTGGATTTCGGGGTCTTAATTTTGTTCAGTTCTGCTCTGATTTTAGTTATTTTCTTTTGCTAGGTTTGGAATTAGTTTGCTCTTATGTTTCTGGTTTTCCAAGTATGATATTAGATCATTAGTTTGAGATCTTTCTGACATTTTGAGATTTAACAAGTGTCCCATAAACATATGAAAAAAAAAATGTTCAACATCACTAATCAGAGAAATCCAAATCAAAACCACAAGGAGATAACATCTCACACAAACCAGCATTGCTATTATTAAAAAATTTAAAAACCAACAGATGCTCGTAAGGCATTAGAGAAAAGAGAAAGTTTAAACATTGTTGTTGGGAATACAAATTAGTGCAGCTACTGTGGAGAGCAATAAAAAAGATATTCTGAGTAGCTATTGCTATTATTCTAAAAGCTTAATAATCAAATATATATTTATAATTTTTATTTGAAGCAGAGTCTCACTCTGTTTCCCAGACTGGAGTGCAGTGGCATGATCTTGGCTCACTGCAACCTCCATCTCCTGGGTTCAAGTTAATCTCCTGCCTCAGCTTCCTGAGTAGCTGGGATTACAAGTGCCTGCCACCATGCCTGGCTAATTTTTGTATATTTGTAGTAGAGATGGGGTTTCACCATGTTAGCCAGGCTAATCAACTTTCTATCTCTAGGATTTTTCTGTTCTGGACATTTCATAGAAATGGAATCATGCAATATATGTTGTTTGTGACTGGTTTGTTTCGTTTAGCATGATATTTTCAAGATTTATGTCATAGCAGGTATAAGGACTGTTTCTTTTTTATGGCCAGATAACATTACAATTACTTATATTAGCCATGACAGGTAATTGTTTTGTTAGTCTTTTGGTTTGGGTGATGTTCCTTGTTTTGTCTCTAATTAATATGATTAATTAACATTACATCATAAAGTTATAGCAAATTTATTTTTCAGCTGATAAACATGTTATTACAACTTTTTTATCTATTATGAATAATGCTGCTATAAACATGTATAATATATGTCCAGACATACATTTTCAATTCTTTTGCATATAAAACTAGGAGTAGAATTGCTGGATCATAGAGTAACTCTCTGCTTAACTTTTAGAGGAACTTCCAAACTCTTTTCCAAAGTGAACGTACTATTTTTGCAGTACCACCAGCAGTGTATGAGAGTGTCAACTTCTCCACATCTTGCCAATATTTGTTGATGTTTGTCTTTTTAACCCTTCTAGTGGGTGTGAAGTGGTATTTCAATGCACATTTGATTTTCATCTCCCTAAGGACTAATAACACTGCTCACCTTAACATATGCTTTCTGACCTTGTGTATTTCTTTTTGGGAGAATATCTCCTCATATCATCTACCTATTTGGGAATGGAGTTATGTACCGTTTATTTTAGTTGTAAGACATTTTATGTATTTTGGATACAATCCCCTTATCAAATATGATTTGAAAATATTTTCTTCCATTATGTGAGTTGTCTTTTTCTTCATGGTGTCCTTTGAGGCACAAACAATTTTAATATTGAGGACAACCAATTGACTCATTTTCTTTTGTCACTTTTGCTTTTCATATCATAGCTAAGAAATTGTTGTCTAACTCAAGATTACAATAATTTTATTCCTTAATTTCTTCTATAAACTTTATATTATTAGGTCTTATATTGAGATATAATCCATTTTGAGTTAGTTAATTTATATGTATGGGATGTGAGATAAGGGCCCAGCCTCATTCTTCTACACATGAATATCCAGGTGTCTCAGGATAATTTCTTAAAAATACTATTTTTTCGTATTAAATTATCTTGGTACTTTTATTTAAAACCGATTAGACAAACACGTAAAGATATCTAGACACTATATTCTATTTATCTTTATTCTAATACCACACCCTCTTATTGTAGCCTTTAGTAGATTTGAAGTCAGGAAGTATGAATCCAACTTATTTTTTTGTTTTAACATTGTTTTGCTAAACTGGGCTCCTTGTACTTCCATATGAATTTTAGTATCAGCTTGTCACTTTCTGAAGAAAATGGCAACCATAACTTTAATAGGGATTTTGTTGAATCTTCTTTAATTTCTTTCAATAATATTTTATAGTTTTCAATGTATACTTGTACTTTTTAGAATCTGTTCTTAAGAATTTGAATCTTTTTATGTTATTAGAAATGGAATTGTCTTAACGCCATTTTCAGATTGTTCTTTGCTAGTGTATAGAAACACCACTGATTTTTGTATATTGATCATGTATTTTTCAACATTAGTAAACTTATTTATTAGTTATAATAATTTTTGGTCAATTCCATAGGATTTTTAATATCTGATAATGGAGATAATTTTGCTCCTACTTTTCCAATATTGATACTTTTTTCCGTTTTCTGTTTAATTATCCCAACAACTTCCAGTACAATGTTGAACAGAAATGACAGACTAACTATCCTTGTCTTTTTCCTGAGCTTAAAAGAAAATCAAGCCGTCTTTCATCAAAAAGTATGATGTTAGCTGTAGATTTTTCACAGGACACTTTACCAGATTTTGTACATTCCCTTCTGTTTCTGGTTTGTTGAGTGTTTTGTTTGTTTTTTATAAAAAAAGTGTAGAATGTTTTCAAATGCTATCAATGAAGCTATTTATATGTGCAATTTGTGTTATATTATATTAATATGGTATATTGCATTCAGTGATTTTCTAATTTAAAACCAACCTTGCAGTACTAATATATATCCCAAATGGTCATAATGTATATTTCTTTGGATATGTTGCTTAATTCCATTTGCTAGTACTTGATGAAGGAATTTGGGGTCTGTATTCATAAGGCATTTTGATCTGTATTTTAAATTTTTTGTCATATCTTTGACTGGATTTAGTATCTGGGTAATATTAGCCACATAGAACATGTTAAGAATTTTCCCCTTCTCTTTTGGAACCGTTGCAGAAGGATTGGTGTTCGTTATTCTGTAAACATTTGGTAAAATTTACCGGTAGAGCAACCTACTCATGCTTACTTTGTGGAACACATTTTTATTACTAAATCAATCTCTTTGCTTATTGTAAGTTTATTGATATGCTATACTTTTTTTGGGTTACTTTCAGTGGTTTTGCCTTTCTTTAAAGTTATCTATTTCATTTAGGTTTTATAATTGGTTAGCATGTAATTGTTTAGTATTCTCTTTGAATCCTTTTTTTTATTTTTGGAAGATTGTAGTATTTTCTTCTCTTTTGTTGCTGATTCTCTTAATGTGAGTCTTCTCTATTTTTTCTTGATCAGTATAGTTAATAGTTTTTCAATTTCTGAAAGTGCCAGTTTTAGAATTCATTGTTTTATTCTATTGCTTTTTTATTCTCTGCTTTATTAATTTGTACTTTAATTTTCATTATGTCCTCCTTCCTCTTGCTATGAATTTAGTTTTCACTCTTGAATACAAAGTGTGTCTATTACAAATAGCATATAGTTGAACAATTTTTTCGTTAATCACATTCTGCCATTATTTGTCTTTTGATTGGATTGTTTACTCAATTTACATTTATTTTAATTACTGATAAGGTAGAGTTTACTTCTACTATTTCGCCATTTGTTTTCTATATGTCTTTTTCTGTTTTGTGCCTGCATTCCTCCATTATTGCCTTACTTTGTGTAAAATAGATATTTTTCTGATATACCACTTTAATACCCTTGTTACATTTATTGTATTTTTTTAAAATTAATGGTTGCCCTATAGATTGCAAGTAACCTCTTAAGATAAAGCAAATACATAGCATTAATAGTGACTTAATTTTAATAATGTGCAAAAATATTGTTCCACTATTGCCCCCCATTTTTCTACTCCCTTATTTTATTATTGTGATACAAATTATATCTTATACATTAAAGCCCATCAACAAACTGTTATAATTATGGCTTTATGATCCAAATTTTAAATCATAGAGAAAGAGAAAAGAGTTATGAACAAAGCATATTTATACTGGTTTTAATATTTACTAATATAGTTACCATTACTGGATCTCATTATTTTTATGTGTAAATAATTAAGATTCTATAGTTTATTTTCATTTTAGTTTAAGGGCTATCATTACTATTCTTTATATGTTAGTCTGCTAGTTATGAATTCTCCCAGTTCTTATTTGTCTGAAAATGTCTTAATTTCTGCTTTAATTTAGAAGGTAGCATTGTGAGATATAGAATTCATGGTTGATAGTCTTTTTCTTTTAGCACTTCAAATATATCATCCTGCTGCTGTCTCGTCTACATGGTGGCTTCTGATGGGAAATCAATTGTTGTTCTTAGGAGGATCCTTGTATGTAATAAATCACATTTTTCTCTATGCTATCACTATTATCTCTTTGTGTTTGACAGTTTGACTATCATGATTAACTTTCGATTTCTTTGCATTTTTTCTACTTTGAGTTTGATAAGATTCATCGATGTGTAGATCAAAATTTTTTTCATAAAATTCAGAGAGTTTTGGCCATTATTTTTTCAAAGCATTTATCCCTTTTCCTTTTGGAACTCTCATATATGAGTAGATGTCTGAGGATCTACGCATTTATTTTTTTCTGATGATCCTCTGAAACAATTATCTTAATAAACTTATCTTTATGTTCACTGCTTCTTTCTTCTGCAAAATTAAGTCTCTTGTTGTGCTCGATTAGTAATTATTTTATTTTTTCCAATAACTTTTTAAAAAATATATACTTTAAGTTCTGGGATACATGTGCAGAATGTGCAGGTTTTTTACATAGGTCTACATGTGCCATACACATGCCATGGTGATTTACTGCACCCATCAATCCATCATCTGCATTAGGTATTTCTCCTAATGCTATCCCTCCCCTAGGCCCCCCACCTCCCAACAGGCCCTGGTGTGTGATGTTGCCCTCCCTGTGTGTTCATTGTTCAATTCCCACTTATGAGTAAGAACATACAGTGTTTGGTTTTCTGTTCCTGTGTTGCTTTGCTGAGAATGATGGTTTCCTTGTTTATCCATGTCCCTGCAAAAGGCATAAACTCATTCCTTTTCTATGGCTGCAGAGTATTTCATGCTGTATATGTGCCACATTTTCCTTATCCAGTCTATCATTGATGGGCATTTGGATTGGTTCTAAGTCTTTGCTTTGTGAACAGTGCTGCAATAAACATACATGTGCATGTGTCTTTATAGTAGAAAGTTTTATAATCCTTCAGGTATATACCCAGTAATGGGATTGATGGCTCAAATGGTATTTCTAGTTCTAGATATTTGAGGAATTGCCACACTGTCTTCCATAGTGGTGGAACTAATTTACACTCCCACCAACAGTGTAAAAGTGTTCCTATTTCTCCACATCCTCTTCAGCATCTGTTGTTTCCTGACTTTTTAATGATCGCCATTCTAACTGGCGTGAAATTGTATCTTATTGTGGTTTTGATTTGCATTTCTCTAATGACCGGTAATGATGAGCATTTTTCCATGTTTGTTGGCCACATAAATGCCTCCTTTTGAGAAGTGTCTGTTCATATCCTTCACCGCTTTTGATGAAGTTATTTTTCCCTTATACATTTGTTTTTCAGTTTTTATAATTTTCAACTTTAAAAAAAAATTAATAATTTATTCCTTTATTTTTATTATTGATTTGGTAAGACATCAATCTCCTACTTTCCTTAATTGATTATATATAGTTTCTATTTCTCTTTGAACAAGTTTACTATAGCTGACTTAATATATCTGTCAAGTAAATCCAGTATTCAGGTGGCCTCAAAGGCAGTTTCTATTTGCTGGTTTTATTTCTGTGCATGGCCCATACTTTTATTTGTTTGTATGACTTATAATATTTTCTGGTAACTTGACATGTTAAATAGTATAACTTGGTACATCTGGAAATCAAATCCTGCTCTTTCCTAGTAGTTACTGTTTTTGATTTTGTTGTTTCTACTATTTGTCTAGTGTTTCACTGGGATTGTTCTTTGCCATGTGTGGCCCTTGAAGTCTCTGCTTGATTAACTTAGTGTTCAGCTAAAATGAATAATTTGACAGAGATTTTTCTTAAATTTTTGGAACAAAAACATCTTCTAACCTTTCCTGAAAGACTCTGTGTGTATGCTGAGACATGTCTTCAGCGCTCAGCCAGGCAGTTTACAACTGTAATTTATTCTTTACTTTCTGCTTATATAGAGCCTCAAGGTTAGTCAGAGATCAGAGATTAGGGCTGTTTATATATTTCTTAGGACTGTGTATACACTTGCATGCTGTGATATTTTCTGGTTTTCCAGGATTTTTTCTAGCTTTCAAAGACTTCTAGGTACATCTAATTCCCGAGTTATTAAATCTTTAATTATATTGGTCAACCTAGAGTTGCCCTCAACTCAAATTATTGTCTCAAACACTGTGATATGAAACAATTGCCACTGATTATTTTTAACAAGTTCTCTAGATATATGGTTTTATATAAGAGTGAATTTTTAGTCAGGTCAAATAAAGTCAGTCCCTGAGAATGGAGTTTTCCAGAGTGCTGTCAAACCAATGAAATAGTGACATTCCTTGGGAAGAGTCTTTTGAATCAGATTCATACTTTTACTGTCCCCTCCACTGGCTATTAGGTTGCTGGTTTCTCAGCTACCCTAATTGCAATGATGTTGGATTTCAAGTCCATTAAAGAGCTGAGGAGAGAGGGATGGTTGTTTACAACCACAAAGCTAATTAGGCTTATGAGACTCAATCATTTTTCTTGAATAAACATGGAGATTGCTTCAAGCCTTTAGTTGATTTGCATAGTTCTGAAACAGCTTATTTCAACTATATTTATCAATGCACAGGTTTCTTTTATGGAAGTGTATTTTTGACTAGTTCTTCTTCTGCTACTACGGAAACGATTCTATCATGTTATATTTTATATTTATATTATTGGGGAGAGGGAGAATAAATATGGGTTCTACAATCACAGTGTCTTCAGTGTCTGCATATTAAGTTTGATTCTGTCTCTAAAGGTTGATGTGAATTGGGATAAGTAAGTTTACATTACATTTGCAAGCTTCCAGTTTCCTTAGCTAGAAAGTAGAATCAACAATAGTAATGTCTCACAGAATTATGGTGATAAATAATATTCTGTCTATAAGGTTTTAGTTAACTTTTTGATATATAGTTCACTCTAAATGTCATAGTTTTTGTTATTTAAAACATTTATCTTGTTTTCAAAAATATATTCATAGATAAGATTAGTGTGGTATTTTATAAATGATGAATCTTTTTAATCATATAGATATCAACTAATTCAATTTTATGTATCTATATGTACAACAAATAACACTAAAAAGAGATTACTTTAATCATCCCTTTATAATTTTGAAAAATTTTATTTTATTAAGGATTAAGGTTCTCTGTAGCTTTCCCACAAATTTCCGCTGATCAAAAATTTAAGGAGTCTCAGTGAAGGATATATGAATATCCTATTTAATTTTGTGAAAAGTTATTCTAATGAAATATTATAAAAGTTATAAAGAAGAGTCTTAAATTTTATGCCATTTGAAGAAAATTATGTACCACAATGAATACTTAAAATTACATATTTTAATACATCAAATTAGAATTGCATTTCGTGGACCATATGCTCATATTCCTTGAGAAAAAAAATAGATAAATGAACGTTTGATGAAATATCAAATCTATTTAGGTGATTTGTGTGTCCTAAGTTACTGAACTACTTACATGTGCTCGTGTCTCTAAACAACTGGAGTTAACATAGTTTAGTGTTTACACAGTTTCAAGACATTAAAAAGCAAATTGGGCTAGGGATGTAATTTGAATGCTGACTGCAACCTGCCTTCTGCTATTCCTGGCATGGTTTAAAATTTAACTGCCTTCTTTATTTCTGATTTTTCTTTCCCCAAAGCAGAGTCAACAGCTTTAGCTACAGATGGGGCTCTGTATGGCCATTATTGGACCCAGATGCCACACTCTGGAGCATGTTTTGCCAACAGCATCTGGCTCTTTGCTGCCTGTGCAGTTGGCATTTGTGTTGATGCTTTGGCCTGCTTTTCTTATGGACACTACAAAGCTGACTTTCAGACAACATGAAGGTTTGCTCCCAGTTCACTGTAAGAATTTTCTTTCTTAGTTTATATTTTAGAAGTATTTAAATAGATACCTTAAATCATGAAGCACTATGTATTAAAATTTTCATGTCTCTTATAAAAATATGTTTAAAATTTGTAATGGATATAATAACTGAAAAAGTCTGACATTTATTAAGTAAAAACTTATGTTGATTTATGTGTATCTTAACACATCAAATAAAAACTATGAAAACTTTGGTGTGTTGTGTGTTACCAGAGATTTTATTTTGCTTTTTTTTTTTTTTTTTTTTACCTTATTTATGCATAGAAGTATTAAGTGCTAGTATAAAAGCAAAGCCATGACAAAATTTTAGTTCGGGCAACAACAATCTATGGTACAGTGTCTATCTTTAAGAGTTAAAAATTTTTTCCTTCACAAAAACCAGAGGTTTGAACAAAATATGTGTGGGTAGGTAGATCACTCATCCCCTTATAGTACAGCTACACTGTAGTTTACAGAGATAACAGACACACGGAATTTTTAATATTTTACAATCATAATCTATTACTTGGGGAATTAATTATATATGCCTCTTTATATATGTATGCAAGTATATTTGTAGAATAAATTACTGTAAGTGTAACTGCTGGATCAAAGTGGTCTACATTCAATATTTGAGTAGTTTTTATCAAATTATCTTTTGGACAGATTCAATAAATTCACACAAGTAATTAAAGCAATTATCTATAGCAGACACTTACAGTTTGTATCATTTTGTTCTTGAGAAATCTCTTAGATTTTATTTTATATATGAAAGAACTAAAACTTAGATATTTTCAGTAACTTATGCAGAAATCACAGTGTTAAAAAGTGGTAAATCTAAATACCAGAACAAGACAGGCGTGATTGCACATCTATGGTTTAAGATTATCATCATCTGATGCTGCTTATAGTATATAATCATACATATGTTGCCAGTGGCAACATATGTTGATATGTATGATATCGCTCAGTTCGCAAGGTTTAACAAATTTGTGAAGACTAAATGATTATTATTTTCTCACTGGAAAATTTGGAACCTGGTGTAGTTCAAATTTTATCAAAAAGGAGTAACTCAGGAGTTAAGTGTAATTTTTTTGACAGATAAATACATCCTACAACCAATTATAACTGTGCAAATAGGCTTTAGAAATCACTGATTACTTTGCTTTTTGATAACAGTAGTACAAAGGCAGAAAAGGGGAAATCACAGTATCTTGTTGTAAGGCTATTACGTTATACATGAAGTGGCATATTATTTGAAGACAGCAGTGATAAACAGAAAAGGTATTAAAGACCTTATTTTGAATGAATAGATGAACTCTCTTATTTCACTGAAACTGAGTTGAAAGAATGGAGGAAGAGACAGTTTTATCAGGTATCATAGTAATTGTAAAAACTCCCTGTATACCTTCTGTGTTACTTTGTCAGGACAATCTTTGGCATTCCTTGGCTTCTGAAGAATCACCCTCATTTCACCCTTCAAGGTTTGTAGTTTTCTTCCTGTGTGAGTGCCTATCTCTGTATCAAAATTTCCCCCTTTATTAAAAGACAGTAGTCCTATTGAATTAGTTTCCACCCTAATGAATTCACTTTCATTTGAATATCACTGTAAAGACTCTATTTTCAAAAGAGGCCACATTTTGAGATCCTGGCGATTAGGAGTTCAAGGTCTTTTGGGGAGCTACAATTCAACCCCAGCACCGTCTGATGTCTTCTGAGTGCAGTTACGAAAACATATGGTTAGTGAAGCCCAAAAGTTTATAATTTAGCATAGCCATACATAAACTCTTTAAATTTTATTCACAGAACTGTATAGAAGCATATTCAAATATAATTTTAATTATTTAGAAGTGTAGTTAGAAAAAAATCATTTAGTATTAGCTTATCTCATTATTTCATGTGGAACCACAATACCAAGTTCAGATTAAAAGTGTTGCCTTATTATTTGTCAATTAAAAATAAAGTTTCAAAAAAAATAAAAATGGACTTTTAAAAAGTACCATACCTAAGAATAGATTTTGCTTATTTTCTTCTTTTTTAACATTTGTTTTTAAAGATGATGAATTGTTTTAATGCAAAGTACTAGAAACTGTAAAATTTAAGAAACACGTAAAAACATAATACCAGGAAACAAAACCAGAATGATGCAGACATATTCAGAAATTGCTCATGAGGAATGAATTGAAAGCTATTAGTTATTGTTTGTTTCAGATTCAATGTTGCATGGGAAGGCAATGATCACGACTGTAACAAAAACAAAATGTGACATTTAGGATTATGGTATTTGTGAGTAAAATTATTTTTATTGAACTGTGGAAGAAAGGTAATGCACATTTGGAAACAAAGGAAAAATGTACATGAGAATATTATTTACTGCAAAATCTGTATTTTCTTTTTTTGAAAGGTAATCAAAATTTGATATTAAGTTCTTAAAAAAAACATGATCTAATTAAGGTCCTGCATTTTTCTTATGTTTTGAAGTAGACTTTTTCCCTTACTTTTTCTTTTTATGGGGAAGGAAGGGGCAATGTTTTTAGAGAAATAGACTTTTCATACGGTGTTCAATAGCTTTTGGACGTTTTTTATTGCATTTACGCATAATAAAATGCCAAGATTTTGCATATACAATTTAAGGAGTTTTGGCTATTGCACTTACTTGTGTAACTACCAACGAACCCAAAATATAAAACTTATCCATCACCCTAGAAAGTTTCCTTGTGCCCATTCACAGTTCATTTCCACCTTCTTACACCCTGCTATTTGTTGGGCTTTTGAAAATTTTCCTTCTGTAGTAATTTCTGATAAACTATTCTCAAAACATCAATACATTTTTTTCAGCATGAGAAATATTTAAATGTAAATTAAATTATTTATTTATTAGGTTTATCTTAATAAAGGAGTTTCATAGAAAATTTTAATTTGACTTTTATTATAACTATGGCCAGATGATATACTGATATTATGTTTCTTATATGAGGATATAAAAATTATATAGATCAGTTGCTTTTCCAATGACATGTTATTAGCAGAAGAGATATAGAATTTAGGACTTCTTACACCAGAGCCCTTAAGATTTTACATTATTTTTTATTGTCACTTACAATTCCTTGCCAAATCAGTGATGAAGGGGTTGTTCAATGTTGTGGTTTTTCTTATGCTGGGGAGTTTTGACATAAATTTAATGATGAAAAGTTTTATTTGTGTATTTATTATTCTAAATTGTTTCAATCTATAGAATTGATCATGTAAGTAATCAATAACTTTTCTTAGTGTATTTCTAGGTAAGTAAGATTTTGTATTGCTAGTTTGATTTAGGGATATTTCTTTTCTTGTAGACAGCTTTCTTCCCAGATCAATGTTGTTTTGGTAAATAATCTGTGGGCATTTCCAATGCATACCCTGAGAACTATCAGCTTTCAAAATGATAAGCCAACTGACAAACACAAAGAGCTCACATAAAAATAAGAAATCCATTTTATGTGTTTCTCCTAGATCTGTGTCTAGAGCACATTATTTAAGCTAAAAATCCTCTTTTTTTTTTTTTTTTTTTTATTCACACAAAGGATGTTACATTTTGCCTTCAGTTTTCATGGAGAATCAGTTTAAAAGATGTGTATTTGAACATTTCTATACCTCTTGCAAAGCCATACATCAAGTCATGGTCCGTTATGTTTCCCAATGTCCTATACTAAAAGATTCATCCATAAATTTCTTCCTTGACTTCAGAATGAGAAAATATAACTCCACTTTCTTTTGTTAAAAAAAAAAAAGATGTATATCGCCTATATAATCTTTATATTTGCTCTTGCTTTTCACAGTAAATCACAATTAACTTATGTCTTGGTATAGGAATTCTTTACAAATACTAACATTTTAGGGTCTATCTCTTTTTCAAAGTTTTTAAACACTTTTCTTTCACCAGATGGCTAATTAGAGGCTTTGTTAGTATACCTCACCAACTTAGAAATAGCAAAACTGTGTGTAAGGATTCACACTGTGAACTTCTGTGCAAAAAGGAGCACGGGAGATCAACATTAGAGTGAAAGAAAACTTTGAGTACTTAGAAAAAAAAAAAATGGAGGTAACAACCCATGTGGCAGACACCAGCAGAAAATTGTGAGTGAATCCCCAGTGCATGAGATGGAGAGTGATTGCCTCCATGATGCACAGTCTCACTTGGAAGCTGGGCAATCCAGGCTATAATGGAGATCCTTTTCCCAACCAAGCTCTGGATCTAACTTGGGGAGCAATAGGGAGGCTAGAGCAGGAACAGCTCTAGAAATTATCCTGCATGCACTCCTAGAACTGGGTGTCAACAGAATGAGGCCATTCTGTATCCTAGCTCATAGAGAGCTATGTGGAAACCTGCCAGCCAGCACAAGTGGCAGTTCCTGGTTTGGAGAGTCTCAGGCCAGAGATTTAAGATCTTGAGCAGGGGAGAAGCCCCTGGGGCCAGAATTGAGAGGCAAATGTGGTATGTGCTCCAGCCACAGGCACAGTACTCAGGTGCTCCCTCTTCACAAGACCTGAGTGGGTGTGGTTTTGACCCCAGAAGAAAGTTTTGTGGCCTGGGATAGGTCAGTCTGAAGGCAAACTGGGGGTGCTTTGGCTAACTGTTCTAACTTTCTGCCAGAGTCAGACTATCAGAGGGAGCCCTGCTAGGTCGGGAGTATGAGAGCACAGCAGGTCCTTCTACCACTTGCTAGCCTGTAGAGCCTGAGCTGTTTCTCATTCCCCATCCTGGGTCTTAGGCCCAGCCATGATTATTCTGCTCCTCACTGGGAAGTTTTTCCAGGAGCCTGAGAACTGACTCTGACCCCTACCGGGGCTGGTGCTTGCACCCACCATTAGGGGCCCTCATGTAGCCTCACTTGGCCCAGTTCCGAGCTGTGTTGTCTCTGCCCTCAGAGGCGAAGTGTGGGACTAGGACCAGTGAATGTTCTACAACCCAACCCACCACCTGGGAACCTGAGAACTTCATCTAGATTACACCTTTGGATATAGATGAGAGATCATCTAGACCAGGTGAGTCCATCTTATAGGTGAGAGCTAATGACCATGCCATCTGGCTCTCACCTGTAAGCACCACTTTCTGGCCTTAAGATCTATCTTCATAGCCCATTTCAATATCTGCTGACATAAGTACACAGCATTTGGGAAGGATACAAGCTTCATATGACCTCTGCTACCACTATTATTCACACCACCCTTGCTCATTAGGAGGCCTTGAGCCTGCTGACACACCAGGCACATGACTACCACAATGAGCATTTGAGAAAGCCACCATATGAAGATTATGTATAACCAAAGAAATCATACAGAGTCTATTCCACTGATATAGTTTGGTTGTGTCCCCATCCAATTCTCAACTTGAATTGCATCTCACAGAATTCCCACATATTATAGGAGGGACCCAGGTGGGAGGTAATTGAATCATGATGTCTGGTCTTTCCTGTACTATTCTTGTGATAGTGATTAACTCTCATGAGTTCCAATGGGTTTACCAGGGGTTTTGCTTTTGCTTCTTCCTCATTTTTCTCTTGCTACTACCATGTAAGAAGTTCCTTTCACCTCCCACCATGATTCTTAGGTCTCCCCAGCCATGTGGAACTATAAATCCCATTAAACTTCTTTTTCTTCCCAGTGTCCGGTATGTCTTTATCAGCAGCATGAAAATGAACTAATACAGTAAATGGTACCAGTAGAATGGGGTGCTTCTGAAAAGATATACAAAAATGTGGAAGTGACTTTGGAACTGGGTAACAGACAGAGGTTGGAACAGTTTGGAGGGCTCAGAAAAAGACAGGAAAATGTGGGAGCATTTGAACTTCCTAGAGTTTTGTTGAATGGTTTTGCCCCAAATGCTGATAGTGATAGGGACAATAATGTCCGGGCTGCGGTGGTCTCAGATGGAGATAAGGAACTTGTTGGAAACTGGAGAAAAGGTGACTCTTGTTATGTTTTAGCAAAGAGACTGGTGGCATTTTGCCCGTGCCCTAGAGATTTGTGGATCTTTGAACTTGAGAAAGATGATTTAGTGTATCTGACAGAAGAAATTTCTAAGCAGCAAAGCATGCAAGAGATGACTTGGGTACTGTTAAAGGCATTCAGTTTTATAAGGGAGGCAGAGCATAAAAGTTTGGAAAATTTGCAGCCTGACTATGCAATGGAAAAGAAAAACCCTTTTTCTGGGGAGAAATTCAAGCTGGCTGCAGGAATTTGCATAAGTAGCAAGAAGCCTAATGTTAATGCGGAAGACCATGGGGAAAATGTCTCCAGGCCATGCCAGAGACCTTCACAGCATCCCCTCCCATTACAGCCCTGGAGTCTCAGGAGCAAAAATTGGTTTTGTGGGCTGGGCCCAGGGTCACCATACTGTATGCAGCCTAGGGACTTGGTGCCCTGTGTTCCAGACGCTCCATCCATAGCTGAAAGTGACCAAAGTACAGGTCAGGTTGTGGCTTCAGAGGGTAGAAGCCCTAAACCTTGGCAGCTTCCACATGGTAGTGAGCCTCTGGGGCCACAGAAGTCAAGAACTGAGGTTTGGGAACCTCTGCCTAGATTTCAGAAGATTTGTGGAAATGCCTGGATGCCGAGGCAAAGTTTGCTGAAGGGGCGGGGTCCTCACAGAGAGCCTCTGCTAAGACAGTGTGGAAGGGAAATATGGAGTCAGAATCCCCACACAGAGTCCCTACTGGGACATTACCTAGTGGAACTGTGAGAAGAAGGTCCTCCAGACCCCAGAATTGTAGGTCCACTGACAGCTTGCACCACGTGCCTGGAAAAGTCACAGACACTCAACGCCAGCCTGTGAAAGCAGCCAGGAAAGGGGCTATACCCTGCAAAGACACAGGGACAGAACTTCCCAACACCATGAGAACCTACCTCTTGCATCAGCGTGACCTAGATGTGAGACATGGATTCAAAGGAGATCATTTTGGAGCTTTAAAATTTGATTGCCTCGCTGGATTTTGAACTTGCATGGGCCTTGTGTCCCCTTTGTTTTGGTCAATTTTTCCCATTTGGAACAGCTGTACTTGCCCAATACCTGTACCCCCACTGTATCTAGGAAGTAATTAGCTTGCTTTTGATTTTACAGACTCATAGGTGGAAGGGACTTGCCTTGTCTCAGATGAGACTTTGGACTGTGGACTTTTGAGTTAATGCTGAAATAAGACTTTGAGGGACTGTTAGGAACGCATGACTGGTTTTGAAATGTGAGGACATGAGATTTGGAAGGGCCATGGGTGAAATGATATGGTTCGGCTGTGTCCCCATCGAAATCTCAACTTGAGTTGTATATCCCAGAATTCCCACCTGTTATGGAAGGGACCTAGGGGGAGGTAATTGAATTTTGGAGGCAGGTCTCTCCTGTGCTATTCTTGTGATGGTGATTAAGTCTCATGGGATCTGATGGGTTTATCAGGGATTTTTTGCTTTTGCTTCTTCCTCATTTTTCTCTTGCCACCGCCATATAAGATGTACCTTTCACCTCCCAACATGATTCTGAGGCTTCCTCAGCCATGTGGAACTGTAAGTTCAATTAAACCTCTTTTTATTTTTCCCAGTGTCTAGTATGTCTTTATCAGCAGCATGAAAACAGACTAATACAGCCACTAAACATACCCAGAAGCAAAGCCAAATGATTTTACTCAATATACATCATAGGCACATCCTCAAGGAAAGTAAAGTCTCACTCCAACAAAAGTAAATTCAAGAACAAGAAGAATTTCTCCAGATGAGACAAAAATCAGCATAGTAATACTGGATCCTGAATTCTAAACAAAATGAAATGTTGGGATGCCAGATAAAGAATTCAAAGCAGGTCTCTTACTCAAGCCAGAGCTTGGGGTCCATCTCCACTGCTCTGTGTCCTCTACTCCAGGAGACCCAGATGACTGTCATAGTCTCTGTTGCCTTGTGACCAGAAGGTACTGGGATATCCGTAGCTAAGATGCCGGGACACCCTAGAAGCTAGGGGATGAGTTAGAAAATACATTTAAAGGGGTGTTGGGTCAAGATGGCAGACTAGAAGCAGTACATGTGCACTGCCTTCATGGAGAGGAAACAAGAGTCGGTGAATACTGGCATTTAATTTATCCTCTATTTTTTTCTGGAATTCTGCCATTGGAACTCCTCTCATTTTATTAACTGATTTATATCCTGAGTCTTTTATATCTCCTTAAATATTTTGGTGTAGAGTAATATTTATACTAGCTTTTTATTTATCTTAAAATTATTTGGCTATAGTTTTAGTATGTTTGGTAAAATAATGCTTATATAAGATGTCTGGCTCTTTTCATACTCATTCTTACATTTACATTTGCACACAAACACAACAGTCTATTTTGTACTAATTCCTTTTTAAGTTTTTCTTATCTTTAAAATTAGTTCTTCAAAACCTTAATATTTGCAGGAACACGTGTGAGTTAAGACAGTGTCCTTGTCAATGAGAAACAAGCAGAAGCTTCCATGGCTCAGAGGAAAGCAATGTATGCTATTGATTTTTCAATTGCTTGTGTGTGAACACACGTATGCATATACATGTGTATGTATGTGAGAGACGTGGGGGAGAAGGAGAATGGATATATTTTTTGTCACCCCAGTGAATAATGGTAGCAACAGGACTGCTGATTTTCCTTCATGAGCCTTCAAGGTTGCATGTCTCTGAAATTCCAAATTCTGCCAGTGTCTTTTCTTCTGTCCCAAACACTCTTTGATGGAAAGTTGGCCCAGCCTTTATTCCGAGCGAGGTTTTTTTTTTTTTTTTTTTTTTTAAATTTTTGTTCTTTTTTTAATTTTTTTTTTTTTTAATCATCAGTTTCCTACTCCGAGAACTATTTTTGTGCCGTGTCTGCTGGCTTACTCCAGCAGCAGGCACCTACCTGCCCTTCATATCTGCTCTTATCTTGGTCCTTTTACAATATTTGTCATCTCATTTTCTTTTGTGCTTTGACTTGGGATTATTGATGACTGTTTTACTGAGTATGAAGTTTTATTTTCTGTTTCTAATTTTCTTTGTCACATTGAGTTAGATTCAGAGAGACACAGGCACTGATGATTTTACTTCACACTTTACAAAGATACATTTCTTCTACTTTGAATTTATTCTTTCCCTTCCATGAGTTTGAAAGTCTGGCTTAGTGATTTTTTAAAGACTTTTTGAATATCACTTGGACTCTGGATTGACTAAGTGCCAGGAAGAGTCTCATCAAGGAGCAGGATCATAGATATAAAACTTTCCGCATATCCCCTGGGAGACAGCTGACCCTTTAGTGACATTTTTTAATATAATTATTTTGCTTTCCTTTCCTTCTTTCCATTTCTCTCTTATCTCTGCTATCCTTATTTATTTCTATTGTTGGGGGCCGCACCGGGGGTGGTGGAGAATGAAAGAACACACACAAAGACAAAGACACACAGAGAACATGGCGGCCGCACTCAGAGCCTCCGCCTCACTTTATCTATACTCCATAAACCTCAGGTCAGCAGAAAGAATGCAATGCAAAACAAACTTTCTTTTCCCACATGTAACCTTCTACTCAGTACCTTGTTTCTATATTCTTTCTTATCTACCCGCCTTCTTGGCGCCTACGGGAGTTCATTAAAAGTTCAGTTGGAGATACTGTCCTTGAGCCCTATCTATTCTCAGCATACTGTTTTCAAAGGCCCCTGCATTCTATAGTTCCATCTGTTTTATTAAAAAAATAAGTACAAGACAATTTGAATGTTATTTAAATTTTTAAGGAAGGTCACGTTCTATAATTTTAAATTTTAAAAAATTGATTCATAATAATTTCTGTATGTGGAAAGATATGTTAGTGTTCATTTTCAATAGGTTTGTTTTTGCATATTTTTACATTGGCTAACTGAATTTATCTTATATTTCAGAATTAATGGTGTTTTATGCATATAGTCTAGAACTAAGTATGTGTGATTAGTAATTAGAATATATATATTTAATACATGTTACCTCTAAGGAGTATGAAACAGATATAGCATTTATTATAATGCCAGTCCTAACAACAACAACAACAACAAAAGATACTTTGCTTCCTCTTTGCTTATAATATTTCCATATGTATAAAAATCCACTGGCTTTTCTAGCTCAGCTGATTTTCTTCTGAGACCAAGTGTAATGCTTATTAAACTGGGAGTTTAAAATGTTTCTCCATATGAAACACCTGACATGCTGCAGATTTATGAATTATTTTGTAAAATGTTTATAAATTTGTTTAAGTTCTATATCTTAGTACTTTGCTTGTGTAACACTCTGTAACCTGCTTTTGTATTTAAAATTCTGCCTCCTACTCAAATTGTACCTGAAAGAATAAAAATATATGTGTAGGTATATAGGATTTTTATACATTTTAAACTGTATTGGAAAGATTATATATGCATTTTCAAGTATAATTTGAATACAATTTGAATATAATGTGGGTATAGGTATGGATATTATACTTGCATATACACATGCAGACATATGCTTATGTAAATTTTTAAGCATTGAAAAAGGTGCAACTGTGAATTCATCTGAATATATAAAACATTATATTTAAAAGCAGACTTATTTGACTTGCCACAAAGATCCTTTTTGGGAAAAAACAGGAGCCAGAAGTAATACTTGCTCAGAAACTGATTCATCATCAATTTTCTGCTTACACACACATACAATCGAGGAAAAACAAAATAAAATAGAAGAAATGAAAGATGGTAACTTAAATTAGGTTTATGTTCAAAGTTAAATCACATAATTGTTCATGTTACTCATGTTTATAACACTAGTCATTTTTTTGACTCAACAGGTAAACTTACAGAATAGTAGCTTCAACTATCTTATCATGTAGTCAGCCTTTTTGAGCAAGTGTTTTATTTCAGCTTTATTCAAGATGTTGTTGAAAGATTCATTTTTCAACATAAATGTCTTAGGACTTGTAGGCCTACAAAAAAATCTAAATTGTGCTCATCTGTCTGAGCAGTAAAATACCCCATTCTCATGGTTTCTGTATTATGATCACAATGACCAAAAAAAAAAAAAAAAGGAACTAATCTCACTATATTGCATCTCACTATGTGGCATATGTTTGGCTTTGTTGTTCTAGTTCCAGATTCAAGTGTATTTAACTATGGGTTTTCTTCAAAATACAGCATGAGTTCCATCAGATTTATCTGAGATTTTAAACATGAATATACTGAAGGTTTGACCCAATGCATTCTCTACCTCTGTTTGTCCGGCATTTTAGCTTGCTTCTATGAAATGAGGAATATTCTGAATCTTGCAAAAGCCTTGATTTTTTTTTTTTTTTTTAAGCACTGACCTACAAAGCAGCTTGAATTAAATAACTCTGAAAAAGACTATTGATCAGTTGTCTTCTTACGTGGCACAGGAGATTAAATCATATAGAATATTGGAAACAGATAATTTGAAGAGAATTATATAAAGGAGTTATCCAAACAGTTCACTTACATCAAAATTCATGTTGTATAAAAAATATAGATTATAATTCTTCCAACTGAAATAATTGGCTTGTAATTATGTGCATAAATGGATAAATTATATGTCTGAATTTATATTTTTTTGAAAAAAATACATGAAATGAGGCTTGATAGCCTTAATAGAAGAAATCATTTTTCCATCAATATCAAAACAATTTCTTGAATTCATTTAGAATTCATAAACTTCCCTTCACCCTAAAACAAACAAACAAACAAAAAACATAGAAAAGAAAGATTTGCTCAGCCTGGCCAACATGGTGAAATCCCGTCTCTACTAATAATACAAAAATTAGCCAGTTGCGATGGCAGGCACCTGTAATCCCAGCTACTCAAGAAGCTGAGGCAGGAGAATCGCTTGAACCCACGTGGCAGAGGTTGCAGTGAGCCGATTGTGCCACTGCACTCCAGGCTGGGCAACAGAGTGAGACTCCATCTCAAAAAAGAAAAAAAAAAAAAAAAGAAATATACAGAAAGAAAGGTTTGCTTACTATCAGACCACATGCTTACACAAATTTGCCTAGTAGAATTCTTTCCTGCCTGTTTCTTCTCAAATAATCTACATATGTATCTAAGATTCTATAAAAATACTGCAGAATACCACAATGAAGAGGATTCTATATGTTTCATAAATTAATTGTATATTTCAGTAGAGAAGGCCAATTTTAAACTTTCTTATTCCTAGTAATATTTGTTAGAATGGTCCTTGAATTTTTATTGCATGCCTTCATTTTTCCAGAGCTCTGTATTTCAATTTTTAATACATGTAGGATAGCATCTGAAATAATGGAATTTATTTGATTTAAGTTGTTACATATGAAGCATCAGTAGCATCTTATTTTCTTCTATTTCTGTCATTTGTCATCTGTTTCTTACCTGATGGCATCATGATCTTTCCAATAGTGAATGTGAAGCCCACTGAGTCCTCCTCACTCCTCATTCTACCTCATCTGCTTACTAACCATTATCCAAATCTTCTCTCACCTGATTCAGAAATATATCTCAAATCTGATGTACTTTATTACTCCCTTTGTGTAGTACTCATAATCTCTTAGTAATGAAACAATAGCTTCCTAAATGATCTTCATGCTACCAAGCTGACCCTATGTTAATCCGTGTTCTACTGGATAACAATCAATGTTATGCCCATGCTTAGAAACAAACAAGCAAACAAACAACCTTAAATATCTTCAAGGGTAAAGTCAAAATTCCTTAATTTAACTTTTCTTGTTGTTGCAGTAGTCTTCACAATCCTTAGCAACTTTGCCTTGCTATTACTGTTTTTAGGCTACCTCCTCACTTTCATTTTACCCATATCAATCTTCTCATGTTTTTACATACTAACATTATCAGACTATTATTCAAAATGGTCCTTAATCATGTATTCTATTTTTAATGTTTACAAATAAAATAAATATTTTTAAAAATGTATTTTCAGTCTAAATGAGCTTAGTGATTTTCCACATTTATTTCCAAGAAGATTGCAGAGGTTAAGAGTATAGTTATGTTCATGTTGTAATTCAGTATGAATGTAGTTTTGTTGATGGTATGTACACTTAAGGGTATAAATAGGTTAACAGACAATAAAATAATGAATGAATTATTTAATTCAGTAGCTCATTTTTAAAAAAATTCCTTTTCTGTGCCCCCAATTTATAGGACACTAAAAAGATGACAATACTATTTTATTATTCACAGACGTTATTTCTTTTTCACCTGGCAGTTTTAGTTGAAATTTTGTGTTTCATATATGTAATGGTTGCAGGAAACAATGAACTATTTTTTCAATTATTGTTATTGTTATTATTATTATTATACTTTAAGTTCTAGCGTACATGTGCATAACGTGCAGGTTTGTTACATATGTATACATGTGCCATATTGATGTGCTGCACCCATCAACTCGTCAGCACCCATCAACTCGTCATTGGCATCAGGTATAACTCCCAGTGCAATCCATCCCCCCTTCCCCCTCCCCATGATAGGCCCCAGGGTGTGATGTTCCTCTTCCTGTGTCCAAGTGATCTCCTTGTTAAGTTCCCACCTATGAGTGAGAACATGTGGTGTTTGGTTTTCTGTTCTTGTGATAGTTTGCTGAGAATGATGGTTTCCAGCTGCATCCATGTCCCTACAAAGGACACAAACTCATCCTGTTTTATGGCTGCATAGTATTCCATGGTGTATATGTGCCACATTTTCCTAATCCAGTCTGTCACTGATGGACATTTGGGTTGATTACAAGTCTTTGTTATTGTGAATAGTGCTGCAATAAACATACGTATGCATGTGTCTTTATAGCAGCATGATTTATAATCCTTTGGGTATATACCCAGTAATGGGATGACTGGGTCATATGGTACTTCTAGTTCTAGATCCTTGAGGAATCGCCATACTGTTTTCCATAATGGTTGAACTAGTTTACAATCCCACCAACAGTGTAAAAGTGTTCCTATTTCTCCATATCATCTCCAGTACCTGTTGTCTCCTGACTTTTTAATGATTGCCATTCTAACTGGTGTGAGATGGTATCTCATTGTGGTTTTGATTTGCATTTCTCTGATGGCCAGTGATGATGAGCATTTTTTCATGTGTCTGTTGGCTGTATGAATGTCTTCTTTTGAGAAATGTCTGTTCATATCCTTTGCCCACTTTTTGATGGGGTTGTTTGTTTTTTTCTTGTAAATTTGTTTGAGTTCTTTGTAGGTTCTGGATATAGCCCTTTTGTCAGATGAGTAGATTGCAAAAATTTTCCCCCATTCTGTAGGTTGCCTGTTCACTCTGATGGTAGTTTCTTTTGCTGTGCAGAAGCTCTTTAGTTTAATTAGATCCCATTTGTCAATTTTGGCTTTTGTTGCCATTGCTTTTGGTGTTTTAGACATGAAGTCCTTGCCCATGCCTATGTCCTGAATGGTATTACCTAGGTTTTCTTCTAGGGTTTTTATGGTATTAGGTCTGACATTTAAGTCTCTAATCCATCTTGAATTAATTTTTGCATAAGGAGTAAGGAAAGGATCCAGTTTCAGCTTTCTACTTATGGCTAGCCAATTTTCCCAGCACCATTTATTAAACAGGGAATCCTTTCCCCATTTCTTGTTTTTGTCAGGTTTGTGAAAGATCAGATGGCTGTAGATGTGTGGTATTATTTCTGAGGACTCTGTTCTGTTCCATTGGTCTATATCTCTGTGTTGGTACCAGTACCATGCTGTTTTGGTTACTGTAGCCTTGTAGTATAGTTTGAAGTCAGTTAATATAATGCCTCCAGCTTTGTTCTTTTGACTTAGGATTGTCTTGGCAATGCGGGCTCTTTTTTGGTTCCATATGAACTTTAAAGCAGTTTTTTTCCAATTCTGTGAAGAAACTCATTGGTAGCTTGATGGGGATGGTATTGAATCTATAAATTACCTTGGGCAGTATGGCTATTTTTATGATATTGATTCTTCCTATCCATGAGCATGGTATGTTCTTCCATTTGTGTGTCCTCTTTGATTTCACTGAGCAGTGGTTTGTAGTTCTCCTTGAAGAGGTCCTTTACATCCCTTGTAAGTTGGATTCCTAGGTAATTTATTCTCTTTGAAGCAACTGTGAATGGAAGTTCATTCATCATTTAGCTCTCAGTTTGTCTCTTACTGGTGTATAAGAATGCTTGTGATTTTTACACATTTTTTTTGTATCCTGAGACTTTGCTGAAGTTTCTTATCAGTTTAAGGATATTTTGGGCTAAGACAATGGGGTTTTCTAAATATACAATCATGTCATCTGCAAAGAGGGACAATTTGACTTCTTCTTTTCCTAACTGAATACCCTTGATTTCTTTCTCTTGCCTGATTGCCCTAGCCAGAACTTCCAACACTATGTTGAATAGGAGTGGTGAGAGAGGGCATCCCTGTCTTGTGCCAGTTTTCAAAGGTAATTTTTTCCAGTTTTTACTCATTCAATATGATACTGGCTGTGGGTTTGTCATAAATAGCTCTTATTATTTTGAGATACATTCCATCAATACCGAATTTATTGAGCATATTTAGCATGAAGGGCTGTTGAATTTTGTCAAAGGCCTTTTCTGCATCTATTGAGATAATCATGTGGTTTTTGTCTTTGTTTCTGTTTATATGCTGGATTACGTTTATTGATTTGTGTGTGTTGAACCAGCGTTGCATCCCAGGGATGAAGCCCACTTGATCATGGTGGATAAGCTTTTTGATGTGCTGCTGGATCTGGTTTGCCAGTATTTTATTGAGGATTTTTGCATCAATGTTCATCAGGGATATTGGTCTAAAATTCTCTTTTTTTGTTGTGTCTCTGCCAGGCTTTGGTATCAGGATGATGTTGGCCTCATAAAATGAGTTAGGGAGGATTCCCTCTTTTTCTATTGATTGGAATAGTTTCAGAAGGAATGGTACCAGCTCCTCCTTGTACCTCTGGTAGAATTCAGCTGTGATTCCATCTGGTCCTGGACTTTTTTTGGTTGGTAGGCTATTAATTATTGCCTCAATTTCAGAGCCTGCTATTGGTCTATTCAGGGATTCAGCTTCTTCCTGGTTTATTCTTGGGAGAGTGTATGTGTCCAGGAATTTATCCATTTCTTCTAGGTTTTCTAGTTTATTCGTGTAGAGTTGTTTATAGTATTCTCCGATGTAGTTTGTATTTCTGTGGTGTTGGTGGTGATATCCCCTTTATCATTTTTTGAGGGTTTTTTGTGTCTCTATCTCCTTCAGTTCTGCTCTAATCTTAGTTATTTCTTGCCTTCTGCTAGCTATTGAATGTGTTTGCTCTTGCTTTTCTAGCTCTTTTAATTGTGATGTTAGAGTGTCAATTTTAGTTCTTTCCAGCTTTCTCTTGTGGGCATTTAGTGCTATCAGTTTCCCTCTACACACTGCTTTAAATGTGTCCCAGAGATTCTGGTATGTTGTATCTTGGTTCTTATCTGTTTCAAAGAACATCTTTATTTCTGCCTTCATTTCGTTTTTTTACCCAGTAGTCATTCAGGAGCAGGTTATTCAGTTTCCATGTAGTTGAGAGGTTTTGATTGAGTTTCTTAGTCCTGAGTTCTAGTTTGATTGCACTGTGGTCTGAGAGACAGTTTGTTATAATTTCTATTCTTGTATATTTGCTGAGGAGTGCTTTACTTCCAATTATGTGGTCAATTTTGGAATAAGTGTGATGTGGTGCTGAGAAGAATGTATATTCTGTTGATTTGGGGTGGAGAGTTCTGTAGATGTGTATTAGGTCTGCTTGCTGCAGAGATGAGTTCAATTCCTGGATATCCTTGTTAACTTTCTGTCTCATTGATCTGTCTAATGTTGACAGTGGGGTGTTGAAGTCTCCCATTATTATTGTATGGGAGTCTAAGTCTCTTTGTATGTCTCTACTTGCTTTATGAATCTGGGTGCTCCTGTATTGGTTGCATATATATTTAGGATAGTTAGTGCTTCCTGTTGAATTGATCCCTTTACCATTATGTAATGGCCTTCTTTGTCTCTTTTGATCTTTGATGGTTTAAAGTCTGTTTTATCAGAGACTAGGATTGCAACCCCTGCTTTTTTTGTTCTCCATTTGCTTGGTAGATCTTCCTCCATCCCTTTATTTTGAGCCTATGTATGTCTCTGCGTGTGAGATGGGTCTCCTGAATACAGCAGACTGATGGGTCTTGACTCTTTATCCAGTTTGCCAGTCTGTGTCTTTTAATTGGACCATTTAGTCCATTTACATTTAAAGTTAATATTGTTATGTGTGAACTTGATCCTGACATTATGATATTAACTGGTTATTTTGCTCGTTAGTTGATGCAGTTTCTTCCTAGCCTCAATGGTCTTTACATTTTGGCATGTTTTTGCAATGACTGGTAGTGGTTGTTCTTTTCCATGTTTAGCGCTTCCTTCAGGGTCTCTTGTAAGGCAGGCCTGGTGGTGACAAAATCTCTAAGCATTTGCTTATCTGTAAAGGATTTTATTTCTCCTTCACTTATGAAACTTAGTTTGGCTGGCTATAAAATTCTGGGTTTAAAATTCTTTTCTTTAAGAATGTTGAATATTGGCCCCTACTCTCTTCTGGCTTGTAGAGTTTCTGCTGAGAGATCTGCTGTTAGTCTGATGGGCTTCACTTTGTGGGTAACCCGACCTTTCTCTCTGGCTGCCCTTAAGATTTTTTCCTTCATTTCAACTTTGTTGAATCTGGCAATTATGTGTCTTGGAGTTGCTCTTCTCGAGGAGTATCTTTGTGGCGTTCTCTGTATTTCCTGAATTTGAATGTTGGCCTACCCTACTAGGTTGGGGAAATTCTCCTGGATGATATCCTGAAGAGTGTTTTCCAACTTGGTTCCATTTTCCCCTCACTTTCAGGCACCCCAATCAGACGTAGATTTGGTCTTTTTACATAATCCCATACTTCTTGCAGGCTTTGTTCATTTCTTTTTCTTCTTTTTTCTTTAGGTTTCTCTTCTCGCTTCATTTCATTCATTTGATCCTCAATCGCTGATACTCTTTCTTCCAGTTGATCGAGTCGGTTACTGAAGCTTGTGCATTTGTCACGTATTTCTCGTGTCATGGTTTTCATCTCTGTCCATTCGTTTATGGCCTCCTCTGCATTAATTATTCTAGTTATCAATTCTTCCACTTTTTTTTCAAGATTTTTAGTTTCTTTGCGCTGGGTATGTAATTCCTCCTTTAGCTCTGAGAAGTTTGATGGACTGGAGCCTTCTTCTCTCATCTCATCAAAGTCATTCTCCGTCCAGCTTTGATCCATTGCTGGCGATGAGCTGCGTTCCTTTGCAGGGGGCGATGCACTCTTATTTTTTGAATTTCCAGCTTTTCTGTCCTGCTTTTTTCCCATCTTTGTGGTTTTATCTGCCTCTGGTCTTTGATGATGGTGATGTACTGATGTAGTTTTGGTGTGGGTGTCCTTCCTGTTTGTTAGTTTTCCTTCTAACAGTCAGGACCCTCAGCTGTAGGTCTGTTGGAGATTGCTTGAGGTCCACTCCAGACCCTGTTTGCCTGGGTGTCAGCAGCAGAGGCTGCAGAAAATAGAATACTGCTGAACCGCAAGTGTATCTCTCTGATTCTTGCTTTGGAAGCTTCCTCTCAGGGGTGTACTCTACCGTGTGAGGTATGGGGTGTCAGTCTGCCCCTAGTGGGGGATGTCTCCCAGTTAGGCTACTCGGGGTCAAGGAGCCATTTGAGTAGTCATTCTGTCCGTTCTCAGATCTCAACCTCCGTGTTGGGAGATCCACTGCTCTCTTCAAAGCTGTCAGACAGAGTCATTTGCATCTGCCGAGGTTTCTGCTGCTTTTTTGTTGTTGTTGTTGTTGTTGTTGTTGTTGTTTAGCTGTGCCCTGTCCCCAGAGGTGGAGTCTACAGAGACTGGCAGGCCTCCTTGAGCTGCTGTAAGTTCCACCTAGTTCTATCTTCCCAGTGCTTTGTTTACCTACTTAAGCCTCAGCAATGGCGGGTGCCCCTCCCCCAGCCTCGCTGCTGCCTTGCAGTTAGATCGCAGACTGCTGTGCTAGCAATGAGGAAGGCTCCGTGGGCATGGGACCCTCCTGGCCAGGTGTGGGATAAAATCTCCTGGTGTGCCCGTTTGCTTAAAGCGCAGTATTGGGGTGGGAGTTACCCGATTTTCCAGGTGTTGTGTGTCTCAGTTTCCCTGGCTAGGAAAAGGGATTCCCTTCCCCCTTGCACTTCCCAGGTGAGGCAATCTCTTATTCTTTTTTACATTTTTTCTCAGTTACATTTCTAAAAATATTTAATCGAACATTATATCTGTTAAACCACTCTCACTGCCATTTCCAAAATCCTTGTCCTGTTATTTTTCTATCATATCTATTTTATAAAAATTCAGTCATCCACACAAGGCAATATGTGGCTAACTGTGGACACAACATTACAAAGAGCTTGAATCCAAACCCTGACTTGATCCTTAAGTAGATATGTGATCTTAGGAATATGACCTTTCTATGCCTCTGATTTTGGATACCTAACATAGAGATAATAACATCACACAACTCATAGGTTTGTAGTACAAAATAAATGTGAAAAGGTATGTTAAGCATTTCAAAAAGTACCTACCAAGCAGTATATTAATTTAACACATTATTACTTTTCATTATCTCTGTCCATTTGCCTAGCTTGCTGATTATTTCTGGTAAGACAACAGGAATTATCTCAAAATCACAATTTCTAACTCCAGGTAGGCACCCAACTCTTAGTAATAGTATTAGTCCATTCTCATGCTGCTAATAAAGACATCCCTGAGACTGGGCAATTTGTAAAGGAAAGAGGATTGATTCACAGTGCAACATGGCTGAGGAGGCCTCAGGAGACGTACCATCATGGCAGAAGGGGAAACAAACATGTCCTTCTTCACATGGTGGCAGCAAGGAGAAGTGCCAAGCAAAACGGGGAAAGGTCCCTTATAAAATCATCAGCTCTTGTGAGAACTCAGTCACTATCATGAGAACAGCAAGAGAGTAACCAGCCCCATGATTCAATTACCTCACACCAGGACCCACCCGCAACACATGGAGATTATGGGAACTACAATTCAAGATGGGATTTGGGTGGGGAGACAGCCAAACCTATCATTCTACCCCTGCCCCTCCCAAATCTTATGTCCTCACAATTTAAAACACAATCATGCACTTACAATCATCCCCCAACATCTTAACTCATTCCAGCATTAACTCAAAGTCAAAGTCCAAAGTCTCATATGAGACAAGGCAAGTCCCTTCTACCTATGAGCCTGTAAAATCAAAAGCAAGTTAGTTACTTCCTAGATAAAATGTGAATATAGGCATTGGGTAAATGCATCCATCTCAAATGGGAGAAATTAGCCAAAACATGGAGGGCACAGGCCCCATGGAAGTCTGAAATCCAATAGGGCAGTCATTTAACTTTCAAGTTCCAAAATGACCTCCTTTACTCCATGTCTCACATCCAGATCACATCCCACAGCCCTGGACAGCTCTGTCCCTATGGTTTTGCAGGGTACAGGTCCCCATCTTAGCTGCTTTCACAGGCTGGCGTTGGGTGACTGCTACTTTTCCAGGTTCACAGTGCAAACTGTCAGTGGATTTATCATTCTTGGGTCTGGAAGACTGTGGCTCTCTTCTCACAGCTCTACTAGGCAGTGCTCCAGTGAGGATTCTGTGTGGGGGTTCCAACCCACGTTTCCCTTCTGCACTGCTTTTTCCTCATCTTTGTGGTTTTATCTGCCTCTGGTCTTTGATGATGGTGACGTACTGGTGGGGTTTTGGTGTGGGTGTCCTTCCTGTTTGTTAGTTTTCCTCTTAACAGTCAGGACCCTCAGCTGTAGGTCTGTTGGAGATTGCTTGAGGTCCACTCCAGACCCTGTTTGCCTGGGTGTCAGCAGCAGAGGCTGCAGAAGATAGAATATTGCTGAACAGTGAGTGTACCTGTCTGATTCTTGCTTTGGAAGCTTCCTCTCAGGGGTGTACTCCACCATGTGAGGTGTGGGGTGTCGGTCTGCCCCTAGTGGAGGATGTCTCCCAGTTAGGCTACTCAGGAGTCAGGGACCCACTTGAGCACACAGTCTGTCCATTCTCAAATCTCAACCTCCGTGTTGGGAGATCCACTGCTCTTTTCAAAGCTGTCAGACAGAGTCATTTGTGTCTGTAGAGGTTTCTGCTGCTTTTTGTTGTTGTTGTTGTTGTTTAGCTGTGCCCTGTCCCCAGAGATGGAGTCTACAGAGACAGGCAGGCCTCCTTGAGCTGCTGTAAGCTCCACCCAGTTCGAGCTTCCCAGCCGCTTTGTTTACCTACTTAAGCCTCAGCAATGGCGGGCACCCCTCCCCCAGGCTTGCTGCTGCCTTGCTGGTAGATCGCAGACTGCTGTGCTAGCAATGAGGGAGGCTCCGTGGGCGTGGGACCCTCCCAGCCAGGTGTGGGATATAATCTCCTAGTGTGCCCGTTTGCTAAGACCCTTGGTAAAGCGCAGTATTGGGGTGGGAGTTACCCGATTATCCAGGTGTTGTGTGTCTCAGTTCCCCTGGCTAGGAAATGGGATTTCCTTCCCCCTTGTGCTTCCCAGGTGAGGCGATGCCTCGCCCTACTTCAGCTCTCACTGATCGGGCTGCAGCAGCTGACCAGTACCAATTGTCTGGCACTCCCTAGTGAGATGAACCCAGTACCTCAGTTGAAAATGCAGAAATCACCTGTCTTCTGTGTCGCTTGCGCTGGGAGCTGGAGACTGGAGCTGTTCCTATTTGGCCATCTTGCTCCACCTCCCCGAACTAATTTTTTAAATTAACATATAAAAAGGTGTATGTTTATTTTGTGTAACATAATGTTTTGATATATGCATACATTTTGAAATAGGTAAATCAAGCTAATTAACATATGCATTACTTCACATAGTTTTCTTTTTCATGAAGAAAGCACTTAAAATTTACTCTCAACAATTTTTAAGTGCACAATATCATGTTATTAATGATAGCCATGATCATATGCAGTTGATCTCTTGAAATTTTTCCTTCCATCTAACTGTATCCTGTGAGCAGAATCTCCCCTAATCTCCTCCACCTCCCAGTATCTGATAAACAACATTTTACTGTTTGCTTCTATGAGAAGTGAACTAATTTTTGTAAGAAAATATTATTTTAAACTGCATATACTATTAGGTTTGTATTAATACATTTATAGCCAAAGAAGCCTATATGCCTTAATATACAAAATATATTCAAACAAAGATACATATTGCTGAATGATACTTTATCACAAATAAATATTTATGGTAAGGTAAACATATAGAATGGTTAACAATTAGAAATTGACATTTATTAAGATTTTTGAAGCTAGTGATTTTTTTTTTTTTTTTGAGACTGAGTCTCACTCTCACCTGGGCTGGAGTGCAGTGGTGAGATCTCGGCTCACTGAAGGCTCGGCCACCCGGGTTCAAGAGATTCTGCTTCAGACTCCCGAGTAGCTAGGACTACAGGTGCGTGCTGCTATGCCTGGGAAATTTTTGTAGTTTTAGTAGAGACGGGATTTCACCATATTGGCCAGGATGATCTTGGTTTCCTAACCTCGTGATCCACCTGCCTCGGACTCCCAAAGTGCATGGATTACAGGCGTGAGCCAACGCACATTAATGAGTAGAATTTCTTCCACTTTTTAACAGTGATAACTACTTTATTTTCTATTATCAGCTTTGGTACTTTAAATCAGCATTTAAGATTTGAAAAGTTGTCCTTAAAGGTATTCAATGTATTTTACACCAATGAATTTAGATTTTCTCATACTAGGGAAAATATCAAATTAGAATATATTAACCTATCTTTGGGCACACACTACTTGTTTTC
This sequence comes from Chlorocebus sabaeus, assembly GCF_047675955.1. Taxonomy (NCBI): domain Eukaryota; kingdom Metazoa; phylum Chordata; class Mammalia; order Primates; family Cercopithecidae; genus Chlorocebus; species Chlorocebus sabaeus. The sequence continues at coordinate 64,775,236 of NC_132920.1, read as the reverse complement.
AAGTGTTTACTACCAGAAATTGTACACTCAAAAATCATAGAGTATGTGCTTTGCATTTTTTTTGTTCCATAAACACTCTGCTTCTAGCTGTGAGTTTGAAAATATCTGCCAGGTTCCACTAAATGCTGAAATTATTTCATGGTGCAAACTTAGAATCTGATTGAAGCCTTCACATAAAATACGTTTTCCCATCTATTAAAGACTAGCTTCTCTGACATGTGCAGAAGCAGATTCAAATTTGTAAACCTGTAGGTATGATAGTTAGTCACTAGTAGTTACTTTGTTCCTTGGAACTTTATTTTTCTACAAAACATCCATGTTATCCCCGTAGGACTCAGCCTTAGCATCATCAGTCCTCTTGACATACAGCCACATTCTTTCCTGAGGATTTGATCCTTGTAATGACACCACATGAGGTCTTAGGCCACCTGTTATTTGAGAAGATAAAACAAACCTTCAGCACATATGCCAAATACGCAAGAATTGGTTTTTCTTAGGAAACTCTTTTAAACTAACCAAGTTGAAATTACGTACTCAGAATACAATAAAGAGAAAAACATAAATACTTGTGCAATACCCTCAGGACCTGTGATCATGATGTGGTAGTGACTGTGATTTTAGAAAGTATTACTTCTCTAGCTTTTCTACTTTTAAATTTGTCAAATATGTTAACTGAGTCCTGTTGTGTGACTTAATAGTGATATTTACAGTGATATTATTTAAAGTAAAATAAATGCACTGAAGTTGTTTTCTTAAGATGGGTAATACCCAATTTTAACATTATTTCACAAAATATTTAAAGGAATGATACTAGATTTAAAGCATGTATTTTAAAAAAGGAAACAAAAAACAGGAACTTGAGAGGAGGAGATCTGTATTCTAAGTTCCATTTGCTTAACCTCATGACTTTGGATACATCATTGTTATCCTTTGAACTTCCACCTATCTCATTGGTAAAGTGAGAATAAGAATGTCTCTTCTACATATTGCAAAGCTTTATTGAAAGTATCAAATTGGATAATATATTTGACAATTTTAAAATGTGATGTGATGATCAAAAATTAAAAAGAAGTACTACTGAAAGTTAAAGAAATATTTATTGTTGAGATACACTTTGTATTTAGGCTCATAGGTCAGAAAACATATTCTTAAAACTTCTGTGACAGTGTCTAGTAAACAGTGTAGGTGGCCAGGCAATGCAGATTCCAGGCACTATATACACTTTTTATTCATCATCTCATTTAATCTTTAAAACAATTCTCTTAGAGTACCAATTTCATTAAACTCTCCGATCTTCAACTTCCTAAGTGAAAGAGTGCAGATAGGTTGATCTGATTCCAACACTGAGGACCTTGTATCAGTCAATTCTTATAGTATTGTCAACATTTATTATATTGACATGATAATGTGGAGATTCAGATCATTCTTACACATTCAGGAACCAGAAGCTTAATGGTGGAGGCAAACCGTGAATATGTTTTTAACACAAGATAGTATATATGATGAGTTCCTAAAGTGTGTGGCAAGCAAATTTTAGAGCAAAGTGAAATAATTTATAGGATTAGAAATATGTGAGAGTATAGTTTTTTGGGGTTTTTTTTTGTTTTTTGTTTTTTTTTTTTTAGATGCTCAATTTCAGTAATGGGACATGGGAGATAAAGATAAAACTTTTATAAGTGAAAGTATGCCCTGAAAATTATATCAGAACTGAACGAGGACTCTCCAGGTAAACTAGAATGGAAAGTCACAAAAATAATTAGAGCATTTTGATATTGAGAAGAAAATACTAAGTAAATAACTTACCCTTAAGTATATATTTTTTTTATATTATAAAGGTATGAATTGTTTCAGTCATAAATTTTGCCTTGTGCAAGCATACTTCACAAAGAAATGTGCAATTAGCATGATAGCAATTACTTTCTGCCCACAACCAATTAAACAAAATTTAGACAGCTGTGAAATCAATTGGCTTACAGTACATTGGATTTAAACTTATTGAACTAGTAAAGACTTCATTATTCAATTATGTCTAATACTATTTTGCCAATTATTCATTTTGGTTTTTATTTCAATGGTAACTATATCTATTTAGTACTCAATTTCAGATGTTGTTGCAAGTCATTTATTAAATTGTTTCCTCCAATATATTGGTATCCTATGTATTTATAATTACAAAAGGGCCTTGATACATCTGGGGCTTTGAAACTGCAAATTAGGTGACTGTTTTCTTTCTTCCTTCCTTCTTTCCTTCCTCCTTGCTCCCCTCCATTTAGTAAGATATTTTGTATCATAAAGTAGGTTACATGATCTCAGCACTATGACTTTTTTTAAAGTTATCTTAAAAATCTAATCTATCAGTAAATATACTTTTTTGAAAATAATTGTTCTAATATTTCCTGTGCTTGCTTCATGATTCATAACTTACATAATAGTAAAGTTGCTCAAGATTTGGAACTCTACCTTGCCCACAAATTGACACAAATTCTCTCCTTGAACACACCTACAGTTTGTGATTGATTTCCATTTACCCAACTGATGGACTACCCCTCTCTCTATTTGGATTTACTCTCTATCTGCAGTCTTCACTATAACCTTTCCATTTCCCTCAAATGGACACTGTTTGTGTAAAAACCTTTCCCCCTCCTGCCTGCTAAGATTTTTCTCTTCAGAGGAGGACTAGCCTAGTTTCAAGGATGATGACTGGCCAAAGTGGTATTTGAAGATAATGACAGATACTGAATGGAGGACTAGACTGAGCTAGAAGCCTGTGATGTACAGATAACTTTCAAATGCTTTATTTTTCATTTGTTTGCTTTCCCTTCAATTATCCCAAATTATTCAAATATTAATACAAATTTAGTTCAACCCATGGAAAGCATTATGGAGATTTCTCAAAGAACTAAAAATAGAGCTATCATTTGATCCAAAAATTCTACTACTGAGCATCCACCCAAATAAAAAGAAGTCATTCTACCAAAAAGACAACTTCACTCATATGTTTATCATAGTGCTATACACAAGAGCAAAATCATGGAACCAACCTAGCTGTCTATCAATGGTGGACTGGATAAAGACAATGAGATGCATATACATTGTGGAATCCTACAAAACCATAAAAAGAATTAAATCATTTCATTTGCAGCAATATGGTTGCAGCTAGGGGCTATTATCCTCAGTGAATTAATACAGAAACAGAAAATATAATACCATATTTTCTCACTTGCAAATGGAAGCTAAACAGTGGGTACACATGGATATAAAGATGGAAACAATAAAGGCTGAGAATTCCAAAAGTGAGCAGGGAAGGAGAAGGGTAAGGGTTGAAAATCTACCTATTGGGTTCTGTGTTCACTATGTGGGCAATGAGTTCAACAAAAGCCCAAACTACAGCATTATGCAATATATCTGTGTTACAAACCTGTCCATGCAAGCCCTGAATCTAAAATTTTTGAAAAGAAATTTTTAAACATGCATTTCAAATGATTCAAGAAATACACACAAAGCCAAAAACAGATGCTTAACATAAAGTAACACCTGTTATATACTCTGGTGATGACAAGAATTTCACATATTGCTAAGGACACTGAATTAAATAGCACTTAAGGCTTATAAATAGTGATCTCATCTGTAAAACTTATTTCATATTAAATAATTCATAGGAAAATTTTGCTCAATTGGTAATTTAGCTCAATAGTTGTTCTCTGACGTGTCTCAGAGGCCTATGTTAGAAATTTGCTAATGCTTTTAAAATCTTATTTCAGCCAATGTGGTAAGTTTTATGGTAATATATATTATATTGTCACAGGAAATTAGGCAAAAATATTTTAAAGCTATGTATTATTTATTAGTCCTGTTATAAATTTAAAAGCACCGCATACTATTAGTTCAAGGGAGTAATTAAAAATACAAAAAATAAACTTGAAAAACGAGTTCACACTTCTTAAAATTTTAATTTTTTTTTTAGGTGTGAATGTACATCTGGATGGACTGGACAGAACTGTAGTGAAGAAATAAATGAATGTGACTCGGATCCATGCATGAATGGAGGTCTTTGTCATGAATCTACCATCCCTGGACAATTTGTGTGTCTGTGCCCACCACTTTATACTGGACAGTTTTGCCACCAACGCTATAACCCTTGTGACCTACTTAATAACCCTTGTAGAAACAATTCAACATGCTTAGCTTTGGTAAATGGAAATCAGCATTGTATTTGTGGAGAAGGTAAGAGCTGATTTGGATTTTAATGGTTTTAAATAATTACTTAATTAGTTTGTGTATTTATTGTGCCTATGGGATGATGGCCTCTTCAAATGGGTTAGAAAAACCCCATGCACATTGTGGGTAGGGGAGTATCTAACTTCAAATCCTGTTATAAAAATATAATAGAGAAATACACCAAAGGAGTTAATGTAAGAATTCACTATTGGGAAAAGGGAAAAGAGTAAAGCTTTATAGCTTTTTGGCCCTTTTTTTTCTTTCAGAAGTTGTCTCTCCTTTAATAACAGTTTATCTTTTCTGAACAATCCTGTTCATGCAGTGTTCATGACAATAGCAGTTAATTAGAGATGGGCATAGGTATAATTGAAAGTAATGAAATGTCTTAGTTTACATTTTCTTCTGGAGGTATCAAAATATTACTTCTTTCTACTTAGATTGTTTAGTTACAATCACATAACTTTGGTGGCTGCTTAGTCTCATAAGATAAATCCTATGCAAGAAAGAATGAACAGTTCAAATAATACTGTTGGAGCTCCTGGATCCAACCATATCTGAAGCCAGGATATTTCTGGCTTTCTGGGTCATATCAGCCAATAACTCTGCTTATATCATTAAACTTTCTTGATTGGGGCCTCTTCATGTGCAAGTAAAGAAAGTCTCATTGATGCACAGTGGTTTAGGTACATGTTCACTGTTCATGTGTTGATGGTTACTCACAGGCAATTATGATTTTCAATGGAAATGCTTCTGCTCCAAAACACGTGGCCAGTTTTCAGAATAACTAGATGTGTCATAAGCATAATATAAAAAGCACATTGTGTTTGGAGGTCCACAACTGCAATTTATTTTCTAATATTCACCTGTGGTTTCATGTTTTCCTCCCTCTCATTGGCCCTTAAGGGAGTCTCTTAATGATAAGGATATTACTTATTTACTCTTCTGTTCAAAAACACCAGCTTAGATGACTTTAGCTAAATAGGTATCTAATTCAAAGCTATTTCCATTTGTTTTTGCAAATCCTCTAAAATTTTCTTAAGATATTAATCTTTTTTAAGGATTTTGAGGCAAGTCCTTGAACCTGTATACATGACAGAAACTTCTGGGTGTTCTGAAAGATTAAAACTAAAAGCTAGAAAACCATCAATAATTGATTTTGCAAAAATGGCATGGGCTTTATAGACCATGTGAAAGAATGTTTTCAAGAATGAGACAGGTAAAACAAGATAAAGAAGAAACAATACAAGGGGAGCATTTGATGCCCAAATTTAGTAATTATGAAGAACATAATTCCAACAAGTAAATAGTTTTCCTTTTAGCAAACTTTGAGAGTGAAACTTGTTGAAAATTATTCAATATCAGTGAGGTGAATTTATTTAGTAGAACAATTGTACTAAACATTCTACTACATAGAATTTTTTTTACTTAATAAAATTATTATTTCTGAGAATATAAGTAGCTAAGTAAAATAGAAAAAAAGTCTCAGAACATAAATAGTAGATAGATATTTATTGAGAAGGCCATAGTGTATTTATTCATTTAGGTAAACCTCCTTTGTTTCTATCAGAGATAATTTTCTACAAAGTGGGTGTTGTTTTCAAACCTTAATATTTTAAAAATTCATTTGCTATTTATAAGTGCATTTAATAAATTTATAAAATATAGTGATATTTCTTTCCTGCTATGGGGTCAGGGAAAGAAAGTTTAGAAACATTATAAAACCTTCTAGTCATATATTGAACTAGTAATGATATCTGCTGTCCCCTTAAACATTAACAAAGATGTCATGGGGAGAATTTAGATTTCACTATTATTAAATAAAGGAAATCTTATTTCCTCTTAGTATTTTATTATTGTACTTAAGTTAAATCAGAGCTTTGGCTAGAGTGGCAGGTGGACACAGTGAATTATGTGTTTATTCCTTTGTGATTGTGATTCAGTACAAAGAGATACTTGAAGTGCACATCGTTTTGTTTTTTTTTTAACGAATTTGCATCTATGTTTTTCTAAACCTAATTGTGGAGTATGTTTCTGTAAATCAGATCTGACTACTGTAATAATGTGTCTTTAGCAGTTTTAAGTTCTGTAGCAGATCAAAAATTAAAGGCTGTAACATTGCTTTTAAAAACTATCTCAGAAAATTCAAAAGAAGTTGACTGCAACATTTTAGAAGCTTTGACTGGGTTATTTTAACAGCTTTATTTAAGATAGGTTCTATGTCAAAGCCAGTATATTTTTTTTAAAAGAAAATATTTTATCAAATTTAATTCTCACAAGTATCAACATTTAGAACTACAAAGAATTCCAATACTTAACATCTACAGATATGATTTGGAAGCTCCACTGGATCTCTTTGTAAGTTGTTGGTGTTTGTCAATTGACTAAAATAGGACATCAGAGTAGAAATTTAAGGCTTTAGGCTAAGGATTCAGCATATGTATTTCTGAATTTGTTTTCACAGTTTTTAGTCAGTCTATAGGGTCTTTCACTAGATAAATGTGAGTATAGATAAAATTTCAGCCAGAGTAACAATGCAACTATATGTTAGACAACTATATTAGAAATGACATTCACATTCACTCTGAAGGACCAGCAAGTAGAATAACTGATACTTTGGGGTTTATGTCAAACTGCTTGCTTAGCAGATAAACCATTTTGGCTAATGTGATTGAAATGTATAGTAAAAATTATCTAATCCTTTTTGCAAAGTAAACTACTTAAAAAATTATCAGTATAGTTAAGCACCGGAACTATTGTGATCCTGCTTTGTGAAATAAATAAAGGGCAAGGCTTCTGTCTTCTGGCTAGAACTGAGGTGATTAATTGGGTCTCTATGAATAGTGAACATTTTCTACAGGTAAATGAAGAGGCAAAAGAGCATGTGACACTAATAATTCAATATATTTATTTTATATAAAGTCTTATCAGTTTGGAACAATGTAGGAAAAAAACATTGCTTTAATAAACAGAAAAACAACACATAGAAAGGCACATTTTATAAGATTTCTATAAACAAATGGGTTTTATTTTTGACACCTCAATAGTGTTAGCTTTGATTATTTAGTATGTAATGAATTTACACAGCTAGAAATTTATTGTAACCAACTTTTTCTGCCTCTATAAACTGTACTCTGTACACAAATACATGTCTGTCTTGTAACTGCATGTTAGTAGTGTTCTAGAAATTTTAAAAATACTATTAACTGATTCAACAAACATATTGATTTCCTATGATGTGTCAAGTCTTGAGATAGGTTCTGGAAAAATTAAAAATGGTGAAGATATGCCCTCAAGGAATTTAAAGTTTAAAGGAGAGACACACCAGTTAATTAATCATTAAAGTACAAAGCTGTAAAAGCTTTTGATAGTGACAGGAGGCAGCCAAATGCCTAGACAGATAAGGATAGGTACCTGGTGAAACATCACCTCCAAGCCAATGACAGTTTAAAGCCTGAAAGCCAAGCTATAAGTTAAATCCTCAGACCAGATTGAGAACTTGTCTTCCTGTTTGGCAGAGCTTTCCTCCGATTGATCCCCACCCTTCACCTATTTTACATACACCTACCCTTTCCTAATTGGTTTTCTGCACTGTTGTACCTGCCTTCGAGTCTTGTCTTCATTTTAACTTTTGCATACTCACAAACCAATCAGCGCACACTCCCCATCCTGTGTCTATAAAAACCCCAGACTCAGTCAGTAGAAGACGAGATGGCCTGACTTTGGGGAAGAGACAGCCTACCTTCAGGTTGTACAGGAAGACAACCTGTCCTACTTATACCCTCTCAAGCTCCCCTCTCCTCTGAGACCTGTTTTCATCACTCAATAAAATTATCCACCTTCATCACCCTTCAGTCATCTGCATGACCTCATTCTTCTTGGACACCAGATAAGAGCTTGGGACCCTCTGAGTACGGGTACCCAGAAAGGCTGTCCAGCCAGCCCTTTGCCCTCCCTGGCAGAGGGCAGCCAACCATGTGACGAGGCAAGGGGCCAGCTGAGCTGCTAACACACTGCTGTCCGTGAATGGTGGAACTAAAGGAGCACTGTAACATCCCCTCTGGGACTTCAGTGTCACATACACACTCAACTGGGTGCCACCGTGTTCCCCACAAGGCAACACACCTGGTCTGGCTGGGGGAGCTGTGTGGAGCTTTCTCCTGTTTCGGCAGGTGGAGTGGCCAGAGAGGTCCTGCACTCACTGGCTCACGTGCTCCCTCCCCCAAAGGCTTGAGCATAGTGGACCGAGTAGATGGGGCACCCCTCCCACAAGTCTGGCAAATGGGCTGAGAAAAATCCTGCATCACTTCCACATTTATGCCAGAAATATGTACAAGGGATGACAAGTTGTGGATACATAACATTGCTTTCTCATTTCTGTTGACAACTTTTAGTTATGTTCTGCATGATTTATGAGAGAGTCTCCAGCATGTGAAGCCTCAGTTGCCCACAACAATTATGTGCTCATTAAACCACTCCCTTCCCTGCTTTATCTTCCACTCCCTTGCAATAATTCCTGGGATCTGGGATGACCTCTCAAATAAACTTCTTGTGAGAAAATCATTGTCTCAGACTTTTTTTTTTTAAGAACTCAAGCTAAGACACATAGTAAATTCCATCCCCTGGTAACTATGGTTTACCTAAGTCTGGGCATGCATGTGACTAGAATATTGGCGTTCAGACCCCTTCTTTGGAATTGATGCTGAGAGAAGAGGCCTTCTCTTTCTGCCAGATGTTTTCAATTGGTAGAGTCAACGACCATGTTCTCTTCATGTGGAGATGATCTGCACATAGTAGGATAGAAGTGTTTGGGAAAGAAGGAATCTTGGAGGAACTTACAGTTCTTACTTCAATTTTGTGAACTGCCTGATACCCCTCTCAGCCGGGTTACCAATAAATCTCACTTCTTAACTAAGTTCTTGTTTTTGTTTATATTGTTTATGGCCAGTAGAGTAATGGCTAAGACATAGCGTGAAGGCAAAGAGTTAATTTAAGTGGGAAAGGTTGAATAAACTGGTTTCAACTTCAAGCTGGTAGAAATAAAATATAAATTTTATCACTTGAGGGCCAGGCACTACAACTCACACTTGTAATCCCAGCACTTTGGGAGACTAAGGCAGGAGGATTACTTGAGGCCAAGAGCTCCAGACCAGCTTGGTCAACATATCTATCTCTACAAATTATTTTTTAAAAACTTGCAGTGTGTGGTGGTTCATGCCTGCAGTCCTAACTGCTCAGAACTCTAAAGCAGGAGGGATCATTAGAGCCCAGGAGTTTAAGGTCACAGTGAGAACTTCATCTTGGGCAACAGAGCAGGACCTTGTCTCTAATAATAATAATAATAATAATAATAATAATAATAATAATAAAACCCACAAAACCACATGAAGATTAAGAAGATAAAGAGGACTTCAGATGAAATGCATGAGAGTGTGTGTGTTTGTAGCATACAGTAGAATTATTATGTTAGCATGTGTGTGTCTAGCCTAGAAGTAAGTCAAGAATTAAATAATTTCTTCTAATGGTCTTTTTATGAATGGTTCTTTTTGTTTCTTCTTTGAATTACTCTATTTCTCAGTTTATAGGCAAAAAATTACCCTATCAAATGCTTCTTAATTTAATCTAAAGAGCTTAGTTTCTAAAACAGCCACTTTGTATGTCTTCAAGGTGAAAGAAGCAGACGTTTCTTTAAATGACAGGATTAAAATGTGGCAAAGATACCTTGCAAGGAGCTGTAGTGAAAGCAGAATCACATCATTTACATGTGCTATTGATTTACAATTGGGATCCTAAGCTTGATGGAATTGTAGTATCAGGGGAGACAAGTAGTTGCATTTAAATGTGTCTATTACTCCAGTATATATACTATCATTATGTTAATTCTATATTACCTAAGGTATACAAGTACAAATACCAAATAAATGTGTCATTTGACAAAATAGTTTGTATAAATTAGAAATTACTCCTGTTGACAATTAAAAACAGGTACCCATGTTGTAGCACATACTTATTAAGGTTAATAGCTGTAGAAATTTGAATTTAGAAAATTCCTTAAAGAAAATACATACATAATTAAACAAAACATGTTAAATATTTATTACATTCTAAAATATTAGCTTTTCTTTTTTTTAAGTTCACTTTAAAAATAGGTGTTAAAAAATCTTGTTAGGGACTATTGGAAATATTAGTTCTATATATTCATATTTCATAGTTTTTAAAGTTAAATTTGAAGAATTACTTATATTGGTTAATTATTTTAGAAAATGTTAATATTGAATACAAATATTTTTCAATAAAATAATATTTTTTAAAAATCTGACTTGCTAAGAGAAACTTCTGAGGTGTTTTTTGTTTTCTTTTTATCAAGTTTTTAAATCCAGAGAAATTAGATTATTTAAGAATAAATAGAAATAATACATTTAATACTTTTGAAAGAAAAACATTTTTAAGTGAACTTTTATTTAAAAATATTTTTAACTACCTTGTTTGAATTCATGCTATGATATACACTAGTTTTTTCCCTATTGACATTCATTTCAAATTACTCCAATTAATACCAGTTCTGAAGTGGAGATTGTTAAAATATAGTCCTGAACAATAAAATGCTATGTAAATTTTTTTATGAAAATTTAATTATTGTACTCTGTTCCAAATATTACCTTCTAGAGCACAAACTGCAAAAAGGCTGAATTTGTTAGAAAGGAAAAATATTAATTAATTTTAAAAAATAATACCTATAATCTAGATTGATTTAGATCTTACATTTGTGCAGTAGGCTTTAAAATTTAATTTTGTATATTTTGGAAGAACAAGTGCAGAAGTATAAAAATATCATTTACTAACCATTCATGTGTATTTGTTACCACACACAGATGAGACAGTGTAAGAAAAGGATCAAGACAGTATCCATTTGAGAATGCTTCACTTTTAATGCATGTGAAGATCCTCACTGCAGTTAACAAAGTAGAGTCAACCAAATAGTTCTGAGTAGGAATAAAGAACAAGGGGACAACATAAAATTAGTAATACTAAACTTTCTTTTTGGATAGTTTCTTACCTGTAACTTCATATATTCAAAACAAGAACCTTTCACAGAAATGAATTGCAACTTCTAACACCAAGGATTATAGAATATGTAGTTTGGGATTAAGTATACAGTCATGTATTGCTTTAAAAAGGGGCTATATCCTGAGAAATGTATCACTAGGCAATTTTGTTGTGTGAACACCATAGAGTGTCCTGACACAAACCTAGATGAGATACCCTACGCATTTACAGGTCCATTATAATCTTTAAAGATCATTGTCGCTAAAAATGTGGTCTGTCATTGACCAAAATGTTGTTATGCAGCACGTGACTGTATGCACACGTCACTCTTAAAATCCCTAAAACATAAGCTCTCTCAGCAAAGCTTTGTTTTATTTTGAATGTAATTCACATATACTTTATTTTTTCTCCCAGTGTCTACTGCATTTCGGCAATCTCATTTCCTCAACCCATTGGCATATGTTGCTAGTTGGTAACAAAACTCCATCTCAGAAATGTCAAACTTAATGAATACGGCAAAATCACGGGAAACAAGGTTATCCTGTGAGCTACCCAAGGTCCTGGGCCTTGAGTGTTCTAATTCATCAGCACAGCTGAAATCATGGAGGCTCACTCACACTTCTTTATAGCCAGTCAGTGCCCCTGAGTTCCACTGCCTCAAAAGAACATTTCTAAGAATCACTTTAGTGTCAAAATGTCCTGCCTCCCAGAGAAAACTAACCAAGCTTAAAGTAAGAATGGTGAAATGCACTCAACTTCTTAAATTTTTAACTTGTGAAAAATCTAACCTCAATCAAATACTTAAAGAATTAAACATCTTGCATGTTGGAACAATTACAACTTGCTCACCTAAAGTGAGGAGAGCCGTATTAACTTGGAAGTAATTCATTTTAACTTTGTTTCTAATGCTGAGGATACAACAGCTAGTATATGAAGGAACTACAAAAGTGTAACTTCAGAGATTCATTTGCAGGCTCTGAGAATTAAGTAAGAAAAATACAGCACATTAAAAATATTTGTTGTCATGAAGACTACCTGGTCTGCTAGCCACATAAGTACCGTAGCTTACTTACAATTAGTGTTTCATAGTGTGTGATCATTCCATCTTTTAAATGTTTACCTATCATTGTTGTTATGTTTTAAATAAATTTCTTTTAGATATCATGTGGTTTCTTCTGTTATTTAGTCTGCCTCTACCTTCAAATTGGAGATGTTAAAAATCATATTTAATATAATTTTTGATATGTGTGGCTATAAATACACCATCTAGCGATTTGTTTTTTATTTGTTATATCTGCACTTTAATTTTCTTTTTTGTTTTCTTTTGGATTATGTAACTTTTAGTTTTCCATATTATATCCTACCAAAGAGGCAACCAGATTTCATAAGGTGTAACACCAAGCTCCCTGTTAAATTGCAATGGGAGGCAAGTTTGGAGTTTGATCCAATGGTAGACACCACAGAGAATGGCATTGACTGTGGCATGGTATGAAATGAAAAGATGAAGTAGGTCAGAAATGCCATGTTCTATCATGGGAATCTAAGTGATGAAATACCGAGAGAATTTGTCATTGAACAGTTGGTGCTGAAGCTGAAATGTCATAATATAGACAGAGACCAAGAAAACTGTGCTATATCATTTCTATGCCAACATTACAAGTGATTTGAAACTGAACATGTTGAGATATTTGTGATAGAAAGAGAAGAAAAAGTGATATGAGAAGGATAAAGGACAGGTACTATGAAAGGAAGACAGCCATTCCTGGATAGCTAGACTCTGCTTCCCTTTAAATGCTTCTTAGTTCCAATTCTAGTCTATGTGTATGCCAACAATGAATACAGTTTCCTTAAAATAACTTGAATGACTCTTTGTTCCTCAAACTAAATCAGCCTGATTTCATATTGACATTTAGAATATTGTATAATGTGACTGAACTTATTTAGTGCTTGGTAATATCACTGAAAAAGCAAAATAAAGGGAAATCTTGTTTCTTACATGTTTGAATTAGTACAGAAAAAATATGAACAAGAAAAATGGTTTTAAGCATATACTTTATTATAGTCAATATATAACCATAGAATTGTTTAACTGTTTATTATAAATATTAATATATTTCATTGTATTGTAAACATGCAGGTTTTTTGTGACACAAATGAGTTGAAATAATTACAACTGCCTCTTTTATCAGCCTGTATAATTTTCTTTCATGTTTATTTTTTTTAAATATAACTGGCATGTGTTTAAATGGATGACTGATTATGTAGCTATGAATCAAAATAATTTGTTTTCTTTGAATCACTTGGATCTAAAAAGCAATTAAATAATTTGCCTCATCTGCTTGAATAAATTTGATCATTGAAGCTCAATTTTACTTTAAGATTGGTCATCACATTAATTCATTTGCTTTCCAGATCATGTCAGTTCTTCTTGTTCAAACATGTAAATACTTTAAAACAACAGCAACATTAGCAACATCTCTACCTTCTCAGAGGATTTAGTAGAGTATTCTTCCCTAGAATCTTTCATTCAAACTGATTAATCTAGAAACTGGTATGTTTTTATACACACATTATGTGAAATGGAGTTTTATGAGAAGCTTGAGATTCTTTTTTTTTTTTAACCCCCATTATGAATGTATTCTTTAGACTACCACTGATTCTGATTTTTTTTTACTCTATAACAAAGATTGCTCATCCATACTTATCTCATACTCTTTGCAGAATTTGAAGATAAACACTGTGAAATTGATGTGAAAGAGTGCCTCTTCCTTTCCTGCCAGGATTATGGTGACTGTGAAGATATGGTCAACAATTTCAGGTACAGAAAACTAAAAAGTAGATACGTGTTTATGTGTCTAGATGTATATAGGTATAGAATTTTAATTGGTGAATTAAGCAACATTTATACTTATTAAAAACTTGCCACACTACAATTAGTTGAAGCATTGATTTTATACATCTATACTAATGGAGTTACTAAATTTTTTGTTTAAAAGGTGTATTTGCAGACCTGGGTTTTCTGGATCTCTGTGTGAAATTGAAATTAATGAATGTTCCTCTGAACCTTGCAAAAATAATGGGACATGTGTGGATTTGACAAACAGGTGAGAAGCTACTTTTTATTAAATTAATTATTTGATATGTGTAATTCAGCAAATAATAAAGTGAGCACACATGTGCCCATTATATAACTAAGGCAACAGATCACTACTGATACATTTGTGCTTGTACCAGTACATCCTCATTTCTCCCATCTAGTCACTTATGTCAAAAATCTCAAATTTTTATTTACCACTCTTGCTGTTAGTTTATAGTACTATTTGTATGTGTGCCTGAACAAAATGCTCTTTAGTTTCCATGTTAATATAAGCAAGACAATATTGTGTATAGTCTCTGGAAATTGTTGTTGAACATAATATTTTGTCATTCCTGTTGATGCATGTATCTGTTGCTCATTTTTAACTTTTATAGAATATTTCATATTAAATATATGCCAAAATTTATCTTTCTACTGATTATGGATATTTGGACTATTTGCTTCTTTTGTCTAGCCTATAATGATATTAAAGTTTTCAAATATTTCTCTAAATACACAAGTACTAGTATATCCAAGGTTACATACATAGAAGTAGAATTGTTGAACCATTGGGTAAACATGGTCACATTTGCTAAATCAAATCTATATTTTTTTTCATTTCTTTTGAAAAATACGATTTTTGTACTCTTAGCAGGGAATAAACGTTTTTATTGGCATTTTCAGAATGTTCCATCTTAAGCTGTATGTAAAGTTATATCTTACTGTAGTCTCCCTGCATTCTTATAATAATATGAAGTTTAACAATTTTATGTACACTTTGAGATGTTTAATTTGGCCTTTCTCGAAATGCCTAATTATGGCATCTGCCTATATATGTATTTATTTACTTTAAGTTCCGGGATACATGGGCAGAATGTGCAGGTTTGTTACATAGGTATACACGTGCCATGGTGGTTTGCTGTAACCAACAACCCGTCAACTACATTAGGTATTTATCCTAGTGCTATCCCCTTGCCCCTCAACAGGCCCCAGTGTGTGATGTTCCCCTCCCTGTGTCCATGTGTTCTCATTGTGCAACTCCCACTTATAAGTGAGAACATGCAGTATTTGGTTTTCTGTTCTTGTGTTAGTTTGCTGAGAATGATGGTTTCCAGCTTCATCCATGTCCCTGCAAAGGACATTAACTCATTCTTTTTTTATAGCTGCATAATATTTCATGGTGTATATGTGCCACATTTCCTTTTTTATCCAGTATAACATTGATGGGCATTTCAGTTGATTCCAAGTCTTTGCTATTGTGAATAGTGCTGCAATAAACATACATGTTCATGTGTCTGTGTAGTAGAATGATTTATAATCCTTTGGGTATATACCCAGTAATTGATTGCTGGCTCAAATGGTATTTCTAGTTCTAGATCCTTGAGGCATCACCACACTGTCTTCCACAATGATTGAACAAATTTACACTCCCACCAACAGTGTAAAAGCATTCCTATTTCTCCACATTTTCTCCAGCATCTCTCCAGCATCTGTTGTTTCCTGACTTTTTAATGATCACCATTCTAACTTGTATGAGATGGCATCTCTTTGTGGTTTTGATTTGTATTTCTCTAATGACCAGCGATGATGAGCTTTTTTTCATGTTTGTTGGCTGCATGAATGTCTTCTTTTGAAAAGTGTCTGTTCATATCCTTCACCCACTTTTTGATGGGATTTTTTTTTCTTGTAAATTTGTTTAAGTTTCTTGTAGATTATGGATATTGGCCATTTCTAAGATGGATACATTGCAAAATTTTCTCCCATTCTGCAGGTTGCCTGTTCACTCTGATGATTTATATATTTATTTTATTATTATTATTATTGCTGTGCAGAAGCTCTTTAGTTTAATTAGATCTCATTTGTCAATTTTGACTTTTGTTGCCATTGCTTTTGGTGTTTTAGTCATGAAGTCTTTGCCCATGCCTATGTTCTGAATGGTATTGCCTAGGTTTTCTTCTAGAGCTTTTATGATTTTAGGTCTTACATTTTAATCTTTAATCCATCTTGGGTTAATTTTTGTATAAGGTGTAAGGAAGGTATCCATTTTCAGAGTTCTGCATATGACTAGCCAGTTTTCCCAGCACCATTTATTACATAGGGAATCCTTTCCCCATGGCTTGTTTTTGTCAGGTTTGTCAAAGATCAGATGGTTGTAGATGTGTGATGTTATTTCTGAGGCTTCTGTTCTGTTCCATTGATCTGTATATCCGTTTTGGTACCAGTATCATGCTGTTTTGGTTACTGTAGACTTGTAGTATAATTTGAAGTCAGGTAGAATGGTGCCTCCAGTTTTGATCTTTTGTTTAGGAATGTCTTGGGTATACGGGCTCTTTTTTGGTTCCATGTGAAATTTAAAGTCTTTTGTTTTGTTTTGTTTTGTTTTTTGTTTTTTTGTTTGTTTGTTTGTTTCCAATAATGGAAGAAAGTCAATGGTAGCTTGATGGGAATAGCATTGAATCTATAAATTACTTTGTGCAGTATGGCCATTTTCACCATATTGATTCTTCCTATCCATGAGCATAGAATTTTTTGTTTCATTTTTCTGTGTTTCTTTTCTTATTTCCTTGAGCAGAGGTTTGTAGTTCCCCTTGAAGAGGTTCTTCACATCACTTGTAAGTTGTATTCCTAGGTATTCTATTCTGTTTGTAGCAATTGTGAATGAGAGATTATTGATGATTTGGTTCTCTATTAATGTTTGTCTATTAATGTCTATTATAATAGGAATGTTTGTGATTTTTGCACATTGATTTAGTATCCTGAGATTTTACTGAAGTTGCTCATCAGCTTAAGGAGTTTTGGGCTGAGACGATGGGGTTTTCTAAATATACAATCATGTCATTTGCAAACAGAGATAACTTGAATTTCTCTCTTCCTGTTTGAATACCCTTTATTTCTCTCTCTTGCCTGATTTTGTTATTTACCCAGTAGTCATTCAGGAGCAGGTTGTTCAGTTTCCATGTAGTTGTGCCGTTTTGAGTGAGTTTCTTAATCCTAAGTTCTAATTTGTTAAACTGTGGTCTGAGAGACTGTTTGTTATGATTTTCATTCTTTTACATTTGCTGAGGAGTGTTTTAGTTTCAATTATGTGGTCAATTTTAGAATAAGTGCTACTGGTGCTGAGAAGAATGTACTTTCTGTTGATTTGGGGTTGAGAGTTCTGTAGATATCTATTAGGTCCACTTGGTCTAGAGCTGAGTTCAAGTCTTGAATGTCCTTGTTAATTTTCTGTATCGTTGATCTGTCTAATATTGACAGTTGGGTGTTAAAGTCTCCCACTATTACTGTGTGGGAGTCTAAGTCTCTTTGTAAGTCTCTAAGTACTTGCTTTATGAATCTGGGTGCTCCTGTATTGGGTGCATATATATTTAGTATAGTTAGCTCTTGTTGTTGCACTGATCCCTTTACCATTATGTAATGCCATTCTTTGTCTTTTTGATTTTTGTTGGTTAATGTCTGTTTTATCAGAGACTAGGATTGCAACACCTGATTTTTTTTTTTTTCCATTTGTTGGTAAATATTCAACCATCCCTTTATATTGAGCTTATATGTATCTTTGCATATGAGATGCATCTCCTAAATACAGCAGCACACTGATGGTTCTTGACTCTTTATACAATTTGCCTGTCTGTGCTTTTCAATTGGGGCATTTAGCTCATTTGCATATAAGGTTAATTTTGTTATGTGTGAATTTGATCCTCTCATTATGATGCTAGCTGGTTATTTTGCCCATTAGTTGATGCAGTTTCTTCATAGTGTCGATGGTCTTTACATTTGATTTGTTTTTGCAGAGGCTAGTACCCGTTTTTCCTTTCCATATTTAGTGCTTCCTTCAGGAGCTTTTGTAAGGCAGGCCTGGTGGTGACAGAATCCCCCAGCAGACCCTGTTTGCCTGGGTATCACCAGTGGAGGCTGCAGAAAAGCAAATATTGTTTCCTGCTCTTCCTCCGGAACTTCATCCCAGAGGAGCACCCGACAGATGCCAACCAGAGCTCTCCTGTATAAGGTGTCTGTCGACCCCTGTTGGGCCCTGGACCTACTTGAGGCAGTCTGTTCTTTAGGAGAGCTTGAGCACTGTGCTGGATGATCCGCTGCTCTCTTCAGAGCTGGCAAGCAGGAACGTTTAAGTCTGCTAAAGCTGCTCCAGCAGCCATCCCTTCCCTCAGGTGCTCTGTCCTAGGGATGTGGGAGTTTTATTCATAAGCCCCTGACTGGGGCTACTGCCTTTCTTTCAGAGATGCCCTGCCCAGAGAAGAGGTTTCTAGAGAGGCAGTCTGGCTACAGTGGCTTTGAAGTGCTATGGTGGGCTCCCCCCAAGTCCAAACTTCCTGGCGGCTTTGTTCACACTGTGAGGGGAAAACTTCTACTCAAGCCTCAGTAATGGCAGACGCCCCTCCCCCAACTAAGCTCCAGCATCCCAGGTGGACTTCAGACTGCTGTGGTGGCAGTGCAAATTTCAAGCCAGTGGATCTTAGGTTGCTGGGCTCTGTAGGTGTGGGATCTGCTGAGGAAGACCACTTGACTCCCTGACTTCAGTCCCCTTTCTATGGGAATGAAGGGCTCTGTCTTGCTGGCATTTCAGGTGCCACTGGGATACGGGGGGAAAAAAAAAGGAAAAAAAAAACTCCTGCAGCTAGCTTGGTGTCTGCCCAAAAGGCCACCCAGTTTTTTGCTTGAAACCCAGGGTCCTTGTGGTGTAGGCACCTGAGGGAACCTCCTGGTCTGTGGGTTTCAATGACCATGAGAAAAGCATAGTATTTGCACCAGATAGCACTGTCCTTCACAGCAAGGTCCCTCCAGGCTTCCCTTGGTTAGGGGAGGGAGGCCCCTGACCCCTTGCACTTCCCGGGTGAGGCAATACCCCACCCTGCTTCTGCTTGCCTTCTGTGGTCTGCACCCACTGTCTAACCAGTTTCAGGGAGATGAACTGGGTACCTCAGTTGGAAATGCAGAAATAATCTGCCTTCTGCGTTCGTCTCTCTGGGAGATGCAGACCTGAACAATTCCTATTCTGCCATCTTGCTGAGTCAGCATCTGCTCTTTAATGTTTTTTCTTCTTACTGATTTGTAAGAATCCTTAAATATGATTTTTTAAATGTCTTTCTTAGTTGTGTTTATTGAATATAAGTTCTTATTGAAATAGACACTTCACCTTTGTAAGTTATATGTACTAAAACTTAATTTTAATATATTTGAATTAATCTATTACTTAGTATATGGTTTGCAAGTTTCATCTTATTTAACTTTTCTTTACACTAGGATGAAAGGATTTTTTCCCTATATTTCCTTTTAAAATAATTAAAATGTTCTTTATATGTAGATGCATCAGGCATATTGTATGTATAAGTATGAGTATGGGTGTAAAGTATTCTTATCTCATTCTTTACACACTTAAAAAACAAACCTAGATTCTTAAGTTTATTTTTTTATAGAAATAACCCATGTCTGTTACATATTAAGTTCATCATTTACTCATTCATCTGTAGTGCCTTCTTGGTTGCAGATCATGTTTCCACATATGGATATGTCTATTTCTCTATTTCTGTTCTATTGCTTTAGTTCAGTTACTCATCCATGTGCTAGTGTCATAAATCTTAATTACTTACCTTTGAAATATCTCAATACTAGTAGGGCTACTTAATCTTCAGGCAGCTTTAGATATTGCAGCAATTTCTTCTGTTACAATCAACTTGTATTTTTTTTTTTAATTATTATTATACTTTAAGTTCTAGGGTACATGTGCATAATGTGCAGGTTTGTTACATATGTATACTTGTGCCATGTTGGTGTGCTGCACCCATCAACTCGTCAGCACCGATCAACTCGTCATTTACATCATGTATAACTCCCAATGCAATTCCTCCCCCCTCCCCCCTCACCCCTCCCCATGATAGGCCCTGGTGTGTGATATTCACCTTCCTGAGTCCAAGTAATCTCATTGTTCAGTTCCCACCTATGAGTGAGAACATGCAGTGTTTGATTTTCTGTTCTTGGGATAGTTTGCTGAGAATGATGGTTTCCAGCTGCATCCATGTCCCTACAAAGGACACAAACTCATCCTTTTTTATGACTGCATAGTATTCCATGGTGTATATGTGCCACATTTTCTTAATCCAGTCTGTCATTGATGGACATTTGGGTTGATTCCAAGTCTTTGCTATTGTGAATAGTGCCGCAATGAACATACGTGTGCATGTGTCTTTATAGCAGCATGATTTATAATCCTTTGGTTATTTACCCAGTAATGAGATGGCTGGGTCATATGGTACATCTAGCTCTAGATCCTTGAGGAATCGTCATACTGTTTTCCATAATGGTTGAACTAGTTTACAATCCCACCAACAGTGTAAAAGTGTTCCTATTTCTCCACATCCTCTCCAGCACCTGTTGTTTCCTGACTTTTTAATGATTGCCATTCTAACTGGTGTGAGCTGGTATCTTATTGTGGTTTTGATTTGCATTTCTCTGATGGCCAGAGATGACAAGCATTTTTTCATGTGTCTGTTGGCTGTACGCATGTCTTCTTTTGAGAAATGTCTGTTCATATCCTTTGCCCACTTTTTGATGGGGTTGTTTGTTTTTTTCTTGTAAATTTGTTTGA
Source organism: Chlorocebus sabaeus (assembly GCF_047675955.1). Taxonomy (NCBI): domain Eukaryota; kingdom Metazoa; phylum Chordata; class Mammalia; order Primates; family Cercopithecidae; genus Chlorocebus; species Chlorocebus sabaeus. Next base: position 64,754,300 of record NC_132920.1, on the reverse strand, counting down.
ATTCTTTGTAGGTTCTGGATATTAACCCTTTGTCAGATGAGTAGATTGCAAAAATTTTCTCCCATTCTGTAGGTTGCCTGTTCACTCTGATGGTAGTTTCTTTTGCTGTGCAGAAGCTCTTTAGTTTAATGAGATCCCATTTGTCAATTTTGGCTTTTGCTGCTGTTGCTTTTGGTGTTTTAGACATGAAGTCTTTGCCCATGCCTATGTCCTGAATGGTATTACCTAGGTTTTCCTCTAGGGTTTTTATGGTATTAGGTCTAACATTTAAGTCTCTAATCCATCTTGAAAGAATTTTCCTATAAGGAGTAAGGAAAGGATCCAGTTTCAGCTTTCTACTTATGGCTAGCCAATTTTCCCAGTACCATTTATTAAATAGGGAATCTTTTCCCTATTTCTTGTTTTTCTCAGGTTTGTCAAAGATCAGATGGCTGTAGATGTGTGGTATTATTTCTGAGGACTCTGTTCTGTTCCATTGGTCTATATCTCTGTGTTGGTACCAGTACCATGCTGTTTTAGTTATACATTCAAACAAGCAATTTTGATTGGAATTTCATTGAATGTGTAGGACAATTTAAGAAAAATTGTTATCTATTTAGGTCTTTTGAAACATCTTTAAAAGGCATTCTGACAAATTCAAGGGGAGCTGCACTAATTAGAACACAAAATAACTAATTTTCTCTGCCATAGTTGGACTCATGTACCAGGAGCTCTGTTTATCTATCTTCATAGAGATCCAAACTTTAGAACTGGTGAAATTTGCATCAGATCCTGTTTAAGTTTCCAAAAATTTTCTATCATTTCTCTCATTTTCTGTGCCCTATCTAGCTTTCACATTGTCCAATCTGGTGAGATAAGTAGGGATGTTTGGAACCACCACCCCTGCAACTTTCAGTCCTTTCAAGGGGACACCAATCACTACCAGTACCATAGGAATACAAAATTGCTGTCAGTTTAAAATCTCCATGGGTCTATAGGGGCAGGACAAGATCTTCCAATTGGATTTTCCTCCATAATAGCTCTTACTCTAATGTAGAAATTGTGCTGTTACTAAATATATCAACTACACTGTATATTCAAGAACTATGGGTAAAAAACAAAATCAAAGAGAAGATGTATCTGAACTGACCTCAATAATTTGTTTCTACTAGTGGATTAGTAGTATTGTAAAGTTAAGTATACTTTCAGAACCAATATTCAGCAACTCCTAAAAGGTCTGAATATCTTTCTTTCACCAGAGAACAGTCCTACTGGTAAATAGCCTCAGATACCTCTGAGGAAGACTTCAAAAAGATACATAAAATACCTACGACTCTATTAAAGATTCCTCTTAAGAGGCCAAACCCTGATTTTCAGTTGAGTAACTGAGTCTGTGACATACCTTAGGTCTTGGAATTGTGAAAGAGGCAGAGAATCCCTACAAAGCCAAATTGAATTATGTCTCCGTCCTCCAAAACTAGACATTTCATTGTATATACATGAGGCAGCACCATAACTAGACTGTTTATATATTTCATTTCTAAAACCCATAATCAATTAGCCTCTGCCATAGATATCTGTGAATCAGTCCATTGATGTCCACTCTGTTTCTCTGATTTATATGCTTATTTGCTCATTTTGCATCTAATTGTCAAGCATATCCAATAGTCTATGCATTCTTAGATCTATTTTAATTAATATCATGAAACCCAATTCCATGGCAACATCCAGCACTATCAGCAAGGATATATGAACAAGCTGATTCCTTTCCAATATCTTGACATTGGTAAACATTAGAAAACAAAACAAATGCAATGCAACATAATCATAGGCATCTATACATTACTTACTGTGAATAAATTATAGAAAAGTATATCACTTAAATATTTATTAAAATGTATGATTGACTGAAAAAATAAGTCTCAGAATAATATGATATGTAATTCATATTTAGTGAAGTATTAAAACATATTTTAAAAAATACATAGCATCTTAAGAGTAGTAATTTTCTCCCGGTAGAGAGGAATGGAGGATAATTAATTGAATGGATGCATAGGAGTTTCATACATATTTATGACAGATCTCAGATATATATATACACACACATATATATACACACACATATATATATATCATATATGTGACAGATCAACTACGTTTTGTGTGTTTTCCTTAAAAAATTTTCAGCAGCATGAATCAATACTAAGATGAGTTAAATATGGGTGATGGGCATACAGGTGTTAATTATTCTATTCTTAGAAAATTACCTGGTGTAAATTATTACAATAAAAGCCATTTTCAATGAATTAAAATCTTTCAAAGATTAAAAATCAATTAGCAGCTGAAAATGAGGTAGTCACATTTGATTGTCTTATCTCTTCTTAAAGAAAGTAATTTTTATTTTTTTGAAAAACTTAATCTATTGATTACGTACTCATTAAAAATATTTCAAGTAATCTACCAACTCATTTAAAACAAATAATTTTATAGTTAGTTCAAAGTAAATTAAACTGTAGCCACATAAACAAAAACATATTAAAAACAAGAGTTACTACATATATGCTTCATAGTTGGATTCATGTTTTTAATATATTCTATTCTCTCTTGCGGCTATTGAAACTGTGGCCTGCAACAATTAAGACTTACCTCTAGTAACATGATTTAAAGATGAGTTTGCTGAGATATAATGGCACATGAATGACAGCCCCAATTAATATACAAAACCATTGCAAAAGTGAACACTGGAATTTACATTTTTCTGACACTTCGTAGCATATGTTATCCAATACAACTAATGTCTTTTCAAGTCATTGCTACTAGTTCACTTAAGTCACTCACAATACTATCTATCTACTGAAAATTTACAACTAAATAGAATTTGCAAGAACAATTACAGTAACAGTGGCTAGTCCATTTAAAGAAAACATAGAAGAAAACGTTGCAAAAGCCTGGCTGATGTGATTGTCATAGCCAGATCATTATCAACAAGCATATTGTGACCATTCAGTTTGTGATGTTCACAAGTTGAGTAATTCTTCGCTGTTATAAATTTAAAAGTGATTAGTTAATTTGCATTTCACCAAAAGACAAAAATCTGTTTACTCTTCTGTAATTGTTTGCCTAGAAACAGTCATCAATCCAAATGATGTTTATTCTACTAGAGAATTTACTATAACATCACTGTTTCAAATCAGATTCACAGCCACATGCAATTATAATAAAACATATAAAGACATGTTATGAGTATGATAAATAATGTAGACATATACTTATATATAACATAATAAAGACATGTTGCAAACCTAAAATAGATTATTCATGTTCTAAGTAAAAATTGTCATTAAAGTAGTGTGATTCATGAATGCAGTTATAATATCACAAGAAAAAAGTAGAAATGCTTTAAAATGTAATATAAATTCTTTCAAAATTAGAATTGCTTTAACATAGGCTAAAAAGTCCTTATCAGAAAGTTTCACCTGTGACGCTTTATAATTCCATTTTCTTCTTTTGAATGTAAGCTTTCAAAAAATATCTACTCAAACAAGTATGATTTAATCATATTGCAAATACATTTTAGAATCAAAACTCTCATTAAATATTCTGTTCTATATTTGGATTTTGTAATACTATTCAATCTATTTAATAATTACATTTTAAAATAACTTCAGAAGCATACAAATAACACATCTACTTATTAATTCCTCTCTCATCTGGAATAAGAGAAAAAGTATACAAGAATAATGTAAATTAAATGTAATCGTGGCTAATTTGGGGGCTACAAATTTGTGTGATTATCTTGCATTTTTCCATCTTTTTTCAGTTTGGCAATATCATTTAATGCAAATTTTAGTTACTCTTCCTTATCTCTATTTTAATATATTGAATTTTCTTGACAAGTCACTGTTAAAATGTATCTTAGTGATTGAGAAAGTATCTTGAACACCTATTTGAAAAAGTTTAGGCCAATGCCAAATTAAACATATTAATTATAATTTTAATACTTTGACAATATATTTGTTTGCTTCTAGTAAAACTTTTGAAGTGAAAGCTTTTTATTTAAATGGGAAATTTTTATTTCAACAAAAATACATATTTCATGATCTTAATTGTTCTCTCAAGATAGAAGATATTATTATATATGTATATTTTAAAAGCTATTAAAATTGAGTTTATCAAAGGAAGATATACTTTAGGGACATTTAATATAAAATGCAATACTTACCGTACATTTGACTGGATCCCTTAGGACATTAATAAAAATCAGGTTTACTTTTAATTTTTCTCTAGCCTTATTAGAGGCGGTTCACATCAAGGGACCCTCAGCAGGTAACAGTGAAAGGAAAATTATACCAAAGCTGAAGTAATTGCACACTATAGTCAGAGGCCAGTAGGGGGAAAAATTTGGTAAGGATCTTTTCAGACATACCCTATACACTTTTATTTTTTTAACGTTTTGAAGGGCCAGTGTTAAGTGCATAGTGAAAACGTCCCAAGTACTCCAGCATTGTGCTTGCCCTTCCTATTAGAGACAGGGAACAGGAAGACAGCAGGGTGGGGCAGGTGGAGGGAGGCAAGGAGAAAGAGAAAATGTGAACATTTACATTTTTCTGGGAAAGCAGAGACAAGGATTAAAGGTAGATGCTCTGTTCTAGAGTCAAATGTTATTTTCACACAAATTTGCCCTCCTATTGTTTAGCATGGTGGAAAGTAAGAAACATAAGTTGAATATTTTCTGTAAACTGTTTCACCAGGGCTGCTATTAATGTGGGTCGATGATTTTTCTCTTTGATCTCTACACAATTTTAGATGCCATTCAGAAAACTTCCAAATGGACTCTAGAATCCCAGGGCCTTTTCGCATCATTATTAACAAAGCAGGGACCCCCAACATTCCAGTTTGAACAGGCATCCGTGGATTAACAGTGTCTTGAAATTTAATAATGCTTGTAATTTATTTTACGTAAAAGTAAAGCATATTTTTGCTATGTTGAAAAGTTCAGATTTCAGGAGTAGTTTAGAAAATGAGAAAAAAATAATAGTCTTGGAATGAGAGCAAAAAGGAAAGAGAGGTTATTGAAATAGAAGCGAAGCATTCTTTGAAGAAAGGATCATTATAGTTCTTATTATTAAAAATAATTCTTCACATAGTCATCTGTATGCCAAAAACTTTAGAAAAATAAACTTCCGTAAGTGTTGAGATAGTACATGTATGTTTATTTACTGTGTGACATCACTTTCAAAATCAGAAGTGTAAGGTATGTATTTGAGATTCCTAAAATAAATTACATGATAAATGTTAAAGAACAAATGAAAAAGCAGAACTTTTTGAGAAGTTCATTTTAAATTAGGGTAAATATATTTGAAGGATGGCTATGGAAGCAAAAAATGAATATAACATTTAGTAAAAACTATCAAAGGGTTCAAAAGGCACAATTCAGAAGGAAATCATAATTGAAAAAAACAAGAATTCTGGGTAGGTGTCAAAATCTGAATCTCTTCGTGTATCTCCAAGATAACTATACAGACAAAAAAAAATTAACATTCGGCAAAACCTACATCTTCATCATGACAAAAAGACATTTCACAAAAATTTCCCATTAACTTATGGAACAAGTAAGTAACTATATTTAAGATAATGAAAAACATGTTTCTTGTTATTTAAAAAAGTAATTTCAGAGAAAGAAATAGACCGGATTAAAATGAACCCTGTTGTGTTAAATTATGATTGGAGTGTTTGGTATGAGCTCATGCATTCCTATGTATGTGTTTAAAACACACACAAACACAAACATGCACAAAGATACAGAAATAGACTATGTATGTATACACAAACACAGTTATATACATACAACTATATGTGTACATACATATGCCAATGTATCCATACATGTAGCTATATTTATACATATAGTGATGGACATATCAATAATTTAATTTCTAAGTAATATCCTTCACTTAAAGAAACCAGGGCTTCTGAAAAAAAATGGCTGACGCCAAATCTAAGACAGAGAATGCATTAAGATAAACCTGGAACATCTTGTGCTAGAAAGTGGGAATGATCAAAGAATGAGGATATGTCAAAAGAAAAGAGAAGCCAGCTTGAAGAGCTTCCCTTAGCTAAATCTCTGACAAATTAAACATTAAAATAAATAGTAATTATTATATATTTTATCCATTGAGAAAATAAAAATCCATGAGTCCATATTGATACAAAATCATTGAAAAAATGAATGAATAAATGAAGATACTCTTTCTAAAAGTAGAATGTCAACTAGTAAATGAAGAACAAAGGTGTTAGAAAAGCATCATTTGGCAAAAAGCATGGAGAAAATTGACTCAGACAAGAATCATTAATGAAGAGCATCTCTGGTTTTTTAGTGGTCCAGATTTCCATATTTTAGGGTACTTGGGTACTGATTGATCATGATACCACTAAAGAATCATTTGTATTAATAGAAAACAAAATTTGGGAGACAAAAGACAAGATATGTTATAATTTTCTGATTTTCAAAATGAGAGAGAGAGAAAATTCTATAAAGTAAATGAGTAAACTACTATTTAGAAAAAAATGAGACAATCGGTGATGGTTATCATAAAACACTGAAAAAGCAAGATATCTCAAAATAATTCTCTAGTATTCAATATTTCAAAATATAAATTAGATTTTGAAACTTCTACAAATATAATAGAACTGTTAGAAATACATGAAATAAATACATAAATAGAAATGGAAGTCATTATTTGTTTTTATAGCAATATAACATTTTTAAATTTGCCAATATGAAAAAAATCATTTCTTGAGATACTTTTCACTACTATTTTTGGGAATTCTGTGTCCAATTCCTATCTATTCTGTGATTCCTTGGAATCATCATTAATTCAGTGAGAACACAAAGTAGCAGTCAAAGACAGTATTATTAACAAACCTATTGATTTTAGTAAGGCATTTGGTAGATTCATTACATTACCTCTCACTAGATGGGGAGATATTTGCAAAATGAATAAGATGGAGAAAAGCAGTTTGACTATTTGAACAAAAATTCAAGAAGTTAGTAATTGGATTTGTGTTACTCTAAAAAGGTGATTATAGTAATTTCCGTAGTCACATGAAGAGCTCTTGGGAAATACTCTATTCTTTCACCCAGTATCCCATTGCACATGACATTTTAATGCCTTCTGTCCAACTGGTACAAAGATTCCTTACTCTTTCTTTTTCTATTGATTTTATTTTTAATTTACACATAATTATGACATTTATGTGTTGTGCTATTTTGATACATTTATACATTGTATCATTATACTATATAATATATTGTATTACAGCACGTTTGTTCATTTGTTTGTCATGAACAAATCAAGATAATTAGCATAGAGATCACCTCAAACATTCATCATTTCTTTGTGGTGCAAACATTCAAAACTTTCTCCTCTAGCTATTTTGAATATACAATACCTTACTGTTTACTACAGTCACCGTATTATGCGATAGGACACCAAATTTATTCTTCTTTTCTAACTGTAACTTTGCACCCATCAATCAACTTTTCCTATCCCCTCTTCCCTACTGTCTGGCTTATTTTACTTAAGAGATGAATGAATAAAAAATATGTAGTATACATAAACAATGAACTACTCTTCAGCCATAAAAAAGAATGAATTCCTGTTATTTGTAACAACATACACGAACCTGGAGGACATTATTGTAAATGAAATATATCTGGCACAGAAAGACAAATACTGCATGTTTTCACTCATATGCAGAATTTTAAAACACTGATCCCACTCCTTCTTTATTAATACTGAGTAAGACCTTTTCTGTCACCTCTTCTCTAGCAGTTAGCCATGCTTTCATGGGACCTGTCTCAATTGATATGTATCTACTGTAATGTTTTCACGTCTGTATTCCTGTCCTGTTCCTGAGACTTTCAAAAGCAGGCTCAAGTTTAATTTACACTTGAATATGGGTACATGACTAATGCCTGGTGCTCAATTAATTAATGTCGGTTGAAGAATTAAAAGAAGGAGCATGGGGGATGTTAGACTTCTATGGGTATAAGATGATGAATGAAGTTAATTAGGAAGAATTTCCTCAAAAAATCTAAATAAAAATCTAGCTCAAAAACATTTTAAGGAAAGTTTCTAGAGCTTCTTTATCTAGACTTCTAAAAAGAAAAAGTATGAAGAGATATTTCTGCTAAGTATACAGTTTTGATCAGTTTAATATCTCCTTTGGAAATTATTTCTATATTTTGATACTAGTATTCATCAGGTTACAGTAATTATTTACCCAACACATTGTTTTTCAAAATTTCACACATCAAGGACATTTGAGCAGAACAAAATTTTTCATGGGGAATTGCTATATTTTTTCAAAGAAAACATGAAATATATATATTATTTATTTCAATTAAGTCAAATGTCTTACATTTAAAATACAAATATGAAGCATATATAATAAATGATTATCATTGTTACATGGATATTTCTAATTTTTCCAGATTTTTTTGTAATTGTGAACCTGGATACCATGGGCCCTTCTGTGAACTTGAAGTAAATAAATGTAAAATCTCACCTTGTCTAGATGAAGAAAATTGTGTCTACAGGACTGATCGATACAACTGCCTCTGTGCCCCTGGTTATACAGGTAAATCCATATCTGCCCCTGTGTAACAACATATTGCTGTCTGCAAGCAAAAGGAAACCTCATATTTATACTCCAAAACCTGAAATAACCTGCCAGATGCAAACAGGGTAAAAATGTCAAGAGATACTTTGTCTCTTATAAAAGAAATTAATAAGAAGTAAAATTATGTGTTTTATCTTCAATTTATTAAATCCTGATTAGATTTTAAGTTATCTTACATTTTTATCTTTTACAGTAAATTTAATTTAGTATGTTTGTGTGGCTATAATATAGGAAAAAGTATTTCTGTATGGATAATCTAAGAGAAATAACATTATTATATCTGTTACACAACTGTCATTTCTAAAATACATTTAGTATTACAAACATTTACATAAAAAAGACAGCCATTGTAAATTCAAAGGTAAAGCGAAAGAAGATTGGAATTAGCCGTCAACATCAATTATTTCACGATATAAATTTTATCCAGACATAAAGGCAAAAGTCATCAAGGAGCTCATAGAAGGTAGAGGCATTAGCCCTCTAAATTTCTGGTGAGAAATTGCATTTACAAAATACAAAAAGCTATATTGTTTTAGTTTTGGCATACTAGTATTAATGATGTGGGACTAACAATAATATAGTTTTTGTGTTATTTTGTTTCATATTTATTTTTTTCACACGATTCCCACAGATACTATGATAATGTATTTAAATCTCAAATCTCAGTTTATTAACATCTGATTTGTGCAGCATTAAAATCATATAGATTTCTATCCTGAGGGATGAGTAGTTAAATACATCTAATATTAGGTTCTCTGCCAGCGGAAATAAAATAATACTAGACAAATGGAAATTATACTGGCAAGCAAAAATGGTAAGGAACTAGAAGTATTTCCAGAGAATAAGTAATCAAAAGGTGAGAGAAAGTTACATGACCTTAAAAAGAAATATGCAGGTGTCTTTTCTGAGAAATCTGGATGGCTTCAGAGGTTATCTTGGTTATAAATCTTATATACACAAAAGCTATCAGATTAAGTTAATACTTCCTAAAAAATATCATTTTCTGCAAAGTTCATTACATATAATAAATAAGATACATTAAATTTCAGCTATAAAACAATGTACTTTCACATTGCCTATTATCTCCAAAATTATTGAGCTATCACCATAGAACCATAAATATCCACTTAGCAGTACCATTCACCTTGCTGTTGTTACTGCTGCTAGAAGTGCTAAAATAAAAAATAACACACTGAGCTCAACATGACTAAGAAACACATTTTGTAAAATTATTTGTTATAACACCTTGCTCTGGTATTTTAAATGTATCTTAACATTTGAAAGATTAACATGTTCTTTATTTTTCTTTTAATAACCTCTCTAATTTCATTTCAAAATATGGTACTTAGCATTGTTTTAAAATGATATTATCTAAGATGTTACCAGTGGCACATGATTTAAGATGTTTTAATATATGTTTGCATATTGGTACAGCTACAAGTAAAAGAAAACTCAATTAATTATTGTCCTTAATAGATAGGGTTCATTTTTTCTTACATAATAAGAATTCTGTAGGTAGACAGTTACTGGTTGTTGGTCCAGTGACTTGAGAGTACCAGAATGGGGTAATGGTTTTCTTAGTTTACAATTCATGATTATAGGCTCGCATATTCAGAATTGCTGCTGTAATAACTTAAGTCATTATTTCTACACTTGAGTCAAGGGAAAAGAGTTGTGCTAACTGCATTGAGTCTTTATGTAAGGAGAACCTTTGTTGAATAACAATCAAAACTTGCTAATATGTCATTGAGCAAAACTGGCTCACATGTTCATTTTTAGGTTCAGTGGAAGGTAAGAAATTAAAAGTGTACCACTTTCAGAATTTACAGTTGAATATAGAAAAAATATTATGAAATATGTGTTACAGTTTAGTTTCAAACCAAGAAAGATATATGACTGGATGTTCAAAAATAAGTTTTCCCCCTCAAGAAAGTTACATGTATTTGTTTTTCTGTACATGCTCTTTTGACATTCAAATTGACCTTTTCTGTCATGCATGGACAGATAAAGCTTTTCCTTATTCTCAGACACTTAATAGCATTTATTTTTCTTAGCCTTCTCTGGAAATCTTTTTTTTTTTTTTTTTTTTTAAGGCTCCTAAAGCATTACTGTTTTGTGAGATGTTTAAATCTATTCATTGTTAGGTTGTTCTATTTCAAGAGAGTCATGACACTGCAAGGTTTCACTTGAAGAATCTCAAACTTTGAAACACAAGGATGTTACACTTTTGTATATTTTTCAAGATCATACATCCGGTAGTGACAGAGCCAGAACCAAAATATACATCCCTCTCTATTCCAGTTTTATTTCTACTCTAGCTTTGTTCCATCAGAAAAAGACAAAATTTGAATGAAATGGTACTAGTGATATAGAAGAAAGATAAAATAATGTTAAATACAATATTAAATAGGTTAAAATTTGGTAACCAAATATATTATTCAGAAAAATTTAGCTTTGCCTACACCTATGAATATATTTAACCAAGTTATTAAGGATATAAATTTTTCAAGACTCTGACCAGGAAAGTTTATGATTCTTAATTATCTAAATCAGAGCATTCTTTGAAGAACACATTAAATGATATGTACACAAGCTATCAATGATTAACTCAATACTTCTTTATTTTATTCTTTGTATTCTATTAGCTGTTGAGATTTTGTGATGATCAAGGCTGACATGGTTCTTATTCTTATGGAGACTTGTGGTATCTAGAATTGGAAAAAGATAATAAACATTTACAAAGTTGACTATTTAAAGCCATTCTATAATTAATTTATCTAGCGTATTCTTAATTAAACACTATCACAAATATAGTCCAAATTTACACATGTAGTGAGTTGACTGAATTTAATGAACAGGATGTACACAAGTGATGGCATATAATCAAAGGCTTATGTTTTATCTTGCAAAATATATAAATCAGTTTATCAGTAGATTTGCAGTATTGTCTAACTGTCTTTCCTAAAGAATATTGGCTTATGAATTTGAGTTTTAATTATTAGTGATTTAAATTTAGGAAAGATGAATATAAACAATAAATTTACATTGCTTTCTAAAATAGTCATTCACTCATTTAGCAAGAAGTTGCCTCTTAACTAGACACAGTTATATATTATTAATCTGTAGATAAAAGTTTACGAACTTGTGCTTAAGGACTTTAAATATGATTACATGTAGTCATGTCTACATCTGTGTTTATATCTATAATAATATTTATATATCTGCGAGAAAAGTATAAATATTTTTAAAATGCCTAAGTCCTATCTTAGAAATAATAACTTTGATAATAATGTCATGTAGAAAACATATACAATTCAATAGTTCAGAATAATAAAATATAATTATGTTTGCTTCAAAGTGATGCATCTTTTTTCTTGGATATGTTTCATATACACATGCAAACATATGACTATATTCAGTTATAATATTTTCTGCTTGAGATAAATAAGCTTTTTTCTGAATATATTTTTTGTCAAATGCCCAATCTACATAAGAAGTAAAGCAATCTGCTTTGAGTATATGGATAAAGAAGCATAGTTTGGTAAAATATGGACAATTGACCAATTGTACATTTTTGGTTGCTGTAAAGATATTATTATCATATTGTTTCTGCTGCCTAAAATATTTCATTTATCCTGTTGCAAGTACTGACCCTCATACCATAACTCAGATGCAACTTTCTATAGGAATCTTTTCTTAGACTCTTGGCTTCTGTTATTTTCTTCTATATCACCCATTTTATCCACTGAACTTATAGTTTTGTGAAATTCTGATTTAGTTATCAGTTCATCTGAGGAGACTCCCCAACTCTACTTGCTCACCATTTTATCTCTTCTCTCCATCAAAGTTTAGTCTACTCTGGTACAATTTGTCACCTGAGTTCCTAGTTTAACAAGATGTATTAAAATAGAATAAAAAGATAATTAATTGAATGGGAAATAAAAGATGTAAAAACAATTTCCAATTTCTAATTACATATTATGCATCTGTAATAATTTAAACACAAAGGGTTTAGTGTTTATTTTTTGATTGATAACTATAAGTCTATAGACATAAACATTTAGGAAAATATTTGGTATTTTATTATATTTAGCTTTAGATTAATAGTAATCACTTCTCTTTGTCAAGGACAGCAACATTATTAACATAGCATTTACCATTTCCTTTTTCTGTTAGTGTAAGCAGGAGCTACGTTAAACAGGCAATTGAATTGTGCTCAACCACTTTTCCCTTATGTGACAAGATTTAAAATTCACTTTCACAACTCAAATGTGCAAAAATATGTTATTTCTGTCATAATGAATTCCATATAATGTATGGGTCTAATTTCATCTAACAGAAGACAATGTCAATGTGCCAAGTCAACATGTGACTTTTTAAAGACAAAATTCAGTTATATCAGTTTTGAAGTTGAATATCTTTTTTATTCAGAGATCCGTCACTCTTTTGCTCTGTTTAATCTGGACGCAATGGAGAAAGACATTATCCCTGGTATTTGGGTACTGTGTACTGGTATAGACTCTTGACTTCCATGGTCTTTTCCGTGGGCTTTGCTCACTATGTCCAAGCTGTCTCATCCTCATTTCAAATCCAAAACCTCATTATAAAATTGCCTTTATCACTTAGAACTCTCAAATCCATTTCTCTTTTATCAAAAGCTGGATCTTACACATTGAAATTGCACTTTGAAAAATGATGTTAATTTCATTGAATTACAAACATTAATAGTACTTTTAATTAACTTATTTTATAGACTGTCTTTGGCTTTTCTTAAAACAATGTTTATTTAAGTAAGCCCTTATATCAGCTTAAATGCCAAGAGGAACAATTACAAAGAAGGAATAAAACTCACAGGGTTTACTATTGAAGATTTATATTCTAGATTTACTATCCAGATGCAAATGTTAATAGCCAGTATCTTACTTTATTGAGTTATAACCACTAATGAATGCAGAATACAATTGCATTTTCTATTTGCTAATGTCACAAATGTGCATGTGCCTCTTATGTCCCAAGCCTTGTTGAAAGCCCTCAGTAAAGTCTGGTGAACATAACAGAGAAGGTCCGCTACCCTAAAGGAGCTTATGTTCCGTTAAAGAGAGATATTGAACAAAATCCAACTAAATATGTAAGTTAATCAGTGATAATTATAAAGGATATGAACAAAATGTATAACTGAATATATTCATTCAGATTGCTAACAAAGAAACGCTGAAATATTAAAATACAGTGGCTAAGAAGTTGAATTTTCCCACAGATGACATTCCAGATGTTTAGACTTGGCACAGTGAATCTGTTATATAACATCATTCAGACCTTAGTCTCCTGCCACTACAATCAATACCTTGTCCTCATGTGTATGACTTTCAGTTAACTCTGTTTCAGGCTTCTCATATCGAAAGAAATGAGCTTAGTTTTTAATTTCAAAAACAATATGATAAGGGTACAAAAGCCCAGCTCACATACAGTTGTTAGGGGGTAGTTTTTGCACCTGGATTAATGCAGTAACATGAGACATAAGGTGAACTTGCTATGCAGTAATCAGAATGGACAAAGTGTCTCAATAGATTCAGTAAATTCTGAATTGATTCAGGCATCAATTCAGGCCAGGTGTGTCAGAGACTGGCAATACTGCTTCCTAGAAGGGTTGGAGAATTTAACTCTCAAAGTTCTGACAGAAAGCTATGACCATAAAAAATAATTTATTCACATTTACCTCTCTCTAATATATATACTGTACTGGCCTTATTTTATATATTATATGTGTATATAATATATAAAATATATTTTGTGTATATAATATATAAAATATATTTTATATATTGTATGTGTATATTTTATATATAATATATGTATATAATATATAAAATATATTTTATGTATTATATATTATATGTGTATATAATATATAAAATAAAGCCAGTATAATATATATACTAGAGTGTGTGTATACATATATATATGTGTGTGTATATGTATAAACTCTCTTATACATATGTGTATAAAATATACAGAGAAACCTACAAATAAATATATAAAAATATATCTATATAGACATGTATGAGATATAATAGCCTAATTGCTGTATATGGTATTAATTTTCCATGAGAAAAATTATAAAAATAAATTAAAAACAAATGATTATGGGGACCAGGATGAAGGTAAGGAGTTGGGGAAGTGAATTTCAATGGAACATTAAGGGGAATCTATGGAAAAAGTTGGTTAGGTTTCGGTTCAAGATGCCTATAATATATTGGTACAAACACACATAAACAAATGTGTATACAGAGGGAGAGGTAGGTAGATACAGAGAGAGATCAAGAACCAAAATTAAACTTAATTACATGTAAAGATAAAATAGTTCCTTACTAACTGATATTTATATTTTTTATGTAATAGAATAATTAGAAAAAGAGAGTAAAGCAAAAAAGAAGCTTTGATATGTCTATGGGACATTAGAATCTTCATAGCATGTATATATGATTATATTAAAAAAGCATCATCATGTCATAAATTAAATAGGAGAAGCGCTTCAGAATTGTAGCTGTAGTTAGCAGTCTTACAGTCTGAGGTATTAAGAAAAAAAACATACGATGTACAAAGACTAATCTGGTTTTAAAGGACTTACAGATTCACTGATTCCTCAAAATGCTTTGCTTTTTCTGTGTATGTGTAATGAGGGCCCTGTGCTTAGCAATGACTATACTTAACAGTTACAGAATCAGGTAACTAATTCTATAATGGGACTAGGAAGAAAGAGGTGTTATACCAGTGGCAGCTCTGGAAAAGGTATGATTTGCCTGTATAAAGCAGGAGTGAGGAGGTGGGAGAATAATATTCCAATACAGAAAACACAGCAGACTTGCTTCCAGAAGCAACTTCTTTCAATACTCTTAACTACGTCTGCTATTTACCTCTATATTTCTAAATGACACGACTATGCTACTCTTTCTTGAACTTTTCTATTCTGTTTCACGTATCTAATTGTTTCCACGGATAATTAAAACTTGGCTTGCTTATCACCATCCCCCTAACCACGTATGCTTTCTTACTCCTTCCTTCTCACAGTTATATAAAAAATGTTATTAGTCAGAAGTCATTGTTAATACTATTGTAACCATATCAATATTCCTCTCTAATTTTATTTTTATTTTTGCTCATTTGAGGAAAGATTTACTTACATCTTCTTTCCCAATGCCTCTATTGCATTGTTAATATTTAACTTTCATTTCAGTTCCCTAAAACTGTCTATCTTACCTAATAATTTTAGTGCATTCTACAATGTTCACGAACAAAATACCTTGTATTTTATCTAAAATAATATTTATAAAGCTTTTTGTATGCTTTTTTTTTCCTGCCTTGCCTCAGTGTTTCAAAATTTATTTTTTTCTGTGTGTATGTGCTATTTTCTTGTTTATGTATCTGTTTATTTAGAGGCATCCTTTTAATATGAGAAAATCCTTGAATATCAGTTAATATCTAAGAGAGAACCACCAAAACGCTAATTGAAAAATCTGAATGAATGGGAATGCCTGACTGGTGATTTTGATACTATTTGTGAGTGAGCATCAAAGCCAGCTATCGTATTTTATAAAGCTGAAATGTCACTATTGGTGAGTCTTTTCTCCTTCATAGGAAATAATAGGTGGAGATGGAAGTGAGGACATACACAGTGAGAAAATAGATTTGACAAGATTTGGTGAGCCAGAAGCCAAGGACCAGTTAGATAGTTCTGTTCAAAAAAGCCAACAAATTGCTAAAAGGTCTACACATAAAAGTCAACTTATTTATTTTACTGTGTTCTAAATTATTACTTCAAACCCTTAGTGAAAGTCTATAATGCAAAAAAGAATGTGTTAGTGGAACTTTAGAGAGTAAAATATCAATGCAGTTTCTAGCACAGGACAAAATAAAGCACCGGGAGGATAGAAGTTGCAGCAGGAAAGAAGCATAGAGCAATGACCAAGAGGCTGGTATGACATTAGCTGAAGAGATGAGTAGGAAACACACAAGTCTTCCAAGAATTGATGATTAATGCTATTTTCAGACTGCCCATTTTGACTCTTGTATTAAAAAAAAAAAAAAAAAAAAAAAAGAATCCTTATTTCCCATGTTCCCAGCCTACATTATAGGACTCATTATTAAAATCACTCTTACTTGTCAGAAAAAAAAAAAAAAAAAAAAAAAAAAAAGCATGTGCTTAAAGAAACACACACACACACACACACACACACAAACACAGAGAGAGAGAAATGAGAGAGAGAGAGAGGGAGGGAAGGAGGAAGGGAGGGGGGGAGAGAGAGAGAATGTTCTTACCTTGATTTCTTGACCACAAATCTCAAGAAAGCCCTTGGTGATGCCTGCCAGTCCTACTTCTGAATCAACTGAATTTCCGAGTATCTTAGCCTACTATTCTAGCTTTATCTTTTTATACTGTTATCAATCCTTTCGCTATTGAAATTTCAACTGTCTTTGTTTCTTATATCCCTGAGAAAATAAAAGTCACCAGAAGAAAACTTATTTATCTTCACACTAACAGCTACCAAACTATATGCATCTGCATTCATAGACTACATTTTCTGTTTTTCGACATTCCTGTCTATGGTCAACCCTACTGCCCTACTGCTGTATGGATTCTCTCCATTATTATTATCATTTTTTCTTTTTTTCTGATGGAGTCTCACTCTTGTCCCCTAGGCTGGAGTGCAGTGATGCAATCTCCGCTCACTGCAACCTCCGCCTCAAGCGATTCTCCTGCCTCAGCCTCCCAAGTGGCTGGGATTACAGGTGGTCACCATCACACCCAGCTAATTTTTGTATTTTTAGTAAAGATGGAGTTTCACCACGTTGGCAAGGCTAGTCTCAGACTCCTGACCTCAAGTCATCTGCCCACCTCGGCCTATCAAAGTGCTGGGATTACAGGCATGAGCCACCGTGCCTGGCCTCATTTATTGTTAAGAAATGTTTATCCTGCATTTATTTTCTTCAGCATAAATTATTCTCTCCATACTATATCACTTACTATCAGCATATGAATAAATATTTACCTCTTTCTCATTTCATTTTTGAATCTTTCCTTTTTACAATCTGTGAAAAGTATTAAACTACTACTCTATTGGTTATAAAAAGAAAGAATTATGAAACCTGCTGTCTGTATTGAATATCCATTTCCTTACTCCCCATTCTCTTTCAATCCCACTTCCAATCATGTTTTAATCCCAAGATTATAATGATATTCTTCTTGTTACAGGTCACTAATTATTCTCCGTTTCCAAATTCAAAGGCAAATTTTCTTTCCACATTATAGTCATATTATCAGTAGCATTTTACCTATTTTGATTATGTAAAATACCTTGTAAACTTGCACTCCATGTTTCCACAATTATCAATTTCATCATTGTTTTCTCTTAATATTAGTGGATCCCATAATTGTTTAGATCTTCATTATTTCTATTTTTAGATATATTCACTGACTGAGGTGCCCAAAGCCCAGGCATGGAGCATACTGCGCACTTTTTAAAGTATGGAAATCCTTACTGTCAGTATCTGAGACATTACCGTTTGAAAAACAGATTTTCACTAATTAGGTAGAAAGGGAAGGAAAGAGAATTCGATACGATGAAATTCTACCTCTTTTGGTTATGTGAGTCTGAAATCACTTCACCTATGGAAACTAGAGAATGAATCTATAAATCTTAACCATATAAAATGCAATGTGCTGCCTATAAAGGAGGAAATATCTTTACTTTTGAGACTGAAGTATTCTAGTCTGTAAATGACTATTGATGGCATCTCCAAAAGTCAATGATTTTTATCTGTAACAAAGTGCCTTCCTGCATTGTCATTATTCAACTGAAATATGCTGTGGATTCATACAAACTGGTCAAGTTTAAAGAAATCTTAAAGACATTTAAAAATCAAAGTTTTGAAGTACTACCAGGTCATTTAATTGTGGCTTTTAATGGAAGAAATAAATAGAAATATAATCCATTAGAAAGCAAAGAGCTTTGAAGACATCTGCAATTTGAAATCTTGGTCCTAGTATTTCTAATGCAAAAAGAAAAAAATGCTTCACATGTATTTTTTCATTTGTAAAATTTATGTATTTATTTATTTTTAATTGACACATAGTAATTGTATATTTTATGAGGCACAATATGACATTTTCATCTATGTATACATTGTTGAAAGATTCGGTCAAGCTAATTAACATATACATCACCTCAACAATGGATTTTTTTTGTAACGAGAATGTTAAAAATCTATTTTTAGGCAATTTTAATATAAGCAATACATTATTATTAACTGTGAAATTCATACAATGCAATAAGTCACAAAAACGTATTCCTCTATTCTAATTAAAAATTTGTACCCTTTGATCAATATCACCCCTCTCTCCGCCTTGCTCCTTCTTCCAGCCTCTGGCAACTGCCTTTTAACTCCGTTTCTATGGAATCAACTTTTTAGATTTCGCATAAAAGTGTCTCCCATGTTTGAAAGGATTCTTTCCTCTGATGTGGTAGTGGAAAATTAATCTCACTGCTTGATATGATTTGGCTGTGTCCCCTCCCAAATTTCTCCTTGAATTCCCATATGTTGTGGGAGGGACCCGGTGGGGGGGAATTGAATCATGGGGATGGGTCTTTCCCATGCAGTTCTCATGATAGTGAATAAGTCTCATGAGATCTGAGGGTTTTAAAAATGGGAGTTTCCCTGCACAAGCTCTTTGCTTGCTTCCATCCATGTGAGATGTGCCTTTCACCTTCTGCCACAATTGTAATGCCTCCCCAGCCATGTGGAACAGAAAGTCCTATAAACCTCTTCCCTTTCTAAATTGCCCACTCAGATGTGTCTTTGTCAGCAGTGTAAAAACAGACTAATACAATGCTCTATCTTAGTTCCTCATTATTTTCCTTCTAGATCTTACCGTGTTTTAGTCTCTTTAGCATTTTATCTCTTAAGTCTTTTTCATAACAGCTCCTGCTGTTATCTGGCTGAAACAAATGTAATCATGTGAGCATATTGATCAAGTCATACTTTACTAAGTGTGATTGCACTCCTGAAGTTACTGTTATCCTTCCTGGTCCATTTATGGAGCTCCTACAATGTGCCAACTTGTCTAGGTACTGGGGGAAGTGCACAGAACACATTAGACTTTCTGACTCCATGCTGTTTATGTTCCTTTGAGATTCTAAGATAATCTAGCTTTCTTGTGTTTACTCTCACTATCATAATTTTGATTATGCTGGAACTCTAGATTTCAATTGAGGCTTTAAAGTGGGTGAGGATTAAGGAAAGGTGAGATATTGATTTGTATTTTCTCATCTCTAAGCACAGGGGAGTCAACTACTACTCCCTGGAAGCAGAGGAGCTATAAGAGATGGTCTCCTCCTTCTGCACCTTGACCTCCACTTCCATGTCTTGTGGTCAGAAACTTTGGGCTGGATCCTATGTCCTGAACAAGAAATCGCCAGTCAGCCAGATCTTCTATCATCAGAAGATAAGGGTTTTGACTTATTGCACCACTGGTTTTCAACATTTAATTAATTATTAGGCAGCTTGCTAAATGTGGCCCACAGGCTGAATATAGTCTGGAATGTTTTGTTGGGCAAGATAATTTATAAAGATGAGATAATATTTGTAAGTTAGATAATTACATGATACCCTTAATTTTTGCGTCTTATTACAGTGTAGAAGACCTGTAGACATTGGGCATACATTTCACATTGGTAACAACAGGCTGGCTATGAGGAGCCATTGCCTCTTTGAGATGGGACATACACTGTCTCTTTCATGTGAGTTATCAACTGTAGTTATTTAGGCTGTTTACTTGGCTACTATATACATTTGAATTTGCTACCACCATAACTTCAGAGGACAGTAAGAACAAGATTCTCCATGTTTAATAGATCCACTCCCTTAATTTGCTACTTTAGTCCAGAGTTATCTATCTATTTCAGGATAAAGACTTTTACAATCACCTCTTAGCCTTCTGCTCTTTCCATTGGCAAATGAATGGTTGCCTTCTCTTTCATATTCTTTGTTGTCAGTCCTTGGTTGGCTTATCCTTTAGAGCTATAACAGAAAGACCCTGTTAACCTTTAAACAGCTGAGATTTAATTTTCTGACGAAAATGACTATTTACAAAAATACTCTGGTGAAAACCTACCTTCTCTCAAGAGGAGTAAAATCAAAGCTGCATCTGCAAAATTTGTACAGAGCTCTGGAAGAGCTGACTAGCATTTTAGTAATTGTGTTTTTAGCATTGTGTTTAGTATTGTGTTGACCTTTGAGAAAATTTTGACTCCAAGAGAGCGGACATAGTTACCTACTTTTATTTATCAGCTCAGAACATTTATTTTACTCTGTTGTCCTCTCTAAGAGCAAGAGATGACTTTTTTTTTTTCTCTCCAAAGTATTGTATTTCATTTAGGAAGTTATGTAAACATAGCATTGATCTCAGGCCTAAAAGAAAACATGTGTTACTTCTGGTCAGTTAGAGACATTTAACTCCAATATCACAATGCCCTCCTAATCTTTTCCAAAGGGAAATTAAGTAGATTCATAGGTCCTTTCCACTCTGTGACCAAAACAAGTTTTTTTTGTTTGTTTGTTTGTTTTGAGAAGCAACTGTGAGAAAATCTAGCAGAAAAAAAGTTTAATGATGTCTTGTTCCTTAAAATATCCGTTAGAGTCTGAATGGGAACATTGAATATTATGCAATGGCATGTTATACAAATAATATTATGTAAAACATATTTATTAGATGTCTATATAATTGTATAATAACAATAATTGTAATTCACACAACAGCAGAAAAATCTTAGAAACTTCATTTTGAGTGAAATAAGCCAGCTTCTTGGATGTTCATATTTTTGACTTTACTCAGTCAAATGTAAGACATTTTCAGCCATTATTTCTTCAAGTATTCTCTGTGCTTCTTCCTTTTTATCTTCTTCTGAGACTCCCACAGTGTGTATGTTGGTCCACTTGATGGCATCCCACAAGTCCCTTAGGCTTTGGTCATTTTTCTTCAAACTTTATTTGTTTCTGTTTCTCTGAATTCATAATTTCTATTGTCTTATCTTTACATTCACTATTTTTTTCCTTTGGTCTGCTCAAATATACCTTTAAGTCCCTCCAGTGGATTTTATACTTCTGTTATTGTAGTTTATAGCTCCAGAATTTCTCTTAGTTCCTACTTAGGCTATTTCTTTATTGATATTTCCATTTTGTTCATATATTTTCTTTACATTCTCCACATCCTCTACTACTTCTTGAGCATCTTTAGGACAATTATTTTAAAATTGCTGTCTGGTAGATCTGCCACCAGGTATTATTTAGGAAGGTCCTGTTGATTTTGTTTCTTTCTTTTTTTTTTTTTTTTTTTTTTTTCCATTTCAATAGGCCATCTTTTCCTGTTTCCTTCTTTCACTGTGCCTTGTGATGTTTGTTGACAAATGGATATTTGAATCTTATAATGTGGTAAATCTGCAAATCAGATTCTCCCACTTCCCAGCTCTTTCTGTTTTGTTTTGTTTTGTTTTGTTTTTTGGGGGGTAGAAGGTAGGGACATTATTGTTTTTGTTTATTGTTAGCTTTTTAATTGTTGTAAGCTAACTCTTTGTCAAGGATCAGCCTAAGTTATAAACTTCTTCTCATGTAATTTCTAAGCCTGTGACTTTTGGTTGAGTATTTACAATCACTTTCTAATATGCACATTTTCAACTGTTATGAATGGCATTGCTATGAGCATTTATGTGTAAGATTTGGGGTGTATGCATGCTTTCAATTATCTTTGGTGTATACCTATGAGTGGAATTTCAGTGTTCTATGGTCCTACTCATCTTGTGTAAAGAAACCATTATCCATTCAATGATCCAAGAAAACAACATGGAAACTATGATTGATTGTTTTCTCACTCTCACTCTCCTATTCCGTGCCTGATCCTGTCAGTTCCATCTTAAGAATCATCTTAAATGTCTTTTTCTTTCTTCACTGTTATCACTGAAGTTGAAACAATAGCCATCTCTTTTTTTGTACGACTGCACTGATATTCTCAATCAGCCTCGTTACTTCTAGTCTTACCTTTCTCCAATAAATTCTTTACAGACTTGTCTTACAGAAAAAAAGAAAAATAAAACAGATCTTATAACTCCCCACTTAAAATAATTTAATGGCTTCTCATTTTTGTTAGAATAAAATCAAAACTTAACCTAATTCTCAAGACCCTTTACATCTGCTTTATCTCTGGCTTGCCTCTCAACATTGTATCAAAACATTATCTATTTTATCATGCAACTTAAGGAGCTGCGGCTTATTTATCAAACACACTACCCTATTTTCCTTTGGAGATTTTGTTAATCATGTTTCTTCTACAAAAATATCCTTTCCTCAGATCTGCACATTATCCTGGCCCGCGGGATTGTCGAAGCAGGCCCTGGAGGAGGGAGTGGGAATTTGGGGAACAAGAGACATGAGAAATGGAGACAAGACAGTGCTCTGATCAATCTCGTTTAATGGCGGTAATGCAGTGCCTTATATACACTTGGAGAGGAAGGGGTTGGGCCAAGGTGGAAATGATCTCATTTCGGAGGGCGTGGCCAGGCAGGTTTCAGTTTTAACGGTCGGACGTCATGTTGCGCCTGCGCTACAAAGTAACAATTTTCGCGCGCGTGGGAAAGATGGGTGAAGAAGAAGCAGGAAGAGCGCCATCTTGTGCGAGGTATTTAATACAGGGAAAAAGACAAATCTGGGAAGGAGGTGAGAGGTGGAAATGAATAGAGCTCAGGCGTCTAATCGTCAATAATTACTCGCTATGGCCGGGGCGCGCAGCTCCGGACAGGTCCCCCTTTTTATTGTTTTATGACAAGAAAACGACCCCCCGGGAACTGCGCCTGTCTTAGGTTGGATCAACTCATCCCCAACTTCTAGGCCCGTCATGGGATAAGGCAGCAGCAAAGGCGGCCCTCCTGTCTTAGGCTCCGGTGGAGATAGTGTCCTTTTACCCGTCATTGACTGTCCAGTTCAGCACACAGGGGAGGTGGTCTTATTGAGGTAAATAAGACTCACCATTTTCAGTCATCTCAAGGCGATGATAATGGACCTGTATAGGTTTGGCCTGGAAGGCCTCGATTTGTTGTCTGACGAATGCCATAAGCTTATTAAGGATTATAGGCCCGAGAGTGAGGAAGAGTAGAAGAGTAAGTAAAGGACCAAGAAATGGCAGGAGATAGGGGAGAAGTCCATTGAGTCCCGTCCACAATGGATTAGCGGCCAGTCCCTTTCTGCGCTTTTCTAGTTCTTCTTGTAAAGTTTTTATCTTATCTCTGACGATTCCGGATTTGTTGGCGTAAAAACAGCACTTTTCCTGTAAAGCCAAACAGATCCCTCCCTGTTCTGCTGTTAATAAATCTAGACCTCTTCTATTTTGGAGAACTACTTCAGCTAATGAGTCTACTTGGTCTTGTAAATCTTGTATAGTACTGGATAAGGTCTGTACATCTGAAATTAATTGGTTGGATAATTTAGTATATTGAGTTAGTGAGACCCCTAGGCCTGTGGCTCCTGTTGTAAAAGCAGTGGTGATTCCTAGTCCAGCCAATAAGGGAATAAATTGTATGGCTCGTTTCGGTCTATAAATAAAATGTTCAATAGTGGGGATGGGGATAGGTTCATCTCCAGGAATGATATCAATGTCGGGGAGAAGAGTGGCCAGAACACAAAGCCCTGTCCAATTTGTAGGTAGATAAGTATATGCCATGTTGTTCCCACAGACGAAAACCGAGCCATTTACAGCACACAAAGGGTCGGTGGCATGGATTATGGAGGTACAGTTGTCAAACATAACATAGCCTAGATCAATTTCTTTAGTGTTTTTATACGATGGTGAAAAGAGGCAAAAGGAATTAGAAAACGTCATTGGTTGAACTAGGAGGGGAGAGATAATAGGACAGGAATTATTTACCAAGGATTCATTTGAGTAATTGACATAGGACAACAAAAAGTTAGGTATAGCTAGAGGAATAGGGGGGCCCATTTTAAGACAAAGCCAACAATCGTGGGCTAGGCTTGTATTGGACATTTGAAGTAAATTGTAAGTAGCATTGAGGATATCAAAAGTTTGAGCATCGAGCCTAAAATTATCTCTGATCTCAGGCAGGGCTAAGGGGTGATATTGAAGTTCAGGATATAAAGCTTTATGAATCTTTTCTAATTTTTTTGGACGGTTTTAATTCTTGCAATATCTAATGGGCGTCCTTCGTCAGAAATATGAATGGGAGCAGTAGTGCTCCAACAAACAGGCTTTCCTTTTTGGCCGTTACAAGAAGATTGTACAAGTTTATTAGTGGATCCTAACACTTGTACGTCATTGGTACCTCCAGTTTGTGTTTTTAGTAACGTGGCTGTATAGTATGTTTTATTGCCTGATTTGCATTGTTGATAGGAGGTATAACAGGAACTATGTACAGAAGATTGGAAAGAGCTACAAGGGCATTCTAGGAGCGGCCCGCTAGGCGAGGTGTCTCTTGGGGTAGACTTACATTTCCACGACTGGTCTGACATTAAGTACGCTGTCTTGCCCGAGCAAGTCACCTGGGTGATTCTGTCTGATGGAGGTTCAGATATTTGTCCCCCTCTGCAGTCACAAGGCTGGCCGTATTGTTTTCGTAGTAATCCCCTTGCTTTACGAGGGTCACCAAAACCTGCATAGACTGTCACTATGTTATATAGAGTGATTATTCTCCAAAGGAATCTCACGTTAGGCTTCATTTCCTGAAAAACAAAAAGGAAGAAACTTCTCAGGGAGATTTATCTTCCCTGGACTGACAATGGTTATGATTTATTTGTCTTACCAATCTTTCAGGCAGCCATCTGGCTGCATCATTCTTTTGTGAGAAGATGCATACTGAGCCTCTTCCCCAAATTAAAACTGGATCGGGGCCATGCCATGAATTATCAAGTGGATCTTTCCATTTTACCATTGTGAACTGTTTTTGAGATTCAGGATGCCAGAAACGGTCGGCAGCAGATTTTCCATGACTGCCCAAATTTAAAAAATTAAGGATAAACAGGGCATGATTGAGTATGTTTCTGGGGGTACCCTTCACGGGGTACCAGCTCCCCCCTTTTAATTTTGTGATAACAGTTTTTAATGACAGATGGGCTCTTTCTACTATACCTTGTCCTTGGGGATTACAGGGAATGCCTGTGGTATGTTTAATTTGTAGGGTATTGCAGAATTGTAAAAAGGTTTTGGCTATATACCCAGGGCCATTATCTGTTTTAATTTGTTTGGGTATTCCTAAAATAGAAAAGCAGTGTAATAAATGAGCTACGACATGTTTGGTGGCCTCTCCTGTTTGGAGAGTTGCACTAATGAATCCACTATAGGTGTCTATGCATACATGGATATATTTTAGTTGACCAAATTCTAAGTGGTGAGTAACGTCCATTTGCCAAATTTCGTTGGGGATGAGTCCTCGGGGGTTAATTCCTAAATGAGGAACAGGTAAATACGTTATGCAGTTGGCGCATTGTTTAACTATTTGTCGAGCTTGTTCTCTAGTAAGTTTAAACATGAGTCTTAAGGTTTGGGCGTTTAAATGATGTAAGGCATGTGCTTTTTGCGCTTGTTGTAAATTGTCTGTAGTGACTGTGGCTATGGTTTTTGTTGCCATGTCGGCTGTTGTGTTACCTCGTGTTAAAGGTCCCGGTAATCCTGAATGTGCTCTGATATGCCCAAGAAAAAAGGGAGTAATCCTTTTTTGAATAAGTTGTTGACATTGTAAAAATAAGTTAGCTATGTCTGAAATATGTTTAATTTGAGGCATGGTCTCTAAGAGGGGTGTTGAATGAGCCAGGTAGGCGCTGTCTGTGTAAATGTTAAGTGGCTGACAAGGAAAAGCTGATAATGCTGCAATTATAGCTTACAATTCGACTAGCTGAGCTGATGTATAAGTGGTCTGGAATTTAACGACTACATTATTGTAGGTGTAAGCGGCAAGTCCTGTGGAAGATCCATCAGTGAAAATTAGTAATGCGTCATTGAGAGGTTCTTTATTGGTAATATGGGGAAACACAAATGCATGCAGTTTGCAAAATTGAATGAGTTTGTTAGGTGGGTAATGGTTGTCAATTGTGCCAGTGTAAGAAGCGCAAGCAATTGGCCAGGCTTCCGTATTTTGTAACAGCCAATGGATGTGTGATTGAGTGTAGGGCTGTATAATGGTAGAGGGTTCTATTCCAAAGTACTTTCTACTGTTTTCTCTTCCCAAGATAATTAGATCAGCTATGGCATCATAATAAGGCAACAAAACCTTTTTAGGGGAGGAGGGCAGGTGTACCTACATAATGGGATTACTCTGCCAGAATAAGCCAGTAGGGGTTATTGTTGTGTTAAAAATAATGAATATTAATGGCTGAGAATAATCAATACTGGTAACAAATTGTGTTACGATGGCATATTCCACCTGTTGGAGTGCTATTAATGCTTCTTTAGTAATGGACCTGGGGGATTTTGGATTAGAGTCTCCTTTTAATATATCGAAAAGAGGTTTTAACTCTCCTGTAGTGAGTTTTAAGTATGGCCGAAGCCAATTTATGTCTCCCAGTAATTTTTGGAAATCATTTAAAGTTTTTAAATGATCACGACGTATAATGGCCTTTTGATTAATGATTTTAGGTCCATTAATTTGAAAACCAAGATAGGTGTATGGATCTTGTAATTGTACCTTTTCTGGGGCTATTTGTAGTCCGACTGCTGTTAACTCTTGTTTGAGTTGGGCAAAGCACTGTAAGACTTGTTTGCCAATTTCCCCTGCTACTAAAATATCATCCATATAGTGTATAATATACATTTGTGTCCATGTTTTTCTGACTGGCTCTATAGCAGCAGCTACATATTTTTGACACAAGGTAGGACTATTGGCCATACCCTGAGGTAAGACTTTCCATTGATAGCGCTTCATTGGTTGTTTAAAATTTGTAGATGGAAGACTAAAGGCAAATCTTTTTTGGTCAGCAGGGTGAAGGGGAATTGTAAAAAAGCAATCTTTAAGGTCAATAATGATTTTAAAATATTTTTGAGGAATCGCAACTGGTGAAGGCAATCCTGGTTGTAAGGCACCCATAAGGATCATAGTGATATTTACCGCCCTTAAATCTTGTAAGAGTCTCCATTTGCCAGACTTCTTTTTAATAACAAAAATAGGTGTATTCCAAGGAGAATTACTTTCCACAATATGTCCCGCTATCAGTTGTTCCTGCACTAACTGTCGGGCAGCACTTAGTTTATCATTGAGTAAAGGCCACTGATCAACCCAAACGGGCTCATCTGACTTCCAAGTAATGGGGTCAGTGCACCTTTGGGGTGCAGGTATGTCAGTGGCCTGAGCTAAAAATTTCCAAACCCCTTTTTATCAAGTTGTCCTGAAACCAGTATAGGTTGTGGAATACCGTTTTCTCCTTTTCCAAGACCTTTACCAGGGGTGTATCCTTGAGTTAACATTTGTGCAGTAACTATATCATTTGGACTACACATTATAATTTTCATTTGAGAGAGCAGATCTCGCCCCCAAAGGTTAACAGGTAGGTAAGGGATGACAAATGGCTTAATAAGGCCTGAGTTGTTTTCTTTATCTGTCCATGTTAGGTATTTAGAGCTTTGTTTAGGATTACTGCTTTGTCCAATTCCTCTCAAGTGAGTTAAAGTCTCTGTAGTAGGCCAATGAGAGGGCCAATCTTCCTGTTTAATGATAGTTACATCAGCCCCTGTGTCTATTAGTCCAGTGAATGCCTTCCCGTCTAACCATAAGATTAGAGAGGGTTTTTGATTTGTAATTGGTTGCACCCAATAGATGTCTGATGATCTGAAACCTTTTATATTTCTATTAGAGTGTTGAATATTATTATTTGTTTTGACCAAAGGTAGCAGGATTAACTGAGCTATTCTAACTCCTTGAGGGACAGTAATAATACTATCAATAGCTCTGGCCATAATTTTAATTTCTCCTTCATAATCATTATCGATAACTCCAGGGAGGACTTGTAAGCCTCTCATGGTGACACTACTTCTTCCCAAAAGCAGCCCAAAAGTGTTAGGTGGTAAAGGTCCATATATTCCGGTATTTAAGGTTTGCGGTACCATTTCAGGTGTTAGTACTGTGTGGGAGGTGGAACTGAGGTCCAGTCCTGCACTTCCTGGGGTTGCTCTACTAAGTTTTGAAATGGATTGCTGTTGCTGGCTGGAACAAAGCTGACTGCCCCATATGCTTGTTTCGGGGCCTGAGACTGGCCCCTCATCCCGTTTCCCTGCCTAGGGGATAAAGGATTTCCTTGACTGTCAGTTTTAGATTTACATTCGTTTGCCCAGTGCCTTCCTCTTTTACACCTTGGGCAAAGGCCTGGAATTTTTGCTTCTGGATTTTTATTTTGGTTTTCATGGCAATCTTTTGCAAAGTGTCCCCTTTTACCGCATCTAAAACATCCCCCTTTATCTCTACCTTTGTTAATGAGGAAGTCTCTTACTGTTTGGGCGCTAAAAGCGGCGGCCATTGCTAGGCCTTGTTGATATGAGGGCCCAATATCTGAACAAAGGTGAATGTATCCCGTTAAATCTGTTTTCTTTTGATAAGGTCTGATTGCCGCTTGGCAGGCGGGGTTAGCGTTTTCATAAGCTAACTGTTTAACATAATCTACACCCGTTTCTGCATTTCCAAAGATTCTACCTGCCGTGGTCATAAGTCTATGCACAAAGTCTGAAAATGGCTCATCGGGTCCTTGTTTAACCGCCGTGAGCGAGGCCCCTGGATCTCCTTTAACGGGAAGTTTTCTCCAGGCTTTTGTAGCGGCAGCCTGGATTTGCGAGAACAATCCAGGATCATATTGCATTTGGGCCTGAGTGTCTGCATAATTACCTAAACCAGTTAACATATCAAAATCCCAACCGTTTCCTGCCTGTTGATTTCTTTTAGCCGTGCCTCTACAATTTTCAAAGAACTCTGACTTCCAAATTAAATGGTCTCCCCCAGAAAGGACTGCCCTAACTAAGGTATTCCAGTCTGTAGGAGTGAGCCAATTTTCAGCTACAGATTCCACTATAGCAAGAGTATATGGAGCAGTAGCCCCATACTGAGAGGCAGCAGTCTTTAACTCTTTTATAATAGTAAAGTCAAATCCAGTATGATGCCTCCAAGCCTGTCCCCGTTCATCTATGGTTTCAGTGACCGGAAAAACGTCTTTGGGGGAGGAGTCTTCTCTATGTCGGCTAGCAACTAACCCCCCTTTTGGAACATGTTGTCCAGGCCGCTGAGATGGGCGCAAGGAACCCTTCATAGCGTCTGAGTTGGGTATTTTTTCATTTCCTGTCTTTAGCTTTTGGAGCCTAATTATCAATGATTGATGTAACTCTTCAAGTTTAATTTGTTCCTCTAGTTGAGCAATTTTTTGTTTTAATTCTTCTTTGGGATCTATTGCTGCCATAACAATGGGCGCAGAAGCCTCATTATGTGTCTTATTATATGGGGGCGCGTATGAAGTAAAGGGAGGCAAATCAGGGTTGTGATATTTAGCCGCCTCTTCCTCTAAATCACCCCAATTTATGTCTGATTGATTAGGCTTATTAATTTCCTCCTCTTTTTGAAGCATCTGTAAAATTGGGTATTTTGTTTGTTTGTTTTCGTGTGGCATTTCCTTATCTGTTACAGAAGGAGACTTGATTTCCTCATGATCACTTTCGAGGGAAATGAGATCCTCCTCCGTATCTTGCGGAGGCTTTGTAAGGTTAGAGCAGGAGCTAACCTTTAAAATATGCTCTGTCTGAGCGACCGCAGCCATGACTTGCGGATCGGCCTCCTTCTTATCTATTAAATCTCTAATGAGGTTCCAATAAGAGAAGGCGGTCACAGGAATTTTTTCTGGCCCAAAAGTATTATAATAGTCCTGAAGACAATCCCCTACTCTATGCCATCTTTTAATATCAATAGTTCCTTCCTGTGGGAACCAAGGGCAAGTGTCTTTTACAAAATCAAAAAATTTAAACAAATCATTACCTTTAACCTTTACTCCTCGTATCTTTAAAGCCTCTTTTAATTGTCCTACATAGATCTGATGTTGGCTTAATTCTTGTCCCATTTCGGACGCGTCACTTACCTTCGATTCTGACGCGGCAGGTTCCCGCGGTGATCGGAAGAGTTCACTTTCTTTTGTCTTTGTTAGCGGTCGACCGTCCTTTGGCGTCCTCTTCCTCACGGAGTCCCTCGTTTCCAGGTCCCTGTTCAGGCGCCACGTATCCCGGCCCACGGGATCGTCGAAGCAGGCCCTGGAGGAGGGAGTGGGAATTTGGGGAACAAGAGACACGAGAAATGGAGACAAGACAGTGCTCTGATCAAGTCTCGTTTAATGGCGGTAATGCAGTGCCTTATATACACTTGGAGAGGAAGGGGTTGGGCCAAGGTGGAAATGATCTCATTTCAGAGGGCGTGGCCAGGCAGGTTTCGGTTTTAACGGTGGGACGTCATGTTGCGCCTGCGCTACAAAGTAACAATTTTCGCACGCGCGGGAAAGATGGGTGAAGAAGAAGCAGGAAGAGCGCCATCTTGTGCGAGGTATTTAATACAGGGAAAAAGACAAATCTGGGAAGGAGGTGAGAGGTGGAAATGAATAGAGCTCAGGCGTCTAATCGTCAATAATTACTCGCTATGGCCGGGGCGCGCAGCTCCGGACAGCACATGGCCATTTCCTTCTATTCAGGTCTCAACTAAGATTTTTTTTTCTTTTCAGAGGGAACTCTTTATGATGAAATAATCCCAAATTACCTCACTATGCCATCATTTTTTATTTTCTTCTCATTCATTACCTTAATTTGTAATTATCTTATTTATTATTTTGATTGTTAGTTGTCTTCCCTTGAGAACAAGTTTCCATGAGGACAGGGATTTTCCCTGTATCCCCTGGTCCAGATATAAAAGAGATGCTGAAAACATGTTTGTTGAAAACAAACAAGAAGTAGATGAGACTGAGGAACTTGTATTTTTAGTAAATTCACAGTAAATAGAAACAACTGAACATGGATTATAATAGTCTGAACAAATGTTCATGTTTATGGAACACGATAGTTATTTCTGTTAAGCTCACAAGACAGAGTCACTCCCTGGATGTATCTGAGTGATAAGTAGATAACAGAATCCTATCATATAAAATACAAAATGAAATTTAAGATATGATAAAATGATAACTGAGAAGTCACAACTGAGATCTAAGAAAACTCAATTTCTAGCATATTACCTAATTAATAGATTACATCTTAAAGGATTAAAAGGATCTTATTCAATTAAGTATATTTACTCTGAAGTCTTTAGAGAGTGAAATATTATTTACTGGGGAAAATCAAAAGGGAAAGAACACTGAGCTTAAAAAGTTTCATGCAAGTCCATTTGCAGTAATCATGTAAAGAATGATAGAAAAATTCCAAAGGGATTACTCAGATTGTAATTCTTTATAACCTGATGGCCTGTTTGTATAATTTAATCAATATCTTCAGAAAAATATGTTTCTGTAATGAAATGATACAATGCTAATTTTCCTAGAAAATAGTATTCTCGCCCATCTTTGAACTTTTCTGAATATCTTCCTTCTATAAGGAGACAGGATTATGGATTATTCCTGGATTATTCCTGGAATACTCTGGATTATTATGTATAAACAATCCAACCCACTTAGTTGATACAGCAATAATTTTATCAAGTAACCAATACAAAAATTTATTAATTCTAAGAATAATACCTAAATATTTTACATAACATTCTGGCCACATAAGTCATAGATTAGGGTTTAATTCATAGTTAATTGAATATGATGGAGTTATATAAGACTACATAATCATTGGAAACATTGGCTATGTATTTAGGTGTAAGGAGGCAGTAACAGAAAATTTACATTTAGTGGCATGTGGCATTTTACATGCTTTCTCCATTAATATTTTGTAACATGCATTTATGTTTTAATAAGTTAGAACAGATTATCACTATGAAAATAAGAAAAAAAAAATCCAATTCTACATGAGTACAGAAATCTTTGTGCTTATTCACAAATGTATTTTGAGGATTAAAAACCATACCTGTTACATTTGAAGGGTTCAATAAGTATTTTAAAACAAACAAACAAATACTAGCATCGGATTTGTTTCAAAAATATAAAAATATAATTTAAATAAGATTAAAATGATATGTAAATGAATTAATAAAGACAATGTTTTCAATATTTTGAAATATGCCATCTTTTCTTTATATATTTTATGAGTATTAGAACAATCTATAGTATTAAAGCTTTTTTCTATATTATATACAAGGGTTTTAATTATCCACAGGGTTTTTATTTAAGAAAGAAAATCAAAATTAATGATGCTTTTTGTGAAGCTTGTCTAATGTGAATTGTCTAATGAAAGTTCATTTTATAACAAGTGTTAATTGATGATAAAAGACCAGGAAATGTACACAAGTAATTACAATTCACTTAATCTGAAGGCTTGTTTTGAAAAGTAGAATTTAATTTTTTATGGCTTTCTAACATAGACTTGGAATTTTCTGGAAGTTCAAGCAAAGGAAGTTTTCATCAATATTACAGAAAATTCAGAGATAACAGCTCAGTTTAGTAAATGAATATTGGACCACATACTATAATAATACAAGTAACATCTAGAAAACAACACCTGCCATCAAAGATAAACAGGCTAAGAAGACAAGCATCTATGGAGAACTCAGATTTCACTGACAATGGAACATTGATAATGGTTTTTGAAGACAGGGACAGATTTTTGCTCTGTGTGTCATAGGATCACCTGCCTGATAGGTTAGTCAAGAAAAGCAATAGGAAAAAGATAGAATGTTTGTGAATTCCTACTGTGGACCATATTTGAAGGCACTTGTCATTTGATATCTCAACATTCTGATTTAAGCATATTGCCACCTTACACTTGAGGAGACAGGACAAATTTAAATAAGTTGTATTAGGTGAAAAAGATGGTAGATGATATGAGACTGAAATTCAGGATTGGCATTTTCTGAAACAATTAATCTGTAGAAAACCAAAATGAAAACAAACAAATGTACAAATTCTCTATAAACTTTTAATTATAACATTGTAGGAAATCAGTCATCTAAAGCTGGAAATAAAATAAGATACATGGTGCCTTTGATATTTTTATGCCTCAAATTAAATATCTGGATTTAATTAACATTTATTGAATGATAGCTATATTCTAAATTTATTTATGCATATTGAGTTCTCCTTTCTAAAATATTTTCTTTTAAAAGTTCTTCTGTATTCCATACCCAGAAAATAAATTTTACCTTCTTATCAGGCATATGTATATATTTTTGGAATATGAAGGTGATAGATCAATTGTGTAACTTGTAATTAATGATGAACTGAGTCTGTTGTCAGTTTTTATTGTAAAATCATTTATTTCTCCTGTTTCATCACTCTTCATGATAATCATCTGCTCCTTTTTTTTTTTTTGAAATTGGAAAATTAACATTCTCAGGACAGTGGAGTCACTTTAAAGTGTTTTATAGCAGAACTTGTCACTGAAAAAAAATACAGGTTTCATCTTTAACGATGTATTTAGATAAAAATGTATTTTGTTAATATAAAGTAGAACTACAAATATTGTCTAACAAACTTAATTCAATGGTAGAAATCTAATAGCAGAAAAAGATAAGTAAAAAATAAAAAACACAGTTTGAGAATCATAAAAATGATATCTAACTAGAAGCCTTTTGAGCATATTTAATATTCCTTCAATACAGGCAGAAAAATTCTCTTGCTTTAAATATTTTAAAGACTGTTGAATAAATAATAAACCATAGGGAAACGTGACCTACATTGGCACATTTAAAGGAAAAAAACCTGAGAAGCTATTCATTTTTATATCTCTACTTTATAAAATGACAACCAAATAATTTTGGTGATTGAAACAGATCTCAAGGTCTAAGAAAGACATTCAAATTTGTTGTTGCCTATAGGATGCAATTAATCAACTATAGTAGGACTATATTAAATATTTCACTAAAATAGAAAGAGGCAATTTTCTTTAAAGTGAAAGAAATCCCGTATCAGTAAATTCCAAATAATAATGATAAAGATTTGATTAACTTTTATTATCTCCCCAGACAGATTGCATGCATTTTCATGAACATTCAAAGAATGGATTATAAAGTTTAAGCAGATTACTAAATGTAATATGGTAATAAAAATAAGATTATGAGAATCAAAAAATAAACAATAAGTAGTTTCAGGTAATAAATCATGATCTTTTACTTAACACTTTCAATTTAAAGAATCTCCAAATCATCTGTAATTAATTTTTAAAACTTTCTGAATTCTGTTCCACTTCAGTAAAAGCTTCCATACCTACCAAGCCATAAATCTTGGAGTCATATGTGATTCTGATCTCTACTTCATTCCCACATCCAATCCATCATAAAGTTCTATTAGTTTACACAACAAAATAATCTTACTTAGCTTACTTCTTCCCTTTATTGCGGCTACGTCAGTCTGGGGTATCATTATCATTCATTGAATCTTAAAATCTAGATTCCCAATAGATATCTGTGCTTCTACATTCTTATCTTCCCTTTTCCAGATAGCAGAAAAAAAATGAACATAATTTTAAATATACATTTAATAAATAACTTTACCCCTATAAACCCTTCAGTGATTTTCCTGCTGTGCCTAAAATAAAAGTTAATTTTAACATGGCCAAAAAGACTTATATGACTTGGACACTGACAACTTTTTAAATATATGCATTCCAATGCACATCTATGTTAAACTTTATCTTGTTTGTTTCCTTTAACATATCTAAAAATCAGTCATTCTTTAGAAAACACTTCATTTTTTCTCCTCTATGCCTGGGGTGCATTTCTAACGGCATTCACATGATTGGCTTCTTTTGATCTCAGCTCATATATTGCCCTCTTAGAAATCACTTCCTATAGTCTTATCCTCTTTATAAACTGATTTAATATCTATTATACAATCTCTTTTAGTTTCTTAACAGTACTTACCATAATCTGAAATTTCTTAGATTTTGTGTGTGTGTGTGTGTGTGTGTGTGTGTGTGTGTGTGTGTATTTTTAATTTCCACATCTTGGTATTTGAGTTACTTGAAAGTAGAAAGACATTTTTGTTCACAGCCCAGAAATATCCCTAGATAATTGGCTTTTGAATAAATATATAAATTTTTATAAAGTAACCAGTATCCTAAGACAGAAAAGTTAGGTCCATAGAGAATCTTGGTATCTTCAAATAACATTATTAACCTTTATTTTATTTTATTTTATTTTTTGAAGATGGGGTTTCCCTCTTGTTGCTCAGGCTGGAGTGCAAAGGCGCCATCTAGGCTCACTGCAACCTCTGCCTCTCGGGTACAAGCAATTCGCTTCAGCCTCCTGATTCGCTGGGATTACATGTGCCCACCACTGTGCCTAGCTAATTTTTGTGTTTTTAGTAGAGACGGGGTTTCACCATGTTGGCCAGGCTGGTCTTGAACTTCTTGACCTCAGGTGATCCAACTGCCTCAGACTCCCAAAGTGCTGGGATTACAGATGTGAGCCACTGTGCCTGGCCCATTATTAACCTTTCTAAGTCAACTTAAAGTTCTCAATCTCAGACGAGTCCATTAGAAGTTATAGCACTTCTGGGTTGGTTGTAGTGGCTCACGCCTATAATCCCAGCACTTTGAGAGGCTGAGGCGGGTGGATCACGGGATCAGGAGACCAAGACCATTCTGGCTAATATGGTGAATCCCCATCTCTACTAAATATACAAAAATTAGCTGGGCATGGTGGCAAGTGCCTGTAATCCCAGTTACTCGGGAGGCTGAGGCAGGAGAATTGCTTGAACCAGGGAATTGGAGGCTGCAGTGATCTGAGATTGCGCCACTATACCCCAGACTGGTGACAGAGCAAGATTCTGTCAAAAAAAAAAAAAGAAGAAGTTATAGCACCTCTGTATTTCTCAAAATTATTTTTGCTTTCTCAAAAGCACATGTACCAACTTAGTTCTGATTTGGCCTATGAAACTCTCTTTTAATATAAATCTAAAAATATAATTTAGCCAGTACCAAGGGGGACAGTGGATGAGGTCACAAAAACATATCCTTCCATTTAGCAAAATCCCGTTTAATAGATGTATGTATGGCCTATGATTGGTAACCAGACTTTTGGATCCGATTGATAATCAGTCATTGGACTTACCCTTCTGCTGTGTACAAATAAAACCTGGATAAAATATATTTTTAAAAGGCTTTTCAATGGACCTACAAACTGCAGGGCTATGATGTATAACACAGAAGAAACACATGAGATGATTGTCACATTGAAACAAATTTGCTTTCTAGAGCTAGTTTCCAAAATGTAGCATAGGGAATTAGAATCCATATAGATAATAGAAATCAGAGTGCAGGTTTGATTTGGAAATTTTGGAAAGTTGGACTTACTGGGAAGGCCTTAGAAATGAGGCAGCTTCTCAGGAAAAAAAAAATTACAATTTAAAATATGCATGAGCCCTAGATTTTTGGTTGAATGCAAACCTGCACATTCACAGACAACGTTCTATGAGGGTTTTCAACGTTCTATGAGGGAAGACTAAGGGATAAATGGCAGATTTAGAGTCCATAGAGTACTGAAAGATGAATATCTGACTAACCAGAGTTGAAAGATGATCATGACTTAAAAATAAAGCTACTATGGCTATATAATGAGAGCTATTCTAAGTGCAACCGAAGGAGGCTTGATAAGCAACAAGTCAGGCTACTAGCAAATTAATTAACAGCCTACCAGCTCAAACTGAACAATTTTTAAAGGAATAAAAAATGCAAACCTTCAATACTGTGATATCTTTACTATTCAGCACAAAATTTTTAAAAAGTATGTGAAGAAAAAAAAAACGTGTGATCTATATCTGGGAGAAGCAAAACAGATAATAGAAACAGATCCAGAGAATAAAGACGTTTGAGCTGCCATGTGCGACTTAAAACAAATATTACAAAAATGTTTAAAAATGTAAAGACTCTAGTAGGAATAATGAACAAATAGGTAAAAGTCTCAGCAGAGAAAGGGAAAGAACTCAGAAGAATTTCTTGATAATGAGAATATAATATGCTTTCTAAAAATAAAATAGATAAAAGAAACAGGACAATGCATGGCGAAGAAGAAAATATGAGGGAATTTGAATATTCAAATTTTGAATTAAAGCAGAGAGAGAAGAAAAAATTAAATATATGTATAGACCCAGTAACCTAAGGGACAATATTACATGAGCTAATAAAAGAACAATGGAATTAACATTTGAGAGGATTAAAAGATTAGAGCAGAAGAAGTATTTTAAAAACTATTGGCCAATCCTTTTTCTAAATTTGCTGAAAACAATATATCCAGAAATCCAAAAATCCAACACAACTTTAAATGGAATAAATACAGACAATACATCACGAAGTCTCGTGGAAATCAATGATAAGGAGATTATCTTAAAAGCAGCCAAAGTGTATTTGAATATATACATATAAACAATAAGAATTAATTTTGATTTATTAGAAACAATGTAAATTAGCAAAAAATTGAATAATATGTTTATCTTAGTTATTTTTATTATTTTAATATTATTATTATTATTACTTTTGAGGCAGAGTCTTGCTCTGTTGCCCAGGGTGGAGTGCAGTGGCACAATCTCAGCTCACTGCAACCTCTGCCTCCCAGGTTCAAGCGATTCTCCTGCCTTAACCTCACAAGTAGCTGAGACTACGGTTGTGTGCCAACACACCCGGCTACTTTTTGTATTTTCACTACAGATGGAGTTTTACCATGTTGGCCATGCTGGTCTCAAACTCCTGGCCTCAAGTGATCTGTCAACCTCAGCCTCCCAAAGTGCTGGGATTACAGGTGTGAGCCACTGCACTCTGCTGAATAATATATTATAAATACTAAAAGAAAAAGTATAAAATTTTATATTTAGTGAAAACATTGAGAATAAATATAAAACAATTTTTAATAAAGAACTAAGAGAAAAGGGTTTACCAATCTAATGATTCAGACATGCCAATCAGAATCCCTATTATTTTAGTTTTATTTTGTCAACCAGTGTGTTGGTATAATAAAAAACTGGTTCTCCAGCAGGCGGAGATTGCAGTGAGCTGAGGTCTTGCCATTGAACTCCAGCCTGGGCAACAAGTGAAAAACTCCATCTCGAAAACAAACAAACGAACAGAAAACCCACTGCTTTTGGCAGTTTTAATATTATCCCGGAATTATTTAAGAAATACAAATGTCAAGACCCATACCCAGATCATTTACTTAAGAACTCTAAGGTCAAAACGTGGGTGTCACAATATTTAAAATCTCCTAGGTATTTCTAATTGCTTATAGAGTACTGATAATAGCAAAGAAATACATTAAAAAAAAAAAAAAATTAAACTTCCTAGACTTAGGCACACAGGACTTTCCTAAGATTCAGATTAGAACAATTCTAAAAAGCTATCCCACAACAGAAACATAGCATAAAGTAAAAACCTGCAACAATATGCACTGGAGGAGGAAAAAGAATGTACAAAAATATTCTGTCATTAATGAAAACATAGAGGAACGGCCAAAAGGTGATGATTGAGCAGTGACAATGAGAAAATTCTCCAGCCCAGTAGACCTCAAACAAGGCTGAAGTTAATAGAAGTGCAGTGCAGGACCAATTTAAATCCTCTGGTACAACAGCAAAGGTCTAGATCAGCTCCTAAGTAGATTGACTCAACTGCCCATGCTAATAGTTTGATTAAAAACAAAAAAAATTAAGTTCAGTTATGAAGAATATTCACCTCAGTCTGTGTCATTCCATGTGAATGTCTGGCATTCAATAAAAATTGAAGTTGCAAAAAAATAATAATAATTTTAAAAACCTCAAGTATTGCGCAGAGGAAGAATAATCCACAGAATAAGACTGAATGATTACTCCATATGTTGGAACTATTTAATAGGAAATTATGAATAACTATAGTTAATATGTTAGAAGATCTTGGGGAAATGAAAGATAACAAAAGTGAAAAGATAGAAAATTATAGCAGAAATGTAGAAATAAGAAAGAGTCAAATGGAAAATTTAGAAATATTAAGCAATATCAAAAATTGGTTTCTGCTCTTACATGTAAAAAGTTAAGGTCATCACTCCCATATTCATTGAAACAACAACAACAAAATGAAAAACTGGGAAACAACCGAAGTCCACCAGATAATTGAGGTGACAAGACAAACCTTCATACACAAAACTAGAGAAACCAATGAATACAGAGAATTGCAGCTGAACAGAAGCAGAATTCATTACAGAAAACCATAGATAAACTCTTAAAAAGACCCAGAGCGGGAAATGAAAGTCCACTTCACCTATAGAAAAACAAGAATAGCCTTTGCAACTGGCTTCACATGAGAAATCATACAAGTAGAAAAAGAGTGAGATGAAATATTTAAAGTGTTGAAAGAAAAATATCATCAACCTAGAAGTTACTGTCTAGCAAAATTACCTTTCAAAAATTAAAGAGAAATGCTTTCTTTCTTTAAATAATAAAGCAGAGAATTTGTCACCAGTAAACTATTTTGCAAACAATGTTGACAAATTATTCAGAGAGAAGCAAAAATGGTATCGGTCAGAAATTGAAATCTACGTAAAGAAAGAAGCATGATCAGACACCGAAATCTGTGTAAAGAAAGAAGCATTAGAGGAATAAGTGAAGGTAAAACAAAATATCTTCTTAAAACTGTTCAAACTCTTAAAATTGTTAATAATAGCAAAGATGTATTATGTATACTATGGATAAATGAAATGAATGACAGCTATGTAACAAGTGATGAGAGGGAGGATTTGGGAATGTTATATTATAAGGTTCAGAAAATCCCTTTGAAAAAGTTTATTTAAAAGTGGACTTGTGATAGGAGTTAGGACCGGTTGGAAGCCCCGCCCTTTTCTGAGGCTGTCCAGCCATGGCTGTTAGCCCAGGCATCGCTGTGCTCTTGGGGACTGGGAGCAGTCAGGAGCCACACCTTCCCTGGTGCACCTGCAGCCGCCCAAACCATGGCTGTGGACCTGGGCATCTCTGCACTCTTGGGGCCAGCAAGCCCCCCTGACCTCACTGGCTCAGAGGTGCCTGCTACTGCCGCCTGATCTCTTCCTGTTCCTTGTGTCCCCTCCAGTGAGCAGAGTTGAGTTGAGGCCAAGCATATGTGCTGTTGTAACCCAGCTGTGTGTGTGCATGCTTAGGGGAGAACTGGCATGCCAGTCCCCTGCTACCTCAGCCCCTCTGGACTTTGGGCACCAATGAGCATGGGAGAGAACCTGAGGAAGGGGCTAAGGGCAGTTCCACACTGGCCTGCAGGAACCTCTGGGCATGAACAGCCTGGACACCATGAATAGTGGCAGAAGGCAGACAAGTTCCTGGGTGGAAAGGGGCAGGTACCCAGTGAAGCCCCACCTTCAAGCCAGGAAGGCCTGAAGCCTGGGGTCTGAGCTGTCAGTACTGTAGAGTGGAGCAGGAACTCACAGTGTTTTTTCTGGGCATGCCTATAGCCACCCATGGTCCAATCAGCACACACTTCCTCTCCTCTGAAGCAGACAGAAACCCAGAACTCAACCAGGCTCCAGGACATGACGAGACAACCTACCTGCTAAGAGGAGCTAGCCATTGTTGGTCTCCTCTGAGCTGTTCTGTTGCTCAACAAAGCTCTTCTTCAGCTTGCTCATCCTCCACTGGTCTACCTACCTCATTCTTCCTGGGCATGGGACAAGAACTCGGGACCCACTGAATGGCAGAGCTGAAAGAGCTGTAACACAAACAGGGCTGAAACACACCCCTTGCTCACCATGTTTCAGGGAACAAGAAAGAGAAAACAGCTGTGGCACTTCGGGGAGCCCGGACCTAGGAGCTCCCCAAGCTAGAGCTGCAACACCCTCTTTAGGGATCTGCAGGTCCTGGTGTCTCCAACTTCCAGGTGCCACTGCATTCCCTGGTACCAGTCATGGAAGCTGCTTGCAGTACTTCTATCCCAGTCACAGCCACACAGGGAGCTGACACCTGTACTGGTGCCTGGAGCTGCCAGTCCTGCTACAGCCAGT
The DNA here is from genome assembly GCF_047675955.1 of Chlorocebus sabaeus. NCBI lineage: Eukaryota > Metazoa > Chordata > Mammalia > Primates > Cercopithecidae > Chlorocebus > Chlorocebus sabaeus. The sequence goes on along the minus strand of NC_132920.1, from coordinate 64,712,487 downwards.
GCACCTGGCTGTGTGCAGTGGCCTGACCCCACACTCACTTGCTGACAAACCCCTTGCCACTCTGCTCACCCTTGACAGGCATGGGATCTAGGCCATTAGCATGAGCCAAGCACGACCTGCCATGTCAATTGGGCCCATTGGCCCCAAGCAAGACTTGGGCAAAGGCACCACTGGTTACAGAGGTTTCCGACTGGCAAAGTGACAGCCCAAGGATTCCATAGCACTTGGATTATTGTAAATACATATTGTAAGCTCTAGAGCAATCAATATTTTTCAAAAAGGAAGGATAGTATACACAAAGAGAGATCAAAAGGAGTTATACAAGATGCACCACTAGATCCAGAAGAGGCAGAAAAAAGGGAGAATATTTTTTAAAAAAATAAGAAAAAAGGAAAAACTTCCACAAATAGAGAACTGTTACAAATTTGGCAGTTATTATTTCAATGAGAGAGATTAATGTTTTCAAAAGTGAATGATAGAAGAGATAGAAAAAGATATACCATGCTAAGACTAATCAAAAGAAAGCTGAAATTTTTATAGGGCTTGCGTTGAATCTGTAGATAGCTTTGAGTCACACGAATGTTTTCAAATATTCATTATTTCAATAAATAACATTTGTATTAGTTTGTTTTCATGCTGCTAAAGACATATTCAAGACTGGGTAAATTACAAAAGAAACAGTTTTAACAGGCTTGCAGTTCTACGTGGCTGGAGAGGCCTCACAATCTCAGTGGAAAGTGAAAGTCACATCTCACATGGTGGCAAACAAGAGAAGAGAGGTTTTGCAGGGAAACTCTCTTCTTTAAAACCATGAGATCTTGTGAGACTTATTCAGTATAATGAGAACAACACAGGAAAGACCTGTCTCCATGATTCAAGTACTTCCCATCAGGTCCCTCCCACAACATGTAGGAATTCAAGATGAGATTTCAATAGGCACTCAGCCAAACCATATCAACATGGGATATATTTCCATTTCTTTTTCTTTTATTCAATTCCTTCATGAGTGTCTTAAAGTTTTCAGTATACAGGTCGTTTAACTCTTTGGTTAAATTTACATGTAGGAATATTTTTATTTTTGCTACTGTAAATGGAATATATGCTATCAAAAAGAATATTTAAATATTCTTATAAATATAAATCTATTTATAAAACTAAATATAAATATATTAATGTATTTAATAAAGATAATATATTTGATATAAATATTTTTAAATATTCTTTTGGATAGTTAATTGTTAGCCTATAGTAATGTTATTGATTTTTTGTATTGAAAGTACATTCTGTAAATTTGCTAAGTGCATTTATCAGTTTTTTTATTATTATTATTATACTTTAAGTTCTAGGATACACGTGCACAACGTGCAGGTTTGTTACATATGTATACATGTGCCATGTTGGTATGTTGCACTCATTAACTCGTAGTTTACATTAGGTATATCTCCTAATGCTATTCCTCCCCCTTTAACCACCCCATTACAGGCCTCTGTGTGTGATGTTCCCCTTCCTGTGTCCAAGCGTTGTCATTGTTCAGTTCCCACCTATGAGTGAGAATATGCGGTGTTTGGTTTTCTGTTCTTGCAATAGTTTGCTGAGAATGATGGTTTCCATCTTCATTCATATCCCTACAAAGAATATGAATTCATCTTTTTCATGACTGCATAGTATTCCATGGTGTATATGTGCCACATTTTCTTAATCCAGTCTGTCATTGATGGACATATGGGTTGGTTCCAAGTCTTTGCTATTGTGAGTAGTGCCACAATAAACATATGTGTGCATGTGTCTTTATAGCAGCATGATTTATAATCCTTTGGGTATACTCCCAGTAATGGGATGGCTGGGCTGGGTCAAATTGTATTTCAAGTTCTAGATCCCTGAGGAATCGCTAAACTGTCTTCTACAATGGCTGAACTAGTTAACAATCCCACCAACAGTGTAAAAGTGTTCCTATTTCTCCACATCGTCTTCGGCACCTGTTGTTTCCTGACTTTTTAATGATCACCATTCTAACTGGTTTGAGATGGTATCTCATTGTGGTTTTGATTTGCATTTCTCTGATGGCGAGTGATGATGAGCATTTTTTCATGTGTCTGTTGGCTGTACACATGTCTTCTTTTGAGAAGTGTCTGTTCATATCCTTTGCCCACATTTTGATGGGGTTGTTTGTTTCTTTCTTGTAAATTTGTTTGAGTTCTTTGTAGGTTCTGGATATTAACCTTTTGTCAGATGAGTAGATTGCAAAAATGTTTTCCCATTCTGTAGGTTGCCTGTTCACTCTGATGGTAGTTTCTTTTGCTGTGCAGAAGTTCTTTAGTTTAATTCGATGCCATTTGTCAATTTTGGCTTTTGTTACCATTGATTTGGTGTTTTAGACATTAAGTCCATGCCCATGCCTATGTCCTGAATGGTATTGCCTAGGTTTTCTTCTAGGGTTTTTATGGTTTTAGGTCTAACATTTAAGTATATAATCCATCTTGAATTAACTTTTGTATAAGTTGTAAGGAAGGAATCCAGTTTCAGTTTTCTACATATGGCTAGCCAGTTTTCCCAGCACCATTTGTTAAATAGGTAATCCTTTCCCCATTTCTTGTTTTTGTCAGATTTGTCAAAGATCAGATGGCTGTAGATGTGTGGTATTATTTCTGAGGGCTCTGTTCTGATCCACTGGTCTGTATCTCTGTTTTGGTACCATTACCACACTGTTTTGGTTACTGTAGCCTTGTAGTATAGTTTGAAGTCAGGTAGCATGATGCCTCCAGGTTTGTTCTTTTGGGTTAGGATTGTCTTGGCAATGTGGGCTCGTTTTTGGTTCCCTATGAACTTTAAAGTAGTTTTGTTTTTTTCCAATTCTGTGAAGAAAGTCATTGGTAGCTTAATGGGATGGCATTGAATCTATAAATTACCCTGGGCAGTATGGCCATTTTCACCATATTGATTCTTCCTATCCATGAACATGGAATGTTCTTCCATTTGTTTGTGTCCTCTTTTATTTCATTGAGCAGTGGTTTTTAATTCTCCTTGAAGAGGTCCTTCACATCCCTTGTAAGTTGGATTCCTAGGTATTTTATTCTCTTTGAAGCAATTGTGAATGGGAGTTCACTCATGATCTGGCTCTCTGTTTGTCTGTTATTGGTATATAAGAATGCTTGTGATTTTTTCACACTGATTTTGTATCCTCAGACTTTGCTGAAGTTGCTTATCAGCTTAAGGAGATTTTGGGCTGAGACGATGAGGTCTTCTAAATATACAGTCATGTCATCTGCAAACAGTGACAATTTGAATTCCTCTTTTCCTGATTGAATGCCATTTATTTCCTTTTCCTGCCTGCTTGCACTGGCCAGAACTTCCAACACTATGTTGAATAGGAGTGGTGAGATAGGGCATCCCTGTCTTGTGCCAGTTCAAAGGGAATGCTTCCAGTTTTTGCCCATTCAGTATGATATTGGCTGTGGGTTTTTCCTAAATAACTATTTTGAGATACATTCCATCAGTACCAAATTTATGGAGAGTTTTTAGCATGAAGCATTGTTGAATTTTGTCAAAGGCCTTTTCTGCATCTATTGAGATAATAATGTGATTTTTGTCTTTGGTTCTGTTTATATGCTGGTTTGCATTTATTGGTTTGCGTGTGTTGAACTAGCCTTGCATCCCAGGGATGAAGCCCACTTGATCATGGTGGTTAAGCTATTTGATGTGCTGCTGGATTCGGTTTGCCAGTATTTTATTGAGGATTTTTGCATCAATGTTCATCAGGGATATTTGTCAAAAATTCTCTTTTTTTGTGTGTGTGTGTCTCTGCCAGGCTTTGGTATCAGGATGATGTTGGCCTCATAGAATGAGTTAGGGAAGATTCCCTCTTTTTCTATTGATTGGAATAGTTTCAGAAGGAATGATACCAGCTCCTCCTTGTACCTGTGGTAGAATTCAGCTGTGAATCTGTCTAGTCCTGGACTTTTTGGTTGGTAGGCTATTAATTATTGCCTCAATTTCAGAGCCTGTTATTGGTCTATTCAGGGATTCAACTTCTTCCTAGTTTAGTCGTGGGTTAGTGTAAGTGTCAAGGAATTTATCCATTTCTTCTAGGTTTTCTAGTTTGTGTAGAGGTGTTTGTAGTATTCTCTCATGGTAGTCTATATTTCTGTGGGATTGTTGGTGATATCCCCTTTATCATTTTTTATTGTGTCTGTTTGATTCTTCTCTCTTTTCTTCTTTACTAGTCTGGCTAGTGGTCTATCAATTTTGACGATCTTTTCAAAAAACCAGCTCCTGGATTCATTGATTTTTTGAAGGGTTTTTTTGTGTCTCTATCTCCTTCAGTTTTGTTCTGATCTTAGTCATTTCTAGCCTTCTGCTAGCTTTTAAATGTGTTCGCTCTTGCTTCTCTAGTTCTTTTAATTGTGATGTGAGCATGTAAATTTCTGATCTTTCCTGCTTTCCCCTGTGGGCATTTAGTGCTGTAAATTTGCCTCTACCCACTCCTTTAAATGTATCCCAGAGATTCTGGTATGTTGTGTCTTTGTTCTAATTGGTTTCAAAGAATATCTTTATTTCTACCTTCATTTCATTATGTACCCAGTAGTCATTCAGGAGCAGCTTGTTCAGTTTCCATGTAGTTGAGTGGTTTTGAGTGAGTTTCTTAATCCCGAATTCTAGTTTGATTGCACTGTTGTCTGAGAGACAGTTTGTTATCATTTCTGTTCTTTCACATTTGCTGAGGAGTGCTTTACTTCCAACTATGTGGTCAATTTGGAATAAGTGTGATGTGTTGCTGAGAAGAGTGTATATTCTGTTGATTTGGGGTGGAGAGTTCTGTAGATGTCTATTAGGTCCACTAGGTGCATAGCTGAATTCAATTCCTGGATATCCTTGTTAACTTTCTGTCTCGTTGATCTGTCTAACGTTGATAGTGGGGTGTTAAAATCTCCCATTATCATTGTGTGGGAGTCTAAGTCTCTTTGTAGGTCTCTAAGGACTTGTGTTATGAATCTGGGTGCTCCTGTATTGGGTGCATATATATTTAGGATAGTTAGCTCTTCTTGTTGAATTGATCCCTTCATTATGTAATCCCTCCATTATGTAATGGCTTTCTTTGTCTCTTTTGATATTTGTTGGTTAAAAGTCTATTTTATCAGATACTAGGATTGCAACTCTTGCCTTTTTTTGTTTTCCATTTGCTTGGTAGATCTTCCTCCATCCCTTTATTTTGAGCCTATGTGTGTCTTTGCACATGAGATGGGTATCCTGAATACAGCACACTGATGGTTCTTAATTCTTTATCCAATTTGCCAGTCTGTGTCTTTTAATTGCAGCATTTATTCCATTTACATTTAAGGTTAATATTGTTATGTGTTAATTTGATCCTGTCGTTATGATGTTAGCTGATTATTTTGCTCGTTAGTTGATGCAGTTTCTTCCTAGCATCAATGGTCTTTACATTTTGTCATGTTTTTGCTGTGGCTGATACTGGTTGTTCCTTTCCATGTTTAGTGCTTCCTTCAGGAGCTCTTGTAGGGCAGATCTGGTGGTGACAGAATCTCTCAGCATTTGCTTGTCTGTAAAGGATTTTATTTCTCCTTCACTTATGAAACTTAGTTTGGCTGGATATGAAATTCTAGGTTGAAATTATTTTCTTTAAGAATGTTGAATAATGGCCTCCACCTCTTCTGGCTTGTAGAGTTTCTGCCGAGAGATCTGCTGTTAGTCTGATGGGCTTCCCTTTGTGGTTATCCCGATCTTTCTCTCTAGCTGCCCTTAATATATTTTCCTTCATTTCAACTTTGGTGAATCTGACAATTATGTGTCTTGGAGTTGCTCTTCTCGAGGAGTATCTTTGTGGCATTCTCTGTATTTCCTGAATTTGAATGCTGGCCTGCCTTGCTAGGTTGGGGAAGTTCTCTTGGATAATATCCTGCAGAGTGTTTTCCAACTTGATTCCATTATCCCCATCACTTTCAGGTACACCAGTCAGACGTAGATTTGGTCTTTTCACATATTCCCATATTTCTTGGAGGCTTTGTTTGTTTCTTTTTACTCTTTTTTCTCTAAACTTATCTTCTCACTTCATTTCATTCATTTGATCTTCTATCACTGATACTCTTTCTTCCAGTTGATCAAATCAGTTACTGAAGCTTGTGCATTTGCCATGTAGTTCTCATGCCATGGTTTTCAGCTCTATCAGGTCATTTAAGGACTTCTCTACATTGGTTATTCTAGTTAGCCATCCATCTAATATTTTTTCAAGGTTTTTGCCTTCTTTTCGATGGGTTCAAACTTCCTTCTTTAGCTTGGGGAAGTTTAATCATTTGAAGCCTTCTTCTCGCAAATCATCAAAGTCATTCTCTGTCCACCTTTGTTCCATTGCTGGCAAGGAGCTGCATTCCTTTGGAGGGGGAGAGACACTGTGATTTTTAGAATTTTCAGCTTTTCTGCTCTGTTTTTTCCCCATCTTTGTGGTTTTATCTACCTTTGGTCTTTGATGATGGTGACATATATATGGGGTTTTGGTGTGGATGTCCTTTCTTTTTGTTAGTTTTCCTTCTAACAGTCAGGACCCTCAGCTGCAGGTCTGTTGGAGTTTGCTGGAAGTCCAGTCCAGACCCTGTTTGCCTGGGTATCAGCAGCGGAGGCTGCAGAAGAGTGAATATTGCTGAACAGCAAATGTTGCTGCCTGATCATTCCCCTGGAAGCATCATCTCAGAGGGATACCCAGCCATGTGAGGTGTCAGTCTGCCCCTACTGGGGGGTGCCTCCTGGTTAGGCTACTTGGGGGTAAGGGACCCACTTGAGGAGGCAGTCTGTCTGTTCTCAGATCTCAAACTCCATATGGGAGAACCACTACTCTCTTCAAAGCTGTCAGACAGGGACATTTAAATCTGCAGAAGTTTCTGCTGCCTTTTGTTTGACTATTCCCTGTCCCCAGAGGTAGAGTCTACACAGCTGAGCAGGCCTCCTTGAGCTTCAGTGGGCTCCACCCAGTTCGAGCTTCCTGGCTGCTTTGTTTACCTACTCAAGCCTCAGCAAAGGTGAGCACCCCTCCCCCAGCCTTACTGCTGCCTTGCAGTTAGATCTCAAACTGCTGTGCTAGTAATGAGGGAGGCCCCGGGGCGTGGAACTCTCCGAACCAGGCACGGGATATAATCTCCTGGTGTGTTGTTTGCTAAGACCCTTGCAAAATTGCAGTATTAGGGTAGGAGTGATCCGATTTTCCAGATGCTGTGTGTCACGGTTTCCCTTGGCTAGGAAAGGGAATTCTCTTACCCCTTGCCTTACCTGGGTGAGGCGATGCCTCACCCTGCTTTGGCTGTCGTTCCGTGGGCTGCATCCACTGTCCTGCACCCACTGTCTGACACACTCCAGTGAGATGAATCAGGTACCTCAGTTGGTAATGCAGAAGTCACCTGTCTTCTGTGTCACTCACGCCGGGAGCTGTACTCTGGAGCTGTTCCTATCTGGCCATCTTGGAACTGACCCCATTTATCAGTTCTAACAATTTTTTGGTGGAATCTCTAGCATTTTCTATATATGAGATTATCAGGTCAGCAAATAGAGACAGTTCAATTCTTCATTTTCTATTAGAATACCTTTCATTGCTTTCTTTTACCTAATTGCTCTGGCTATGTCTTCCAGTACCATGTTAAAAAGAAGTGGTGAGGATAGATATGCTTGTCCTTGATCTTAGAGAAAAAGTTTTCAACATTTCGTCATTGAGAATTATGTTAGCTATGTGTTTGTTATATTTCACCTTAACTGTGTTGAGGCATATTCCCTTTATGCTTAATATTTTGAAAGTTTTATTTTTATCACTATGGGAAGTTAGATTTTAACATGAGCTTTTCTTGAATCTATTGAGATGATTTAATATAATTTTATTCTTAATTTTATTTAATTTGTATCCTGCATTTACTGTTTGTGTACATTGAATCATACTTGAAACAACACAAATACCGCTTAGTCATGATGTTTTTCATGAAAATAGAAAAAAATCTTAAATTTGGATGGAACTACAAAATACCCCAAATAGGAAACACAATCCTGAGTGACAATAACAAAACTGACACCATTACATTTTCTTATTACAAAGCACATTATAAAGCTTATAATAAAAATGGCATGGTACTGACATAAAAAAAGAGACACAACAACCAATGGAACAGGATAGAAAACCCAAAAATAAGCCCTCATATTTATGCTTAATGAATTTTTTACAGAGGTGCCAAGTTTACACAATAGAAAAAGAATAGTCTCTCCAATCAGTGATGCTGGAAAAACTGGCTATCCACACATACATGAATAAAATTGGATCCTTATACCACATACAAAAATTAAAATGAATTTTGAAAATTAATATAAAACCTGAAACTATAAACCTACTGAAAGAAAACAAAGCTGACAATCACTATTACATTGGTATGGCCAATAGTTTTTAAAATATAATTCTGAAAGCACAGATAACAAATGCAAACATAAACAAATTACATAGCTTCAAACTAAAAATTTCTGCATATCAAAGGAACTAATTAATAAAGTGAAGAGGCAACCCAAAGAATGGGAGAAAATATCTGCAAATCATACATCTGATAAGGGGTTAATATCCAAAATATTTAAGAAATTGAAACAACTCAAAGAAAACAACCTAATTTAAAAATGTGAAATAAAGTCAGACGTTTTTCAAAAGAAGACATGCAAATGGTCAATAGATATATGAAAAAATGCTCAACATCACTAATAACTAGGGAAATACAAATTAAAACCACAATTAATTTTCTCTCATTAGAATGGCTTTTATTTAAAACAAGAAAAGAAAGAGAATGAATGTTGGCATGGACATGGAGAAAAAAGGGAACTCATGTAAATTGCTAGTGGGAATGTAAATTAGTAAATCTGTGTGGAAAATGGTATGGAGGTTCCTCCAAAAACTAAAAATAGAAATGCCATACGATCCAGCGTATCTGCTTCTGAATATATATACGAAAGAATGGAAATCAATATGTTAAAAGTATATCTGCATCTCCATTTTCATTCCAGCATTATTCATGATAGACAAAATATGAACTCAACCTAAGTCTTCATGAATGAATTTCATCAATGGATAAAGAAAATGTGCTATACATATGCAATGGAATACTATTCAACCTTTTATAAAGAAAATTCTGTCATTTGCTATAAAATGGATAAAACTGGAGAACATTATGCTAAATGAAATAGGCCAGGCACAGAAAGACAAATGCCACATTATTTCATTTGCATATGGAATCTAAAGTCTGATAAACTCATAGTGGTTATCAGAGGTTGGGCAAAAGGAGGGAGGGATTTAAAAAATTGTAAGATTCAGTGAAAATAGTACCTATAGGGAAATTTATGTCATTCAGTGCATGTATTAGATACAATAATCTAAAATCAATAATCTAAGCCTGCTTGCTATACTTTATTATGGTATTGTTGGAAGTATAGACAAATCAGTGGAACAGACTAGAGAACCAAGAAATAGACCCATACAAATATGGTCAACTGATCATTTATAAAGAGCAAAGGCAACTCAATAAAAGAACAGTCTTTTAAGCAAATTGTGCTGGAATAACTAGACATCCACAAGGAAAAATAAATCTAGATACAAATTTTACACATTTTCTAAAGAGTAACTCATAAAGCATTATAGATCTAAATGTAAAACACAAAACTATAGAACTTCCAGAAATTAACATAGGTGAAATGTTAATCTTAGTGTGTATTAACCTAAGTTACCTTGGGTTGGCATGAAGTTTTTAAATATACATCTAAAGCTCGTTCAAAGCTTCTGTTGTTTGAGACTGTGAAGAAATAAAAAGACAAGCACAAAATGAGAGAAAATGTTTGTGAAACATGCATATGTTAAGAAACTTATATACAAATAATTATTTTTTTTTTTTGAGACGGAGTCTTGCTCTGTCGCCCAGGCTGGAGTGCAGTGGCACAAATAATTCTTAAATGAAACAATAAGAAAAAAAAATGTCCTTTAAAAAATGGGCAGGCCAGGCACCATGACTCACACCTGTAATCCCAGCACTTTGGGAGGTCAAGGCAGGTAGATTGCTTGAGTCCAGGAGTTCAAGACCAGCCTGGTCAACATGACAAAACCCCGTCTTCTAAAAATGCAAAAAATTAGCCAGGCATGATGGCATGCACCTATAGTCCCAGCTTCTTGGGAGGCTGAGATGGGAAGATCACCTGAGCCTGGGAAGTTGAGCCTGCAGTGAGCTGAGACTGTGCCACTGAACTCCATCCTCGGTGAAGAGAGAGAGACCCTTTCTATGAAAAAGAAAAAATGATGATACCAAATGCTAGTGAAAATGTGAAGTCACAGGAACTCTCATTTATTTCTGGTGGAGATACAAAATGGCATGACCACTTTGGAAGACAGTTTGGCACTTTCTTATGGAGCTATACATAATTTTACCATACAGTCCAACAATTATGTTCTCTAGTATTTACCCAAATGAGTTGGAAATGTATATCACATACAAATGTGTATATAATTGTTCATAGCAGGTTTATTCATAATTGTTTAAAGCTGAAAACTCCAAGACACCTTATAATAGGTGCATGGATGAAACAGTATATCAGTAAAATGGAAATTTACTCAATGATTTAAAAATTAAACTATCAAACCATGAAAATAACTGGAACAACATTAAATGCGTATTGCTAAGTGAAGAAGGCCAATCTGGAAAGATGACATACTGTATGATTCTAACTTTATGTCAATATGAAAAAGGACACATTATAAATACTGTAAAAGGATCCAGATTAAATGTGTGAGGGGAGGAAAGAGGTGAAGCACATGGGATTTTGAGAGTAGTGAAACTATTCTTTATGATACTAGAATGGTGGATACATAACATCATGCAATTGTGAAAACTCATAGAACTATATAACCCATAGAGTGAACCCTAATATAATCTATGAACGTTAGTTAATAATGTGTCAGTATTGGTTCATCATTGTGACTAATGTAGCACACTAATATTAGCCATTTATAATAGGAGAAAATGTGTATGGGGAAAATGTTTTCTGTAAACCCCCAAACTGTTCCAAAACTAATACAAAACTGTTGTAAAAGTAGTATACTCAATACAAAATGACAGTATCAGATATGGAAAATTATTTTGGAATAAAAGTGAAAAATAAGAAAAAAGTAGAGAAAAGGAAAACTGAACACTGAAGAGCCATGAAAAGATATAAAATAGTCCGTCATAAATATGAATGGAGTTCCAGAGCAAAAATAGAGAGAAAACAAGGAAGAAGAAATTTTGAAAAGATAAAGGCCAAGATTTCTCCAAAAACAGCAAAAACATACATCAATCCACAAAGCTCAGAGAACCTCAAGCACGATGAGTACAACACACACACACACATACATAAAGACACAGACACAGACACGCAAACACGGTGGAGGTTGGGAGAGAGAGAGAGCGCTAAATACAAATAGTAAAACTGATGCAAACCATAGATAATCTTGAAGGCAGACAGAGAGTATGAAAACATAATAAAAATATAATAAAAACTGCTGACTTTTGTCAGAAACTATGCAAACCAGAAGATAATAGTGACACCTTTTAAAGTAATGATATTTAAAAAACTGTCAACACAAAAGTGTAATAAAAATACCTTTTAAAGGAAAAATAGGCCAAAAAGATTCATTATCTTCAGACTATCACTTCACAACATATTAATTAATAGTTTTCCTCCAGAAACAGTATGTTAACCAACAGAAACCTGTATCTTAAAAAGAAACAGGGTGTCAGGTATAAAAAAAAAAAAATGAAGGTGAGTAAAAGAGAAATACATTTTCTAAGTTATGTGAAACAGATTATTGGAAGCTTTCTGTAATTCTCTTATTACTCAGATACTCCAATCTTTTCTACATTGTAGATTAACTCACCAGAATTTTTATTTTTCCCATTACCAACTTAATCATTTTAAGCAAAATGGGATTTCATATCCCAAAATGGAAGTATTAAGAAGTCCAAAAATAGAACAGGACTGTTATGTAGCCTTCCAAAATCTACTATAAGTAAGAATGAATTATCACATTTGCTAAAACAAAAGCACTTAAATTTTAAGAGCTTAAATTTATACTAGCAGATAAAGAGTTTTGAAAATGTGATTCTTAATAGTGTAAAGTATGTAGAAACACATTTTCCATAGAGTTTGCAATTAGTAAACTCTCATATTTGTTTCTCTTGTTAAAATTCCTATATGTTTCTTTTATTTAAGTATATTTTCTATAAAATTTAGATTTTACATTACTGATTTTTCAAATGATATTTTATGAAAATTAAACTGGAACCAGTGAATGAAAAAGTTTTTTAGGTATCTGTAAAATATAAAATTATATTATTAAAACTTACGTTGCCAATATTGCTTGGACTTGGAGTATACATTAACACTCAACTAAATGAATGATCCATTTAATTCTCAAATAAAGTCTAGAAAATTTTACCAAGTTTCATCTAACACATACTTGAAAACTTCTAACAATATGACACAACCACCTGATATACGAAATTGTTTCTCAATATTAAATATTGGATTTACTGGAACACAAGGCATAACATCCACAACTAGTCTCAGACATCAGCAATAACAGTAGAAACATTACCTTAAATTTCCAGAATTTTAATAGATAAACCATGGAAACTTAATTGGTATAAGTTTGTTTTATTTGAAAATTAAAAATTTATTCATAAACAATCATTCTCTATTCAAAGTTCCATCTTACTTCATGGGGGTTCTATTCTAGCACAAGTGAGGCATTTCATCAATTCATTTAAAAATTTTAGGCTTTTAATATATTAATAACAAAAAATTTATCTTTCAAAGGAGTCAATAATTTTTTTTTAATTTTTTATTATTATTATACTTTAAGTTCTAGGGTACATGTGCATAACGTGCAGGTTTGTTACATATGTATACTTGTGCCATGTTGGTGTGCTGCACCCATCAACTTGTCAGCACCCATCAACTCGTCATTTACATCAGGTATAACTCCCAATGCAATAATTTTTAAATTTTAAGATATGCTTTCTACTTTTTATTAACAAAAGCTTTACCAATACCAAGCTGCTTTACTTCTCCAATGAGATAAGTTTGAACCCTTAGCATTTTTCTTGCTTAATTGTCCTCTCTTTTCAAAAGACCCAAATTAATCCTGGTAGTAATTACTAAAGTTTGTACTTGCAAAATAATCTCAATTTGTTGAGGCAAATTTGAACAAAAAAGTATAACAAAAGCTTCTGATAGTCAGCTGTGAAGTTTGGAAACCTGATATTCTGCATGGAAAAAGAAAGCCCTGGACACAAAATTATCTAATGGCACATAGACTTTCCACCTTCCCTTTTGTTTAGCATACTGCAAGTATTTGATATTTATGTCAAAAAAACGACACAGTTACACAGTGTACTGTCGTTAGTACACACGTCACATAAGATAAGGACTTTACAAGAGTATATTTCTTTTTCTTCTCTCCCATTTTTGTGCTATCATTGTCATAAGTTTTATTTCTACGTAAGTTTTAAAACTTATAATACATTGTTATTTATATGAAAGGATCTTTAGAAGAGACATCTATATTTAATCAACTGAACTCTACACATTGATCACACAATACCTTGGGTCTCTCTAATTTCATAGTGTGAACAAAAGGCAAGAAAAAAAAATCTTCTCATTTATCACTATACGTCTGCCTTATCTTTTCCTGTATTTTCTGGGTTAGTGTCCTAAGGCTGTTGTAACAATGTACCAGAAACTGGGCAATTTAAAACAATGGAAATGTGTTTTCTTACCGTTCTGGTGGGTACAAGTGTGAAAACAAGGTTTCAGAAGGACCATGCTCCCTCTGAAGGGTCTAGAGAAGACTCTGTCCCATGACTCTCTCCTTGCTTCTGGTGGGTGCCAGCAAACCTTGGTGTTCCTTGGTTTGCACATGTTACTTTAATTGTTGCTTCCATGTACACTTGCCATTTCTCCCTGTATCTGTGTATCCATGTCTTCACCCATCTTCTTATAAAGACATCAGTCAATGGACTTATGAGAGATCTTATTTCAATATAACCTCATCTTTATTACATCTACAAACATTCAATTTTCAAATAAGTTTACATTCACGGGTTTATGGTAGACATGTGTATTAGTCATATGTATGTAAAGGAGAGTTTATTAAGTAGTATTAACTCACAAGATCACAAGGTCCCACAATAGGCCATCTGCAAGGTGAGGAGCAAGGAAGCCAGTCCGAGTCCCAAAGCTGAAGAACCCGGAGTCTGATGTTTGAGGGCAGGAAACATCTAGCATCTGAGAAAGATGTAGGCTGGGAGGCTAAGACAGTCTGGCTTTTTTCCTTTTTTCTTCCCGCTGTATATCCTGGCCAAACTGGCAGCTGATTAGATGGTGCCTACCCAGATTAAGGGTGGTCTGCCTTTCCCAGCACACTAACTCAAATGTTAATCTCCTCTGCTAACACCCTCATAGACACACCCAGGATCAATACCTTACATCCTTCAATCAATGAAGTTGACCCTCAGTACTAACAATCACAGCATGAAACTGTGAAAATGAATAATCACAGGTTCTTGATGGACAAGTTTTGGAGGATACTATTTGACCCACTACCGTCTACCTTGTGGCTACCCAAAAATCAGGATCTTTCCACAAGCAATATAAATGTACTTTACCCCAATAATCCACAAATCTTTTTTTAAACTTTGATTTTATGTTCAGGGGTAAATTTGCAGGTTTGTTACACTTGTAAACTTATTCATGGGGGTTTCTTGTACAGATCACCCCGATATTAAGCCTAGTAGTCATTAGTTGTTTTTCCTGATCCTCTCCCTTCTCCCACCTTCCACCCTCTGGAAAGCCACAGAGTGTATCGTTCCCCTGTATGTGTCCATGTGTTCTCATCATTTAGCTCCCACTTACAAGCAAAAATGTGCAAAATTGGTTTTCTGTTTCTGTGTTAGTTTTCTAAGGTTAATGACCTCCACTTCTATCCATGTCCCAGAAAAGGACATGATCTCATTCTTTATGTCTGGCTAGTATTCCACGGTGTATATGTACTCTGTTTTCTTTATACTGTTTATTATTTATGGACATTTAGGCTGAAGTTTAATCCATTTTAACACCAACTGTAAGTCTACAATTTATCAAATAACATCAAATCAATAAGTCCAAAGTATTACCTAAGTCATATAAATCAGATATGAATGAAGCTGTGGCAAAATTTCTCTCCATGTGTGAACCTTTGATGTTAGAACATAAGTTATTTTCTTCTGACATTTTATGGTGGGATAGGCATGAATGTCCTTATTAAAAAAAAAAAAAAAAGAAAAAGAAACATGAAACAAAAGAGCCACTGGCCTTCAACAAGTCCAAATGTCATCAAGTAAAACTCTATTGCCTCAAGTCATAGGAAGTAATTCTTTCTGGCTTGATGTTCAGAACTCTGAACTCTCTTTGGTGACTTCTGAGTCAGAGACTCCACGTTCTCCACGAATGGTGGCAGCTCCATTTCATCTATGTGCAGTCGCTTCCATGTTATTTTCTCAAGTTTCTGCTCCACCTTAAATGCCAGACCTTGTTAAACAGACTAATTGACATCTCCTTTTAAATACTGCCAAACCACCACAATGTACACAAGTTTTAACTGCTGGTTTTTTTTGTTGTTGTTGTTGTTTTTTTTTTTTTTTTTTTTTTTTTTTTTTTTTTTTTTTTTTTTTTGAGACGGAGTCTCGCTCTGTCGCCCAGGCTGGAGTGCAGTGGCCGGATCTTAGCTCACTGCAAGCTCCGCCTCCCGGGTTCACGCCATTCTCCTGCCTCAGCCTCCAGAATAGCTGGGACTACGGGCGCCCACCACCTCGCCCGGCTAGTTTTTTTTTTTTTTTTTTTTTTTTTTTGTATTTTTTAGTAGAGACGGGGTTTCACCGGGTTAGCCAGGATGGTCTCGATCTCGTGACCTCGTGATCCACTCGTCTCAGCCTCCCAAAGTGCTGGGATTACAGGCTTGAGCCACCGAGCCCGGCCAACTGCTGGGTTTTAAACTTAAAACAATTAATGATACACAAATTATCAACATATGCCAAGTAGGTATCTTAAAGAAATTCCTAATAGTCATTGATTCTTCCCTACTATATTACATTTACGATAAAGTTATGTTGGTTGTCATCTAGCTATTTCAAAATAAATCATGTCTATATCATCACAAAACTAGTCTAATATTCTATCTGATTAGTCTTCTTAATTACTTTTGAACTAATTTGCCTTCATCTGCATAGTAAATAGAATAATTGCATTCTCACAATTAATGTCCATTATGTTACCTTCATGCTTAAAAAACTTTAGTGGCTTTCAATTACTGTCTTCTCTCTCTCTCTCTTTCTGCATCCTCCCCCGCCCCCCCATCTACCTGTAACAAGTTCTGCCTACTTTTCCTATCTAATACTATACACTTTTCTAATAATTTTCAGTCTTCTGGCTGTTTTTTTTTCTCCTGCTGTCTTATTTCTCTTTCTAATATCCCTATGTTTATTTCTGAAAGGCTCATTCTTTCCCCATTCACCTAATTAACTTCTACAATATCTCATTTCAAGTTACTTCTTCTAAGGAGGACCCTCTGAGATTACGGGGGGCATGTATTTTGGTTCACTGATCACCAGCACTGAGTGTCTTACATTAAATGGAGTTTCTACAAGTGCTGGACCAATGCCACAGAGTGAATAAACACGGATGAGAGATGACATATTATCTGCTTGACTTCAAAGTCTGGGGGAAATTATAAGGAGATAGATTTAGAGTTAATATAGAAAGAATGTTCTAACATACGCTCTTGTTTATAAATAAAATATGCATCCATGAGGATCAAATGTTTATCAGAACAATTAGTAATTTCACTGTTTATGATGTGGCAAGTGATTCTAAACATTAGCTCTTCTACTACTGCCAACAACTGTTCATGGAAGACATAATTAATCTCAGTTTTTTTCAGATAAAAAATTGGCTCCTGTAATAAGCAAAATTGTAGGAATGACTTCCCATAAATATTGCTTTTGTGTAGTCTTCTCCCTGTGAGTGTGAGTGAGACCTACTAATATGATGAGATATAACTCCCATGATTACATTACATTGTTATATAAAAAAGAGGCACCTCCGGCAGGGCCTAATCTAATCACATACCCTTTTTTTTTAGCAGAAAATTTTGTACAGCTGGTGAACATAGGGGGAAGTCTTTGTTTGATAGTATTAAAGATGGGGGGCAGTACATGAGAAGGCACACAGGTTGCCTCTAGCAACAAAGAGTAGCCTGTGATTAACACCCAGCAAGGAAATACGCATGTTCAATCTACATGTAAGGAACTGGATTCTACCCACAACTTGAATGAGCTCATAACAAATTCCTCCCCAGAGCCTCCAGACAAGATCTGTCTGGTCAACAACTAATTTTAGTCTGGTAAGACACTTAAGAGAAAAACAGTCAAGCCCACTTACATTTCTAATATATAAAACTGTGAGCTAATAAACTGATGATGTTTTAGCTGTTAAATCTGCTTAAATATGCAGAAATAGAAACCTACTGAAGGATAAGTGACTCCCGAAATATTTTTCATCTAAAATGTGACAACAGAAAGACTAAAGCCCAAGACATTTCGAGCTTCAAATCTCAAGTTTTTTTCACTCCATTACCTCTGACTATAATTCTAATAAAATCTACTTTTATTTATTTTAGTAGAATTCTGTTATATAACCAACTGGATATTTCTAAGAATCTCAGAGATTTTAAAAATTATATTAATTAAAAAATTATAAATGTAGAAACAAAGTAAGTAAACATGAACATTCTGTAAAGTGGGCTAGTATTGTATTGGCTACACGAATGCTAATGAATTTTATCTTTAACATGTTTTTAAATGTATTGTGACCCAAGCTTGATATCAAAATGCATTCAAATGGTATATATATTGCACTAGCTGTGAATAACCGTTGTATTTTGATGGTAAACGAGAATAGAATAGTGTGGAGGGATTATTTAGGGATTATTTTAAAAGCTTCACTACCTTTATGCTCATCAATATGATGTACAGTTCTGCCAGCAGAAAAATATTAGGATATTCAAACTGCATAATTCAAGTTGTTCAACGATTTCATATGGGACTGATATAGAAATTTCTCATCTGATAAATAACATTGAATAAATTGCCTAGGCACAGTCTGTGAGTTTTCATCTTCCTTTGGAACATTAAATATTGGTTATTGCCATAGGAAGAATTTAACACTAGATGGAGTCATATTCTGATCCATGGTGACAATCTCTAAATTTATCATTCTTTCCTACACTTGTTCTGTGTACTATTATTACTCAGACCATGCTATTTACACCAGCTGCATTCTCTTGTTCAGTACAACTAAGACATTTATCCTTCAGCTCATCCACCTGATCTGCTATACTGCCCCTCCCATTCTCATTGGAAACAAACTATATGTCATAATTTTGTCTCCTGTCTCAGTTGATTGTTTGTTTGAAAACATCACCCTGTCATTATCAATCTCTCTATCTAATGCCCTAGCAATGCAGTTAACAGAAAACTTCCCCAGAAGTGCCTCTTGCTTTTCACTAGCTTTACTATCAAAGCAGTTTTAACTCATATGCATTTTTCAAATTTCTGCGTGATTGCTGTTTACCTACTCTGTAATTCAAGAGGAACTACTGAAATATATATAAACATTTGGTTTTTAAATGATTAAAGCATAATCTTGTTATTAGAAATTATAAAAGAAGACTATTCTTTTTTTTTTTTTTTTTTTTTTTTTTTTTTGAGGCGGAGTTTCGCTCTGTCGCCCAGGCTGGAGTGCAGTGGCCGGATCTCAGCTCACTGCAAGCTCCGCCTCCCGGGTTCACGCCATTCTCCTGCCTCAGCCTCCCGAGTAGCTGGGACTACAGGCGCCCGCCACCTCGCCCGGCTAGATTTTTGTATTTTTTTTTTAGTAGAGACGGGGTTTCACCGGGTTAGCCAGGATGGTCTCCATCTCCTGACCTCGTGATCCGTCTCGGCCTCCCAAAGTGCTGGGATTACAGGCTTGAGCCACCGCGCCCGGCCTTAAGAAGACTATTCTTAAAGACTGAACAAATAAAAGACAAAATTTGAAGGAAAGAAGGAAAGTTACATGAGCCAATCACTCAATTATGTATTGAAAGCTGTCATAATCAAAATCATTTTCTCCACATATGCTAAAGAGAAGGAGATCAGCATTTGTTCAGGAACTAGGGCAGTAGACAGAGGGTTGTAATGATCTCAGAATCTTAAAATAAATAAGTAGATCCAATGTGGTAGCTATACAAACATTTTTATGGATAAATAAATAAACTATACTACTGTATTAGAAAAATATTCAAAAACAGAATGGCATACATATTCAGATTCAAAGGAAAATACATTGTCACAATTGGAGAAGGTAGGAAAGAAGCACCCATGTTATTTCAAGCGTGGCTTTTCCAATCAACATTGATAGATGTGATTAGGGTTCTACTCTCCAAATTGTTCACAGTGAGGGTAAGGAGGTAAACAAGAATCAAAGAGCCTTGTCTGTGATAAAGATTTATTTTTCCCTTGGGAAAAGGGAAAATAACTGGAATTTATTAGGCCAAAAAAAGTATGTTTTTTGTTTGTTTGTTTGTTTTAGAAAATAAATAGATGTGGTAGGGGTTAATGTAAATCCAAAAAGGATATTGTTGACATGATGAGTCTTTTTAAAACACTGTTGGGTTGTAGTGAAATGGTGAGCTCAGGCAGTTGCCAGGGAAATGGAGATGGACTTACAAGACATTATTTTAAGAAAATTGGATATAGCATGTAAGGATTCATAGATTACTCAGACTTTTCTAAACTGTGCTGCTGAAAAGATAAAGATGAGGATATGAGATATAAAACAATTAACTACTTAAGTGAATATTTGCTTACCATTATAGTCATTTAAGTATAGTAACTATATTTACTAGGATTGTTGTAAATAAATTCATTTTTGATTGGCATTAACATTTAATCTGTATTTGACAGGGTTCTTCCGAGAAACAGAACCAATAGGATACACACACACAAATATATATATACACACACATATACATATATTTATACAGAGAGAGAGAGATGGGAATTTTTGTACTGCAAGAAATTATCTCATGCAATTACAGAGGATGGGAAGCCTAGACCAGGACAGCCAATGGCATTAGTTGCAATCCAAGTCCAAGTCTCAAGACAGGAGAAAATCAATGTTCCAGCTTTCAGACAGGCAGGTAGAATTATCTTTTCCTTTTTGTTTGGTTCAGGCCTTCAATAGATTGGATGATGTGCATTAACATTGGGGAGGATAATATGCTTTACTCAGTTTATGGATTTGGAAGTTAATCTCACCCAGAAACACCTTCACATACACACCCAGAAATAGTTGTTAACCAGACATTTAGACACCCTGAGGTCCAGTCAAGTGAACACATGCAATGATTAATTATGTGGCCTTATTTTACTTTTTGAGTAAACGAATAAAAAACTAATTTATTTCATAATAGTTGCATATAGATAATGAACTACTTCCCCTAAATTCACTGCATTACCACATCAAGCAATTCTTAATACAATGTATTTACCTTAATATTAAAATCAATGAGATTTTATATTGGGAAAATTCTTCTCACTGAAATGTTAATTAACAATTGCTTTGAGAATATATAACAGATAGCTGAAAGTAAAGCTAAGAAATGACTTTGCATGTCTTTTGAGAATAATATTATATTGTCTATCCTATATCAACTATGATTTCAAATGACCGCTCCAATAAAACTATTTTTTTTTCTTTTAATCCTTGAAATAATTTAGACCCCATTTGTTTCTCTCCACCCCTCTTGATAAACTCAAATTATATAACCAAAAGCTACTAAAGTACAACCTTGATCTGGCTGCCTCTTATTTCTATTCTGTAACTAATAGAGCCTCAGTTTCCCATTACTCCTGATAACATGAACAGTATTCAATTTTAGTAATAACCTGAAGTATGATTGACCTTCACCAATCTGTTATCTCCCTGCAGAATACACATTTTAAAGCTGTTCTTTCACATTGTGATGTTTTAATGAAAGGCTTGACATAATTACTTTGTTTTATGTTTTCCTTCCACAAAACCCATTATTGGTAGGACAAGTTTTGACTTACTTTTCCAGTATTAATCAGAAATAAGAAATGTGGATTTTACTTTACTTTGGATAAACAGAGAACTATTGAAAGTCTCTGAGCAAGGAAGTAGATTTACAGGGACTGCCTCTATAAGATGATTGATTTGAAAAATTTGGAAACGTATGTTAAGTTGAAGAAAACAAAAGAAGGGTTTCTTAGATTATTTTAAATATAAATGAAGGCCTGGTCTGTACCTATGCCAGTGAAAACAGAAAGGAAAAACGTTAGCTAAAGCAGCAGACTTAAGAAAGTAGTAGAAATTGAACTTACCTCTACAGTTTTGAGCCTGGATCATTTACATAGGGAGGAAAGTTTAGAAAAGGAAGAGAGAAGTTTACTTTTTGAGTCAGGAGAATTAGATGTTGCTTAGAAGGAGTGATGGAGAAAAACTTAATTTTAAACTTAAAAGTAGTAAAAGGATATGGAATTTCAAGTAAGTCATCAAAAAGAAGATCTGACGAGTAGAAGAAAGAAATGACTTCAAATGAATTTTTGTGAGTTACTTGTATAGACAGGATGTGGAATCAAGAAATTCCTGAAGAAGTTAGGAGTGAACAGAGTGAAACAGGGAGAGAAAAAAGGCATAGGAGTAGGCTAAAATGACAGCAAGAAACAGATTTTTTTGTTGCTGGAAGAAACTTGAATAAAATCAATTATATTTCAACAAATGTAATGTGCTATTAATGATAGGATTCACCATTATTTTATGCACCATGGAGGATGAAGAAAGATTCTGAGACCAAGATGTGTATATTAGAATCAAGGAAACTTAGCATGTTTAGGAAACACAAAGGGGAGGAGCCAAGAATGGATTCTAATTATGTATTTTTTTAATTTTTAATTTTATTATTATTTTTTTTTTGAGATAAGAGCTTCCTCTGTCACTCAGGAAGGAGTGTAGTGGGATTATGTTGGCTCATTACAACCTCTGCCTCCCAGGCTCAAACGATCCTCCCACTTCAGCTTCCTGAGTAGCTGGAACCACAAGTGCATACCACCATAATCATCTAATTTTTAATTTTTTTGTGTAGAGACCAGGTCTTACTATATTGCCCAGGCTGGTCTCCAACTCATGGGCTCAGGCAATCCTCCATCCTCTGCCTTGCAAAGTACTGGGATTATAGGTGTGAGCCACGACACATCTAAAATTTACTTTACTTTGGATAAATGGAGAACTATTGAAAGACTGAGCAAGGAAGTAGATTTACAGGAATTGCCTCTATAAGATGATTGATTTATTTGATTAGGTGTTTTATAAAGAACAATTTACAATGCTGAGTTGCATAGGGTATGTGTCTGTGTATAATAGCTAGTGAGTAGATGGCTATAATATCAGTCATCTAAAAATTAACTGAGCTGGAAGAGGCTGAAACTTTGATCTGAACATCACCCCCAAAACAATGGTTTTTGAAATTACCATGAAATAACGTTGGGAGAAGGAAATATATTTGAATGCATTACTTTCCAAAGTGAAAATAATGTTAAATGATTACGTTAGTATAAAAGTCCAAAGTTAGAACAAGAACTCTACTCATCTATTTCCACTGTCAATTTGAGTTTAACAAAATAAATATCAGCTTCCCCTGAAGAGGGTTTCAAAAAGCTTGGTATCATCAGGAGAAAACCAAGAAGCCTTATACTTCATTTAGAACTAGTAGTTGAAAGAAGGGTCTACACAAATTTAAATATTGAAGAAAGATGTTACCCATGGATAAGAGACAGATTTAGTTGCTCAGAAAATCTTTAAAATATAATATTACCAGGAAAATGTTTCTGGCAGCAATGTCTCATGATTGGTATATTTGGAAAATATTTTGAGAAATAATTCATTATTGGGTATCAAGCACTGAATCTATGCTTCTACTCAAAAAAAAAAAAACTGCATAAAACTCTAAATTACATGGTTTTAGTCTCACTCATTTATCATAGTGCTGGGTGAGAAAGGCTATTTTGAGAAAAAAAGACATTTAAGAAACAAAGATGATATACACAAAATTACTTTATACTAATCTAGAATATTCACTTAATATGGAAAGACTAATTAACACCAGTGTATTAGTCCGTTTCCATGCTGCTGATAAAAACATACCAGAGACTGGGAAGAAAAAGGGGTTTAATTGGACTTCCAGTTCCACATGGTTGGGAAGGCCTCAGAATCATTGTTGGAGGTGAAAGGTACCTCTTACACGGCAACAGCAAGAGAAAATGAGAAAGATGCAAAAACAGAAACCCCTGAGAAAACCATCAAATCTTGTGAGATTTATTCACTGCCACAAGAAGAGTATGGCAGAAACCATCCCCATGATCCAGTGATCTCCCACCGGTCCCTCCCACAACACATGGGAATTATGGGAATACAATTCAAGATGATATTTGGGTGGAGACACATAGCCAAATCATATCATTCCACCCCAGGCCCTTGTCCTCACATTTCAAAATCAATCATGCCTTCCCAACAGTCTCCCAAAGTCTTAACTCATTTCAGCATTAACCCATAGTCCATAGTCCAAAGTCTATATGAAACAAGGCAAGTCCCTTCTGCCTATGAGTCTGTAAAATCAAAAGGAAACTAGTTACTTCCTAGATACAATGCGGTTACAGGCATTGGGTAAAGACAGCTGTTCCAAATGGGATAAATTGGCCAAAACAAAGGAGTTACAAGGTCCATGCAAGTCCAAAATCCAGCAGGGCAGTAAAATTCTAAAGCTCCAAAGTGATCTCCTTTGACTCCATGTCTCACATCCAGGTCATGCAGATGCAAGAGATACGTTCCCTTCGTCTTGGGTAGCTCTGCCCCTGTGGCTTTGCAGGGTATAGCCTACCTCCTGGCTTCTTTCACAGGCTGGCGTTGAGTGTCTGAGGCTTTTCCAGGTGCACTGCGCAAGCTGTCAGTGGATCTAACATTCTGGGGTCTGGAGGACAGTGGCCCTCTTCTGACAGCTCTACTAGGCGGTGTCCCAGTAGGGACTCTGTGTGGGGGCTCCCACGCCACATTTCCCTTCCACACTACCTTAGCAGAGGTTCTCCATGAGGGCCCCATCACTGCAACAAGCTTTTCCCTGGGCATCCAGGCATTTCCGTACATCTGCTGGACCAGATGGAACAAATGACACCAAGTCCCTAGGCTTCACACAGCATGGGGACCCTGGGCCCAGCCCATGAAACCATTTTTGCCTTCTAGGATTCTGGGCCTGTGAGGAGAGGGGTGGCCATGAGACCTATGACATGACCTGGAGATAATTTCTCCATTGTCATGGGAACTAACATTCTGCTCCTTGTTACTTATGCAAATTTTTTGTAGCCAGCTTGAATTTCTCCTCAAAAAATGGGGTTTTCTCTCTGCATCAGCAGGCTGCAAATTTTCTGAACTTTTATGCTCTTTCCCTTTTAAAACAGAGTGCGTTTAAGAGCAACCAAGTCACTGCTTGAATGTTTCGCTGCTTAGAAATTGCTTCCATCAGATACCCTTAATCATCTCTCTCAAGTTCAAAGTTCCACAAATCTCTAGGGCAGGGGCAAAATACCACCAGTCTCTTTGCTAAAATGTAACAAGAGTCACCTTTGCTCCAGTTGCCAACAAGTTCCTCATCTCCATCTGAGACCACCTCAGCCTGGACCTTAACGTTCATATCACTATCAAAGCCAATCAGCAAGTCTCTAGAAGGTTCCAAACTTTCCCACATTTTTCTGTCTTCTTCTGAGCTCTCCAAATTGTTCCAACCTCTGCCTGAAAGCCAGTTCCAAAGTCGCTTCCACATTTTTGGGTATCTTTTCAGCAGTGCCCCACTCTACTGGTACCTCCCACAACAAACACCTGGGAATTAATGGGAGTACAATTCAAGATGAGATTTGGGTGGGGACTCACAGACAAACCATATCAACCAGTATTATCAGCAGTAATCTTATTGGAAAATTGCTTTAGCAGAAAAAAAAAAAAACATAATGGCATGCCAGATCAATGTCTTTGTTTTTCTGTCATGTTGCTGGCCGAGACTATGAAAAGTTATTCCAGACTTTATGTAAATTATCTGCTCCTCACAAATTTGTTTATCTTCATGAAGTTTAGTTCAGTGTTAATTGTAAAACCAACACTGTTAGCATTAATGCCCTGTATGTTAGTTTTACTGATAGACAGTAATAGAGCAAACACGGATGATATTTGGTACCAAACATCATTAAAATCTCACTTAAGGTGAGTTTTCAATAGGTTTTCTAATAGATGAAGCCATCTATTCCTGGAATTTATAAAGAAATTGGGCTTATTGACATTTCCATCACTTGCTTGATTTCCAGGGTTTTAATAAAGGCTGTGGAATTAGGATAATTGAGTCTGAGAAGTTAATCTTGTTCTTTTTTTAAAGGTGTTTGACAGTGATGTGTTCGCAAATGATTAGCAATCATTTATTGACGGCAAATTAAAACCCCTGATTCATAGTTTTCTGTCTCACGTCCAAGGAGCACATATTTTAACTATAGCTGATATTAAACTACCAATGTGATAGTAACAATTGTCTCCCAAAATCTTTTAACATTTTACAGTTGGCCCTTGAGAGTGGGTATTAACTGGACCCAGCACATCACTTTCTGTTGATGTATCAAAGCAATATAATTTAGTAGAAAAAGTTCTGGATTTGGAATTGGGAAATCTAGATACTTACCTTATCTTTAAACCAGTCTTTTAAAATTTGTTGACCAAGAACTATTCTATTTCCTTTAGCCTTCCCAGTATCAACCACATTTCCTGGTACCGGAGATATTCACAAGAAGATGGTAGACAGATAACACAGATCTAATCTTGTTATTTTACATTTGGCATGAAAAATATTTCATGGTAATTTCACTTGCATATTAATAAAGTAATACAGTAATAGAGTTAAATATTCTTCTAAATTTACCTCAACATATTTATTGTAATTACATTTATATGCATATTTAGGAAGGTAAAATTTAATAAGTGGTTTATAGACGTTTTGAACATTAATACATGATTAAGTGTTCTTCTCCCTTCATGGTGTTGATCTATGGACTGATTCTTTTCTCTTTCTATAGATCTACATCATGCATTCTCAAGAGTTTCTTGGATCTTATTATTTTTATGTATTAGGCACAGGTACATAAAACATATATATTTGGCTATAAAATTTGATGATGAGGAGTGATTAGAAAAAAAATATTTAAAAAGGCTATGTACAGGAGCAATAAGAAAAAATAAAGTTTGAAGAACAGTAGTCTTGATCAATGTTGTCTAATACAACTTTCTGTTATGATGGGTATATTCTGCTGTGTGCTGTGTAGTTCTTTGTCTATTGAGCAGTTGAAATGGCTAGTCTGACTAAATAACTGAATTTTAAATTCAATTTACTTTTAATTAAATGTAAGTATCTATGTGTGTGCTGAACAATTGTAGTATTGGACAGCACAGTTCTAAATTATAGTGATAAAGATCATATTTAATGGGGCAAGGTAAAACAAATCATTTAAGCAATCAGTTAACACTTGTTACCATCTACATTCTTTTTTCTTATAGTAAAATATTTGATACCAGTGGCTTATGATTCTATACCCTATGGATTTACTTTTAGTTCTCAAAGAACAATGAGGGTTCTGTGTTATCCACAACAAACTAATCATAAATTTAAGGGCTATCCATTAGTTTGGAAGTCCTGTGCCATCTTTCCCTTGGAAATTGAAAACATAGATATGAAGGAATCTAAAATGTTCTCCTCCCATTGCTTGGCCTGTTAGCTGGGAATCAACCCATTAATTCCAATGTAAAGAAGAAGAAATTCTCAAATCCTATCTTTTATTGTTAATTTTCATATAATCCTCTATTAGAATTGCAGAACACTCAGAAATCGTAGACCACAAGTTACATTTTTATTATTTCACTTTTTATGGGTTAATTTTATTGCACATGTTCCAAGTTGGGACACCAATTATCTTTACTTATCCCATTCCTAGATAATAATAACAGTGTGTGACCATTTTAAACATCATGACAATTAGTCTTAGAGCAATAATATGTAAAGTAGATATTATGACTGCTTTACGGATTTGTTGCAGCGAAATTAAGGTCACATGAACTAATAAGTAGCAAAAGCCGAGTTCTTAATCAGGTTTACTTGACTCCATATTTGAGCTCATAACCACAACTATATAGCGTTACACATCACGTGAGTAAAATTAAAGTGCCCTACTTAGAATGATCTTCCATGTACACATATGTCCATATGCATATGCTATAGTCTGAATGTCCCCCAAAATTCATGTGTTAAAACTTAATCTCCATTGTGGTGATTTGGGGAGAAGTGATTAAATCATGAGGGCTCTGCCCTCATGAATGAATTAGTGCCTTATGAAAGGGCTGGAAGGCAGGCCCTTCCTATTTGCCCTTCCATCCCTTCCATTATATGAGAACACAGGGTTCTTCCCCTCTCTAGGATGCAGCAACAAGGCATCATCTTGAAAACAGAGAGCAGCATTTACCAGGCACCAAACCTGTCAGCACCTTGATCTTGGGCTTTATAGCCTCCAGAATTGGGAGAAATAAATTTACTTTATGTAAAAATCAACTAGGCTCAAGTATATCGTTATAGCAGTACAAACAGACTAAGATATTATATATTAGGAGAAAAAAAGGGAAAACTTGCTTCATAGTCTAAGTTTTTAAACATGTTAAATACAACTCTATATGTTAAAAACTATTTTGAATCAGTGTCTTACTGCCAGCAACATTTTAATGATAAGCTTATTTTCCCTGTAAATTTGTACTATAAAAGAACACTGCTATACAGAGGTAAAATGTATTAGAGTCACAGTACACAAAATCTGAAAGACCATGTAATGAAATTTGGGGTATTTTTGTTATAGTAAATTTTTAATAAAAATTATTATGTATCTGGTTGGATCTATAAAAATTACCTGTGGACCTGATAATTATCTAATGACGAATGAAATTTATGTATCCAATCTTGCTTTTCAAAATGAAGTAATGGATTTTCATTGTATTTATAGTGAACTGCTCAAGCAAAAATTAATTCAATATGAATGCATTGGATCAATGCAGCAGAAATAAGGGCAGATCTCAGAAGTATAGCAAAATGTTTTTAATTACAAGATGTTAATCATCAAGAATAATGACAGAATTTGTGTTATGAATAGAATATATAATTGGTAAGAGTTGAGAAGTAGGTAAAATTAAGCCTGCACCTTAAATTCTATATGCCACATATTTTTCTAAACTGTTTCTTAATATTGAACTCTCAGTACAGATTACAATTTACCATGGAGCTGCAGCTCCTCCTAGTTGCTTAGGGTTCATTTTAAAATGCAAAAAACATGTATCATAGGTATTGAGTCAACACTAACCAAGTCAAGCATTAAACAAAAATGTTGTAAGTGGAGCATAAGGAAACAAAGTGAATGAATTTCAGTTCTACAAATCCACAGGAAGTTTATTTTTAATTAATCCACAGGAAAATTATGGAAAGATAACATCTACCAATTGTGATAGCATTTATTTAATAAAATAAAATCACATAAGTAGTAATTTCATATACATTATCAAATAACAGCTCTGTGTGTGTGTGCGTGTGTGTGTGTGTGTGTGTAGAGAAACAGAAAGAGAGGAAGACTCATTATATTATAGCCATATTGTTATATATCATTTAGTCTAACAAAACATTTAATTTCCAAATGAAAATATTTAATGACAGAAATTTCAATCAGATTGGCAAGCCTGCAAATGCTGTGTGTACTGTTTTACTCTCATTTAACCAGCATCCTTAGGCAAAAGAATATATAGAGAACCAGATACCACTTGAAATGCTAGCCTTATAAACTTCTGGTCTTGGGTCTTCAGAAACTAGGAATTAATGTAAAAAGCATTGCATATCAGCATTAAGTTTGGCAAAATATATATTATTTTCTTGATCTGATAAGTCAGTCCTCAATCTTTGGGCTCGTCAATTTAATTTTATTTCAATAAGAAATTGGATAAGATAGGGGAACCTATTATATCATCAGCTTGCTCAGAATTTCTTTTGACTGGAACCATTTCAGAAGAGTTAAAAACACCATGTCTTTATGTTTTCTCCTCTTTTTCAACAATTGATTTAACAGTGATGTGGGAATCACTTAACTCACGGTGTCAAAAAGACAGGATCCAAATTGTCATATTCTGAGAAAGCCACAAAAAGGTATTCTCAGATTTATGGTCTCAGAGGACACATTAGCTCAGAGGCTTTCTTTTCTGCAAAATAAAACCCATGAAATATGTTAAAAACACTACCAGCCTAAACAAGAAACGGAATACTTCAGTTTGAATGTTATAGTAAAAAAAAAAAAAAAAAAAAACCCTGCTAGGTTAAGTCTTAGTGCAGTTATTGATACAAGTAAATAGATTACTAAATAAAAAAGATCACTAGTATTATGGGTGAAAATTTAATTATTTCCATATTTCTGAAATAGTACAAGGTAAAGTAATATTTTTGGAAAATGACATGAGTTGTAGACAAAAATTTAAGTGATATATGGATAGATAAAATGAAACAACAGTGCTTAATATAAAGTTCTGTATTTGATTTTTATGTTTCTAAAAATATAATTTAAATTATATCAATATTCAGTCATTTCATGTGAATTTAAGTAAAGTATAAGATAATTCTGTGTGACAGAATTGACAATTAGCTATTTGAATTTTAAGCTATAGAATTATTTATTCAGAAATTATAGTGTTTTGTACATGTGTTTGGCACAAAGATAAAGTCCTTGCCTTCAAGGAGTGCCCACATTAGTGAAAGAATTGAACAGAAAAAAATAAAAATGAGAGAGCAAAAGGGAGAAAGAGAAAGAATGTGGAGGAGAGGGGAGTGAAAGAGATAAATTGTTTTAAAAAATTAAAGAAAGTCTGTCAGATGCAGGGCCATACATAATAAATCCCAAACATGCATAAATGTCTTTAAATTGCTCTCTAAAAGTCAAAGTCTGTTGGAACAGATTCAGAGCCAAATCCCAAACTTTGCTATATTTATGAAACACAAATAAAACTAAATGGCACAGGAACACTAAAAATAAAAGACTAAGCAATAATACATTAATATATTTGGAAAAAAGAAGCAGACATAGTAACATTACTGTAAGAATCAGTGTAATTCTTTTAAAACAAATTGGTTAGATATAAAGGACACAAAAATATTCATTGTTTTTTCTTTTTAAAAAGTTTGTAGAAATTTAGGGGATATAAGTGCAGTTCTATTATTGCGTATATTGCATAGTGGTGAAGTCTGTACTTTTAGTGTAGTCATCATTTGAATAGTGTCTTTTGTTCTCATTGCATAATTTCTTATCCCTCACTCTCCTCTCACTCTCCCACCCTTCCTAGTCTTCAATGTCTATTCTTTTTCAGATAGTTTGCTATTAGCATACAGAAATGCTACTGATTTTTTGTAAGTTGATTTTGTATCCTGCAGTGTACTAAACTCATATGTTGGTTCCAAAAGTTATATATATATGACAATTTGACTTATTGTTTTTTCATTTTGATACTTTTAATTTCTTCCTCTTACCAAATTGCTCTGACTAGAACTGTCAGTACTATTTTGAATAGGAGTGGTGAAAGTGGACATCCTCATCTTGTTTCAGTTCTTAGGGGAAAAGATTTCCATTTTCCCCCCTTTCATATGTTGTTAATTATGGCTTTGTCATATATGGCCTTTATTTTGCTGAAGTGTGTTTCTTCTATGCCTAGCTTATTGAGGATTTTTATTATGAAGAGATGTCAAATATCATTAAGTGCTTTTTAAGCATCTAGAGTCTAACACATTAAAATATAATTTTCTCATTAAAAACAATATATGTGCAAGATAGAAAAATGGAAATTGCAGAAAAACATAAAAAGTAAAGATTACAAAATACCTACCACAAAAAGTGAACAATAACAATTGTATAGTGCTGTAACATGTTAAAGATTGATTTATTATTAGTTTTATGCAGTTCATAGGATTTGATCACATGAATTCTTATTTAGTAACAGTGTATTCTGGAAATCCCCCATGCTATTCATTAAATTTCCACAACATTTTTATAATAAAGGTCAAACTTTTCATCATGAGGATATACTATAATTAATGAGTCTCTAATTTATACATTTGTATATTTTCCAATTTCTCACTTTTTTTCAAACCACTGAAATAATTATCTTTCTAAGCACATTTCTAAAGTGAAATTTCACAGAAATCTGTGAAAGTTTTATTACATTTGTCTTTTATCATATTTGAAGAGATTATTTACAGCATTTCCCTAAATTGCTCTCTAAATTATGACATTTTCTACATTTTGACAAGTTTTTACAAATTGTAGACCAATAGAGATTGTAAGCATGTGCTCATTTGACTGCATGGTCATCACTACTGGATATTGCTGTTTTTAATAGAAAATTTTTATGATTTTTTATTAAAATATTGTAAAAATTATGCTTCACTGTTTTAATATGCACGTTACTGTCTGCTAGTGAGGTAAACACTAGTGAGCTAAAATACTCATTTGACATGAAAATTTTGTCTAGAAGAAATATTTCCCTGCATAAATTGTCTGCAGAGATTACCCCCAAAAATATATGTGTGTGTATGCATAAAGATCTTCATTAGTTATTTATATTGGTGAAATGTTGAAATAAATGACCATTATTTTGATAATAGTTAAACAGATTATTGTATATATTCTTCATGGAAGACTACATTGCCATATATTTATAGTTTGTGTATACATATAAAATAAATCATAACAGTTATGATACATATTCCTCATAGAATAATGTATATATTTTGCAATAATTGAAATGGTATGACTGAAGACCATTTCACCAAATGAAAAAAAAAAAATGACATGTTATAATTGTTTAATTATTTTTTACATTGAGAAAGTGCCAATGTATATATGTATGGAGGCATATGGAAAAAATTAAAACATATAAAATATTACGGTTATGAGATTTGAGAGGTTATTTTTGTTTGCTTTTATTTACTCAACTTAAAACATTTTAATATGTTTTTACAATAAAAATGGAGGAAGGGAAGGCATTTGACCATTAGCCCAAAAGAAGTAGAGATGTCTTTTATACATCACTTATTTTTATTGCTACTATCATCATTCTAATTCAGGCCTTACCGATTCACAGCTGAACTGATAATACTTCCACATTACTTCACTCATTGTCTCTAGCCTTGGCACATAGTTTTCAATGTTGTTTCATTCTATTTGTATAGAATAAAATTTAAATTTGTTATAATATATGCACAATTGATTCAAATGTTTAGCAGTGAATATTCTCATAATTGACTCTCTGTGTTGAAACCCAGATCTATTAACCCAGTTAACAGTAGCTTGATCTTCAAGAGGTTGTACAATATCCTGTGGCTATCTTTGTTACGTAAAATAAGGACACAACTGGTATCTAAGTTTGGTGCCATGCTTTTATCACCAGTGCTTATCTAGTACATAAGATTCAGTGAGTGTTGATAATAAAATAATTTTATTGTCATCTTGTAATTAAAATCTTGCCCCAAGTTTTTTTTTATCAGCCACATTATGCTAATTAGTGACTGTATTATTCTATAACATTGTGAGGAATTGTCTGCTACACACACATATGTAGACACACACCATATACTTTCTCCTATAATTTCAACAGCTCCCTCAACAACAACCTCTATTGCCTTTCTCCATCCTTATTATGCACATGTTTCTAGTTCTCTAATACTCTGCTCAACCCCAAATTAATACTTAGGAAAGTACCTATCCATTGGTGTGATGGGGAAAGTTAATAGTGCTCATGAGAGCTGAATATTAATTTTTATAAACTTTGTGAGTTTGTAGACATAATTTCGGGACATTGAAATAAAAAAAGATGGGAGTATTGCAACAGCGAATTAAACTATGTTATAAATAAGTGCTTGCTTCCTGATTTTTTTTCTTCCAGGAGCTAGTTAAACATTTACTAGTGCGAAACTATAACTTTACATCTTTAAACTTCTTTGACTTCTGCATAACGCCCATTGGGCCGCTCATTTTAAATCAGAAGATGTTACTTCAAAACTTATTTGCACTATTATTTGATATTGGACTGTCTCTCAGTAGTACAACCGCCAGTTTGCCTTATCTATTTCCTGTGGTTAACATCTACTTAAGAGGTTGGTTTATGCATAAATCAAATTAGCAACTAAGAATTGTGTTTGTTAATCAAAACTCACAATATAGAAAGTCCTGTAATTATCACTTAACCTTTTATTTCAACTGGTCTTTAAAATTAAACATTATAGAAATTTATTATTTTTAAAATGACACTCTAGAAACAATATTATTTTATTAAACTATGAATTAGGTGCAGCTTATAAGCCATTGTCTATACCTGTGAATAAATAAAATGTTATGCTATTGATTTAAGGATTAAAGCAAGCACCTCCAATAAGATGTTTTCTTAATTTTGGAAAATTAAATCTCAAATTAACTAGGTCACTGGATATTTTTAATCATGGATTTTTTACTTCTCTGACAAAATTAAAGTGTGCTTCCTACCTAAGTTAATTATGGAATTAGCCATATGGAGAACAGTTGAAATTATATTAATTTCAAAATTTTCCATTTTTCATGCAGCTCTGTATTAAAAATAATAGCAACTAGAAATGAATTTACTATGAAGTTAATATGTTTAAAGTGTAACCTCTTTACCTAGAAGGGATCGTTCTAACATATTGTGCCTTATTTTATATTTGTAATCATGAGTGTTTTTTAAATTAAAGAATACCTCCAAAATCGTGTAAGTTTCAGATCGCTTTTTGGTTCTGATAAAGACCATTTATTTTCCACTCTGAGGGTTCTGGCTCACAGCTTGGTCTCAGTGACTGCTAGGTCTGCTTTGTTTTCCCAAAGGGTTTTTCTTGAATGTGTTCGATTGACTTGTTGAACCTAAATCAATCTTTATGTCAGAATGTGTCTGTGCCTAACCTGGAGGGGATAAACAAAATCCTTAAATTTCATCAAGGCCCTGGTTTGGAACCCATTCAAATGAAGAATTAAAATTAGAGTTTTTCATTGATCTCCGGTTGCTTGGTAAAGTTGTCAGAAATAAGAGAAACATACATTGTAAAACGTCCCAAATTTTGTTCATAGCCCCAGGATTCTGTAAAAGTGATTCCATTTGTCGTCTTCTAATCACATAATTTTAGGCCATTCGATGTTACATTTTTTTTCAATTATAAAAGAAAGATTTCAGTACTTATGATGTATTTTCCTTAGGTAGAAGTATAATTGTAACAAATAATGGCAGTTAAAGACTATTTCATTTCTAATTGTTATAAAATACACAAAATTGCAAGCTACTTTGATACAAAAAAATTAAACATGAGCTCACTGACATGAGAAACATTTTTATTGTTATATTTATCTTCAGAGGTAATAATAAAATTATGTAATGATCGTTTTGACCTATGTATAACCTCATATTTCTATGCCTCACTTGATGGCTCATACAGTCTGGATAGTCGCAGAAGAAATGTTGGGGCTGATAAGAAGGGTGAGCAACAGCAACATCCAATGGCTAGTTACAGAACATTTCAATATTTTACACTAGTCATGCCAGTACATCCCACTGATTATTAGCCGCCTTTATGTCAAGCAAAATTGTCCTAAAATTCACATTTTAAGCATAATTAAAATGTTTTCCTAGCTACACACAGGTTACCTAAAACCAAATATTTTCACGAAATCATTATTCATTTAAAGAATCATTTTGAGGGCAAGCTGATTTTTAATTCTATTCAGTGTAGTCCTACTGAAATACTTTACCATGTAAAGATTGTGGTGTACATATAAGTGAAATGGTATTATGGTATTGAAGTACAACAAATAAGGTATGCATACTCAGAAATAGAGTTATATGCATCAATGGTTATATGTAATAAGCCATAAAATTAATCCTAATGATCTCAATTCTCATTCTTATGAGTTGGAATGGGGAATGTGGCAGGGTCTACTGTTGGAGCTCAATGACGCACATAAGAATATTTGAGGCACTCATTTAGAAAAGCTTAGAGCAATTGTCTCTAAATAGTGTCCTTTGAAATACTTTGATTGCAGTAACTTTGTGTAGACACATTTAATCCTCACGTTAGCCCTATGAGATAGAAATCATTATAGTATATATGGTTAATAAGACTTCATTTGTAGCTTCGTGAGATACAATGGATATCCAAAAATGCTACATACATTTAATATATGCATCTTGACTAATTTTGACATATGTATATATCCATGATACTATCACCAAAATCAAGATAATAAACACATTCATCACCTTCTAAAATTTTCTAATATTCTTTGTGTGTATGTGTGTGTGTTTGTGGTAAGAACATTTAACATGCAACCTATCCTAATATTCTAAAGTAAACAATAATATATTGGTAACTATAGGTACTATAGTTAATAGCTTATCTCTAGAAATTATTCATTTTGCATAAATGAAATGCTATGCCCATTGAACAACTACCCATTTTCTAGCACTCCCACCCTCTAGAAACCACCATTCTATTCTGTGTCTATACGTTTGATGACTAGATAACCTCATACAGATAGAATCATGCAGTGTTTATTTTAATCATAGCAGAACCTAAGAACTAAACAGTACTTTAAATAATGAGCTATTTTCTGCATTATATTAGCAAGGGTTAGAATCATTTGTTTGAAGTAAAATTTCCTGATTGTATTAATATTTATGTTAGTTGATAAATTATAGCCATGTACATGCATATGAATATGTGAAGTTCATAAGTTTTGACAATATTTTAACATGTCAATCAGAGTTAATACACAGGGTCCTCAAGTAATAAGTAATTATCTATTCATTAGAACAGAAGTCATACTCATCTATAAACTGTCACTTCTGTTGTCTAATATCTTTCATTTTTAATCCATCCTTATATGCCTGTTTGTACTTAGATATATTCTGTATATCTTCACCTTGAACAACTTCTCACTTTCCAAAACTCTCAACATAGTTGCCTAATTAAACACGTGCCTTATTTCACATAGCTTTCTTGACTCACTCAGAGTGATCTGAAAACAATGAGTAACTAATATGAATCAGAATATTGTTTTTGCTTGTCATAGCAATTTTGTGAAGGATATTTTGAATGTCTTCTTTAAAAGTTTTTTTATAATGACATAGTAATTGTTTTTATGACTTTTACAATAAACTGTGGAGTCCTGTAACATCTGGCCACATTCCTGTAGTAACGAAGTCTAGGAGAGAAGACTTCATTTAATTGTGAATTGCTCCCGTTCTTTTCATAAAAGATGTAGGAAAGTATAAGGAGAAATAAGATTTAAATGAACATCATTATCATCATCATTTTTATCATCAAATATTTATTGATACTTGTCCTTTTCCAAGCCTTTAAGGACTACTGTAATGAATTTTAAAAGCCTCTATCCAAACCTGGGATATTTACAGACAGGAAAATAAAGCATGAATAAAAGTTCCTTGGAGAGCTTTTGCAAACAGACATAATATTCTAATAAATTCTTTCCAAACAATGGGAATATTAGCAAATGATGGCTAATCAAATGCCAAATCTGTGCTGGTTTAATCCAGTACTTGATCTATACTGCCAATATTTTTATTAATGATATACATTTTCCTAGTAACTACTTCATACATTTCAATATTTTTTTCTTTAAGTTTTTTGACAAAAAATATTTTAAAAGTGTTCCTATGGAAAAGGAACTTTTTCATAGGTTAGGCTTCCTCAGAAAGAGACTGCAATTTACATGTAGGTGAGTTATTGGTGACTACTTTCAACAGTAATGCCTGTGAGGGGAAAGAGAAGTAGGACTGGGAAAGGAAGATGGTGAGCTAAGTTGTAGTTACAACAGAAGCCTCAGTTGATCCCTCCAGGAATTATGAAATGGGGATGGCCCTTATTGATCCATACTGAGTCGCCTTCACTCATCGCACAGCAGAGGGGAGGCCTAAACTTGGGCAAGGCAGACCCCTTTGGCCCTGCAATATTCAATTCCTGGGGAAAATTTTCACTCTGAACTTGGTAGGAGGTTCTGTTGCTGCTGTTCTGAATGGGGACGTGGAATGCTCATTACTTTATCTACTCTAGTCAACCCTTTGTGCTGCTCAGATCTGCCTGCTTTCTAAAATAAGTACACCTAATCTGAAAACAGATACACAAAATTCTAATTTGCCTCTTCCTGGGTAAATGGACAAGATCACTTTCAGGGATTACTGGGAAGAACTCCAATTTCTTTCACCAAAGTTGGTCTTGGTACCAAGCTTCTGATACTTCTCTTTCTCCTCTCCTGTGCAAATTATGTTACCCTCATCTTTGGATAGAAAATATGCTGGCCTACTGGATTACCTGGTGAATTAATCTAGAAACTCATGCCTGAGAGTTGATCTCCTAGTAAGGCTGTGACTTTTTTGTTTGTTCATGAATGACAATGAAGACTGCTCAGTAGATCACCTTAATGCCACATATTTTTTTCCTTGTCCCCACTTTATAACAGCATCCTACTTCCCCCCTCTACATTATCAGCAGCCCTTACCCCTGTATCTTAGTCCATTTGAGCTTCTGTCACAAAATCCCGTAGACTGGGTAACTTATAAATAACAGAAATTTATTTCTTATAGGTCTAGAGGCTGAGAAATCCAAGATCAAGGTGGCAACAGATTTGGTGTCCAGTGAAGGTCATTTTCTGGTACACAGATTGTGCCTTCTAGCCATGTCCTCACATGGTGGAAGTTTCCCCGGGCCTATTTTATAAGGGCACTAATTCCATTGATGAGGCCTGTGCCCTTATGACCTAATCACTTTAGGGATTAGGATTTCAACATGTGACTTTGGAGGGATCACAAACATTTCAGTCCATATCATAATAAGAAACTTCTTTCCTTGACTGATAGTTTCTTAGCACAAAGAGCCTACAACAACCATACAGTTCAAAAAGGAATTCTAGTGGTATTCTCTAACACAAGGATCTCTCCCCTGGTAATCAGTGCTTCTAGATTAGTGGAGCCTATATTTTCAGGAATGGAAAGCACAAATTTCCCAATTGTTCACAAAGAAGGATGTCACATGATCCACTCACTTTTACCCCCTGGTTCCCAATTCCATATATTATACCTATTGGGAACAAAGCATCATATAATGATTATTGATATAGAGTGCATACTGCATTCTATAAGATGGTATTCCATCCCCAAAATCTCTCATCTCCAAACTGGCATCTCAGTTACACCTAGTAGGTTTTGGTTGGTGTGCTACATCATAAAACCAACAGATCCATTGTTATCTGATTGCTACCATGTTTTGTTGTAAAGTAGCTTCCTTGGTCCAATGAGATGTTATGAGAGCTCTCATATTGATGGATCAACATTACATAAACCCTTGAGTAGTAATGCTAGCCAAACACCTATTGGCAGGAGAAACAAGAAAGGCTGACCATTAAGTGTGTAGTGGCTGTGGTCTCTGTTCCTGGAAGATTGGATATCTGAGGGAAGCAGTAGCTAACTAAATCTTGGGACATAGGAGCCCATGTATTGGGTCCATGCACAGGCCTCCATATTTGCCACTCAAGCTACTCTGTTCATGCCTGTTGTACCACTATTGTGGTGGCTGATGCCAGAGAAGGACAGATGTTGAGTTCTGGCTGAGTTCTTTCTGTATGGTTATTTAATACCTCTTCTTCATTAATATGCATTGCAGAGCGCTTCACACTTCATACCCACTCCTATTAGTCCAATATATGCCTCTTTCTCATATTTCCCTGACCCAGATAGTCTCATATTTTACCTTCCAGTCCAGCCATGTCATTTGCCACTATCTAAAACTCCATGTATATTCTTATCTTAGGCTATTTCCACCCAAAGATTATGACCACGTCACGTGACTGAAGATCTGCCCATCAGAAGGATTTCTCTTTTGCTTTATCTTCTTGGGCAACCTCTTAATAAGGCTTTAAGGAAGCAGCAGTCCGTTTCCAGTTTATACCCATATGCCAAGTCAACCCATTCCATGAACCAAGCTCAGACTTGTTATTTTTCCTTCAGATGGCCACCAGGGAGGGCCCATACAAAAATAGTATGAACTTAGGATGAGCTTCTTTTGTGACAGAAGTACATAACCTAAGAGTGCAACTATCTGTGATCTCTGGCATACTCATACACAATTCCTGATGTTCTACCTACTGTAGATTGCTACTGGTCTTGCCAAATGCATTGGAAGTCCTGTACTTATGGATACTTGATGTCTCATGGTCAGATGTTTCATCTTAACCACTTACCCAGACTTATGCCAGAAACAATTTCTCAATTTCAGGATAATTCTCTGCTACATATGTCTTAGTTTTGGTCCATAGTCTCGGTCTATGATTCTTCCTCTGGCACTACTATAAATAGTATGCATCATCTTTTCTACTACATATATCTTTATTACCATAGACTAGGCTTCTAAGATATATGGGCCAAACGCAAAATAGCTTGTAAACTGTCTGAAACTGCTACAGAGTTCCATTAATTTAGTAACATTCATGTCCATTATCTCTTTAAATATTTATCCTATTATACTATCTCTCCTTTTTACTCCAGTTGCAAGTCAGTTAGAACCTTCGATATTATTCTACATCTCTTAGAAGCTCTTTTCTGTTTTCTTAATCTTTTCACCTCCAATGGTTTCCTTTTGCTTAATTTATACTTCCTTATCTTCAAGTTCATTGGTTCTTTCCTATGTCCAGTCCACTGCTAAGCTCATTAAATTAATTCTTCATCTTGTAACTATTATTTTCCCAGAATTTAAATTTGAATATTTTTATAGTTTCCATCTCTTTTGATATTCCTCATTGATTCAGTCATCTGTCCACCTTTTATGATATATTTTTAACATATCAGTCATGTTTTAAATAGATATTTTAAATTCCTTCTCTGATCATTTTAATCTCTCTGTCAACTTTATTCTTATTCTATCCACTTTTTGTTGTTTCTGGATTTTTTTTGTACATCTCGTAATTTTTGATTGATATACCTTTAAACACTAAGGTTGCATGTTTGCTTAGATTATTTCTCATAGAATAGCATTTACTAGACTGCCTATCTGGAAATATTTTACATAACAGTTAACATTGTTTTTAATTTAAATATTGTTCAAAGTAAGAAACCTTTACAAAACTCTCATTTTGCTTTTGGAGCTCTTATGATATTTTTTAATTTTGTAATTCAAAATGTTTAGAAATATGAATTTGAATTTTTAAAGGCATTGATTCTTAAGTCCCTAAATTATGCAATTATCATATGCATGCATTAACTTGATTATGTCCTTTGTAAATATCATGCCATTATGTAAATTTTAGTCATTTTCAAAATGTTATCACAATTTGGATGTATTCAGTAGTAGTTAAGCAGATTATTTTTATCATTTACTACATGAAAAGTTTTGTATTTGGCATTTTCATGAAGTAAAAGTAAATAGGTATGATCCCTGTGCTCAAATAACTAGTAATAAAGTTTTGAAGATAAGACAATAATTCAAATAAATAAACTCCAAGGAGACTCTGATAAATGATATTAGCTGATATGCATTGGGAGACATCGAAAGGAATATTTAAAATTAACTAGAATTTTGTAGGACCTCAAATAAAAAAACAGATTGCAAACAGAGATGTGGAAATGACATTTCAGGCAGAACTATCAGGAGCTAACATGGATGTGAGAAAATATAGAGAATGTTTAATTTTAAGCCAGTTTGATAAAAAAGCAGCAGTCCTTAGCTATGATTTACGATCATCTAGATAGATTTTTTAAAATATAGCTTTTCAGTCCTGTTTCTCAGGGATTCAGATTTGGGATTTTGTATTTTTAAAAACTCCACAGTTGATTGTATTATTCAATCAGGTTTATAAACCAGGAGATGAGAGTAGTTGATACTATCAGTCAGAGCAACGACAAGAAAGGAAAGATTGGAACAGAGAATTTGGTTTTAGGCGAGGGAGACTATATTTATTTCTGGGGGCAATGGAGAGTTCATAAAGTATGTTTCAAGGTTCTCATATGTGAAATGAAAAAAAAAAATAAGAATCAGGAAAGTGATTTTGAAAAACTTGTCTGAACATGTAATGCTGACCAATGGGAAGAAGTTGGGTAAAAAGGGAATGAAGAGAAAGTAAGAAAAAAAAAAAAAAAACACAGTCTGAAAAAAGACAGCTGATTGACAGATATATATATATATATATATATGACAGATATATATATATGACAGATATATATATATGACAGATATATATATATATCTGTGTGTGTGTGTATAATCATATATATATAGGAATATATATAATTTCTATTATAATATTGTTGATGCATGAAAATATTTTGCTGATCAAACCTGTCAGTTTATGAACTTAAATGGCTTGATTCTAAAAGGATTGTGTAATTTCCAATGTGAAAATATTCACTCTGGAGGCAGATGTTGAGGCGGACTAGTAAAGAGGATTTTCACATAAGTGGGATCATAGAAAAAACCTCAACTATCACAGGTAACCTTCCACTCTGCTTAAAAAAGGAATTGCCTGCATTATGAATGAATCAAAAACTTTAGAACCATAAACTGAAAATTATTTCAAACATAAACTATTGTTGTAGCTCCAAAGCAGGCAGGCGGGTAGGTGGAAAGAACAATATGTTAGACATAACAAAATTTAAAAAAAGAAAAAAATGTATCACGGCTCTTCTTTTGTCAAATGAAGTCCATAATGAAATCATTGGATTTTGTGAAAATCATCTGCTATGCTGTGATGGAGGTGGCAGTGATGAATGCCAGGTCAAGGGAACTATGCAAGGAGTCTAGAACTGTGACTAACACATACATATACATTAGATGAATTAATGACCAGTAAGAAATACCTGGTATATAAGGCAATGTAGGCAAAAAACTGAGACTGACACTTCAGCCAAGGCTTTGATCATGTCTAAGAAATACTATTTTTTTTAGATGTGCTATGTCAAAGCATTGTTATCCTATGAAGATAAACAATTTTGTTGTAATAATAAAGTAGCATATGTATTGTTTTTTATATATATATGCATGCTTATGAACATCTCTCTACTATGCTACAGTAAATATATTTTTATTCATAGTTTACAGATGAATAACTTAGAGTGTGGATAGGTTGGTAATTATTTGTGGGAGATCATTGTGAACCAAAGTCCAAGACCCTCCACAACTGTGTGTCTTTTTTTACAGATGAACATGTCTTTGTTGGAAGGTGGGAAAAAGCAGGGGTCCCATTAAATATTTCCCGTTGGCTGCACAGACACTCTTTTCGTTATGCGCCTCAGAGGCATCACCATCACCTCATTGGATTCTGATTCTCACTTTTGCAAAGACTAACAGTTTCCCCAGATCCTCAAGAACTGCTTTGTTCATGGTTGAGAAGAGGCTGGGATTTCTGAGAAAACAACAGAAATCTGTAAAACAAAATACAAAAACACGCACACATAAATCCAAACACACATATACGACAAGGATTTATTTTTTAACAAATATTTGAATGTATGCAGTTTGAATGAGACAGACGAAATCTATGCCTTTATGAAGCTAAGCTTATCATGGAGAAAGACAGACACAATGAAAAATAATATGAATAAACCTTATGGAATGCTAGAAGGAGATTACTTGT
The DNA here is from genome assembly GCF_047675955.1 of Chlorocebus sabaeus. NCBI lineage: Eukaryota > Metazoa > Chordata > Mammalia > Primates > Cercopithecidae > Chlorocebus > Chlorocebus sabaeus. The sequence goes on along the minus strand of NC_132920.1, from coordinate 64,669,504 downwards.
CATAGGAGGAAAACATAAAGCAGGATAATGGCAATTGTGGATTAAGACGAGAATGCAGTTTTGTATCGTGTGGTTGAATAGTCCTCATTGAGATAGTGACATTTGAGTAAAAACCTGAAGAAGATGTACACTGTGAAATATTTGGAAGAGATTTCTTGGGAAGGGAATAAACGTATAACGGTCTTATAAGAACAGCATGCCCAAAACTTTTGAGAAAACATGAGGAGGTCAATGTAAGTAAAGTAGACTAGTCAAGGGTGAGATTAAAATAAGATGAAGTTAGAAAGGTAAAGGGGACTTTGATATGTATGAATCTGAAGGACTATAATGTTAAAAATGAGAAAGGTTTATAGAGACCAAAATGTTCACATTGGCTAGTTATTCCATTCTTATCCTCTTTGGAGGCTACTTAGAAAGTCAAATTATAACCACAATTTTAATTAATGAATAAAACATTAGGAAAAAAAGATCCTAATATAATCTTGATGATGCTATCTCTAGCTAAATTGAGACATGTTTGCCTTTTATGGAGAGAACATTTCAACAGAGTGGAGTGTGTTTTGTCAAATCTCCTCATCTCCCAACATTGCTGGATGCATCCTGTCCCAAACTCTTTTAACACTTTCTGTCTCTACCCCCACACTTTTGTTATAAATTGACCATCTATCTTTTTTTAACTGAAAATTTCAGCACTGACTCTGCCAACACTCTACATAGTGATACAGAGACTTTTCACTTATCTTCCTAATTGGAATGGTGGTGTCTTTGGAACTGCCCAAATCACTAATTCAATATAATGTGGTTGTGATATTTTTATCAAGAACCTGAAAGTAATAAAATGTTAAACATGTATCAGACCTTGGCTAGGTTGTTTTTGGTGCATACCTGTACTCTATCATCCCAATAAACCTATGATGTACCAATAAGTAACACTCATTTACAAGTGGGAAACTTGATTGATTATGCTTGTACTAAATTTTATTGTTACAAATATCTGCCCTCTCCTGGGGGAGAAGCATTCTTTCCCATTACATTTCTGTTGGTCTTAGTCGTATAACTTGATTTGTAGGTGAAAGACTTAAGAGTCACCTATATTTTATGTCATATGACCAAGCCCAACATGAAAGAGAAGTGTCTTTTTTCCTCCTAAACACAGATGCCAATGTCCCAGACAGAGTATGATTCATTAACATTGGTCCCAGAGTGAAGATCATGTAAAGAGGATCGGTAACTCACTCTAATAAGGGAGAGTGAGTGGGAAATAAAACTGTGTCATGAACCTCTGAAATTAGCATACCTGGCACATAGTAAGAGCCCCACATGTCAGCTATTTTCATTGTCTTCTTCATCATAAGAAGCTTATTACTTATCTTTTTTTACAACTAGGTATTATGTATTGGCTACAAGAACCATGTTTTCCAATTGGTATCTATGGTATTACTAAGCATAGCAACTTATGCACATATCAGAGTAGCTGCAGGGTAGGTAATTTAAAGTAATGATCAGAAGCACAAGTCAGAGGAAACATGATTTAAATTCTTGTTTGCTGTTATGGCCTGTGTGGCCTGGAAGTTTTACTTACACTCTGAATACTCACCAGTGAGTTAAGGTTAATGAGATCTGCTTATCGGTTTGATGAGCATTAGCTAAGATAATGTGCAGGAAGCCTTAAGGGCAGGGCACACCAATAAGTGCTCAATCAATGCTAGTTTTTATTAGTAGATGCTTGCTAGTAATGGATATAATGGGCAAATAAATTATTCTAACAATTCTACAATGGTTCTGTGCTCTTTCCAGATATTTCAAACATATGAAACACAATCTTGCTTTCTATTAAGCTCTGCTTATGTTATTATCTGGATGTTTTCTATCTATAAATTATTGCCTGCCTAACAACGTTTTTGGGTTAACAGGAAGTTTATTTTTTGGTTTGGTACCTCTAGTTGAGCATAGAGGTGGTTCCTGGTAGGTGCTTAAAAATATTCGCTACTTGGCCTTTGAAAATCCCAAGTATTTAGCCAAAGTTAGATTTCATTTAGAAATCTCAGAGAGCCCATTAATGGATTCACTAAAGCCAAATTTAGAAAACTTCAAACTCATTCTCAATTCTTGTAGGTAATAAATGTTTGACTCTCAAACACCATTACAAAAAAAAAAATTATGAATTAGTATTCACAGTGACAACTTGATATAATTCATTACTTCACTAATATTCTCAACAAATATTACAATAAAAACAATCTCCTCAGTATATTAAGATTGTGCTTTGTTTTTGTCATTCACATTAAATTAGTAATCTGGATGTTCACAGACCTAAACATATTCAACCTTGGAAAATGTTTTATTTTGCTATCAAATATCAAGTTATCATTATAGAGAGAAGTCTTTGTTTCTGGGGGATGTTTACCATAAAGAACAAACTTTTGAGTTTTGTATTTAAATGGTTTCATGTTTTGCCTTGTCTGTTCCCACATAGGTATCAATTGTGAAATAAATCTTGATGAATGCCTATCAGAGCCCTGTCTCCATGATGGAGTTTGTATTGATGGCATCAATCATTATACCTGTGACTGCAAGAGTGGGTTTTTTGGAACACACTGTGAAACACATGCAAATGATTGCCTTTCAAATCCTTGTCTACATGGAAGGTAGCTATTTTTATTTTTTTTATTATTAGCTTTATGAAAGTATATTTAACTCACAATATTTAAGGCTTATTGTCAAGGGAAAGTTGATAAAGATCATTTTAATTATGCTGTTTCATAAAACAAGAGCTAAGTACGTTTAATATGACAGATGCTGCCAGTTTTAGCTAATGCAATGTACTGATACATTATCTCTGCCCTTCTTTTATTTCTGTTCATTAGCATAAAGTAATTTTCTATAAATGTGGATTAATTAGACTTTAATATACTTAAAGGTAACTGCTCATGGTAATAGAACTAGCAGGTAAGATGATGAGACATTCTATTATTTGCTCTATGGAGAGATAATACCACACACTTAGTATTTAAAATGTTCCTAAATAAACTGGTTCTTTCATCCCTATGTGTATGAAAAGTATTTTATGACTCTATGAATCTGTGTAATAACTCCTGTGATCATGGATAAAATATTGGTTAATACACATCTAGAGTGAAGGTATTTCTAGGAGATGCAGGTGGCAAAGAAGAATATATCACAGATGCACCATGCTGCTTGCTTCTGCATTACTTTACTTTTCTAATTCTGCCACCTACTTTGTAAGCAGGGAAGGGAGAAAGAAAGTTGGCAGCTCATTGCAATGCAGCCTGGCCATAGCTAACTTCAGTTTCTCACATAAGCCCTAGACATACTTTTTATCTTTTAAAACTGTTCGTTCTTTTCATTGCCATGGGGAAAATGGCAAAAATGAAAATTGATCCATTTTTTTCAGTCCAGTCACCTTCAAGGATAAGAAACCTAAGAATAAACTCTGCTTTGTATTGCTCATGGGAGTGCTTTTTTCACCTGAACTAGGAAGGAAAAGTTTAAATGGTGAAACTCCCTTGAAGTTATGCTTTAACATCTACTTATTTGAAAATTTAATTCTAATTATGTGTTTCAGGTGCACAGAACCTATTAATGAATATCCATGTTCATGTGATGCAGATGGGACTAGCATACAATGTAAGATCAAAATTAATGTAAGTCTTATAATTTTATTAAAGCTATATGACAAAAATTTTAATTTAAAAGAAAAATCAAATTGCTTGCTGTAGATTTCGAAGTCATTTCTTCCACAGTTGTTGATGATTTTACTGTTCTCTCATCTTTCCTCTGTGTAATTCTTTGGCTGCTCCAAACAAAACTACAAATCATGGCTTTTTTTTTTTTTTTCCACCTTTTCCTTCTTTGTCTTTTGTTGTTACAAAATTCCACAAGTCCCTTTCCTCCTGCCGACTGCCCCACCAAAATAAATCCTTGAAGTATCCATTATCAACAGTTGCTCAGATGGCTTAAATTCTACCATCTGCCTCGTCCTCTCTGGTCTTAGGAGACAGAGGTATCTGTGGATATGTAGGAATGACATAGGATTCAATTAATGTAGATATCACAAGGAGAATATAAATACTGGATGTATATATCAAGAAGTGGGCAACACCTTTAATATTCTCAGGTTATGTCTTTCAATCTTCAGGAGTCTCATGTGGTGTGATTGACATATGGTATTTTATATGGGATGCATCATTTGTTGAGAAATGTTGGTTGACTGAAGATTGTGACCATTCTTGGTAGATGAGAATCTTGTGAGCCTTTTGGAATCCTTGGGAGTTCTTCCAAATCATTTTTGATTGACAATAACATAGTAAAGGGAGGATGCATACAAACTAAAAGCTTTTGTCATTGTGAAACCATGGATATTTTATTATATTCTTTGTGTCTCTCTCCCTAGTCAGTAAAGCATAGCTATACTAGTTCTGACATCACAGGATCATGTGTGAGAATGCTCATGAAACACAGTAGCTATTCAGTAAGTGGCCCTTTCAGAGACGGGTGATGGAGTAGTTAAATGAGAACCAGGATTGAAACTCTGTATTGCTACTTACCTACTGTATGTTCTCAAATTACATTTATTTTGAAATTATGTTTTGACTATTCAATAAAAGTAATCACAGTAACTACCTCAGGTTATTGCAAGAATTAAATGAGATAATGCATGTAAAACAATTAGCACATTTTCTGACACAGTTTTAAAAAGCATAATTATCTGTTGATATTGTGTTTATTTTGTTCTGGATTGTGAAAGCCATTCTTGATGCGGAAAAGGAAATGTAATAAATAAATTCCCTGGTAGAAAATGAATGAACCATACGTCCTGTTTGCATTACCACAAATATTGCCTGAAGTAATCTCTAACACCATATTTCTTGATAGTACAAATATCATATTCTTTGTTTTGAATTAAAATATCAGTAAATAGACATTTTTGACATATGTATGCATATACATACATACATACACAGCCAATATTATGAGAGCAATTGTTAAAATTCTACCTAAATGCTTCTAGATTTTTCCTAATATTGTTATTTTAGCATAAGAGCAAACTCATTATACTCAGTGATATTTTTGTCTTAGAAGTATATGTTAGGAATCATTCCATTAAAATGCAGAGTCTTGATTCATTCTTTTTAATAGCTATAAAGTATTCCAAATAAACATTGAAGACCATGTTTACCTGATGAGAGTACGAGCACACCAGCTTACCTATATCCTATTAAATGAAATCATTTTTTACAAAGTGTTGACTAACTTCATGAGGAAAATGCAGTTTGTCATTATTTTAATTTACATTTTCCTAGGTTACTATCAAGATTGAACACCTTTCTATACTATTATTTGTCATTGGTAGTTCTTTGTGCCTTGCCTACTTATAGCCCTTTTTCTTTTTGCTTACTTGCCCTTTACTTTTTGATTTGTATATATTAGTTTAAATTATAGATAAAATCTACTAGGTTCTGAAAAAATGCAAATCTTTTACAGAGTCTGGACACCCTTACTTTATACAGCTTATGAATTGTGAGATTTTCATATTTGTCTTTACCTTTTCCTTCCTAAATGGGCTTTGTCACTCTCCAAAGAAATCCTTCACACTGTAATATCTTAAATATATTTTTATATTCTCATTAACTACAATTATAGAATTCATGATACTTTTAGTACTTTAACTCATAGTGAATATATTATGATTGATAAAAACTAGAAATCTAACTTAATGGTTTCTTTTAAGCATAATGATTTTTTTCCAAGAAATTTTATCGAAGGGTCTCTTAATTCTTTCTTGATTTGGATTGCTTCACTTTTCATATAGTAGATTTCTATATATGGGTTAGTTTTTGGACTATTCTGTTTCTTGACTTTTTATCTCATTTGTACTAGTACCATCTAGAATAATTATTATAGCTTAATAATTTTTAAAAAATATTGTCATGTTTCGCCAATGCATTAAGTGTACTCTATATGTAATTTTACTCATCTGTACATCTTAGATATTGAATGTCTATAAGAAATTGAGATATAATAATCATTAGATATACTTCCTACCTCACCAGCTCCACAGAGAAAATGATCTACATCTCTCTCTCTCTAATGCTGTATCTCTCTATCTTACTTACTAGCTGACTTATTTGTTTTAACTTTCTCTGTGGTACAATGCTTAGATAACACACTCTGAAGGAGATTCATGAACTGTTTTTCAAGGCTAAAGACGCAAGAGAAATGGAGAAAGATAGGCAGTACTAACTGAAAAGTGCACTCAAGTCAATATGGGGCAAGATGTTATATGTGAAGTTCCTTAGGAGTGGAAAAAATATAGTTTATGTCAGGGCTTGATGGGCAACAACACAAGCAAAATTGCTGTGATGGTTAATATTGAGTGTCAACTTCATTGGACAGAAGGATGCAAAGTATTATTCCTGAGTGTGTCTGTAAGAGTGTTGCCAAAGGAGATTAATATTTGAGTCGGTGAAGTGGGAAAGACAGACCCACCCTCAATTTGAGTGGGCACAATCTAATCAGCTGCCAGCTAGGCTAGAATAAAGCAGGCAGAAGAATGTGGAAGAACTAGACTGGCTGAGTCTTCCAGCCTCCATTTTTCTCCCATGCTGGATGCTTCCTGCCCTCAAACATTTGACTCTGAGTTCTTCAGCTTTTGGACGCTTGAACTTCCACCAATGGTTTGTCAGGGGCTTTCGGGCCTTCAGCCACAGATGGAAGGCTGCTCTGTCAGCTTCCCTACTTTTGAGGTTTTGGGACTCGGACTGGCTTCCTTGCTCCTCACCTTGCAGACGGCCTATTGTGGGACTTCACCTTGTGATAGTGTGAGTCAATGCTCCTTAATAAACTCCCTTTCATATATACATCTATCCTATTCGTCCTGTTTTTCTAGAGAAACCTAAAACACTTTGTTTTGTTTTTTGTCCAAGTGACAATTAGAGGGAAGCTTTAAAAATTAGAATTAATGCTGGAGAAAAACAAACGCATGCCTGGGGAGAGAACATATGCCATGACTAGTGGAAAAAAATATATAATTTAAGTTCTGGATGTGCACACACAAACAGAAAAGAAAAGTGAGAAGGGCAGCATAGAAAGCAGATATTTTTCTTTCAAGTTTGATAAGACTTAGGAGGATAGCATGTATCCTCATGCACCGTGTGTATGTACATGGAAGAAGTATTATTTTTAAGATATCAAATTATAAATATATATGTTATGAACTAAAATGGAAAAAAAAAACTAACTGCAGAATTAAAAAATCGTGACTTTCTTAGATGAAGTAGAAATAAAAGAATGTGTGCTTTAACTCCTAGTGAATATATTGTTATGAGCAGACTTAATATAAAGTAAGGACTCATGTAAGTTCTCTAAATAAAAAGGAAAGAATTAAAGAACTGTGTATAAATAGCAAAAACATGGAATCAACATAGGTGACCATCAGTGGTGGATTGGGTAAAGAAAATATGGTACATATACACCATGGAAAACTACAGAGTGATAAAAAATAATCATGTCCTTCACAGCAACATGGATGCAGCTGGAGGCCATAAAACTAAAGTAATTAATGCAGGAACAGAAAAAGAAAATACCATATGTTCTCACTTGTAAGTGGGAGCTAAACATTCAACAACTGTGGAGATAAACATGGGAATAATAGACACTGTGGACTAGAAGAGGGGAGAGGAAAGGAGAGGAGAATGGTTCAAAAAAATGACCTATTGTATACTATGCTCACTACCTAAGTGCAATACACCCGTGTAACAAGACTGCACATGTGTCCCCTGAATGTAAAAAACTAAGTACGCACACATGAGCGCATGTATTTGTGTTTCTCTGGGTGTGAACTGTGATTTATGAGCTTTTAATTTAATATAATTTACATTTTGTCTGCCATGTATATCATGTATGTTTTTCTATTTTTTGTTATTCTTTCACTAGTACATAGTGGATTCTGGCATTCAGAAAATCATTTTCATGTATCCAAATTTACTTTATTACAGAACTCTAAAGGTTCTGTGATTTTTGACAGGTTTAAAAGAGACTTATTTAACAAATTTTTCTCATTCTTTTTATTTGAAATTAAATGATTGAACCATCAGAATGCTTTCCAGGAGAGGGTTTGAGTTTTGAGTTTGAGTCCATCCCCCTCAACAAATGGTCAGCTTTTTCCTACAAATTATTTTAGAGAATATCACTATCCTTTAATTAGAAACAAATCCTTAAAATAAACAAGATCTTGCAAAATGGGAACATTCATTACACACACACACAGAGTACCTTGCTTTTTCACTTAATCAACCACAGATTATTCTGATATATATATAAAATATATATTATATTATATTATATATATTCTATACTACCATATATTGTTCTACTTTCTTCTTGTTAATATTATACTGTGTGGAAGTACCATATTTAATCAGTACCCTTTTTTAGATATTTAAGACAGTTTATTGCTCTTAAAATTCTTTCTGTGTTTTAGGTGCAGAAGTTTGAGTTCATTCTATGCAATTTCATAGCAGAAAATAATCAGCACTAACTTTAAGACCCCCTCTTGCTCATTCGTTTGTGTGTGCCCTACCATACTTGTGTGTTTATTAGAAATATTTTCCTATGTATTTGTTCTGGTAAAATGTGAATATTACTTCTTGGTATATGCATCCTTTGTTTAAATAAATGCCACTATGCTCTCTAGGTATTTGTCCTCTAGCTATTCCACTATTTGCCCTCATCTCTAAATCTTGAATCCCTAAGTTAGGGAAAGCCTATGAATATTCAGCAAAAGTGATCCCAAACCTGGATCAGAAGAGTAAAACAAGTGGGGTAAGAGAAGTTGCATTTCCTTTTCCAGCCTCTTTTCACTACCAGCAGCAAGCACATGTCACTTACAATGCTACAGATTCCGTAGTTACATCTGATTGAAGTGTTCTCAGTCTTTTGGATTGCCCAACCCTGTAGCTTGCAAAGTAAAAACCCACAGAATTAATGAGATTTTGAATATACACATTTAAAAATACTTGACTACACTAGCAGTTTTTATTCAGAACTGGCCAAAGTTCACGGAATTCTGTGAAGGTTAATCCCCCCTTTGCAGGGGGAATGGTAGGGACTTAGTAGGTACCTTGTTCTGTTCCCACTCTTCAAATAGTACTTCTCTCTGTATCTGTTTCCCTTTCTCCAAGATCTTAATTGAGGAAAGCATTCCACTACTCAAAGCACTAATGCTAAAAAATAAAATGTGATGCCATGAGAGAAGTGTTATGCTAAAGATGACACTGGGTAACTTCCTTTTCTAGGAAGTTCAGAGATCACAGGACAACCCTGTGGATCTAAACCACATCCCTCAGAAAGAACACAACTATCTGAGTCAGTGAGATAACTGTCACATTTACTAGCCCGGTTAGTACTTTGCCCTGTCTAAGAATTTCACAATGAATATATCACTGCCCTGTTCCTTTCATGCTCCTGTACATTTCCTGGCATAATATTTTCAGTACAAGTTGAATGAATATATCACTGGGGTCAAGCTCAGTTGTCTAGATTGCCCTGGTCTGCAGGATTCCTCCCAGCTTCCATCTCTTTCTCTAAATACTCAACCTTTTATATATTTTATTTTCTGAAATTACTTTAGTGAACTCTTTGGGAAAGCACTTTCTTATATTAAATAGAATATAGCAAAGCAATATAAATGATGATGAACAAAAGGAAAGGCATCCTTTTACATTTTTAAGCCAGGAAAGATCAAGAACTTTAAATGACAATTTGATTTCTTCTAAAAAGAAATTGCCTTTGTACTTCCCATTCAGCTTTCTAATTAATTTAGTAAAAGATTCTTGAAACCCTGGAGACAGAACTTTTGGCAGTCTAAAAACGATCCCTGTCTTCCCACGGTAGATACAATTCAATTAGTTTATGTAATGTTTTCTAATAAGTCATTCCATACATATCTAGAAATAGAGCTAAGGGGGAAACATGTTTCCATGGCAGTCCCTGTGGAATTCTGCATTTCTATTCCATAAATAGAACTGCAATACCTACAGGATAGTCTACTATGTGCCCTTGGTTTTTCTTAACAAGTTCACATTTTCAGCAAAAGTGGAACAAATATCATAGCATTTGTTGACAAAAACATACTTAGTTCTATCACTTGTGGGGGGTGGGGCTGTACAAGATTACTATCTAAGTTCCAGGCATGACTGGAATATTATACTGAAGTGCCCAATTCATTTCTAATTGAGGATGACACTAATTAATCTCTCGGATTATTTTTAACATCATCTAATGTTCCAGTGGATAAATGATATTAATGCAATGGCTTCCATAATAGTCTTGTCAGTATGAGTTTCTGTTGTTAACACTTTTTAAAAGTCACTAAATATTTGTAAGCATAGGTGTCAATTAATGAATAATAATTCTAGAAAATTATCACTTTTCAAGGTAAAATGCTGAGGAAGTATTTTATGTTTGCATATGCAATTATCCTTGAGAATGTAAGAACTCAAGAACTAGAGTGCAAAATGATTCAAGTTGGTTTAGGTTCATTAAGATATCTTTAGATAACTCATTGAAAATAATCAGTTTTACTAATGATGTCATAACTTTCCATAAATTATTTCTCAGAATTATGGGTGCAAATGTTTTCAGTTTACATTATGAAAAATAATGTCATACCATGTTTGTGGTACTATGACATGTGTTTTCTACAATGTAAGTGTGTGTATATATATGTGTGTGTATATATATATACACACACACACACACACCCTAAACTGGAAACTTAAAAGCATATGGTATGATATGGTAGAAGCTAAATATACAGAGAAACATATTTCTTGTTCAAATTAAGTGCCAAAACATTGAAATAGAGGCTGACTGAGCCCTTGGCCTTCAGAGTCGAGAAGAAAGAAAGATAATATTTACTGATCACATATGATGTTTAAGACACAGTGCCATTATTTTATTTAAGTCTCATAGCACACCATATGAGGTGGGTGATATTATCGCCATTTTGCACATCAATGTAGTTACAATAAATAAAATACCATTTGTTGAATAAATAAGTAAAGCTATGAGAAATTCTAAAATATTTTTAAGCATAAAAAGTAATAGGTATTATCCAGATTCTTCTAACTCTACAAGACATTTGCACTTCTGCAGCTATAGGTGTCAGTAATGCTGGACATACATTTGGACAAATGCATGGGAAAAAGTAGGTAATTAAAAGATTATGACTGGATTCAAACTTCAGCTATTACAGGAGTTTTAGGTATTTTACATGGACATAAATCCATTGTGAAGTATTTGTTCTAAGTATGTGATCGAGCCCAGAAATCCTTTGAAATTTCATGGAAGTACTATTAATCATTACCCTAGGAGAGCAGAGTTGAAGTGGGGCTGTTTTGGGAAAACTCAGAGGTATGATAGACACTAAGGGCTAGTGAATTCTGCTATTATCTGCAGAGGAAATTTGCTTTAGCACCATTATTGGGGGCAGGGGCAGTTCTCTGACATGGTACATGTTTTTATAAAGATTAATAATGATTTTTTTCTCGATAAATCAGCAATAGAATGTTTGACAGAGTCTTTCTGGTAATGAAAGGTAAAAAAAAAAACCATTATTATAAACATATATTTCAATTAACAGAGGAAGGAAATGTCAAACAAACTTGCACATCAGTTTTTTAGATTATGTTTAAATAAAAATATAATTTTATTAAAATGGTCAGCCTTATACTAATAAAATTTGATTCTCTATTTCTTAATCTAGGACTGCACATCCATGCCTTGTATGAATGAAGGCTTCTGTCAGAAGTCAGCATATGGATTTACTTGCATTTGCCCACGTGGATACACTGGTGCATACTGTGAAAAAAGCATTGATAATTGTGCTGAGCCTGAACTTAATTCAGTCGTCTGTCTTAATGGAGGGATTTGTGTTGATGGCCCTGGACACACTTTTGACTGCAGGTCAGTATTTATTTACCCAGAAGTAAGTAAATATATATTTAGGAGAGCTTATAAACATCCCACTAGTAATGCACTCTGCAATGTAAATACTAAGTTTTCAAGTAAGATTTTATCTCCTATATATATATATATATATGCACAACTTAGAAAATAACAGTTACAAAATGGCATTGCTTATATTTTCCAAATATCATACATTCATATCACGCCCATATTTTGCTTTCCCAGTTAAATCATCCCTCATTTTATAATTGTTTTTATCTCTTCTCCTTTCTCAAAGTGGGTTTTTATTCTTTTTCTCGAATATTTTATACCAAATGAATAATTTGTTAATATTTCACATTTATAGCATAATTCCTAGCCAGAGATTCATTTCTGTTACAACTATGCCTATCTCTTGAGATCTTAATAAGTTATAAAAATGTTATTTGAGTTATAAAAGCAAATTATGCTATCACTATATTTTTAAATCACTTTTTAAAGGTATAGTTTTTAACTTTTTAGGAGATGAATTTTTTTTTTCCTTTGTTATTTCTGATTATATAATATATCCAGTTGATTGGTCATTTGAGAATTTAGTCACTATCTGTTCAACTTGTAAAATAATAACTGAACCTAGGTATTAAAAAATATACACACATACTTTACCTCCTTTCAGTCTCATTTGTGTCAGGATGATGTTAAGTTAAAATTTGTGAACTGTATTTCTGTCATATATCTTAAATTACTGACAGGTTTGCCATGTATATCTTGATATATAGTTATTTACTAGTAAAGTATACTTATCATTTCTATATTTTATTAAGACACTAATATATTCTGTCTTCTATGCAGTACTGTCACTTCCCTATTTTCTATGTTCAATATCCAAGGAGTGTTTTGCCTATTTTTATATTTTGATATCTACTGTATAATTTTATTTGGTGTATATCTCTAGTAAGACACACATAGATGCTAATTTCATATAAGTTCAAGAATATTAACTTACATTTAGCATAGGCAAACAATATTTATTATTATGACATAGATATTAGTTATTACACATTGCCTAACATGCCATTTTTGTTTGTTATACACATGCGCCAGACATGTGTGTGTACCTGTGTGTGTATTTTAAATCCTTCTTTCTCATATCTTGTGTTTTGAACATGCTTTCTGTTTATTGTACTTTTGTAGTTTGATAAAATATAGCAAACATGTTTTTTATACAAATGGAAATTATATAAAACAAAATTATTAAAATGACCACTGCAAGGATTATCAGGGTTATAACCTAATTATTGCCTGGACTAAATCATTACTCATAAATTGAACATGTATTTCTGATGGATATAGTGTTAAAAATCAGAATTCAATTCATGGAAATACATTTTGTTCATTAAAAAAATTGATTATCAAAATCAGTAAACATAAATCTAAAACGTGTATTTTTACAATCTGTTAGTATTTGTTACATCAAGCACTGTAAGAGCTCTTAGTCCATTTAGTGTTGCTATAACAGAATAACAGAGACTAGACTAGAGGTTTATTTGGCTTATGCTTCAAGTGGCTGAAAAGCCCAAGAGCATGGCATAGGCATCTGTTTGGCTTCTGGTGAGGGTTTTATGCTGCACCATAGGATGGCAGAGATGTGAAAGTGGAAGCTGGAATGAATAAAGGACAAAACAAGAGAGGCAACCTTGCTTTCTGATACCCACTCTAACCAGAACGAATCCCTTCTTGAGAGAATGAATCCAATCTCATGAGAAACACTTCAATCTATTTTAAAGGTCTATTCACTGTGTAAGGCACCACCTCCCAACATTGCTGCATTAGGAATTAATGTTCCAACATGAGTTTTGGTGTGGACATCTAAACCATAGCAAGCTCCTTTATAAATATTCCTTTTAGGGAAAAGTTATTTATGGGCTAGCTAGGTTCATTTTTTTTTACAGCATGAAGCCAGTGGAATTTAGATTGAAGACGCCTGCTTCTTTTCTTGGCATATTTCCCAGGAACAAGCATGGGCATTCATTACTGCTATAAAGTTATTCAAATTGTATTTAAATATGAGTCATCTGTCTCCAAAATTATCATTGCTGATTCAATGTGTTTAAAATCCCCTGAAAATCTGTCAATGGTAATGCCTTGGGAGGTGCAGTTTCTATTGGGACTCCATGCTACAGTTGGTGCCAAGTCAACACAGTCCTTAGATAGTTTACTTACCAAAGAAAACTCATATTCTAGGAGGTAGTGCTTTTCAAGTTAAATTATCAGATTTGTTCATGGGTTAAGGGTTAATCTATAATATGTTTATGTAAAATCATAACAAAATTATTATTTGATATTTAGAAAAGGAAACTGAACTTATTGTTCTGAGTCCTATTTTGTGTTCTCTAAATTTAATTAAAAAGAATCATGTCACTGTTAAAAACCTGGTAAAATATTTTGTTGTTATTATCTTTATACTATTTTTGCTTCAGTGTTTATGCCAATCATAGTAAAAGTTAATGTCTTCATTCTTGTTGCTGGTTTGTTAATGAGTTTGCTAAAGTTTGTTGACTTTAATTGGGAAAATTACTCAACTTTATAACTTTGCACCTTAAAGGTATTTATCCTGAGGTCTTACTTGCGAGGAAAACTATTTTATTAAAATATTTCAGCCTTTAATGACCTGCAGAATATTCCATAGGCTTATTCTTATAATTATTTTAGAATTTTTTTCCAGTTGAAGTTTAATACTGAATGACATTAAACAAACAGAAAAGATAAAGACTGCACTACCCTTTTAAATTGCCTGTAATTTGTTTAATTCCCAACCTAAAATATTTTGTCGTGTTGTAAGATTCACATATTAATTTTAACTTGGTTAAATGTAAATTTCTTAGATCTTATCTTTGACTGAGGATGATACAGTAAATGCTGTCAGTTTGCTTTCATCTCCATCATTGCAAAAATGAAACCAAGGAATGGTCTATTTTCCTGAATGCTGTATGTTATAAATTCAGTTGATTCACTTCCTTCACAAAAGTTAACATGACTTTTATTTAATTAAAAACCACATAGAAAATATTTATTCCAATGACTGACATGTAGAGAACTTATAATTTAATTCCCTTCTGTTTTTATTTCTGGAGTTTTAAGTGTTTATTCAAAATATGTGGTGTCATATGTTTCTCTTATTTATTTCTTCAAGTCGGGAGAATTTTTTTAAATTATTATTCTGTTTGTCTTATGCAGATTGATACTGTTTCATTCTTTCTGCATTCTACTTTGGGTGGCAATATTGCTTACATATTGTATATCACACGTTACAAAAGTTTCTTTGATGAGATTTTTTTTATTTCCTTTTTTAAAATTTTCAACTTTTATTATAGACTAAAGGACACATATACAGGTATGTTACAGGGGTAAATTACTAGATGCTGAGACTTGGGATCCCCAAAATCCCATCACCTAGGCCGTAAGCCTATGTCCCCTTTTCTCCCTTCTGCATTTAGTGATCCCCATTGTCTGTTGTTCCCATCTTTACGATCATGTGTATTCAATGTTTAGCTCCCACTTACATGGAGAATGTATGGTGTTTGGTTTTCTGTTCTTGTGTTAGGTCATTTAGGATCATGGCTTCCAGCTCCACTCATGTTTCTGCAAAGGGCATAATTTCATTATGTTTTGTGGCTGCATAGTACTCTATGGTGTATATGTATCACATTTTCTTTTTTTGATCCACTCTTGATGGGCAACTAGGTTGATTCTATATCCTTGCTATTGTGAATAACACAACTTAAAACTCTGTCCTTCATGTATTTCACTTTTTTCAGTCTTTATATTTTTGTTCCTTCTCACATTTTATTTACTTCTCAAACTTTTATCCACTTTTTCTGAAATTTTCTTATTTTAGTCTTTTTTATTTTTTAATGCTCCTTAGTTTTTCATTATTTTCGTTCACTGTAAATGTAACACCCACTTAAAAAGTCATATTATTATCTTCTGTTTACAGAGTAGTTTATTCCAAGAGTTCGATTTTTTTCAAAGCTCATATAGCTGAACTCATATTTTTATTGTTACAGAATTAAGTTGACTCAGAGTGTCAGTTTCTACCATTTTGTATCCCTGCTTTATTGATCTTCATGGTCGTTACCCAGATATATCAGAAGATCACTTTCATATCCTAACTCTATTTGCCAGATTCGTATTTATTGAATTATTTCTGTGTCTTCTAGACTATTTTAAATAATAAGGCTGAACCATTAAATGTCTGGGCAGAGGCAAGCATTAATAATACGCAGGAACACCTGTGAAAGCCTATTTTTACTACATGTATTGTGGTTGCCAGGGTCTAAGGATCAAATTACTGCGCAAATATAAGTCTAAAAATCTTCCTCTACTAATAAATTTTGAGTATTGGACCTCTCCAGGTCAGAGGTGTATCAGATTTACACTGTTCATTGCTGATTTCTCTCATGAAAGCATTTTATTATTTTAAATTATTTTAGAACTAAGACAATGGTACATAATTAAGATAGCTAGTATTCATTTAAAAAAAAATCTTCCTAATGCAGTAACTAAATTTTGAAAGACAGGTAGATTTTTTGTTTTTTGGTGAGGATACATTTGTTATGGTAGTTAGCACAGATATACATACAGAAGAGTTTTATTTTGATGCAGAAAGAAAAAAAAATTACCAAGAAACCCAGATTAGATATAATTTTTTACACTTTGAGTTCAGTGGTCTTGTCTAATGTTCTCAGGCACATGTAGAGCCACTGAACCTGTTAGCAATTTATTTTCTATGCAAAGATTTGTAAATTTATAAGTTGATTTATATATGGAGTCCTTTCAAAGCAAAATAAACCTCATGTTGTCTCAGTTAAATTATGTATTTGATATATACAAATATAAAGCTAGGTATAAACCCATTATATTTATTGTTGTTATGCAACTATAAAAAAGTTATAAAGTTCAATGAAAGCTATAAGCCTAATTGAATTGTTACCATAAAATGCTAATTTAATGTGATACACTCTGATGTTGCTACCTTATGACATTGTCTACATCAGTGTCCCCTTGCTTCAGTGTGCCAGTTGAAAATATAATTCTTCCAAAGCATGTTTCATACTGTAAATCCCTAGTGTGCTATATAATGCTCATAGGTAGATTCTTTAAACAGGAAGGGAAGGGAAGAGAAGGGAAGGGAAGGGAAGAAGGGAAGCAAAGAAGGGAAGGAAGGAAAGGAAGGGAAGAAGAGAAGGGAAGGGAGGGAGGAAGGAAGGAGGGAGGAAGGAAAGAAGTAACGAAAGGAGGGAGGGAGGAAGGAAGTAAAAAAAGGAGGGAGGGAGGGAGGGAGGAAGGAAGGGAAGGAAGGACTTAAGCCTGACTGGAAAGTGACTCTGGATAGTAAAATGAATGAACCACTGACATATAGTTAGTCTCCTTATTACTGTGGACAAATACATAGGCAGTATTGCTTTGCATACTGAAATAAAATAAAAGCTAACTGTTTCAAGCAAAATAAGCTAGTATTTCTTTTAGATAAACAGTTACTTAGATGTTAGGTGTACAGTAACATATCATTCTATAACCATACTTCAGGTGATTTATAAAGAAGTGAATGGACATTTTAAACACCTAACTTATTTTTAGTAATATATGTTTTAGACAATCCAAACATTTAAGTGATTGACTTTATATTACTTAATGAAGAAATGCCAATCTAATAATATGCACATCTGAAATAGAGAAAAGTTACATGACAAATAATAGATAAAATTTTCAAAGTCTTTGCCATTCCCAAACTATATGTAATTTAAAATAATTGAAAATATTTTTGTACAGAAAATATAGTACCTGATGATTTCATTTCTAGTTGTAAACTCAATTGAATTTTAGGGCTGAGGGAGATTATAGAGATTACCTTTAGTGTCCTAGTTATTACATAGGTGACAAGGCAAAGGCCTAAAGAGGTTTGTACTCTGTCAATCATCAAAACTGAAGTCAGAATCAGTGGGAAAGTCAATACCAGAATGCAATGCATTGCTCATTTATTTTTATTATAGTATATTTTATTTCAAATATGAAATACAAGAGAAAAAAAATATGTAAAAAGAGAAGAAATATTTATAGTCAGATATCATGACTATTCTCCTTGCAGTTAAACATCTATATTGCATTTTATTTCCTGGTGCAAAGTTTAAAGACATTAATGACTTTGTTCAGTGTAATAATGGCTGCTTTCAGAAATCCATAAGTATTATTAACCATGTGTAACACTTTAATAGCATTTTAATGCATGTAAGTTTTATTAAACTATAAAAACTATGTTGAAATTACACTAAAATTCCAATTAGACTCACACAGCAGAGGACTACAGAAATAAGCAAAAACATTATATATAACTTTTTTCAATCTGTAGATCACACAGAATTTAGGAAATAATTTATAAAACAAAGCACTGAGACACAAAGATAGTTGGTTTGTTTTTAATATGTTAAACCCCGTTCCAGGCATTTTTTTTTTTTTTTTTCCATAGTGCTCTCTGCTTTTGCCTTACAGAGTCCTCATCCATCCCCACAACTTTCCCACCATCCAGCTCCAAATTTCCCTTTAATCTTATATGATTTTTTTTCCCAGATTTGATTCTCCTCGGTCATTATCTCCATATTTTTTAAGTGTTTCATGTTCTTGTCCTTATTATTTACTTAAGCTTTATTACTCTTTCTACCTTGAAATGAGCATAATTAATTCACAGTAATTATATGTGAAAAGATTAGTAGGCTTTAATGTTTGATTCCTCACAGTTTCAAGTTTCTTTTTAAAAAGATGGCAGGAAAATCAGTAAAAGTGAATTATTTTTAATTACATATTCTTAGGGACCACAATATCCTATGATATTGTTAAACAAACTATTTGAGAGAAGTAATCCATACTGGTATCATATTGAGGAAGGACAGATGCTATTTTCTTATATGCTTAGATAAAAAACTCCAAAATAAAGGCTAAGAGAAGTTAAGTAACTTATCATGGTTACAGGGTAGGGATATTGATTGTACACTAATCCATTTTCAACTCTCATTAATCAACTTAGCGTGAAGTTAATTAGTTTTACAACTTGGAAAAAGATGTTGGTATTTCAACAGCCGTAGTTTAGGTGACATTTTATTAAATAGAGATTATGTTTTCAAAAATAAAAGATGGAACATGTAATACTCTAAATTTATGACTAAATTATTACTTCACAACATGGAGAGATTCAAATTTAAAACATCAACCTATTTTAATTTTTTAATATAAAGTATTCTTATTAGTAATTATGTTGTAATTTTAAAATTATATTTTATCCATCAAATGAGTAGGCCTTTTCCTATATTCACATGTAAGATTTTTTTTAATAATTTCATTTCATAATAATGAAATCTTTTTCTGACGACCTCCTAAACTATCACAACCCCTATAATTACTTACTGAATATTTTTCTTTGTTCATGTTTTAAATAAAATTACTAGAATTTCAAATTTCCTTAGGATTTTTTAAATTACGTATTTTTGTACTTTAGTTCTCCAAATCAGAATTTTTGCAATACTTATCAGATTTTTCAAATATTATTAACAAATTGAATCAATCTAAAATATAATTTTACTAAATAAATATTATTATAAAATAATAGATTAGAATTGCATTAAAATTTGTGTATTTCCAGCTTTTGCATAACCTTTGGAACTGATTTTGAATATAATACTTTATACACCTTTCCTGTTTAGTCCTGTTATGATTTCTACTTTTCTTAGTCATTCCATAGATAAATAAATAAAAATATATTTTGAGTAGTGAGAATTTATTATGGTTTGCCTTTCAAAATACCTGGGAATAATTTATGATCAAAGTATTACTCTTGAAAGGTAAATCTAGATTATTTTCTAGATAAAATAAATGTCAACTGCACTAACTGTGATGGTAAACCACAGTTAGTGATCACATGTTCAATCAAAAATTTAAACGAGTAACAGAAAAGCCTGTGTATTCAATATAATAGATTTTATTCTATAAAACACAAACAGTGTTTGCTCAATAGCATCAAGTTCAATTTTAAGCATACATCTGTTTATTCCATTTGGGGATACAATTAAGATCACTTTATTACCATAAGTAGAAAATAAAATGAGACTACTCATAATAATTCACCAAGTGAATTTGCATTAAAGAGTATTTGATTTCCACATAAAATTACACTGAAAATTGGCAACTGCTGTATTTTTTTAGGCAACTAATTGATTTCAAAATAAGATTAAAAAGTTAATATCATGGTTCATCTAATTATTTTATAACTTAATTCAGCAAATATTTCTTGGAAAACTACTATGTACAAAAAAATCATTGCAGCTGGAATTTGAAAATTGAGAAATCATAGCTGTACCTGTATTTCCTTCAGAAGTTCTTATAAATAGATTTTAGCAGAAGAAAATATGTATGTGATATATTTTAATAGGATGATTATGTCCATTTAAAATTACAAATTAGTTTTAGTCTCCAATCATAAATATGTGAATTTTTTGTGTATATTAAAATATATTTGTGATTGTTTCACAAATAAATACACAGATATATTCAAATTCCTTTCCTTTGATGAAGTAGAAATAAGTTTCTATTGCTTAAAACACCTTTATCAAACATAGGTTGCTTTACTATATCATCAGATTCCAAGAGCCAAAGAGAAGCATATATGATCCATAGGATCAAACATGACTAATTACAATTCTGTATTTCTTGAAATCAAAAGGAAAAATGAAGGAAAATAAACAATTTAAACATATTAAAGAGAGTTGTGACACTAATAATTATGGTTTTATGATAGTTTGTTTGGCATAATTACCAGACAGCTAATGAGTTTGGTGGTTTTCTGCGGCAAGATAGAGAAATATTAAAAAATGTTTCACCATTTAAATTTTGGTAAGAATAAAAGTGAATTGTTATATGTCACATTTCTTTTAATTTACTAAATAGAGTGTGAAAATAAGTAAATATTGATGTCCAGTTCTACTATCTTTACTATTAATTGCTATATCACTTTACTAATTCCTATCAAAGTTAATCTTTAATAATACTAAACAAGTTATACCAAGTATACTGAATTTTCTAGAGAAAGAGTTCAAATTGTTTTAACTGATAAATATCAAATGGCTGTCTCAATGCAAAATGTGATGCCTTTAATCAATAACAAGTTTACTGTAATAAATTACATACCTCCAGATAATTTTAATTATAGGTGTGGCCCATCTGGACCAGCCACTGCAAAGACACTAGCTGCAGTAGGTGAGGCACAGCCAGGGTTACCCTCCACAGAGCAGGCAGGAACCACGCCCCCTTCCAAGTTTGTTGGGTGGGAGCCCCGCCCTCCCGGGCGCAGCTGCAGCCACCCAGCCATGGCTGTGAACCCAGGCATCCCTGTGCTCTGGGGGCCCTAGGAAACCCACCCCATGGCCCCACAGTGTTGGAAGTACCTGCTCTTGCTGCCTGGACTCTCCCCACTCCTGGCAGCTGCTCCAATTCTGGAGCAAGACTGAGGCCAAGCCTAGGTGCTGTCAGGACCGGCCAGGTGTGCCCGTGCTTGGGGTTATGCTGACATGCCAGCCCTCTGCCACCTTGGCCCCCTCCAGACTTTGGGTGCTGACAAGCACAAGAGGGAGGCCAAGGGAATGCTGAGGGTGGCTCCCTGTGGACCCGCAGATGCCCCTCCACAAGAACAGCCTGAGTGCCTTTGACAACATGATTGATGGTAGCGGAAGGCAGACAGGCTTCTGGGCAGAAAGGGGTGGTCCCCATTGATGCCCCACCTTCAAGCCAGGGAATGCCTGAAGCACGGGGCCAGACTGTCAGTTCTGGGTGGAGTCTACTGAGGGATTTAGAACTCATGGTGCTTTTTCCAGACGCAACCACAGCCAATCAGCACACACTTCCTCCCTTCTGAAGCCTATGAACCACCCCCGCCACACACCTTCAGTCCCCCTACTCAGCCAGACTCAGAGAGACATCTGGACGACCAGCTGGGGAAAGGAGCTACCCAATTTGAGTCTCCTTGACTTGTAGGGACAACCTGCCTATGAAAAGGAGCTACCCACTCCAGATTTCCTCTCTGTAGAGAGCTGGAAAAGAGCTACCCGTTCTGGGTCTCCTGGGATAACCTGCCTGCAGAAAGGAACTACCCACTTCGGGTCTCCTAAGAGCTGTTCTACTGTTCAGTAGCTCCTCTCTAAGCTTCTGAGGACCACATGACATCTCCAAGCTTTTGGGAACCACTGCATTCCCCTCGTCCAGATGTGGGTGCCTGCAGTGGGAGCTATGTGCAGTACATCTGGTCCAGCTGTAGCCTTGCATGGAGCTGGCATCTGTGCCAGCGCCTGGAGCTGCCCACCCCACCACAGCAGCTGATGTCTTCACAGCAGCCACTCCAGAGGGCTTGTGACTACCATCAGTTTAGCCAAATAATTGTGGCAAATCAGTCTAGTCTCAGCAGATGTTCACTAAGAGATAAATAGATGATAAATGATAGACAGATGATTAGACACACAGATAGATGATACATAAAATCTCTTTACACGAATCAAACTGGCAAATAACTGATTTTAACCAGGGAACTCACTGGTAACCTTCATCTTTAGATAGTCATTAATAGAGAATAGAGAAGGAATGATGCTAAAAATAACTTACCTGTATATTTTAATTTTGCACTAACACTTTAGATAAATTAGTAGTGTGAAAAGATGAAATATGAATGAAGAATTATCAATTTAAATAATTTTATGAATTAGGATAATATAAAATTAAGTTTATTTTGTTTTTTTGTTTTGGTGGCAGCCATTTACAGTATTTATAGGTCTGCTTCATTTGATAAGAGAAGGTTACCAGGAAAGAGCAAGGGTACTGGAAGAGAAAGAATTACACATTCAAAAACCTTGTTTAGTTACTGTTTAGGAAGCTTAGAAATTTGTTTTAACTCGGTCGGACGCGGTGGCTCACTCCTGTAATACTAGCACTTTGGAAGGCTGAGGCAGGCGGATCACTAGGTCAGGAGTTCGAGACCATCCTGGCTAACACGGTGAAACTCCATCTCTACTAAAAATTTAAAAAAAAAAAAAAAAATAGCCTGGAGTGATGGCGGGCGCCTGTAGTCCCAGCTACTCAGGAGGCTAAGGCAGGAGAATGGCATGAATCCAGGAGGCGGAGCGTGTAGTGAGCCGAGATCGCGCCACTGCACTCCAGCCTGAACGACAGAGTGAGACTCTGTCTCAAAAAATAATAATAAGTAAATAATAAATAAAATAAAAAAAATAAAAAATTTGTTATAACTCTCATAACAAATTAGTCTCATTCATTAAATAGCATGGGCTACACTAATTTTGCACCAACACTTTAGATAAATTAGTAGTGTGAAATCAGAATGTTAATCCAGTGTTAATCAGAATGTGGCAGGGAACTTCATGAGGCAGGCAAAGATAAATTGGCAAAGATAAACTTGCTTGGAGAATCTCTCCTCAGCAACTAGTTGAGACAGGTATGGTACATTTCTTTCTATCCTTTCCACTTCCTTCTTTCTCCTCATGAAGCCTGGCTTGCCAATCTATGTCATAGGTGATTATGAAATAATTAGAATAAAATTATCATATGATTTTGTCTCTTCTTTGTACTCTTTTTCTCTTTGATATAATTCTGACACACCTATTAGCCTTTTCATTTTAAATAAAAGAATTTTAATAAAATACATTTAAAAGGATTGGAAAAACACATAATGGCTAAATATCTGTAAAATGTTCAATTAATCAACAAGGTAGAAATTTACAGAGTCAGTTATCATCAACCCAGAGTATATAACAATTTCAGCAGCTTTTTCTTCTTTTAAAAAGTGGATACAAAAACATTAAATTATATGTAAGTAACTTTGGATGTGAAACATTCCATACCTTTTTTTTTTTTTTTAATTATACTTTAAGTTCTAGGGTACATGTGCACAACGTACAGCTTTGTTACATATGTATACATGTGCCATGTTGCTGTGCTGCACCCATTAACTCGTCATTTACATTAGGTATATCTCCTAATGCTATCCCTCCCCCCTCCCCTCTCCCCACTGTAGGCCCCAGTGTGTGATGTTCCCCTTCCTGTGTCCAAGTGATCTCATTGTTCAATTCCCACCTATGAGTGAGAACATGCAGTGTTTGGTTTTCTCTTCTTGCGATAGTTTCCTGAGAACGATGGTTTCCAGCTGCGTCTGTGTTCCTACAAAGGACACGAACTCAACCTTTTTTATGGCTGCATAGTATTCCATGGTGTATATGTGCCACATTTTCTTAATCCAATCTGTCACTGATGGACATTTAGGTTGCTTCTAAGTCTTTGCTATTGTGAATAGTGCCGCAATAAACATATGTGTGCATGTGTCTTTATAGCAGCATGATTTATAATCCTTTGGGTATATACCAAGTAATGGGATGACTGGGTCAAATGGTATTTCTAGTTCTAGATCCTTGAGGAATTGCCACATTGTCTTGCACAATGGTTGAACTAGTTTATAGTCCCACCAACAGTGTAAAAGTGTTCCTATTTCTCCACATCCTCTCCAGAACCTGTTGTTTCCTGATTTTTAATGATTGCCATTCTAACTGGTGTGAGATGGTATCTCATTGTGGTTTTGATTTGCATTTCTCTATAATCTGTATAGTATATTATTTGAATGAATTGATAAAAAAACATTTTTTCTGTGTATATAATTTAGCAATTCTTTTTAGAATGGTGTGGTTTTTAGTCTAAGTTATCAGCGGTGAGTAAAATATAAACACTTCTTTTTTCTTCAGAAGTAGATCTTTGTTAAATTATTTTTAGTGCTTAATGCTTGCCCTATATAAAAAAATAACATTTGACTTCTGCAAATATGCATGTGCTATTTTTCAATCTTTTAAACTTATGACTGGCCCTAAAATGATGATTTTTTAAACACATTCAGATGTTTTCTGGAAGTGATGCCATTTTGAAAGTAAGAATGTATTTCTCAGAACTATAAAGTTATAAAAATTGAAGTAGAATTAGTTAAAAGAAACAATGAGATAAATTTCTCATTATTTAGAAAGACAGTTCATTCAGATGAGAGGGGGGTAAAGAAATACTAATTTTTAACATTGATTCTTTATTGTGTTTAATGTGTGTTTCTATTATGGCAGATTAATCTGACATGTGCAACTGTAAAAATGTTCAAAATTCAGATCCTTTTGTTCACTGTTTTCAAAAATGTAACCCATGCTTGCAGCTAGATTTTTAAATTTTAGCTACACTGCATAAGTCCTATTCACATTGAAAACAAAAAGCTTTCTATTGATATGGTTATTTATTTTTATTATTTAAGTAAAAAAGTAAAAAAGCTAATGTCAGTGTATGGAATTATATGGTATTTTACTTTTCTGCTGTTAATGTTTTAATTTATAGGAAAGACTACTTATACAATTGTGTTAATGCAAAAACAGGACAGGAATCTAAAGAGTTAAGTAAGGGGCAAGACTAAACTTTAAAGAAAAAAAAAAACAAAAAAAAAAAACTTTCCCCTAGAAAAAAGTAGATTGAACTCTCTGGTTATACTTTCCTTATGTAGGTGTGGAGATATTTGAATATGTTAAAAAAAAACTGCATATGTTTTCTTTTGGCTCTCATAACATTTTTGGTTTGCTTCAGTGGTTTAAAAGAGATTTTCAGAAAGTTCTAACTCTTCCACAATAAAAGCCAGTGTCAGAATTTGATCTCTGCTTACCTGATTGAAGAGAATTAAACTTTAATGCCACATTCTGTAGTCTAGGTTGATAGTACTTTTTCATCAAAGACATTGGGCAGTAAGGAAAGAAAAAAAAATTCTCATGCTTCTTATTGTCAGTGGAATTACTGTATCTCCACAGGTCAGGGCATCTGTACATTTGCAGCACACTTTAGTTCTTTAGCAATACCTTTTGTAGACCAATTTATATAGCTGAAAACTCTTCTTGCTTTCCAATTTTAAAAGCAGGATTTTGATTTCTCTTTAACCATAAAAGTTTTCCAAGCTTCTTGCAAAATTTTTCAGTTCAGCAGAACTGTAAACCTGATAGTGATATTTTTGGAAGATAAAAAGGATTATATTTTGAGTTTTTTTAACTTGAAAGATCACTGTATTTGTGTATTTGTGTGTGAGCATGTATGTTATAGAGAGACCAAGAAAGACAGAGAATATTATTAGTATTTCCCATTTCTGTAGAAATAGAAAGATATTCATTTTGCTTACTCTCAAAAAACTGCAGATTAAATTTTCCAATTATACTTTATTTATGTATGTATTCAGATACTTAAATACGTGAAAAATTTTAAAACTACAAATGTTTTCTTTTGGCTCCTATAACATTTTTTATTTGAGATAGAGAGATACACACATAGAAATAAATGTGTTAAGTATATATGTACTTATATATGCTATAGATATATATAATATATATCATATATTCAGAATTGCACAGGTATATATTGCATCATATATGGCCTATTCTGCATAGATCAATTTTTTTAATTAACTACTTAATGAATATTTGTTAGATGCTTTCAAACTGACATATGCTAAAGGCATATGAATATATTAGATAAAATTTCTTAAATGAATAAGCTTATAATATTTTAGTGTGTAAACAAATGTAATAGAGGAGTATGTAAGAGCGACGCACTACAAATACATCAAGTTTCAGTGAAAAAATAAAGATTAAACCTACTCTATTTTGAGAGATTGTATAAGGCTTCAACAGGAGGTATGCTTTGACCTCAATCTCAAAGGATGAACTCATCACATTGATATATTTGGTATCAAAGCATAAGAAAAAAAAATGGAAGTAAAGAAAGATGAGATTTGATGGATTACAAGCAATCATCATTTAAATTAAAAAAAAATAGTAGAGGTAAAATAAAATAGGATTTGCAGGGTAGGATGGAGCTAGACCTTACAGAAACTTGTAAAAGATGCTTATTGAACTGATGAAATTGATTCTATAAACAATGAGAGAGGGTTCTTTTGAAGTTTGTAACTTTCAAAGTTTGTAAGTAAGGGAGTTAAATGGTCCAATTTGTATTTTAGAAAAATAATTTTTGGGAGACATTTATCTGGTTAAAGAGACAAAGTACCAAGTACTGCAATGATCAAGGTGAGGGGAATGTGAGTCCAGCAAAAGCAGTATAATGGGAGAAGACAGGGTAGGATCCAGGGAAAATCTGGAAGGCAAAAATACAATATTCTGCTATTGATTAAATATGGGAGTAGAATGAAAAGTCTATGATTACTACTTTAATTAGGCTGGGGTAATTATGTGGATTCAAATGCAAAAATATCTTGAGCATTTATGCAATGATCATCATCTCCTGTCCAAGTGGGAGGAGAGTGATGGAAGGAAGGAGACTGAGGCTCTCTTCCACTTAGGCTGGAGATGAGGAGTTCAACTCAGAAGGAGTTGTTAACTCAGTGGTTTTAAGCTAACGATAAAAAAAAAAAAAGAAACAGGCAGAATGAATCTTCAAACCAAGTCTGTAGACCTAGGAACACAGTCAATTTTAGAATTAATATCCACAGAACTACATGGATAACATGGCATCCATCACATATGCTTTCTTTCTTTTTATTTTTATTCAGATTAATCACATTTCAAGAATTAAAAGCTTAATGTAACTTAAAACATACGGGAAGGACTCTGTAGATCCATAAATAGCTTATTTTTAAACATATTTTTTGGTATCTCCTAAGCTTCTTATATCCCTATGGATTAAAATTATTCACCAAGCCATTAATTATGTTTTAATATCTTTATGAAAAAGAAGATAAGCAACCTTGGAAATCTTGAGGGAGATATGAGTAAAATTAATAGTGTAATTGATGAATTAAAACTTTTGTATCATTCCAAGTCAAATACTGTGCAGGCATATGTAGGTGTGAGATAATTTCTCTCTGATTCCTTTAGAAAAATGTGATCTGCTTCTGAATTTTTTACTTAATATTTATTTGTTACTTTATATCAATATGAATATAAAGAATATAATGAAGAAAATAATGGTTTTCATATATGTATATATACCTTGGTTTATCTATAAAATGTATATAATATATGAGATATTAAATAGCATACTTTACTTAGTGTTTCTTTTGGAAACCTAATAATTGGAGGAAGCAGGTGTTTCATGGGTATTGAGGAAGATCTTCTTTTTTTTTTTTTTTTTTTTTTTTTTTTTTTAAGTTTGAATGCCATCTGGCTTGCTGGCAACATGAATAGACAGTTTGCATTTGTGGATTTAAAGATCTCACGGGTATATTGCTTATTTAAAATTTACATGGAAGATTAGGAGATTCAAGCACTTTTATCCAGGCACTGTGGTTTTAACCTGCTTTAAATGTCTTATCAAAAGTATTTATGGGAAATAAAAACATATTTTTATAGTCACTTTTATTTTATAAGTATAATCCTAAACTCAGTAAAAAATAGAGATAAGCTTTATTTGGCAATTGGTCAATAAGGTGAGATATAATATATGAGGTGTTAAATATACCCTTTTTATGATTTATTTTAAAACATAATAATAGTATGCTCTGGGGAGACATCAATACTGGGAAAACTAAGGATTTCTCTGAAAATTCACCCATTTCATTTCAAACCTATAGGTATATGAAAATGTATTTAGATAATAAACTGTTCAGGCATAAAGTGTCTGTGAACAATAATCTCACATCTTTGACTTGAGAACCTTTCCTGAATGTCAGGTTTTTTTTTTCTTTGTCAATCACTGCTGTGCCTTTAATGTTTAATTCTTCTGCCTTACCTCTTAAAGAGTACGGGTATTCTTACTATCATACTTATTTTTCTTTCTTTCCTCACATCTGATCCCATTACTTATTTTTTTGGCCAATTGTTTGCTGCAAAGCTCTGCATAGCATATGTCCCAACATTTGGTATTTTGAAGGTAGAACTGGCTGATATTGATTAACCTGATTAGAATTTGATAGGCAGGAGCTGAAATCCGTCAGATTTTTCTCCTTGTTTGAAATTCCGCAATATATTGGAGAAATGGATGTGTTTGTGACTACTATGGGAAGCACTCACGATGAAAATATAACTAATGTAAGTTTTCCTTCACCGCAACCCAGTGAAAAATAATCTACATTGCTTAATTTCTCTAAATTATCCCTAAGCCCCAAATTACAAGAATGGTGTAAAATTGAACTTCAGTAATATGTTTTGGTATCCCTTACATATCTTTGTGTCACACAAAAATACCAGAGGTTTAAATGGTGTCTAGGATATGCAAAAGAGCAACTCTTTATTTTAATAGAAATTTTCATATTCAACTCCATATCATTAATTTGAGGAAAGTCAGCTCTGCTCTTTCTGGCTCAATGTACAGTACTTGACCAAATATGGAAGTTTGGATACCTCAGAATACAGCCTCTGTGTGTATCGGTCTGATATTTCTCCCTGTGGTTCTGCTATTTCTCCAGCAGAATTGGAGGAATTAGAAGCTGGTATCCATTATTTTCAGAGCCTTAAACTCAACTATATGTCAAATAACTTGGGATTCATGCTAAAAAATTTTTAAGTGGTTGATTGCCCTACTAAATCTCTAACTCCTGTCCCCTACTCCTGCAGGACTGTCTTAAATCATCCCCCTTAATGGGTTATTAAAACACACTGCTAGTCTTTTCTTCCTGGAAGTAGTAGTAGAAGAAAAGCAATTGGTCAGATGTTTCTCTCCTCACTATTTATTCTACAACCCCTTTCATCAGTAAACCTATAAGTCTCTTAAAGTATGGCCCATCCCAGTAGCTACATATAAATTTGGGGCACTAAAGGATTCCAGAGATAGTTTACTTCCATGTCAAAAGCATAATCTTCTATTGTGGGACAAGTATCAGTAAATAATTATGTGAGTTGGATATAGGTTGGATTTTCAGAAGCATTGTCTTCTTTATTTCAGTACTGCTTCAACATCCAGATGTATGCTTTTTTATTTTGTTTCATGCATAAGCAGTTTTTAATCAACTTAGTTTCAGCATAGGTTAGTGCTACACTCCAAATCAGTAGTTACTTCTCAGTGTAGACTCATCCATGTATGAAAGTCCTGCAACTGGGTCAACACTCTTGTCTCAAAAGCATCTCACTCCATTTCTGTAGATTGCTATCATTCTACAATGCATAAACCCTCAATAAAGCCTCTGCACACATCTGGATGAGTTCCTCACATACAGCAGATCTGAGCATGTATGTGTTTGTAAAAAGTACGACTCTTTGTTTATTTTTCTCCAAATCAAATTGAATCTAATCTAAAATTCTGTCACAGCTCACTAGGGGATACTAAATTCCAGCCATTGAGTTTACCTGCCCACTGTAGTTCATTAAAAGTGTCAAAAATTGTATTAAATCAAGAACAATCAGGAAACAATATTCTGGTCATTCCAGGTATTTCACCTATGTTTACACGGTCCCTTGAGCATGAAACGTCACAAAGTTTGATGCCAATCCTGGATGCAGAGATTAATCATGAAGAAGTTGAAGACTTTGGTCCTCAGAATTCTATTCCATGAAGTACCTAATAGCAGTCCTCAAAATTTCATACTGCATAAAAATGTGGCATGATATGTGGAAACATAAAACAATCCTACTAAAAACAATTATAGATATCTTCTCCAACCAAGAATGGTGTTCCTTCTCTCATACTCGGGATATCTACTTCCTCTCTATCTTCAACCACTCTCTTCATCTTGCTTTTCTTCAATGATATTTGCTTGCTTTATCTACTTCGGGGAAACACAAATATCATGTATAATTTCAAAATAAAAGTCAATGTCTCCTTTTTTTTTAATTTTTATTTTTTGTCGAGATGGAGTTTCACTCTTGTTACCCATGCTGGAATGCAGTGACGTGATCTCGGCTCACTGCAACCTCCACCTCCTGGGTTAAAGCAATTCTCCAGCCTCAGCCTTATGAGTAGCTGGGATTTATAGGCATCTGCCACCATGCCCAGCTAATTTTTGAATTTTGGGTAGAGACAGGGTTTCACCATGTTGAACAGGCTGGTCTCAAACTCCTGACCTCAGGTGATTTACCTGCCTCAGCCTTCCAAAGTGCTGGAATTAAAGGTGTGAGCCAGTGCACCCAGTTGGAAATGTCTATTTCTATCCCTGTAGTATAAATGTCCAAGATACAGAAAAGAACAAATGCTTAGCACTGGGCAGTGTGCATATGTGTGGGTGGTTGGTGGGGTATAATAGAAGTCTGTATCTCAATTATGTATCCTGTGATTTTTTTTTTTTTCCAGAAAATCATAGTAATGGGAATTGGTTATTTAAATTGTTCCATTTCAAGGAATAAAAAACAATGGCCACATATGGCAGGATTTTCTCCTTTTTAAAAGCTGATTATGTATGTATATGCCACATTTTTAAATTCATTTGTTGATGAACACTGTCTTAGTCCATTCTCATACTACTATAAAGACATACCAGAGATTGGGGAATTTATAAAGACAAGAAGTTTAATTGTCTCTGGTCAGGCCTCTGCTTCTGGGGAGGCCACAGGAAACTTACAATCACGGCAGACGGCAAAGGAGAAGCAAGCACATATTCACATGGTGGGAAAGAGAGAGAGAGAGAGAAGGGGGAGGTGCTCCACATTTTCAAACAACCAGATACTGTGAAAACTCTATCACAATGACAACAAGGGAGACGTCTGCTCCCATGATTCAGTCACCTCCCACCAGGCCCTTCCTCCAACATTGGGAGTTCCAATTCAATATGAGATTTTAGTGAGGACATAGAGCCAAACCATATCAGACATTTAGATTGTTTCCACAGCTTGGCTATTATGAATAATGCTGCAATGGACATGAAGGTAAAAAATTCTCTTTGAGATCCTAATTTCAATTCCTTTGTTTAAATACCCTGAAGTGGGATAGCTGCCATATGTTGCAAGATGGATGAACTTTTGAGGATATTATGCTAAGTGAAATAAGCAAATCACAGAATAACAAATATTTTATGATTTCACTTATATGAGGTATCCAGAATCATCAAACTTGTAGAAACAGAGAGTAGAATGGTTGATTAACCAGGGCCTGGGGCAAGAAAAAAATGAGGAGCTGCTGTTCAGTGGGAATAAAGTTTTTGTTATGCAAAATAAGTAAGTTCTACAGATCTGTAAACATTGTACTTAGAGTTAAAAATATTGTGTGCTTTAAAATACTGGGCTGTATGCTTAAAAATTTGCTAAGAGAGTATAGCTCATGCTAAATATTCTTACCACAAAACAAACAGAAAAAAATAGATGGAAAAATAATTGTTCATAAAGACATTTGTAAACATTTTCTTTTTAATTTCAACTTATGTAATAAAACAGATGAAGAAGAGGAAATGTATTATAGTGTTTGGACATCAACTGTGAGCAATGATATTCACTGGAATATTTATTCCTGAAACTTAAGCCATTGAATTTGAAACTGTTAATAAGAACAGGTAGCTACAACACTTAATGTATTTTTGATCAGGTCTAGCAAGTGATCTAGTTACATCTGCAACAGCAAATTTACAACTATGTATTAAAGCCACATTTAGGCAAAATTATCGAATATGCATTTGAGCATTTATTCATCTACTAACAACTCAATGTTTTTACACTCCCTACTATTACTTAAGATCCTCGACATTAGGGCATTCCTAAGGACTGCACAGTACTCTTCCTCTCAGATCATACTTAATTTTTCAAATTTTGTGATACTTTAGCTACCAATTCTTAAATTTTTGATTTTCAACTATTTTATAGCATATAATTTATGCAAAACATGTAGTAGAATATAGCTAAAATTAGCTACAATTGGAATTTATTCTTTTATATCAATAAATGATTAAGCCATTTACATAGTTATTGAAAATATCCAGTAAAGAATCATTTCTTTTTGAACTCTTCATATCCCATCTGTTCTCATAACTAGTACTAGGAGGTAGCTTTCTTTCTAAAGTCATAGAGTGACAAGTAGCAATGCAAATGTAGGAAGAGATTCTGACTCATTAATTAGCTAAATGACTTTCATACATCAATTTTGAAATATGCATAAAAAATTGTGCTTCCATATAATTATGAATTTCTATATATGTTGGATATTTGGAAATACTCTTCTAATAAATCAGCCATAACAAAGTCATAATTACTAAAGGTCTTCCCTTAATGTTACATCTTACACACACACATACACACACACACACACACACACACACATTGAGATTGTTTTTGATATTGTCTGAGATGGAAAGGAGTCCTCCTTTGGAAACCCATTCTTACCCTGACATTATACAATATAATAGCTTACTATGGCAAATAAATAAACAACTTTTGGACAAGGGTACATGCTGCTTTTGCTACATTGAAAACAGATTTATCTACCTAAAATATTTGAATTTCCCTGTGCTTTGTAGTTTTAGGTATTGATCATATCTTTGTTATATTTTCTCAATATTTCCATGGCAATTGATCTCATAGTAGAACTCCAAATTAATGTTAATCTTAAAAATTAACTCTTCACAGTTTGGTACTGTTTAACTTTAGGTAGAAACTAACTGTCACAGCATGTACAATTTTGGTACTATTTTTAAAATGCAGACCCGTGATCATAAACTTGGTGTCTAAAACTTCTCCACAGTAACAATCTAAGGTTTATATTTTAATATTTATACATGTCTAAAAAAGTATTTCCTGATTATTTGGATTGTAACTATATGATCTAATGCTGATCCAGAACATTATGAGTTACAGACATATTTCTTCTTACCATCATATTGCTGCCTAGTGGTGTTACTTTCATTATTAGAAGTTAATAGGAAATAATTTGGGCAAGGTTAATATGTATATCTAAAAGTGGAGCCAAGTTATATCCACCTGACATCATACCATAATGGATGAATAAAGGCTTAACAGTAATTTGAATACCCAAAAGTGTGAGAAAATTGAGTCATTATAAGGAAAAAATGCAGTACAGACAGGATGAGCTCAACAGAACCTGCACTAGGATGATGAATATCATAGTAATGTTGTGAGTGATGGTTTTTCATTCAGAAAACAATGCTATGGACCACATAATAGTACTCTTATTTTAAACTTCGTTAGTTTTGTAGTTCTATGAATAGTATATTAAAATTTTGTTCCAGTCATATGGTTCTATAAAAACTAGACATATGTAGGATTAACACCATGTTTTATGTATATTCTTATTTAAATGACATTCTAGAAATAATTCAATGCAATATTGTGGGGCATAGCATAATTTTTCCTTTAATATGTGTCTAAAGCTTAGGAAACATTGAATTAGGTATTTAAAGCAATTCGTATTTATTAGTTTACATTTTTTTACACACGTTTAAAACATTTTTAACTGCAAAACAATAAAAAAATAGTTGTAGTTGCTGTCAACAATTAATTCATCACTGATTCAATGTTGCATGCTGCCTTTCTCTTAAGTTTTCTCTTTGGTTACACATTTCTGTCCAAATAGCTACTAAAATGTAGATACAACTTTAAATACTCATGAAAATATTGCTTTTATAGTAGATGTCTATTCTGTCATAAAGTTGCCTTTTAGATATTTTGAGTTTACTTTTCCCAATTAAGGAGAAGTTAAACAACTTTATGGTACCTTGTGTTTGATGCCCTTTCTGTGTGAATAAAAGAGTGCATAAATGGCAAATTTTAGGTCTTAATGAACAAACACCTAATGTATGTGTATGTGTGTGTGCACATGTATTAATTTTAACATTTATTTACCAAATTAAAAGTCATTAGAATGTATATTTTTTTTGTCTTGCTGACTGAAATTTGCGAACTTTTACAGAACTTGTAAAAGTTAAATATTTGTTCTGATCTGAGGCCAAAATGGATTTGATATATTACACTTATTTTATGCACATTATGCAAAACAATGAGCTACGATGAAAGGAGAATGAGAAAAGCTGTAATCCATGTAAACTCACTTTAGGCTTTTATCTATAGGAAGGAAGAAAGAAACAGCATAAGGAGATTAAGTAAAAACTGATGTTTTCAGCATGTGAAAAACTGCATGTTAAATATTGTTCATAATTTTGCAAATGAACTCTAAAGTATAATTTGCAAGATGTTTTAAAATCATGTAGAGAGGAAATTTTTTCCCGCATTTTCATTCTTCTTCTATTAAGAAAAATGCAAAATAAGTAAATAAATAAAAAGAATAATGAGAAAAAATAATGCTTCTGTATAATGTGCCACCTTGTTCTTACTTTGCCTTTCAAATACATACCAGCAATTGTATCTTTGAAATGATAACACTTCTACAAGTTAAGCTTTATACAGAAGTAAGAAACAGATGAGAATAAAATGTGATCATGTTCTTATTTCCTTTGTCTACATTTGGCCTTAATGAAACCAAAGTAGGATGATTTTACTCTTATTTAAAATCTACAATGAAAGTTCTATTGCAATTTGTCTTGGTTTTAGTGCAATAAAACTTTTATTGGAAAAATCCTACTGAATTTATTTCTTTTCAGTCACTTATTTGAAATAAAAATAGTCATAAAAAGTTTATTTTCTTTTCTGTATCTTATCTGGTGATTGCTAATTGTTAGATGCACATATTTTTCCTTCATGTCTTATGATTGAACTAACTGAATCCCTAATTCATCTTTGATTTGGTCATCATTCAAATGCTATAAATAATTACCATACTTTATTTGTTTTTCAACTTTTAGATTCAGGGAATATATGTGCAGATTTATGACATGGGTAAATTGCATGCCGCTGAGGTTTGGTATTCATAGATCCATTCTACTCTTTAATTTGAAAAGATATTTAAAGACCTAATTCCCTACTTTCTGTCATTTTCTTGCAGTCTTTTTGGTGACTATAAACAAACAGCCTATTCTTTTCTTTTCACTTGTTTTTACTGACGAAAGCAAAGCAAAAAAGATTCCTGTTAGTTTCTTCCAGCAAATAAACTTTCCCTTAAAAAAAAAAAAAAATCTAGTGAGAAAATCAATGTGATGATAAACGATTTATTGGCTGTTTTTATAAGGATTTATTTGTTCTATCTTCCTTGTAAAAAAAGAAGAAATCTAATGATATATTGCTTCCCGCTACAAACTAGTTATAACAAAGATTATTCATATTCCCCTAGCTTTCTGACATTTATATATATATCACACAACTTTAGAAACCCATCGCTTTCCTTGTAGTAGTCTTTGGATGCTGGCTTATGAGATACTTACTGAGCATCTGCTGTGCCATGTAGTATATCAGAAATTAAAATTAAATACAGGAAAAGACACAAGGATTCTTTAAAGAGCTAGTAGTCTTAAAACAAAACAAAACAAAAAAAGGCTTACAGTCTTGAGGTTAGAGCACAGGAAGTGGTGTACAGGGGATGGAGAAAGAGAATTTGAATTAATGTGATAATGATAATTTGGGGCAAATAGAAAGTATTATGTGAACATATTGTCTAACACAGAATCAGGAAGGGTACCTTGGTATGGGTTACAGCTAAACTATGATATTAAAAATATGAAGAAAAACATGATTTTAATGGAGGATTTGGTGGTTGGTAGTCCAGTATAAAAAAAAATTCTTGCATGTTTATAGACTTGCAAGTACATGAATATTGATGGAGCATGTTAGTAAGTGTGTATGTGAGAGAAAGTGTGTGTGCATGCTTCGCCCCATGTTCATGTTCCTCTGGTTAAGAAAGGCAGAAGGATGTATCATAAATTGAATGTAATCCAAGCACAAAGAGAGATGGCTGAGAGTCGGGGTCTCAAGTCTGTGTACATTACTAAGCAGTTTAGAAAATATTCTTAGGAATTAGAAAAATTGTTAAAAATCTTGTAAGAAGGAAAATAACAGTCATCTTTGTATTTTAGGAAGATAAATACATTTGTTTCAGTTGAAAATAGAATAGGATAAGACAGGAAATGTAACTTAGGTCAGATACTATAGTGGCTTGACATTGTATAGTAGCATAGGGAATGGAGATTATTGGGCTGACTGGAGATATATTCCAGTGTTTGAATTGAATAAGTTGTTGAATAACTGGATGGGGGTGCTGAATGAGAGGCTGACAATTGCAATCACCTTGTTGAGGTGACTTACGGGTTTTGGGTTACAAGTAGTAGATTAAACACATCTTTACCACTACAAACTCCACAAACACTACAAAACAACGATTACAATATTTCTTAAAAACATAATTCCATAAAGCAAAGAAGAGACAAGGACAGGAAGTCACAAGAGAAAAGATGTTAATTAAGTTATTAAAAATGCCCATTTGTAATTTAGTTTGCAGACAAGAGACGTAAACGACAATAGGGAAAGAAATTAAGAAGCAATGGAATGAAACTGCCATTGAAGAACTCTTTAAAAGATGGAGAATTGGAGGCACTTGCTGCCTGTTAAGGCCAGGTTGTGGATGGACTGAAATGGGAAGTCACTTGAATATCAGTGTTAAGAGGCGTTTGGACCCCTGGATACACTCTCCATTCCAAGCATTGTTATCCCTTATACCACGTCTCATGCAACAAACATACACATGGACACCTAAGAAGCATTTCGAAAAGTTTTTCTCTGGAAATGTTAAAATGGAAGGAATTTGCAATTTTGAACAATAGGCACCACTAGAGGTGGGAGTGCCATGTTGAAATTGGAGTTAACGGAGGTCTACACACTGAGTGTTGAAGGTCCACACCTCTCTTCCTACTCAGCTGCCAGATCACAGTCACTCAAGCTTCTAATTTCCAGGCCATAGGTAGGACCAGTCCCCCCACCTCAGGGAAAGAAAAATTAAAAGTCAGAGGCATTACTGAAACAGCCAGATCCCTCCTTAGTCACCTTAATCTGTACCAGACCCTTAAAATTCTGTAAATGCCTAAATAACTTCCAATCTTATATTTAGTTTCTTATTCTTAAGTATGAGCAGACAGATTGGGATTGTTAGATCTCTGGATAAATCTCCTAACACTTAAAACAAACAAACAAAAAACCCCAGAAACATTAAAGAGGGAGAAATTGTAAGCAATGTAGGAAACAGAAAAAAGGCTTCAGAAACATAATTATTATACTCAGATAGACAAGCAGCATATTCACCTATTTAAAAACAACAGTTACAAAGGGGCATGATGTGAAAAGGAAACCCAGATACAGAAAAAGAGTTTCTCTAAACTGAAAACTTAGGAAAAAATTGAAAATTAAAGGGAAAGCTTGCAGTATAAAATTAAGCAGATTTCTCAGAAAGCAAGTTCTCCCCCAAAGTAAAGCCACACAGAAGTAAAATGAGAAGATGAGAAAATTAATAAAATATTTATACTTTTTATATATATTATAAAATGTTATATATATGTATTATCTATACATAATATATAGACATATTATTAGCTTACATCTGTTTCTTAATATTTCAGAAAGATATAACAGGAATAAATAAGTAAAAAGGAATAATTCATTATTGTTTCCTGAAACTAAAGTTCATTCATTTTTAGACTGTGAAGGACTCAACAAAGGCTTGGAAAAAATCAGAATAATATGAGACCATTTCAAATTTTCAAATGAAAACAGAAAATATTTTCTGAACATTTCAAGATAGAGAAAAATCAAAAATTCTCCAACAAAGTTTTTTAAAAAAATATGTAAAGGATAAGTAAAAATTCTCAAGTATAATATCGGAAATCATAAGTCAAGGGAAAAATGCCTGCAAAACTTTAGGGAAAATGTCTTTCAAATTTTATACCACCCAATCAATCAATCATGTATAGGAATCAAATAATGAATCCAAAATATGGTAATTTATGTCAGGAGTTTTTCTGAAAATGCAAGTGATAAAAGTACTCTTTAAGCTAAACCTCTCATTGCCTAGCTGCCAATGAGGAATGCACTACTGAGCACATGAACACTGGATTCTACTGGCACGAGGGAGTCATAAAATCATGCAACTTTTCACTGGTGGTGAATTGGGATGGTATATCAGTGAAAGAGGAATCTACTAACTGGTTTGATGTTGAAAAGCGTGAGGGAAATAGTAGCTTCAAGAGCAATTGGATTGCATGCTATTGCCAAACTAGAAACGGATATTGACCTCTAGAAAAAGGATAACAAAATGCTAAGGGTAGTTAACAAGTAATTGAAAGCCAAGAGTGAAAGTCAGCAAACTATCTTGGCAGCATGTGAAAAGGGCCTCATCTCCTCAGAGTGAGGTCAGAGAAAGCTGAGTGCCAGCCCCAGGATTTATCACTAGAGTAGTTCCAAAGAAGGCTAAAATTCTAACCAAGGAACAGTCTGCCATGCCAAGGTCAGGTCCCTTGGGGAAATAAGAATTATTTTTATAAAATCATGTTGAGAGATATTTAAGTCTTGAAGAAGGGTGTAAGATTTACAGATAACACTTGGACTAGATGCTCTGAGAGGTAAACCTGGACTAACTGAGAATCAACATCAGTAATTAGAAATTACTTAATATGATCCAGTGGGGACCCCAGTATGGTGGTCAAGAGAGATATAATGAATAACATGATAAAAAGTAGAACCAGTGCCCTTGCCCCACATGTTGCTGGCAACATGACTGCCCCCACATCCCCATGTGTGTAGAACATCATGGTGCCCTCATTTGCATCTTAAAAGACTGGAGTGGGAGGGCCAGATTTTTTGCTGGCTAGGTGAATGATATGCCTGATCAAACCAATCCCCTGAGCCCTGTGCAAATCAGACACTGCCTCTTCCAGCTTCTATATATAGAGTTGGCTGGTTTCCGCCCCACTTGGGGTTCTGTTTGGAGCACACACCCCTCTCTCTCTGTACAGGGGAGCTTCTTCCTTCTTCCTTCCTTCTTGCCCCTTTTTGCCTATTAAACCCTCTGCTTCTTAAAACCAAAAAAAAAAAAAAAAAAAAAAAAAAAGGAAGTATAACCAGTAAAGACTACCAAGTCTCAAGGTCATCTAGGTAAGCTAGATGGGCTCATTGTAAAACCTGGGTTATATTCTGCTAGAATTTCTAAAACACTCCATTTTTCTGTCAGCCTATACTTTGCACAGTTACAATTATTTACTTAATTCTTTGCAAGATTTTAGTGCCATTATTCCCTACTTGACTATAAGATACACACAATAGGAATTCTTATTTTGTTGGTCATTGCCACACTGGTACCTAGGAGGAAATTCAGAAGTATTTACTGACATTTTGAAAGATTCCGTTGGGTCTGGGTTAACCTGGATTTGCTATTCTTGAAAGTTTTCCCTATCAGAAAATAAGATCTATGATGACAAGGATTTTATCTACTTTATTTAAATGTATACCTCCAGCACCTAACATAATACATCATAACAAATGGTGCTTGACAAATAATCAAAGTGCAACAAATATTTATTGAATAAATAATCTTGGTTTTGGCTATACTGGTAGTTATCAGGTTATGACATTATTACATGATGTTTATTATTGAGACTGTAAATATGTTTCAGAAGGTGAAACATGTTTATTTTGGGATCCTAAGAACAATCTCTTTGGACAAAGAGAGAGTGTTTTCATGAGAATAAGGAAGCATATGTTTAAGATGAGAAACTCTGACCTGGTGGTGCTCAATCTTTTTGTCTAACAAAGAGCTGTAGGAATTCTGAAATAAGAAAATTATGGCTGCTTTCAGAAAATGACCTTTTAATTTGTTCACATTTTCTCAAAGAAATGAAACAATTTTAGTCCAGCAAGATTTGGCTATATTCATTTTAAATCAAGACTTAAAGACTGTGAGATTTAAACAAGATTGATTAGTACAAACACATAAAAATGCTAGATAAAACATGAAAAGGAAAAATTTAAAACTTAACTAAGTTCAAAAGAAAGAAATAGAAGTCCCTAGGGCTAGAAATAAAAAAGAAATTAAAGACAGATTGTATATTTTAGCTGAAACACTGGCAACTGAAGTAGTAACAGGCTTAAATGTGCATTAGAACATTTTCCAGAAATTGCAGTTTAGGATTTATTTTTATTTGTTTTTTTAAGAAATGGAGGTGTTATGTTGCCCAGGTTGGCCTCATACTCCTGGGTTCAGGAGTTCCTCTCAGCTCTGTCTCCCAAGTAACTGGAACGGTAGGCAAAAACCACCATGTCCAGTTTGGGACAGGATTTTAATGACTGTTACAGAAACAGAAGACATCTGGTGTTCTCCCAAGTCAGAGAGAAGAAAATGGGCCCTGAATACAACTGATCTAAGGGTTGTACAGTCTGTGAACTGGACACCTACAGCCGCTTTGCATATCAGAACAAAGTAATACTGATATTAAGAGAATTTGCTATCCAACACAAGTAATAAGTGGAAGTGAAAAAAAAATTCAGAATTTGAAAATGCCAGTCTGTGTGAAAAGTGGATGATGGCTTGAATTTACACTGTCATTTGTTATAGAAATGCAAGAAAAAAAAAAAGTAATATAAAAATTGGTCTAAGATAGCTGAGACCTCTAGAACAAAATAATTTACTCAACGAGTAATTACTGAGGTTTATGATGTGCCAGGCTTTCTTCTGGTTCATAGGACATAACAATGAGTAAAGCAGTCAAAAAATCCTGCCCTCAGACATCTTAAATTCCAGTAAAGGGGGAATATAATAAGCAAGATAGCTAGCAGACCTTATTACTTGTTCACAGTGCAATAATGTTAGAGTTTGTGACCAAATACAAAGATTTAAAAAAATCTTAATAAAGCTTAACAAAATAAAAATCAAATTATAGGAAATGGATCTTATATCATGCACATATATATGAAGTATATAAAACCTACTATACTAATAATTTAATTTAAAAATTAAGAAAAAACAATTACTTTAAAGATAGTAGAAGGAAGGAAATTTTTAAAAAAATAAATAATGAATATAAATTTACTAGAAACAAAAAAGAAAACCAAGGCAATGCGACAAAAATAGGTAAAACTAAAAAATATTGATAAGAAAGATATCACAAATAATATTAAGAATTATAAAAATAACTGTTGGGATAGTTAAACACATATAATAATTATCACCAAATAAAAGCAAAGTTTATAGTAAGCTTCAAAATATGTACATAAACTCTATAATGAACATACCATATTCTCCCCTCCAGATAACATTTAAGTCATATTTTGATTACATTTTTGTGAAAAAATTTTATCTCAAAGAAGACTTCCTGCTTCTAAAATAATTTTCAGTTTTGGGAATCATTGACCAAA
The DNA here is from genome assembly GCF_047675955.1 of Chlorocebus sabaeus. Lineage (NCBI taxonomy): Eukaryota > Metazoa > Chordata > Mammalia > Primates > Cercopithecidae > Chlorocebus > Chlorocebus sabaeus. The sequence continues at coordinate 64,627,262 of NC_132920.1, read as the reverse complement.
CTTGGGTTCCTAAAGCAGAGTTGGGGTAAAGAAAGTTCAAATCTACTTTTGGAATATTTAATACTTTAGAATGTTAAACAAACAAACAAACAAACAAACAAAAAACTTTGGATGATTAAAGACTTTGAAATTTGCTGACAGTCTTTAAGATCTCGAATGAAAGACAAAAGCTTTGGCTAAAAATATATAGCATTTTAAAAACTGTATTCATTGACTATACATGTGTATTTTTAAATGGCATAGCCATTGTAATATTGCTGAATTCTGATTTCCATCTTTATTTACATAGGACACATTTTACAATTTGTATTTGTGTATCAGCACAATATTTATAATATTTTTAGATATACAAAGCCACATAAGAGAATGTGAATATAGTTTTATATGACATTTCTTAAAATTAATTTTCCTTGGGAGGCCGAGTTGGGTGGATCACGAAGTCAGGAGATCGAGACCATCCTGGCTAACACCGTGAAACCCTGTCTCTACTAAAAATACAAAAAATCAACTGGGCGTTGTGGTGGGCGCCTGTAGTCCCAGCTGCTCTGGAGGTTGACACAGGAGAATGGCGTGAACCTGGGAGGCGGAGCTAGCAGTGAGCCGAGACGGCGCCACTGCATTCCAGCCTGGGCGACAGAGGGAGACTCCATCTCAAAAAAAAAAAATAAATAATCATCATCATCATTTTCATTTAGCACATAATGAAGATATAAATTGAATGCAGTAGAGTAGTTTGGCCTTCTCCATGGCAGTAAGACACCTAGCAGATGACTGAAGGCCATGGATAGTACTGAAACTTAATTATACTATGTTTTTCTCCTATATATATATATACATATGATAAGGTCTAGTTCATAAATTAGGCATAGTAAGAGAATAACAATAATAGCTAGTAATGAAATACAACAGTCATAACAATATTCTGTAATAAAACTGAAATAAGGGTTACTTGGACACAAGCACTGTGATACCATGACAGTCAATCTGATGACCAAGATGGCTGCTATGTGACTAATAGGCGGGTAGTGCCTACAGTGTGGATACGTTGGACAAAAGGATGATTCACATACCAGACAGGACCAAGCAGGACAGTGCACGATTTCATCATACTACTAAGAATGGCATGCAACTTAAAAGTTATGAGTTGCTTATTTCTGGAAATTTTAATATTTTGAGAAGATGGCTGACCATGTGTAATTTAAATTATGGAAAGCCAACCTCCAGATTAAAAAGGACTAATGTAATGTACTTGAATCATAAATACTAAATATACAAGTAGGCTATAATGAACCAGTGATAAATTACTTAATGGTGAACAAAAATTATATGTAATTGAGAACTGGCCTATTTTCATAACTTTACCACTATTCTTTTACATACAGACTTTAATGGAACATTTATTTCATCTTGAGATTAATATAATCAGGTGCATTGCTTAAAACATATGTATAAACTAGGAGATAGACCCAATACATTTGAAATGAAGAAAAGTAATCATCCATCACCACCGTATGCAGTTAAGTTTTTTAAAGAAAACAGTTTGTTAATGTGGAATGCACTTATCCTAGCTTAAAAATTAGAAGGAAAAAGAGTATATTAGTCTATTAAATATTATTTGAAGGAAAGCCTTAATTTAGTGTCAGTCCCTCAAAGATGGGCAGTATCAGAGAGATGTTTCTGTGTTCATTGTGAAAGCTAAATCTCAATTAATATTCATGAACATTTTGTTGTCCCTGCTTCATGACCCTAAATAGGGTATTGATTATTTCTGCAAGTAAACTTAAAGCAAGACACATTTGTTTCCTCTAAAATAGAGTTTCAATATCCTGGAAGGTTCACAGTGTGATTATCAATTATATACCGCAAATTTGTAATCTACATTGAATTGCATGTAAGAATTCAACGCAATATACTTGAATTCAATGACAAGTATAGGGCATAAATACAGATGGTAATCTATTTTTTTCCACAACATTCTTATTAAAATGTATATCTCTAATAACAATAGGCAGAAGACACTGACCTTCTAATAACTTATGAATACGAACCTTAGTGTTTCCAAGAGACATTGTAAACATTAAATCTTACAGAATTTTAAAAGTGGGCAGTCAACAAGAAAAACATGAGTTTTACTGGTGAAGAAATTGAGGCCCAAAGAAGTTAAATGGCATAGCCAGGAAACAGATGACTAGATTCCCCGATTATAATCAATTTCCTATCCACTGTGCCATATTTAGCATCTTCAACTATTTCATGTTTTATGAGATGAAACATAATATGCATTATATTAGAAATTCAATTTTTCACACAGTACTTAAAACAGTTTTATAGCAGGCATTATTTTTATTTGTGCACACATTCCCTGATGACTTTGAAAATGAGGAAATTATTGGGGTAGTGGGGCTTGTAGCTTGTTCTCCAATGTATGAAAAAGAAAACCAGGATAAAATTGAAAACTTGATAGCAGTCCTCAACCAACGCAGAATATCACAGTCAACATGACACCCATGGGCTGAGGTTTATCCATATCTGGATTTGTTGTGTGGTCATGGCCTCATAAATGTCATTTCATATATCGTATAGGAGGTTCGATTGATAAATAATCATTAAACACAGTGAGCCTCAACTTTGGCTGCCTATTAGAATTACTGACGAATTTTTATACAAACTAGATGCCTTAGTCCCTTTCCCCACAAATTCTGATTCAGTAGGTCTGTGGTGGGCTAGCTTAGTACGAAACACACATGCAATATTTGGGAAATGCCTGTTCTAAAAAAAGGTTCATTATTTACCTGAAATTCACATTTAACTGGGTATCCTCTATTTTTATTTGCTAAGTTTGGCAACTCCACCCTGCAGGCACTTCCTATCCTCTCCTGGTAGGAATTTGTCCCTGTGACAGACAAGGATTCTAACACCTTGAGTCTTGAGTACCACCTCTGCCCTAGAATCGATAGATTACATGAATATAAAACATGTTAATTTTACAAATCAACTGTGGCGTAAAGAAATATAAACCTTATCCCCTTATTTTTATTTCTTAATTTCCCACATTAGATTGTTATTTGAGAAGTATATACATGTTCATCCCTTTGCCTGTGAATTTCTTCTTAGAAAATAATTCCAAGACACAGGTGAAAGGAAATCCAAAAATGGTGAATTCCTCTATAGAATCGTTTTTTAAAGAATTTTTTTGGCAAGACTTAATAATTATTTTATAAATTTAAGTCTTCACTTGGGTCACAAGAATCCAGATATCCCAGATGAATTCATTTATTTTTTGCCTGTCATTGCAGGATTGTTTTATTATTATTATGGATTAGGGGATATATGTTCAAGTATGTTATGTGGATATATTGCATTATGGTGAGTTTTGGCTTCTAGTGCATTCATCACCTAAATAATGAACATTGTACCCAATAGATAATTGTTCGACCTTCAACCCCCTCCTTCTCTCTCCCCTTCTGGAGTCCCCAGTGTCTGTTATTTCCCCATCTTTATGTTCATGTGTGCCCATTGTTTAGCTCCCACTTATAAGTGAGAATGTGTAGTATTTGATTTTCTGTTTCTGAGTTATTTCATTTAGATTAATGACCTACAGCTCCATCCATAATTCTTTCTTCAGTAGTAATAATCCTGATGTTTAAAAACTCCATCTATTATTTTCTTTTCTTCAATCATTATATTTTTCATATGCCAAAAATCCACGTTTAAATAAAATCTTATTTCAGCCTCTTATTACTAGTGTCTTCCTTTAGATACATAAGGTTAAATAACATGGTTATTTTTAATCCTTTGATTTAAAATCTGCTTCATTTAGTATATGTTGTTTTTCCTTTATATTGGTAATCTCTCCCAGATATCTACTTATTTAGCTCATGTTCACATGGAGATATTAATCTCTAGTCTCTATGTTCAAAAAGCACCAAAAACCAAGCCCTGGATTGTATTCATTCTTAGTTTAAGAAGAGATTAAGATGTTGTTTCATATATTTTTGTAGTTAAGTATTGCATAAATCTAGAGAGCATCATTTATATAAGTTAGGATTTATGGTGGCCCTTGGAGAGAGGTGATCCCCAGGTAGGAGAGCACTAGTAATTAAAAACAAGTTCCAACCACTCCCTTTTATCACTCCTCTATCAAACAGCATTTTAAAATAATGTTGAATTTATAGATCTTATGTTTTTGAGCAGTTTTAGGTTTACAGAAATATTGAGTGAAAAGTGGGAAGAGTTTCTATAAACACACCCCTCCCTCCACCCCAGTTTCCTCTTTTATCAACATCTTGCATTCATGGGACACATAATTGATAAGCTAATTTTGATATATTACTGTTAACTAAAGTCTATGTTTTACATTAGAGTTCATTTGCTGTGTTGTACATTCAATAGGTATAACAAATGTACAATGGCATGCATCCACCATTACAGAATTATACAGAATATTTTAACTGCCCTAAAAATCCTATGCTTCCTCTATTCTTCCCTTCCCCCAACCCAGCTCCTGGCAAATGCTGATCTTTTTATAGTCTCCATGTTTTTTCTTTTCTTTTCCAGAATGTCATAGAGTACGAAACATACATTATATATGTTATATAGCCTTTTCAGATTGGTTTCCTCACTTAGCCATATGGGTCTAAGTGTCCTCCCTGTCATTTTTGTAGCTCATTTTTTCATCCCTGAAACATATTCCATTGTATGGATATACTTCAGTTCATTTATTCATTTACCTACTGAAGAATATTTTAATTAATTCCAAGTTTTGGCAATTAGAAACAAACCTACTACACATATTTTTGGCAGGTTTTTGAGTGTACACGAATTTTCAATTTACTTTGGTAAATCCAAAGACTGCAATTGCTAGATTATATGGTAAGAATATGTGTAGTTTTGTAAGAAACTGCCAAACTGTCTTTCAAAATGGTTGTATCATTTTTGCATTTTCACCAGAAATGAATGAGAGTTCATGTTGCTCCACATACTTGACAGTATTTGGTGTTGTCAGTGTTTTGTGTTTTACCCATTCTAATAGGTGATGGTGATGTAGTGATGTTTTAATTTGCAATTCTCTGATGACAAATAGCGTGGATAGCTACATATGTTTATTTGCCATCTGACATCTTATTTGGGAAGCATCTATTAGGATCTTTTGCTTGTAATGTAATTTTGTTTTTGTAGTTGGGTGTTAATAAATCATGTGGATAGCTACATATGCTTATTTGCCATCTGCATATCTTTTTTGGTGAAGCATTTATTAGGATCTTTTGCTCATGATGTAATGTTGTTGTTGTTGGTGGTGGTGGTTTTTAAGAGTTTTTGTGTATTTTGAATACCAGTTCATTATCAGTCAATATGTTTTGAAAATATGTTCTCCCATTTGCTGGTTATCTGTCATTCTCTTGACCAAGCCACACTTTTTAGTGAGAGATTGATGTTTAAATTCTCAGAGAACAAGAAGCTCTCTTAGTTGTATTCCATTATTGCTGGCTAGACCTGTGTGAGAAAAGAAAAGAAGAAAATGTCCAAGGGCAGATTGTCTTCCCCTGTTGTCTGTATAACCCTGATGGATATCTTGGATTATTTTCATTTTAGACCACCAGTACTTGGAGCCTAAGACTTTGCAGATTTTGCAGATTTCTTTGGATGCTGGACAAGCAACATTTTATTTAATATCTTGAAGCTCAATTCAAATGTGTCTCTTCTCCTTTTCACTTCATGAGTGTTGATATTCCCAACTTCAAAATGAGAAGTAAGTTGATTACTAGAAGATTCAGACAATTACCAGTCAAGGCAAGAAAAATTTTTCTTTTTCTTGAAGAATCATGAAGGCATTCGCTTCTGTCCAAGTTCTTCTGGCATCTGAGACATATGTAAAGACATTCTGGATTTTTAGCAGTAATGAAACCTTGGGTTATTCATCACTATCGTATTACTTCTAACAACCCCTTTCTAAAATCAATAGATTAAGTCAACTAGATAATTTAAAAGGGAAACATGTATTTATTGTTTAATTGGGTTGGAATCTCACTGAAACTTAAAAAGTATCCTTAAACATTCATATTCTTAATTAATATATCTATGATACTTTAATCTTGTCTACTGGAATTGAGTAAGTACACAACTTTTTTAAATGAATTCCTTTAAAGTGTTGAGATTATTTTCAAGTTCATGGCAATTTCCTCAGATTAAAATAGTATGTTGTTGTTAGCATTTAGAATTTCTGGAAAAAGTATAAAATAAATTCATGAAAGTTTTTTATTTCTCCAGAATACCTTATATATGAACCAAAGGATGACTATTGCAAGCATTTTATTACATACAGTTTATAGTGTTCATTACTTGCAACCTTTGTGGCAAAGCTTTTATTTAGAAGTAACAACTTTGCTGTGATCTCATTAGGAAACTAATCAATATATTAGCAATAAAGCCAGTATAAAACACATTTAAGAAAAGCCCCAAACCTGTTCATTACTTCTTGGTCAGAGGGTGATATTTAAGGCACTATAAACACAGAAAAATAGGTGCACAGCCTTAAGAACCTTATTTTTTTTAGATGCCATTTCTTTCTTTTGTTTATTTAACTTTAATGGATTCAACACTCCAATAGCATGTTCACCACTAAATTAGGGTCATTTATTTATCAAGTGCTTTGAGACTCTAAGCTATAAAGACTAATACCTAAAATCATGTTAATATCTATAAACTCGAGTTTCCACTTAATACAACAGTCTGCCTTGTCTATTTTATATCCCAGTCTACTACATAATTAAGTAACATCTGATATGGTTTAGCTGTGCCCCACACAAATCTCATCTTGAATTGTAGTTCTTGATTGTAATTGAATCATGGGAGTTCCCCCCATTTGTTCTCATGATATTAGTTAGTTATCATAAGATGTGATGGTTTAAAAAGGGGCTTTCCTCTTCCCTGGGCTCTCATTCTCTCTCCTGCTGTCCTATGAAGAGGGACCTTCTGCCATGATTATAAGTTTCTTGAGACCTCCACAGCCATGCTGAATTGCAAGTCAATTAAACCTCTTTCCTTTATAAATTTCCTAGTCTCGGGAATGTCCTTAGAGCAGCGTGAGAATAGACTAACATAACATCAGAAATCTAGCAAAGGTCCCAATGACAGGAATGTTCCTGTCTGACTTCGTAAGCTAATGAAGCATAGGAAGACATTTTCAACAAGTGTGAACTACTTTAGTCTAAGATACCAACTGGACAGTGTGGCAAGAGTTTTCATTTCCTTAGCACCAAAAGCATTATTACTAATATAATTACATTTTTATTTGAAATATATGTGAAAGGCTAATGATGAAACATGTGATGACCTTAGAAAAGTCCCACTTTAAATATAGTACATATAGATAGCCTTAATATTTCTGATAATTTCATATAACTACACACAAACAGGAATAGTCAGCAAAAAAAGGGAATAGAATTTTTCCTTCAAAGAATGGAAACCCTTTCAGATAGCCAGAGAACATATTTAAATAGCATATAAAGGATTATATGTTTCCTATATGTTTTTAAATGGTTCCTTATAAAACCTGCATCACAGTGAAAAATCTTTGTGTAGTGTTATAGATTGGCATAAACCCTGCCGTTCTGTCAGTTTATCTTTTATGATGTAAATAGGATACCCTATAGCTATTTCCTGAGTAATTTAAAACTCATCCTATGAAACTGCATAAGCCAGGGAAATAGGAAAAGTATATCTGGACAGAAAAAACAAGTTTGCTCGATCTGCTCAAGCAATGAATTTTTAAAAGGTTTGCTTAAAACAACCGAGTATGTCAATTGGCAATATCAGTCCACATATGAGCTTTCAAATGTTCTCTTTCTAAGCCCAGGCAGCTGAGTGATTTGTATGATATTTGATTTTTAGTTTTTCAGCAGCCCGTTTTGATTTAGTGCTTTCTGCATTTTTATAGACAACAGCAATCCTACAGCAGGTCCTGTTTGGCTGATACATTTTACAAGTTGATAATAGTAAAGGGTGTGTGGAGATAGAACCTGATATAGATGTATTCTTTTGAAGCATCATCATTACTGAGAGATAAGTCTAAAAGGAAACAAAACAACTAGCAGTCATATTTTAAAATTTTGATTTAACTAAGAAATGATATATATTGTACTACCTTGATGTTTATCCCCTTTTCTACATATTTGTGATGTTTTGAATTTTCAATAGGAATTCGTGAAGATATTTCCAAATAAAAACAAAAATGATACGGGAAATTTTTATAATAGATTGTAAATGTTTGTCTACCAAAAATACTGTGGTCTTGACTTCCAACTGCTGTGGGTAGGATTACTCTTAAGAAGATTTTGTGGCCTAGAGAAAAACATCAATATTTGGAGAACATGTATGACAGAAAAGAGGATTAACGTGAAATATTTGATTTTTTCCTTATAATCTCTTTCTTAGATTATCTTGAATCTTCCCAACAATAATGTATTGCATACATTTTTATGCCCATTTTGTAAAAGAGAACACTGAAGTTCCTAAAAGTTAATAACTTGCCCTGGGTGGTTCAGTTTGAAATGACAAAGTTGGGGTTTGAACCAAGGTTTGTCTTCTATCCTATTGCCTCAGCATAATTTTATTGAGGTGAAAGCATGTCAAAAATTAACTATATGAATAGCCTTTATAGGAGGCAAACAAGAAGTTACCTAATGGCTGGATGTGGCATTGGGGGTGAGCAGAAGTCTATTTGGTTTAGAGGAGTCACTCAAGGTGGCAATGCAGGCCACGGTTGTTTTGTCTGTTTGTTGACTCACATTTTACTGATTTTTAGAAATAATTTGATTTGGAATGTCTTTAGACAGTCTTAAGATTTTCAGCAGTTACCACCTCCTGCTGTTTTATCCCAGGAGGGTTTCACTTGTTTACATTATCTGTCATGGACAGATCTAGGCATTTGAGTTTGTACTCCCTATTTACAGGCTATTTACTTATCTGATAGGCACTAGATATACCTTTCCCTAGTGTCAAAAACGAGACTGTGAGATAAACATGAAATAGTTGCAAGCACAAATATTTTACAGCACTCTAATTTAGTGCCAGAAGAAAGAATTTGATTTAAGCCCACCAAGTATCAGAAAAAGGCAAAGTGTCAGATAAGGGGTCATACATTTAGGAAAGGAGATAGTTGCAGGGAAAGATGGACTCAAAATTTAGTCTGAGAAAAGTAAATTTTACAGTGGGAAGTTTCAAACTAAGCTGAGGAATTTTGACTCTATCTGATTGGCCAGATTAGGGCTGACTGAGACTTAAGCAGCAGGCACCTGTCATCAGGCGATTCAATTTTAGGAACTGTAATTTATATATAACAGACTGAGGTTCAAGGACAGAAAAGGAAGTCCTTGTACTGGCTATTAACTAACTTAAGCCAAAGATCTGCATAGGACCCATGGCTAAATTGAGAAACTGGTATATGGAGGTAAATGGTGAGCTAATGCTAAAATCTACTCCACACGAAGCAGATGCATGGTGATAGCAGGTACCTTTATGCTTTTCCTTCCCTATGCAGGTCTAGGTGTGCTCCTAGATTAGGTGGAGATAAATCTGCAAGTTAACGTTAAAAAATACCAATCACAAGCCTTTGCAGTTACAACCATGGGCTTATGTTAACATTTTCCTGCTGTTTCCCCTCCCTTATTCCCATGAGTTCTCCATGAGAAGAGAGATTATAAGGAAAGATAACAGAAGACACCTTGAAAAATTATCTTCAGTTTCCCCTATCTCTCCCCAAAAATTAACCCTGGGAAAACCTCAGAAGTGCAAGCAGGATCATGTGGGTAGAATCCAGAGTTTTTGTGTATTTGGTGTTCTGTATTGTTATAAAACAAAATGCATAAGTATGTGTAACAATAAAAGGTAATTCATAAGGGCTTTGACAGAAGTAAACAAAAATGCTCCAGTCTTACAGTAAAGACCTCATTATCTGGACATAGTATCTGGCAAAGTTTTCTTGATGAAGATGCCAAAAGCAATTTCAACAAAAACGAAAGTTGACAAATGAGACCTAATTAAACTAAAAAGCTTCTGCACAGTAAAAGAAACAATCAACAGAGTAAACAGACAACCTACAGAATGGGAGAAAATATTTGAAAACTTGAAATTTGCAAGGAAAAACAAACAACTGCATTACAAAGTGGGCAAATGACATGAACACTTTTCAAAAGATGACATACAGGTGGCCAACAAACATATGAAAAAATACTCAACATCCCTAATCATTAGAGAAATGCAAATCAAAACCACAATGAGATATCATCTCACAACAGTCAGAAAGATTATTATTAAGGAGTCCAAAATAACAGATTCTAGTGAGACTGTAGAGAAAAGTTAATGCTTATACACCGCTGGTGGGAATGTAATTTAGTTCACCCATTGTAGAATGCAGTCTGGCAATTTCTCAGAGAACTTAAAACAGAATTACCATTCGTCCCCGCAATCCCATGATTGGGTATATACCCCAAAGAATATAAATCATTCTACCATAAAGACACATGCACATGTATATTCATTGCAGCAATATTCACAATAGCAAAAACATAGAACCAACCTAAATGCTCATCACTGGTAGACTGAATTGAGAAAATGTGGTACATATATTCTATGGAATATTATGCAGCCATAAAAAAGAATGAGATCATGCCCTTTGCAGCAACATGGATGGAGCTAGAAGCCATTATCCTAAGCAAACTAACTCAGGAACAGAAAACCAAATACCATATGTTCTTACTTGTAAGTGGGGATTAAACATTGATTACATATGAAAACAAAGAAAGGACCAACAGACACCAGGGACTACTTGAGGGTAGAAAGTGCTAGTAGGGTGAAGATTGAAAAACTACCTATTGAGTATTATTCTGAAAACGTTGGAGAAGAAATAATCTGTACACCAAATCTTTGTGACATGCAAATTATCCATGTAACGGACCTGTCCAAATGCCCCTGAATTTAAAAGTGGAAAAGAAAAGTTGAGAAAGGATATGTCACTCTTCCTCTTTCTGTATCCACATAACCTAATGAACTATGCCATATCCATGTAGAAGAAGTTTGTGGAAACCTTCCTAGTTAGGATACAGGTATCCTGGGAAGAACTACATACTCACGGAGCAAAGATATATTTACAACAACGTGTATGAAACTAAAAGACATAATGTTAAGTGACATAACCCAGGCAAAGAAAGACAAATTTCACATGTTCTCACTTATTTGTGGGAGATAAAAATTAAAACAATTGAACTCATGGAGATAGAGAGTAGAACAATGATTGCCAAAGACTAGGAAGGGTAGTGGAGGAGGCAGGGTATATAGGGATAGTTAATGGGTACAAAAATATACTGAGATAGAAGTAATAAGATCTAGTATTTGATAGCACAACAGGGTGGCTACAATCAACAGTAATTTATTGCAGATTTTAAAATAACTAAAAGAATATAATTGAATTGTCTGTAACACAAAGAAAGAATAAATACTTGAGGTGATGGATATCCCTCCCATTCACCCTGATGTGATTATTATTTATTTATTTATTTATTTTTTTGAGACAGAGTCTCGCTCTGTCTAGAGCGAGGTGATGCCCAGGCTAGAGCACAGTGACGCCATCTCTGCTCACTGCAAACACTGCCTCCCGAGTTCACCTCATTCTCCTGCCTCAGCCTCCCAAGTAGCTGGGACTACAGGCACCCACCACTACACCCAGATAATTTTTTGTATTTTTAGTAGAGATGGGGTTTCACCGTGTTAGCCAAGATGGTCTCGATATCCTGACCTGGTGATCCGCCCACCTCTGCCTCCCAAAGTGCTGGGATTACAGGCGTGAGCCACCGCGCCTGGCCCACTCTGATGTGATTATAATGCATTGTATGTCTGTATTAAAATATCCCATGTACCCCATAAATATATACAAAACTATGTAACTAAAGAAATTCAAAAGCAAAGCTGATACAGCTACTTACACAAATCAACAGATGCTCATACTCAAAACTAATTAAACAACCATGTTCACAAACTTTTGAAAAACAACCAATATGGAAGATGAAGACCGTGCTAAACAGGACAGCTGATATAGGAGAGAATGTATGAAAGTCTACACCCAAATGTATTCCCTGAAATAAAATATATCTTTTAATGATAAAAACAGATTAGTTAGCCTGGAATATAAAACACCAATCATTCTCAAAAACATGAATACAAATATATTTTTATAAAATTAATTGTTGGTCAAAAATAACAGGAAAATGCCAAAAAAAAAAAAAAAAAGAAGGATTCCATGTGAAAAACTACTAAATGAAACAGGATATTTCTTCTAATATTAACGTTTTGAAAAATAATAAAGCAGTATCTATTTACATGAGAGATGAAAAAATGTTTTAAATACAATGAAATAGGAAATTATCTCTGAATACAAAAGATAGATTAGATTAAAAAAATAAGGACATAGAATATTTGCATAATGCAGTGAGATGACTAGTTCTTACATTTAGAACATTGCATACAGCAGACCAAAAGGGAGGCTTCTTTTAAAACATGAATGAACTCAGAGCAAAATGACCATGTATGAAAGCACAAGATAACCAATAAATTCTGTAAGGCAGAAGTCTTTTGGACTATATTGATTGACCACAAAACAATCAAAAAATGAAATTAACAACAAACTAAAATGAAAGCAGCTGACAGAATTCCTAATATGAAAATGAAGTCAAAACAGAAGTTATAAGCTGTTTAGGAATGAATTGCAATGAAGCCCTACCTACTAAAAACTGTGACGCAAAGTAGTACAAAGAAAAATGTGTAACGTGAAATGTATGCAGTAAAACTTAATAGCAATTTATAACGGATAAATTAAAGCAAGTAAGCCAAAGAAAAATAAGAACAACAAAATAATTCCAAAATAAGTAGAAAGAGCATTCCTAAGTAAAATAGAAATCAAAATCAATATGAAATGATACAGAAACATCAACATATAAAGTAATGACAGAAGTGTAGATTTGATCAACAAAAAACACAAGATAGTTATTTGAAAAATCTCATAAAATAGACAAATATTTGACAATTTAGAAAGAGGAGAATCACAAATACTAGGAATAAGAAAGGGGACCTAACTATAGATACATAAGAAGTTTAAGACTAGAAATTAATATGATATACAAGAATAGAGCAAAAGTTTGAGAAATTATATATATATATATTGTATATATACACACACACTATATATATATATACACACACACACACACACACACACGGAGAGAGAGAGAGAGAGAGAGAGAGAGTATGGGGGGAAAAGTGAAGAATTTGTATAGTTTTTAAAGAGAATGAGATTATGGAATGAGAGACGTCCTGGAATCAAAGGAAAAGCAAGTTTCAGAAGAGGAATTGGTACTCATCAGTGTTAAATATCAAGGAAAATTCAGACAGGCAAGGGCTCAGTTAAAACAACTGTATTTGGCAATTTGGACTTATTTGAATTGCAACATATTATATCCCTCTTGATTAAAGAAGTATGCCTCAGAATTATGAGTTTCTAAGAATGTACAAACTTGAGTCTAAGTAAACTTCTGCTGTGCTATAAAAGGAAGTAATCTACAAAGATGGGCTCTAATGTCACAGACTAATATTTTTAAAATGCTTTGTACAAACTAAACGTTCTGTTTGTAAATGCAGAGGCTCACTGGGGGAGGTTCCTTTATAAATACTACTACTACTAATAATAATTCACTTAGAAATATGATGCATTTTAAAGAGCGCTTTGATTGTGGTGTTGCTTACCTTCAAAGTCTTCCCATACTCACCTACTATAAAGCTGCACCTAGTTTTGACGATCGAGTTTAAAGGAAATTTAGTGAAACAATGAACCTCAGAAGCACTGGCAACCATTATGGGTCAATATGTCTACAATTTCTATGAAAGTACACTGGTGAGCTAACCCATTTTCATATGGGATAAATCCTCTTGGAATTGTTTTTAAAACAATTAATGATCACCACCACTACTCTGAGAATAGCCTGTTTGTCTTTTCTGAATACAACTGTTTGAAATAATCATACCTATATAGCTTTCCATGTTCTTTTTATCAGTGGACCAAAAAAAAAAAAAATAGTATTTGATATAATTTCTTTAAAACAATAACTTTCAATTTCTTCACAAACTATTTCTATTCCTGTTTGTATATACATATCCTTTCCACCTGAAATGCGCTTGTATAATTCTTTTAAGAGGTAGTCAAAAGAAAATATTAATAGGGACTGGTCCAAAACAATCTCTCAAACTTCAGTAGTATGCTTTCCTACTCCTTGCTAATAAGAAAATATTTCTAGAATCTACTAAGCAGTAAAACAAAGATTGAGAGACAAGCAATTTCTGTTGTTGAAGTCATTGTCAAACTTATGTAAAGGAATATAAGGATAAAAGTAAGAAAAATTATTTCTACCAACAATAATAAATGAATATTTATATTTATATATATTTACATCTATATGTGTGTGTGTGTGTATATATATATCTGAAACAGAAACTTATATTTAAAAAGTGCATATAGTCTTGACAATATTACTTTAGCTCTTATTTAATACTTCTAGTTTCTTAAACTTGATTTGCTCTCTCTTGCTCTCCTTAACTCCACCAATGCTGGCCCTTTAGCTTGACACCTTATTTCCATGTTCAGCTGGATACTTTCTTTCCATCCTTCCTACCTCAGTTTTTCATCTCCTTCAGGAAGAATTTCATGGTTCTGTAAGATCAAGCTGGATATACTTTTTAGGTGATCCAATCATATCCTGCCCTTTTTAATCTTAGCATTTATAAAACAATATTTAAATCACCTGGTTATTTATTTACTACATGTGTCTGTAGTCACTAAATTGGCTACTACACAGATGGGAACTATGTAGGCCAAATCCATCTGGACACCCATTTTTGTGCTGGCCATGAGCTAACAATAGTTATTACATAGTGTAATGGGAAAACAATTTTAAATTTATGATTTAAAATTTCAAAACAAATAATCATATTTAATAATGTGAAAATTATATAAAATTTAAACTTCAGTGTCTGTAAATAAAGTTGTATTCAAAAACAGCTATGCTTATTTCTTTCTGTGGCTGCTTTTGAGCTAGGACAGCAGAGTTAGACATGCTTTAGAGTGAAAATAATACTAAATACTCATTTACATAAGAACACACAGTTCATCTGGTATCTGCAGAACATCTACAAACCTAAAAAGAAATGATTTAGACCTGTCATAACAGAATGAGGCACACCTTGTTTAGTTGCTGTCCCATTATGCTATGTAGTTGTCATATAAGTATGATAGAAAAGTAATGTAGGTTCTTATTTTCTACCTGCAGAATTAGATCTATTTTGTCTTAATATGAAAGTGACTACCTGGCACTGGCTTGGAGTACAGTAAACAAGCCATTAGGTGACTCAAGGAAGCAACAGGATCTAGCTCCATTCATACACAATTGGCAACACTTTTCCTGCCACCATCATCAATGTAAGATATGTAGACTTTTCCTTGCCGTGGCCCCACGAGTGTCTCATGATCTCCTGCTGCCTTCACAGACATGAATAATGGCAGGGTACAAGATACGATTATAAACAGCCTGCCCTTTTTGTGATAAGGGATGATCTAACAGTCAAGGCTTTGCTCATTGAGGTGGTTCATGGAAAACTGATTTTCCTCAAACTCCAAAGTACATCATAAGAAAGCTTTACTTTGGTAACTTTATCATCAAAGTGCTCATATTATGGTTGCAAATTCAGTTAAATATGTCTTTATCAATTTATCAGAGAGCTACCCTGAAGTGATAATAAAACTTTCTGATATGACCAGGGACACATTGAAGGGAAATGGCTCATCCTTTTATAGGGTGACCCCTATATAAAGAATTCCTTGCCAATAATTTTCTTTAAAGACCAAAAAAGTAATAGACTTTTCAGAAGGACTAAAGCATACCATCAGACTCTGATTCAACCATTTTAAATTTCCCATAAAATAGAATTCAATTTCATCACCCCGTCCATCTTGTGTGAGTATTCCTCTTGCTAAATATACACATGAAGGCAATATTAAAAATCATTTTTATTATCATCATGGTTTTTATATTTTCTATTTTAAAAAAGGGAATTTCTCAAAGTGTTCTATTTTATTTTTAATAAATACTTTGCAGAATTTTAATATGAATTTACAGTAGAATACTTTTAAATATCTCTACTCATGATTATTCTGAAATATATTGAAATACATGAATCAAACAGAAAAGTTTCATACATAGCTATTTTGTTATTTTTCATCCTTCTATGTTAATTTAAATTTTATTTCACGTTAATATTGGGAATATTAGAATGTTTCAACTGATAATTTACTCATCAAATAATACAATTTATCATATGGGAAATGCCAATCAAAATCACAATAAGGTATTATCTCACCCCAGTTAGGGTGGCTACTATCAAAAAAACACACACACACACACAAAGTAGTGTAGCCACTATGGAGAAAAATATGGAGGTTCCTCAAAAAACTATGACTAGAACTAACACATGATCCAGCAATCCCACTTTGGGCATTTACCAAAAGTAAAAAAAAATCAGTATATCAAAGCCATTATCTGTACCCCATGTTTATTGCAGCACTATCCACAACAGCCAAGATATGAAATCAACCTAGGTGTCCAACAACAGATGAATGAATAAAGACAATGTGGTATATATAAACAATTAAATACTATTTAGCCATACAAAAGAATGAAATTTTGTTATTTGTGTCAATATGGAAAGAACTGGAGGATATTATCTTAAGTGTAATAAGCCAGAAACAGAAAGTTATCTATCTCATGTTCTCATACATATATGAATGCACACACACAAAAAAATAGATATCATAAAAGTAAAAAAATAGAACAAAGAATACTAGAAGCTGGAAAGGGTATGGGGAAAGTGAAGATGGGGAGAGATATACAAAATTACAGCTAGAAAAGAGGAAAAAGTTTTAGCATTCTGTAGCACTACAGGGTGACTATAATTAGCAGTAATATCTTATATAGTTTCAACTAGCTAGAGGAGGATATTAAAATATCCCAATACAAAGATGTAATAAATGTATGAGATGATGAACATGCTAATTACCCTGATGTGATCACTATATATTATATACAACAAAATATCAATAGTACATAAAAAATATGTACAATTAGTACATGTCAATTAAAAATTAAATTCAGTTATAAAAACTTACAGAAAAAGGAAAAAAAAATTACCTTCGTTTGATTGTAGAGTAAAAAACTATATAGCTCATGTGAATATAAAGTGATAACCCCAGTGATATCATCACAGATAAAATTTCCAACTATCTTATTTGATTTGTCTTCAGAACTTTGAATGATCTGTAGACTTAAAAAAATTGACTTCTTTTCAGTTTTTCTTTTACTCACTGTACTGAACCTATGCTTTTCCGCTATAAACAATATATATATATATTTGTTTGTTTGTTTGTTTGTTTGTTTGTTTGTTTTGAGACAGAGTCTTGCTCTGTTGCCCAGGCTGGAATGCAGTGGCGCCATCTCGGCTCACTGCAAGCTCTGCCTCCCGGGGTCATGCCATTCTCCTGCCTCAGCCTCCCGAGTACCTGGGACTACAGGCACCTGCCACCATGCCTAGCTAATTTGTTGTATTTGTAGTAGAGACGGGGTTTCACTGTGTTAGCCAGGATGGTCTCGATCTCCTGACCTCATGATCCTCCCGCCTCAGCCTCCCAAAGTGCTGGGATTACGTGCCTGGCCAAACAAATTATTCTTTTGCTCTCCTCAGCAACCTTTAAGGTAAGAAATAACAAATTATTGTCACAAAATAATAAAATACTCAAATTCTGTTGAAAGGATTACGTGTTAAGTATATATTAGACTTAGAAAATAATGAATACATTTGACTTTAAGTTTATATGTGAAATCATCTCACATGTGTTTCTCAGTGGAAGGGCACAGCGAACAATTTGTTGGATATATATATATATGTATATATATGTGTGTGTGTGTATATATATATTCATATATGTGTGTGTGTGTGTGTGTATATATATATATATTTTTTTTTTTTTCTTTTGAGACAGTCTTACTCTGTCACCCAGGCTGGAGTGCAATGGCTTGATCTCAGCTCACTGCAACCTCCACCTCTCAGGTTCAAGTGATTCTCCTGCCTCAGCCTCCTGAGGACCTGGGATTATAGGCACCCATCACTATGCCCATCTACTTTTTGTATTGTTAGTAGAGACAGACTTTCACCATGTTGGTCAGGCTGGTCTCAAACTCCTGAACTTATGATCCACCCGCCTCAGCCTCCCAAAGTTCTGGGACTACAGGCATGAACCACTGTGCTCTATTTGTTGGATATATTTTCATAAAAATATAAATAAATAGAGAAAGAAAGAATAAAGGAGAGAGATAGAGAAAAGAAGAGAAGGGAAGGGAAGTGAAGGGGAGGGAAGGAGGAAGGAAGGAAGGAAGGAAGGAAGGAAGGAAGGAAGGAAGGAAGGAAGGAAGGAGAGAAGAGAAAAGAGAAGGGAGAAGGGAAGGGAAGAGCAGGGCAGGGGAGGGAAGGGTTCGGTGCAGTGGTTCATGCCTGTAATCCCAGCACTTTGGGAGGTTGAGGCACGTGGATGCCCTGAGGTCAGGAGTTTGAGACCATCCTGGCCAATATGGTGAAACACCATCTCTACTAAAAATACAAAGAATTAGCTGGGCATGATGACATGTGACTGTAGTCCCAGCTACTCAGGAGAGGCTGAGGCAAGAGAATCACTTGAGCCTGGGAGGCGGAGTTTGCAGTGAGCTGAGATTGCACCACTGCACTCCAGCCTGGTTGACTGAGCAAGGCTCCATCTGATAAGAAGAAAAGGAAAAAGAAAGAAAGAAAGAAAAGAAAAAAGGAAAAGAGAAGAGAAGGTGGGAAAGAGGAAGGAAATGGAGAAAAGAAAAAAAAGAAAAAGAAGAAAGGAAAGCAGGCAGGCAAACACACATATAAAACTTAGTGTTACCTTAAGTTACTAGGATTGGGGAGGAGATGATGAGAGAAGGGAGGGTATACCTTGTACCTTTTGCCTTTCTAGTATTCTTGGTTTTATGCTAGACTACATTTGAATTTTTAAGAATGAAGGTGATACAAATATTTTTTACAAAAAAAAAAAAAAATGGGATTTCATTTTTTCCCATAACCTAGCTAATATTTGTTGGCCCTAATTACTTGAAAATAGAGTGCCAACAGTTCAATGAAGACAAGCTGAAGGTGTGGTACTAAATATTTTCAGAATGTATTAAATCTGAAATATACCTATTGATACGGTTTTTTGGCTCTGTATCCCTACCAGAATCTCATCTCAAGTTGTAATCCTTAGAATTGGAGGAGGGACCTGGTGGGAGGTGACTGGATCATAGGGTCAGATTTCCTTCATGCTGTTCTTGTGATAGTAAATTCTCATGAGATCTGATAGTTTAAAAGTGTGTGGCACTTCCTCCCTCACTCTTTCCTTCTCTCCTGAAGGTGCTTGCTTCACCTTTGCCTTATTTGTATGATTGTAAGTTTTCTGAGTCCTCCCAATCATGCTTCCTGTTATGCTTGAGGAACTGCGATTCAGTGAAATTGTTTTCTTCATAAATTACTCAGCCTAGTTAGTTCTTTATTGCAGTGTGAAAATAGACTAATACAGAAAATTGGTACCAAAAGAATAGGGCACTGCTATAAAGATACTGAAAACGTGGAAGGGACTTTGGAACTGGGGAACAGGCAGAAGCTGGAACAATTTGGAGGACTCAGGAGACAGAAAAATGCAGGTAAGCTTGTAACTTGTGTCATGGCTTTGACCGAAATGCTGATAGTGATATGGATAATGAAGTCCAAGCTGAGGTGTTCTCAGATGGAGATGAGGAACTTACTGGGAACAGGATCAAAGGTCATTATTGCTATGCTTTAGCAAAGAGACTGATGCCATTTTTCCCCTGCCCTAGAGATCTGTGGAACTTTGAGCCTGAGAGAGATGATTCAGGGTATCTGGCAGAAGAAATTTCTAAGCAGCAAACCATTTAAGATTGGACTTGGCTGTTTCTAAAAGTATATGCTCATATGTGTGAACAAAGAGATTATCTGAAATTTGAACTTATATTTAAAAGGAAAGAAGGACCAGGCATGGTGACTCACACCTGTAATCTCAGCACTTTGGGAGACTGAGGTAAGTGGAACACCTTAAGTCAGCAGTTTGAGACCAGCCTGACCAACATGGAGATACCATGTCTCTATTAAAATACAAAATTAGTTGAGCATGGTGGTGCATGCCTGTAATCCCAGCTACTTGGGATGCTAAGGCAGGAGAATCACTTGAACCCAGGAGCCAGAGGTTGCAGTGAGCCAAGATCACACCATTGCACTCCAGCCTGGGTGACAAGTGCAAAACTATGTCTAAAAACAACAACAACAACAACAAAGGAAACAGTGCATAAAACTATGGAAAATGTGCAGCCTGACAATGGAGTAGAAAAGAAAACCCCATTTCCTGGGGAGAAATTTAAGCCTGCTGTATACATTTGCATAAGTAAAGACAGGCAAAATGTTAATAGCCAACACAATAGGGAAAATGCCTCCAGGGCATTTCAGAGACATTCATGGCAGTCCCTCCCATCACAGGCCTGGAGGCCTAGGAAGGAAAATTGGTTTTGTGGGCTGGGCCCAGGGCCTCATTGCCCTGTGCTGCCATGAGACATGGCACCCTGCATCACAGCTGCTTCAGCTTCAGCCACAGCTAAAAAAGGCGAACATACATCTCAGGCTGTGGCTTCAAAGGGTGCAAGCCCCAAGCCTTGGCACTTCCACATGGTATTGGGCCAGCAGATGCACAGAATCCAAGAATTGAGGTTTTGGAACTCCTGCCTAGATTTCAGAAGATGTTTGGAAATGCCTGGATTTCCAGGCAGAAGTCAGCTGAAAAGCAGAGCCCTCATGGAGAACCTCTATTAGGGCAGTGCAGAAGGGAAATTTGTGGTTGGAGCCCCCACATAGTGTCCCCACTGAGCCATTGCCTAGTGGAACTGTGAGAACAGGGACATCATCCTCCACACCCCAGAATGGTAGATCCACCAACAGGTTGCACAGTGTGCCTGGAAAAGCCTCAGGCCCTCAATGCCAGACCATGAAAGCAGTCAGCGGGGCTGTACCCTGCAGAGCCACAGGAGAGGAGCTTCTCAAGGCCTTGGGAGATTACTTCTTGCATTAGTATGCCCTGGATGTGAGACAGAGAGTCAGAGGACATTATTTTGGTCCTTTCATATTTAATGACTGCCCAACTGGGTTTTGGACTTGCATGGGCCTTTGTTTTGCCCAGTTTCTTCCTTTCAGATTGGGAGGATTTACCCAATTTGTGTACCTCCATTGTATCTTGGAATTAACTAACTTGTTTTCGATTTTATAGGCTCATAGGTGGAAGGGACTTGTCTTGTCTAATGAGACTGTGGATTTGGACTTTTGAGTTTATACTGGAATAAGTTAAGATTGGGGGACTGTTGGGATGGCTTGATTGTATTTTGAAATGTCAGGACATGAGATTTGGGAGGGGCCAGGGTTGGAATAATATGGTTTGGCTCTGTGTTCCCACCAAAATCTCAACTCCAGTTGGGATTTTTAGTGTTGCGGAAAGGGCCTGGTGGGAGGTGATTGGATCATGAGGACTTGCCCCTTGCTGTTTCTATGATAGTGAGTGAGTTCTCATGAGATCTCATGATTTAAAAATGTGTGGCACATCGCCCCTTGCTCTGTCTCTCTCTCCAGCCACCATATGAAGAAGGTGCTTGCTTCCCTTTTGCCTTCTGTCATGATTGTAAGTTTCCTCAGTCCTCTCAGTCATGCTTCCTGTTAAGCCTATAGAACAGTTAGTGAGTTAAACTTCTTTTCTTCATAAAATACACACTCTCAAGGAGTTCTTTTATAGCACAGTGAAAAGAGACTGATACTCCCATAAAGATAGTTCCTTAAAATTTAACTTTATTGCTTTTGCATTTATTCCTGTGGTAATATTTAACATTAGATCAACTATTTATATTTTCTCAAAATAAAAGAAGCACTGAAGGTTTGTTAAAGAATTACCATGATAAGCAATCCAGGATCCTGTTTTATATTATGTTCATAATTCCCATTCAGAAAGTTTGGTTTTATAGCAAGTTACTTTCAATAACTTTATTAATACACTTGCACAGGGAATGTATTTCCAACTTGCCATTCCACAGAGTATTTTATGAAATAAACTCCATTTCAAAACTAGAGCAAACAAACCCAAAGTAAACTAGAGATAAATTTGCTAAAATCAATACACTATAAATGCTTGTTTTCTTTCAAGACAATAACATAGTGGTGTATAAAACAGTATAATCACTATTGTAAAGAAAAGGACCCAAATACCAAATAAATTTTAAACACTTTCCTGTGGATGAGGGGTGAGCACCATGGTTGTGAGCATGTGTGTATGTGTGCGTGTGTTTACATTCTCAAACATGATGTAAAAATATAAATAGTTTTGGAACCATCTGCATATATGTGCTCTTCTCTGTATGGAGAAAGCAAGAAATACAACAAAAAAAAGAAAGGATGAATTTTTTACAGAAATTAATCATTTCTTACTGTCAAC
Organism: Chlorocebus sabaeus; assembly: GCF_047675955.1. Taxonomy (NCBI): domain Eukaryota; kingdom Metazoa; phylum Chordata; class Mammalia; order Primates; family Cercopithecidae; genus Chlorocebus; species Chlorocebus sabaeus. The sequence goes on along the minus strand of NC_132920.1, from coordinate 64,604,578 downwards.
AGAGGCAGAGGAATAAGCCCCAGTTTCCTATTACATCACTCTCATGTTGCTCTTCAGAGAAACATAACAAGCAACTGATATTTGCTCCAAGTTGGGTTTTCAGGGACTCCATGATTTAAGATCATACTCTAGCAGATGACTGTGCAGGTAATCAGTGAATAGAGTCCCTAATGAGTGAATAGTGCAGAAAAATATAGTAGTTAGCTTTTGCCTTCTGCAACTTCTTAAGTGAGGTTGTTCATTATTTTTTTTCAGCAGTCAATCATGACAACCATTACAAAGTCATTTTTAAAATTATATTTTAATTTTTAATTGGCTATTAATTTTATATGGTCTATGGAGTACAATATGTTTAGTTACATGTATAAATTATGGAATGATTAAATCAGCTAATTAACATGTATAACACCTCAGGTACTTACCATTTCTTTGTGGTAAGAACATTTAAAATCCACTCTTTTAATAATTTTGAAATATACAATACTATCATTCATTCATTATTATTAAATATAGTCAGTTTGCTGTGCAGATCACCAAAAATATTTTCTCCTATTGAATTGAAACTTTATACCTTCGACCGACATTTCTCTTTTTCTCCCCCAAAAGGCAATTTTTGTGTGTTCATATGTTATCTATAAATCATATTATATGTGGAAAAGTGATATTTTATACATCTATATATTATGTCCTATCTGTGCTTACCTTTTCTATTTGTTCTTTAGCCCTTGAAGAATTTAAAATAATATTAATCGGCCAGGTGTGGTGACTCATGCCTGTAATCCCACCACTTTGAGAGGCCGAGGCAGGCAAATCACAAAGTCAATAAATAGAAACCATCCTGGCCAACATGGTGAAACTCCATCTCTACTAAAAATACAAAAATTAAGTGGGCATAGTGGCATGCGCCTGTAGTCCCAGCTACTCGGTAGGCTGAGGCAGGGGAATCGCTTAAACCCGGGAGGCAGAGGTTGCAGTGAGTCAAGATCATGCCACTGCACTCCAGCCTGGCCACAGAGTGAGACTCCATCTCAATAAATAAATAAATAAATAAATAAATAAACAAACAAATAAATAAATAAATAAAATAATACTAATCATAACAACATTAATACCGTTTTTGCTGAGCACTCAATGTATACTTCAAATATACATTGTCTGGTAATCTTCACAAAAAGCTTATGAGGGCATAGATATTATATACATTGTTTACAGTTGGCAAATCAAATGTAGAGAAACCAACTCAGTTTCTCAGGGAAGGAAAAGTTATAAGTGAGTTCTAACTGATAATCAGGATTCAGGATTGATCTTCAAACAGTCTGATTATCTTTTTTTTTTTTTTTTTTTGTGAGACGGAGTCTCGCTTAGTCGCCCAGGCTGGAGTGCAGTGGCCGGATCTCAGCTCACTGCAAGCTCCGCCTCCCGGGTTTCTGCCATTCTCCTGCCTCAGCCTCCCGAGTAGCTGGGACTACAGGCGCCTGCCACCTCGCCCGGCTAGTTTTTTGTATTTTTTAGTAGAGACGGGGTTTCATCGTGTTAGGCAGGATGGTCTCGATCTTCTGACCTCGTGATCCACCCGTCTCGGCCTCCCAAAGTGCTGGGATTACAGGCTTGAGCCACCGCGCCCGGCCAAAACAGTCTGATTCTCTACACTTGATTGAGAAAGTAAATGTCTTTTTATCCCTCACTTCTCCACATAAATCTCTTCTGAGACTTGAGTTTCCAATTTCCTGGAGAATATTGCAATGGCTTTAAGTTGTTAGGTCTCAACCCACTTGTGCAGATAGTTCTAACTGAATTCAAGTAGAGTTAGGAAACCCCCAAATTCACTGATGGTAGAAAAATGTGACAGAAAAATGTTCAGTCACTTCTTTGTCATTTAAAGCAATTTCTTAGTAAAAGTTATCAAAAACCATGCTCTCCTCCTTCCTTCCTGCTCCTTCTCCCAGAAAGTTACATCAAAGAATTGGAGACAATGGCTAGGTTCAAAAGTGTTCTCAATTCCTCACTGGTACCACCAGCCTCTTTCAGCATGTCTCATCTTACCAGTTATCTGAACCAGCCTCTGACTTTATAGAGTTCCCACCGAAGCATCCGTGGCTGACTGAATGTCAGTCCTCTCTCTTGGCCTTGTGAATGCACTTTGAACTTGACCTGTTCATCCCTTTCAACTGACCGGCTGCAATTAAGGACAGTTTTGATCCCCTGATGAATATTCAAGACTGTCTTGCACAAAAGATTCTGTTTATAGGTCTCTTTGGTGAATCCAAAGCCTCTGGGAGGGCACACTGGCCCTTGGTTCTCAGCTTTCTTTGCCATGGCCATGAGAAATATCTTGACTCATGTCATTTCTCATAGCAACATAAAGAAAAGGGGACTGGGTAGAAGCCGACTTTCTCAGACTCACTCTCTCTCTTTCTGCCTTAACCTAGCTTGACGCCATTTCTACTCTATGGCAGCATTACATCAGAAGCTATGATGGTGACCAACCCTCCTGGTGTGTCTAGGACTGAGGGGTTTCTGGAACACAGAACTTACAGAGCTAAAACCAGGAACATATTAGTTAAACCTGGATAGCTGGTCACTCTATATACAAGATAATATCTGAAAATCCTCACCAGCCTGAAGAGTCAAAGAGGAGAATCTGTATGGCATGCGGAAGTTGTAAAGGAAAGTGGAAAAGGGAGAGTGGAAAAGTACAGATGCTGATGGGGGAAAGATCAAAAAACTGTAGAACCATTTGGGGTGAGAAGGAAGAAGGGACTGTGGGCTGTACCAAACTATCCTTGTTTGGAAAATTTGTACTCAGCATTCTAACAAGTGTAAAATATATTTTAAAAACATAATTGGAAACTTTAATAACAGTACACAAATGTAGGATTAATATAGCAAAGGTAAATCCAGCAAAATGTATAGTCCATTTCTGTGTTGAAAACATTTTTTTTTTGCCTCAAATATTGTACAAAGGTTTAAATCTTGTAATGAGACAATTTTGACCATTTTTGACCATTTGAGCATTAATACATATGAGTGTTTTCCATGGTAGTAAGAAGCGGTAACATGTCTTGTTAGATGCTATTCATTTTATAAAGTGAACTGTTAAGTTTTTACTTTCAAAATTTCTTTTGAAGGTTTTACTCTTTGCTAATTGTTAATATTTTCTCTTGATTGTTCTTATTAAAAATAATTCAGAAAAAGTGAATTCCTGCAATCATTTGTGGATTATTAGATGATTAAATCCTCCTTTATTTTGATTTTAAATATATTTTTATCTTTATCTTTAGAAATATTTGTAGAACTTCTAGTTCATTTTTAACCTCTCAATATTAATTCTGTGCTTACAATACAACTGATTACACTTTGAAATAAGAGCATAAGTGTAATTAAATTGTTAGTTATATTATATTTGCCTAAAAATAGGATGATTTTGCTTATACAAGTTGTTTTATATGGACATATTATTTTCATTAGAACAGTAGGCAAATTTACTACAGAATTACTTTCAAGTAAAATTGTGTAAATAAAATTATATTTACAAATGCCTAAAAATAAGTTATTAATTAGACTTTGTAAAAATAGGCTAAGAGAAGTGAAAAGTGGTGTATCATGTCACTAAATCCATGAGCTGATTTCACTCTACAATAATCAGTGATGAGTCAAAAGGAATGTCTTGTTTGAAACAAGTATCACCTAGTCCCAAATCCTGTATCTCTTGATAGTTACCCATCATCTCATTACAACTTAAAATCCCTCCCCTCCCTTCCCCTCCCCTTCCTTCCCTTCTCTTTTCTTTCTTTTTTTTTTTTTTTTTTTTTTTTGAGATGGAGTCTCACTCAGTCACCCAGACTGGAGTGCAGTGGTGTGATCTCGGCTCATTGCAAGCTCTACCTCCCAGGTTCATGTCATTCTCTTGCCTCAGCCTCCTGAGTAGCCGGTACTACTGGTGCCCACCAATAGTTTGTTTTTTTTTTTTTTTTTGTATTTTTACAAATACAAAAGTTAGCCCAGCTAACCTTTTTTTTGTATTTTTAGTAGTGACGGGGTTTCACCATTTTAGCCAGGATGGTCTTGATCTCCTGACCTCGTGATCTGCTGGCCTCGGCCTCTCAAAGTGCTGGGATTATAGGCGTGAGCCACCGCGCCCGGCCAAGACTAATTTTCGACTATCATTGGTGATAGAGTTTTATCTTTTCTCCCCATCCAAATTGATTACTCTTTGCCCAAAGGGTAGACTCCTTATTTAATAAAACAAAAGTAGACTTTGGCTCCATCTCCCATTATTCTCCTAGCTGGGTGTTGATGAAAGAAAAGAAATCTGTTGTCAAAAGAGATGTGGTGTGTACTGACTTTTTCTCACCCCAAACTGCACTGGAGGGAATGACAAAACTGGGTTTTTGTCCTTAAATTAAAGGGAGAAAAGTAATTCCACTGCTGGATTTCTATAGGCACAATAATTGTAGCATGGACTGGATACAAGTTCTGTTTCCTCAATTTGCCACTGAGAGAGGATTTCATATACTCTTTCCTTTGTAGAGTGGAGTCTAGTCATGTCTCTATTCAAAAGAAACCAAACACCCAAGTTCCAGGCTATCCAAGCAGTAGTACCCCAATTGTGATAGATTTCAATTTTATTGACAAAATCCAATAATCCTCTTATATTTTGATATTGTCATTTGCCCCTGCATTGTAATCAAGTTGTATTAGTCTGCTTTTTATCCAAGACACAGAAGTTTTAACTTATTTAGAGGAGAGTATAGTGGCTAGTGAGGTAAATGTAAGAATATCCAGGCTTCCAAAGGGTTTTTTTTGTTTTGTTTTGTTTTGTTTTGTTTTGTTTTGTTTTTTTCCCCAGGATGCCTATCAATGAACTGTTGGAGCAAGAACAAAGCACAAGACTGACACTCAACAAATAACTTGTGTGTACTAGATGAGGCATGTCTGTGTTTGACGTGTTAAGAAATTAGTCTTTTGTAGATGTGGCTGTGCAGTAAAAGAAGGAACAAAACAGGTGGAGTGAGAAGACATAAAACCCACTTATTTACTGATCGATAGAGACATATGATATTCATTCTTTCTCAGTTAGGGTATTGGGATAAAACCATTGGTTAAGGGGATAAATACATTTTAAATAATACAAATTAAGACATTGTAGTTTTTCTACCAAAATGTAAACATTCTACTATTCACTCACACAGTCAAAATATTCTTGTGTATTTAATGTGCCACTCCTCAATATGCTGGAAATAAAAAATGCATGAGTCTTTTGCCACAAAATATTTAGTCTTTTGCTAAAGAAAGTTATGGTAAGAGATAATTCCAAGGCATCGCAGTAAGTGTTATAATCGAAGTCTGAACAAGACATGTGGGAGCAGTGAAGTAAATTAGTCAATTTTCCTGAGATAGTCAGGGAGAAATCAACAGGGCTAACTTTTCAGGTTGGAGAAGGACTCCTCTATTGGGGGATGATAAGGAAACACATTCCTTACAGACAAAAACATCAGGTCATAACAGAGTATGTCTTAGAAAACAGAATTTCAGTCATGTTTGAAATGTGAATAAGAACAAGGGTAGAAAAATACATTGAAGACAGGTAATAGAGTACCTTCGACGTCACCCTAAGAATTTTTTATTTTATTAATCAGGTATTAGTTTGGGGTCTGTATGTATATGTGAAGATCCATCTACCAAGTTTCAAAGAAGGGATATAAATGAGCCTAAGGCCAAAGTGAAGCTATTAAAATTTTCTTTCTCCCTAGAAAACTTAATCAGGGAGTATCACATCTGTTAAAACAAAACAAAACAAAGAAAAGCACTGATGCTTTGTATTTTTAAATTCAGAAGATTTTTTGATTTTTTGACTTTTTTGTTATTTTAAAATTATCTGTTTCATGAGAAAATTTTCAGGACCATTTCTACACTTACAGATAATTCATAACAAGACAAAAGTTCATGTAAGAATATTTTATTGTGAACTTCATCTAAGATGTATTCTGTGCTGAATAAAAGGACACTCAGTTTGTAGTGATTTTACATGTATAATGCTCCAATTTTAATAAGGTTCTGTTTTCAACTAAAATTAAAGACAAGTTGGAGATATATAATCATCCTTGTCCTTTAAAACATGAAAGGTTATTTAAAACTGATAGATGTGATAATAAAAATGTCACAAATGTGCTTGATAAATCAGCACACCTTAAATTTGAGGAAATAATCTTATATCTAAGATATCTGAAACCAGGCTATAAGGCATTATGGCTTGAATTCTGCCACAGTTCCATTCCCATTCATATTTTATGTCCATTTAATGCTTAAAAAAGCAAAATCCTTATTCAAATAAAAGTCTCAGACTGAAAATGAGTAGATGCCTACAAACTTACGTTAAATGGAAAGTTAATGTTTTAATCGTTTGGAGTTCAGTTTTTCTACTGCTGCAGGCTTTAAATATTGCCATAGAGTAAATCTAGAATCCAAGAAGTTTCAAAATAACTATATGGAATTTGACTTTAAAACAAGTTGTGAAACAAAATTTTCACATAAAATAACAAATATGAAATGTTGAATACCTAAAGAATTTTCCGGGTCAGTGTATACATGTATTATGATAGAATACACTCTTATATCTGTTTGGAGTAAAAAAATATTTAATAATTTGCTAATGATTTGCTAGAGAAGAATTTCAAATAGAACAAGTCTCAATGTAAGTGATTATTTTGATATGCGTTTGAATGAACTTTTATAAAATTTGTATTAACTTATAAATTCACAAAGTGCATTATACACAAATGAACTATAAATTTATTTTTTATAGATTTAAAAGTTATAAGTGCAGCTTTATTACATGGACATATTATACTGTACTGAAGTCTAGGCCTTGGGTGTAATAATCACCTGAATAATGTATATTGTGCCTATTAGGCAAATTCTCATCCCTCACCCCCCTCACCCTCCCACTGTTGTGAGTTTCCAGTGTCTATTATTCCACTCCCTATGCCCCTGTGTACACATTATTTATCTCCAACTTACAAGTGAGAACATGTAGTATTTGACATTCTGTTTATGAATGATCTTGCTTAGGATAATGTCCTCCCGTTCCATCCATGCTGCTGCAAAAGATATGATTTCTTTATTTTTCTGGCTGAATATTATTCCGTGTGTGTGTGTGTATGTGTGTGTGTTTTCTCAAGCTTTCTTCTTTTTGTTTAGAATAGCTTTTGCTATTTAGGCTCTGTCTTGGTTCCATAAGAATTTCAGGACTTTCTTGAAAATTTCAATTCCATGAAAATTGATAATGGAATTTTGACAGGAATTACATTGAATCTATAGATCTATTGCTTTGGGGTTTCTTCCAATCCATGAGCAAGAGGTGTTTTTCAATTTGCTTGTGTCACCCATAATTTCTTTCATCAGTGTTTTTGTACATTTTCTTGTAGAGATCTCTCACCTCCTTGGTTAAATGTATTCATAGAATATTTTCCATAGGTTTTTATAGGTTTTGTGAATGGAACTGAGGTCTTTATTTGGTTCTCAACTTGTTTGTTATTGATGTATAGAAATGCTACTGACTTTTATATGTTGATTTTGTATCCTGTAACTTTACTGATATCATTTATCAAATCTAGGAGTCTTCAGGAGTAATCTTTAGGGTTTCCTAAGTATAAGATCAACAGTCAGTAAACAGAGTTAATTTGACTTTCTTGTTTCCTGTTTGGATGACTTTTATTTCTTTCTCTTGCCTGATTGATCTGGAAAGGACTTCCCTTATTATGTTGAATAGTAGTGGTGAAAGTGAGAATCCTTGTGTTGCTCCAGTATCTGAGGGGGAATGTTTTTAACTTTTCTCCCTTCAGTATGATGTTGGTTATGGCTTTGCGATACATGGCTTTTATACTTTTGAGATATCTTACTTCAAGTTAGTTGTTGAGGGTTTTTATCATAAAGGGATTCTGAATTTCATCAGATGCTTTTTATCAAATGTTTATGTAGCAAATCACATTTATTGATTTGCATATGTTGAACTATCTTTTTGTTACTGGGATAAAACCTACTTGATTTTGGTGTATTCTTTATAACCTACTACTGAATTTGGTTTACTAGTATTTTGTTGAAGATTTTTGTATCTATATTCATCAGTTATATTGGCTTGTAGTTTTCTTTTTTGTTGCATACTTGTCTGGCAACAGTATCAGGCTGACACTGGCTTCACAGAATGAGTTAGGAGGAATTCCTCCTATTCAACTTTTTGGAATAGTTTCAGTAGGATCAGTCCAAATTCTCTTTGTATGTCTGGTGGCATTCAACTGTGAATCTGACTCTGGGTTTTTCTCTGTTTTGGTTACATAAGAATTTCAGACTCTGGGTTTTTCAGAGATATGTTTAAATTACTAATTCTATTTCACTACTTTTTATTGGTCTGTTTAAGATTTCTGTTTCTTCTTGGTTCAATATTGGGAAGTTGTATGTTTTCAGGAAATTATTCATTTCCTTTAGATTTTCTAAGTTGTGAATGTATAGCCATTTATAGTAGTCTCATTTATAGAGGTGTGATGATATGTTGTTAATTTTTGAACTTTGTATCTTTCTGATGTAAGCATTTAACACAATAAAAATACCCTCTTGGCACTGTTTTTGCTGTGTCCCAGAAGTCTGGGTATGTTGTGTTTCCATTTTCGTTTTTTCAAGATATGTTTTAATTTCCAAATTAATTTCATCATGTACCCAAAGATCATTCAGGAACAGATTGTTTAATTTCCTTGTATTTGTATAGTTTTCAGAGTTCCTTTTGGAAATGATTTCTAGTTTTATTCCACTAAGGTTAAAAAAGATATTTGATGTGATTTTAATTTTTCCAAATTCATTGAGACCTGTTTGGTGGCCTAAAATATGGTATCTTTTGGAGAATGTTTTATACACTCATGAGAAGAATAGATATTATGTGATTATTGGGTAACATGTTCTGTAGATATCTGTTAGGTTCATTGGTATGGAGTCCAGTTTAAGTTTAGTGTCTCTTTGTTTTATTTCAGTGATCTATCTAGTGCTGTTAGTGGTATTGAAGTACCTCACTAGTATTGTATTGCTGTCTATCTCTTTTCTCATGTCTAGTAGCATTTGTTTTATGAATCTGGGTGCTCTGGTGATGGGTGGATATATATTTAGAATTGTTTTACTTTTTATTGAATTGAACCCATCATTATCTGATGACCTCCTCTGTTTTTCTTTTTTTTACTGTTTTTGGTATAAAGTCTGTTCTGTCTGATGTAAGTATAGCTATTCTTGTTCTCTTTTGGTTTCCATTGGCATGAGATACCTTTATCTTGAATCTGAAAATGTCTTTATCAGCTAAGTGCATTTCTTGAAAGCAGCATTTGGTTGAACACTATTTTTGTATTTTTTTGTTTTGTTGTTGTTGCTGTTTTCCATTAAACCAATCTCTATCTTTTAAGTGAATACTTGGTACATTTATGTTCAAGGTTAATATTGATATGTGAGTCTGTTCCTGTTATAGTGTTAATTGTTACCTAGTTGCTTTGAAGTCTTGATTCTATACTTGTTTTATAAGACCTGTGAGTTACATACTTCTGCGTGTTTTTCTGATGGCAAGTATCACCCTTTTATCTCTATATTTGAACTCCTTTGAGGATTTCTTGTGGAACCAGTCTAGTAGTGATGAATTTCCTAAGCATTTGTTTGTCTGAAAAAGACTATTTCTCCTTTATGTATTAAGCCTTGTTTAGCAGTATACAAAATGCATATCTGATAGTTTTTTTTTTTTTTTTTTTTTTCCTTTAAGAAGACTGAACATAGGGCCACAGTCTCTTCTGGTTTATAGGGTTGTATGTTTCCAGGAATGTATCCATTTTCTCTAGGTTTTTAAGTTTGTGAGTATGCAGCTGTTCTATTAGTCTTCGATAATCCTCGGTATTCTGTGGTATCAATTGAGAAATCCACTTCATCTGATGAGATGTCCTTTAGAGGTGATTAGACACTCTTCTCATTCTGCTTTTAGTATTTATTTTTCCTTCATGTTGACTTTGGATTGTCTGATAACTATATGTCTTGGTGAAATCCATCTTGCAATGCATCTTCCTGGAGTTCTCTGAGCTTCTTGTGTCTGGATATTTAAATACTTAGCAAGACTAAGGTAGATTTACTCAATCTTTCCCTCAAATAAAAAGACCAATATTTTTACTCTTTTTTACCCTCAGGAATACCTGTGACTCATAAGATTGAACACTTTACATAATCACATATTTTTTGAATGCAGTGTTTATATTTTAATATTCTACTTTATTTTTGTCTTACTGGTTTAATTCAAAGGATCTGTCTTCAAGATCTGAAATTCTTCTGCTTGGTCTAGTCTGTTGTTAAGGTTTTCAACTATATTTTGTAATTCCTTCAATATTTTTTTCTTCTAAAAGTTATTATTATTATTTTTTAGAAAAAGCTGTCGTTTCAGTGGATTTTTATTTCATATCCTGAGTCATTCTTTTTCTTATTTCTTTGTGTTAGTTTTAACTTTCTCTTGGATCTCACTGAGTTTCTTTAAAATCACTATTTTGAATTTTTATCTAGTATTTCAAAAATTTAATTTTGGTTAGGATCCATTGCTAGAGTTAGTGTAATCTTTGAGGGCTTGTAACACTGTCTGTCTGTTTGTTTGTTTTCATAGTTCCAGAATTGTTTATCTGTTTTCTTCTCATCTGGAAAATCTGTCTCTGCTTATTTTTAATTTTTTTCTTAATGTGTCAAATCTTTGAGGATGTCATTAGAATGTATGTTGTGCAGGGTTCTTTGGCTTTGGTTCTGGGTGCTTTCAATGGCAAAGATTCAGTATAAGTTCCTTGGTTATAGATAGCCTTGTGTGGTGACTTTCTCAAATCCTAGTTGTAGTAGTGATGTACTGGGAGTGTGAGCAGACTTGCTGCCACATATGGGGCTGTGATGGCAGAGGTCTCAGCAAGTTTATCTTGTTCCTCAGGTCTGAGCACTCTTGTCAGCAGATTTTCTATTAGGTTGTGCAGTTCCATCTCCAGACAAATAGGTGGTGTTTACAGATAGGAGACAACAATGGCTGAAAGAGATGGGTATATGAATGATCTTTGTTAACCATGAGAAGCTCAGTTTCCTCAGGCAATGGTCTGGTCTGTGCTGTGCCCTGTGGAATGGTCTCTATGCTCAGTCCCAGAGTAGGGGACAAAGCTGCCTGGAGCTGGATCAGGCAGATCCACCTACAGGTATCTCAAAGGCAGGTGCAAGCACCAGCTCCAACAAGGAGTCTGGGGGCAGCCATTTAGCACCCAGAATTGTGCCCGGGCATGGAGTAGAGAAACCTCCACTCCTCTAAGTTCTCTGCATGGGAAGAAAGGGGTAACCTGGACTCCTAACCTAGAAGTGTAGTTGCTTCAAATGCTTGGAGATATATCTAAGTGTGGAGTGAAAAAGTACCGCTTCACCAACTCCTCTGCATGGGAGGGGTGGGGCAGCTTAAGTTCCAAAGCCAAGGAAGCGAATGTGCCATATGCCTGGAAAAACTCTGCTCAGGCAAGAAGTGGAGAAAATACTGCTGCAACAAGGTCTTTGCATGGGAAGGGAGGGGCAACTCAAGCTCCTAATCCAGGTTAGCAGGTGCACCAAAAGCCAGGAGATATGCCCAGGCTTGCAGCATGAAAGCTGCCACTGCGTCAAGTTCTCTACACAGCAAACGAGGGGTCTAAACTCCTAATCTAGAAGAATAGGTATTCCAAGTGCTTCGAAATTTGTCAGAGTGTGGAGCAAAGACAGTGCTGCTGCACCAAGTTCTCTGCATGGGAAGGGAGGTGCAGCACAGGGGGACTCTGCCCCTCTCATGTACTGGGGCTCCTACTTTTCTCAGTCGAATGCCTCCATGCATGCTGATTGCCCACCTTCTCTTGTCTAAAATCTGAAGTGTCCTTTGCGTTTCTAGTGAATTCCCATATACCTTCTATATACTCTCACAGTATTAGTCTCTATGCATTATCTTGCTCTTTCCAAGTGGATGAGATGCTCTAAAAGCCTCCAATCCAATACTGTAGAAGAAAAAAAAAAAATGTAAATTTAAATAACCTAGAAATTCTTCTTATGCTACTATGCCTTATTTAAAATTGTAATTTTAAGCTGATCCATCCAGCTTTATGCAGATCACATTCAAATGTATAACCTTAGCTCTTATCTTTTTTTTTTCTAAAGTAGTTTTCTTTAGATGACGTATTACACTAAAATATATATATATATATATTTACCATTTAGTTCCTCTGTAATATTTCAGAAAAAGAACACATTTTCTTTTTACTTTCCCTCTTATTTGCTATAAAATTACTACTATCAGTGCTCTAAACTCAAAGCCATGGTTTTATCGTTTTTCATTTATTCCTTATTCTCAGTCTAACTAATCATATTACTTCTTAGGTCTATGTCCAATGGAAGAATCTAGAAATTTATCATTTGACACCTGGGTAACAGCAAGCTGACCTAAAGTACTTCTTTTGGGCTCTATTTTATTATAATTTTAGATTTCAGCAAAATATTCCCAAAATATAGCTTTAAAAATAACTAGATAATAAAGTATCCCTTCGGAAACTTTTTGTAAGAGATACTATGTTCACACAAAAAGTGGAGTTTTGCAAAATAAACCAAAGATGAATTGCTTATTTTCTGTAGTCAAATTAATCCCAAATAACAAAATAAAATATAATTTTATAATGAAACACAACTCTAATAATATATTAGAAATTATAATACTTCTAGTAATATTAGAAGATATAAGTAACACATTACTATAAGGAATTTGATTGTTAGCAATATTAAAATATTTGCTATATTAAGTGCTAGCCTCTAACTTCCTAAATGCCAGCATTTACTCAAATATTAAAAATCAAAATGTGTATAAAAAAGATACACAGCCGGGCGCGGTGGCTCAAGCCTGTAATCCCAGCACTTTGGGAGGCGGAGACGGGTGGATCACGAGGTCAGGAGATCGAGACCATCCTGGCTAACACGGTGAAACCCCGTCTCTACTAAAAAATACAAAAAACTAGCCGGGCGAGGTGGCGGGTGCCTATAGTCCCAGCTACTCGGGAGGCTGAGGCAGGAGAATGGCGTGAACCCGGGAGGCGGAGCTTGCAGTGAGCCGAGATCTGGCCACTGCACTCCAGCCTGGGCGACAGAGCAAGACTCCGTCTCAAAAAAAAAAAAAAAAAAAAAAAAAGATACACAATGGCACAGTGACTGTGACTGTGGACTCCAGAGTAGGCAGCCTGGGCTATCAATTCCTATTCATAGTTTCTAGTCCAAGTTGTTCAAATCTGTTTTTTAGTTTTTGATGGTATCTGTTTAACAGAATCAAATTTCTGCAGTCTGTTTTAAAGATTTCTATTTTCTAATTTAGCAAGACTTGCTAAAATGTTTTTTTTTTTTAAATAGTCATTGAATTATTCAATCTGTAGAAGCAGCAGAACAAGTTCATATGGTTTTATGAACACTAATAACCCAAGTATGTGACCTATACTTTGCTCAGTATTTGACATATGATAAATTTTCAAATGTAAGTAATAAACCATTTTTTTACTTAGTTATGCCTTAAACAGTTGGGCCCTAATCTGACTCAACAAAAAATCTAAGTACTTCTAAAGTCCATGTTCTTTGATATTAGAAGGCAAAGACTTGTAAAAAATTTTGAGTGTTGTAACAAGGTCTTAAATAAATCAGACATTATAGAAAACATAGAGCTAGGTAATCAGATGGTGTACAAAATGTATAATCTACATCAATAGTCTATTACAATTTTTATTAATGTAATTGTATATCTCATTTTCATTTTGATAAGAACTAGGGTTTAATATACTTGCTCATAAAATATCTTGTATACGATATTTTTTAAATTATGAAATTACAGTTTTCTAAATGCTTCCAAACCTGAATCTTTGGAGCAAAGTTAAATATCTGGCATTAGGCTGGGCATGGTGGCTCACACCTGTAATCCCAGCACTTTGGCAGGCCAAGGTGGGTGGATCACCTGAGGTCAGGAGTTCAAGACCAGCCTGGCCAACCTGGTGAAACCCCATCTCTCCAAAAAATTCAAAAATTAGCTGGGCATTGTGGTGCACCTCTGTAATCCCAGCCACTCAGGAGGCTGGGGCAGGAGAATCGCTTGAACCTGGGAGGTGGAGGTTGCAGTGACTCAAGATCATGCCACTGTACTCCAGCCTGGGCAACAGAGTGAGACTCTATCCCATAAAAAATAAAAAAAAAAATTAAAAATTTAAAAAAGTATGCAACATTATACATACTATCATTCTTTCGCTCTTTTATACTTTGATCTCCTCTTCCCAAGCCCACTTGGTTAATTACAATATATAGAAGCTTCAGATTCCACTGTGTTTTCTCAATCACTGTCTTTTCTAGCTCCATAGCATCCACAGATACCCTTCCTTCTGGGAACACAATGATAAATGAGATATTTTTAAAAAGCAAATTAAACTTTCTTTAGGTTAAATGTTTAGAATGTAGATGATATTGAGATACAAATGCCAATTAATGCTAATGTCTTAGATTCTAATAGGAGTCCAAACCCTATTGTGAACTGTGCATGCAAGAGATGTAGGTTGCAGCTCCTTATGAGAATCTAATGCCCGATCTCAGGTGGAACAGTTTCATTCCAAAACTGTTCCTCCTCACCCTGTCTGTAGAAAAACTGTATTCCACAAATCTGGTCGCTGGTGTCAAAAAAGTGTGGGGAGCACTGCTCTATAACTTTCCTACTTGGAGTAGCTGGAATGCCACCATCTTTGAAATGTGTTGATATGTGTTTATTATTATGTTTATTATATTTCCTGATGAATCACATGTCTTTAAATATGTAGCACAAGAACAAAAGTTACCCTGAATAATGTTGCTTTGTAGGTATCACACAATGTAATTTAACTGCTAATCCAGTAGTCATGGTGTAGAAATCCATGTTCTACACACTCTTAGCAGTATTGTATTATTGATGACATTTATTTGGGACTACCTTAGTTGGTATAAATGTCAGATATTGGAAATAAATATTATGTGAAAAACATCAAAGAGAAATAACCATCAGCTGAAATTTTAAGTGACAAATCCAATTATCCTACTCCCAATCATGTATTCCTTTTTTGAGAAACTTTGTAAAAGATAAAGAAGATCATTCTAATTCTGTGCACAAATCCTTAAGCAGAAGTATAAAGAACTAGACTTTTCAATATAAGTCTCTGAATGTGCTATGTCTTTCCCCTAGGCACACTAATGGCTCCAACAGATCAGAGAGAGAAATGAAGGAGCTATTAAATGAGTCTAGGGCTGGGCACGATGGCTCATGACTGTGATCACAGCACTTTGGGAGGCCATGGCGGGCAGATCATGAGGTTAGGAGTTCAAGACCAGCCTGGCCAACATGGTGAAACCCAGTCTCTACTAAAAATAAAAAAAAATTAGCCAGGCGTGGTGGTGTGTGCCTCTAATCCCAGCTACTCCAGAGGCTGTAGCAGGAGAATTGCTTGAACCAGGACCTGGGAGGTGGAGGTTGCAGTGAGCAGAGATCGCTCCACTGAATTCTGGCCTGGGACAGAGTGAGACTCCGTCTCAAAACAAAAACAGACAAACAAATACACAAAGATTCTGGGATTACAGAACTACAAGGCCAAAAATGACGTCAACATAAGAGTTATCAGAAAGAAAAATGCAGAGAAGAGAAAATATTTCAAATAAGCATTGGACTAACGGAATGACTATGGGAAAGCCTTCTCTGGAAATTAACAGTAGTTAAAATTTACTTTAGACCTAGATTATATAACCCATTGACCCTTAGCAAAAATTACAAAGTAGTTTTACTTGCTTTTCCTCATCCAGTTATAAGTTTACACTCACAAAAAGTAACCTAAAAGTGTGTTACTCTAACTGTTGTTCTAGCTGGAGAATGGTTACAGATGGGTGGCCTGCAGAGTGGTTGTAGTGTAGAAAATTTATATTCCCCAAGCTGTTGCTTTGAGGAAGACAGCTGCAGGCAAGAAAGCTCTTAGCAGCCAGAAATCTTCTGAGTACTATTCTGTTTCCAATACCATAGACTGTAGCAGAATTAATCAGCCATAGCAAATTGAAATGATTAAGTTTTCCAACCTCTTATAATCAGTAAAATTGCATGTGTATTTATAACTATGACAACGGGCATTGGACAACCTACAGGAGGATTTTGAGTATCAGGATTATTAGTGATGGATGAACTGACAAAGTTGCTTTGTCCTTCACAAAAGCACATCAGCCTATATACAGTCTGTATGGAAATTTCTAAAAATAGACCTTGTGATGGAGCTGATTCAAAATGCTTAAGAGGTATCAACATGAAACAACATGACAGATACTAGACATCTAGTGATTCCTAAATTCCTTATTCATGTTCTCCTATGACTTGTTTTGGTTTTAAAAACACATAAATGTATTACTCTATTGTTACATTGTAAACGTTTAAAAATTATACCTTAGTCTATTTATGATGTTATAACCGACTGCCACAGATGTGTTACTTTTTTTAATGAGCACAAATGTATTGGCTCATGGTTCTGGAGGCTAGGAAGTCCAATATCAAGGGGCTAGCATCTGGCAAGGGTCTCTTGCTACATTATCTCATGGCAGAAGGGCAAAGAGAAGGTAAAGTAGGGGTGAAAAACTCTTCCTTTCATAAGGAACTCATTCTTGAGATGATGAACCTTGACAATAGTATTGATTAATTCACTTAGGAGGATGGAACCCTTATGGCCTAACCATCACTTAATAGTCGCACTGCTTAATATTGTTACAATGGCAATTAAATTTCAACACGAGTTTTTTGGTTGAAACTCATGTTGAAATTTAATTGCTATTGTAACAATATTCAACTTCTATTTCTCAAACTTTTAGATTTTTATTTGGGTTATTGCTAGTCAAAACATAGCAATGCCTCAAATAAAAATTTTAAAGTATGAGAAATAAAAGTTTCAATGTTTTCTTCTTATATCCCAGCATTGCATGTTCTGCTTTCCCTAAGGTACTCTCTATCCTTTGCAGGCTACTACTCAAGGACTTCCTAAGGATATGTGTGATTCTTGCAATGAAATGGAATGAGATCGAATGTATAATATATATCCCTCTACTTTATTCAAGAGAATCGAATTTGATTCTTCTCTCCACTTAGAGCTGCTTTCAGATTTTATTCCAGATAAACAAAACAAAACAAAAGCTATAATGCTTACCAATGGAGAACCTTTATAAGATTTCAAAAACCATATGAAATTTTCTCCTTCTGAATTTTTGGACATAGTGGTACCATTTTTCTGGATTACAGTGGCCAATAAGTTTTAAAATATTATTGTTTAAGTAACTGCTTATTTTTATACACAGTGGTACCATTTTTCTGGATTACAGTGGCTAACAGGTTTTAAAATATTCTTTTTTTTTTTTTTTTTGAGACGGAGTCTCGCTCTGTCGCCCAGGCTGGAGTGCAGTGGCGTGATCTCGGCTCACTGCAAGCTCCGCCTCCCGGGTTCACGCCATTCTCCTGCCTCAGCCTCCCGAGTAGCTGGGATTACAGGCGCCCGCCAACTCACCCGGCTAGTTTTTTTGTATTTTTAGTAGAGACGGGGTTTTGCCGTTTTAGCCAGGATGGTCTCGATCTCCTGACCTCGTGATCCACCCGTCTCGGCCTCCCAATGTGCTGGGATTACAGGCTTGAGCCACCGCGCCCGGCCAAAATATTCTTGCTTAAGTAACTGTTTAATGAACAAAGTATATTTTTGGACGGTTATAAAAATATTTTGGAACCTTGATAGAGGTGATGGTTGTACAATATTGTGAAATACTAAATACCACTGAATTTTACAGTGCAAAATGGCTCAATTTTGTTATATAAATTTCACTTTAATAAAATAGTTAAATATTCATTAACAAACTATATTTTTTATTTTGCACATTTTAAGTCTCTATTCACCTACTAAGCTCATTAATGACTGCTGTTTTGTGTATTGACATTTATGTACTGACTTTTAAAATCCTGGTTTTCTTATCATCTTATTAATAACATGTACTTTTATTACACATATCTCAGAGCAGCCATTGTGAATCTTAGAGAAATTTTTCAGAATTTTTTAGGAAAACTAAATTGAAGTATTTTTAGAAATGTTTCAAAGAAGAAAATGAAACAGTTTTCTTTTTGAAATTGTGTGAAAATGTTATCAAGTATGATGAGTACACTCTGTTTCTCATTAGGACAAAGAAGGGCTGTAGGGGGCATGATGCACCGTTTCCCCTCATGCTGCTTATGAGAGTTTTAAAGAAGTAAGAAAGTACACATAGAAAGTTTTTCATATCTCTTCCAGAGTTTTTAATAATAAACATCTATTTCAAATAATTTGGCAATACTGAGAAGAAAAATCTTTCCAGTATATCTGGAAATGATGTTTAAGAGTTTTTAGTATGCAATTTTTGTCATTTTTTTTTTTTAGCAATTCACATGATTACAGTGATTATTCTTTGTCTACTTTTTAAATTTAAAATAAATGTGCCTGATATAAAAATTTCTCAATCCTATTTTATTTCTTCCTAAAAGGGAACTGTTTTTTCATTGTATACACTCTAAAACTAGTATTACTTTTAATTTGCATATATAATGTGCATGCATTTCGGTACACATACATGTTTTTAGCTCAAGCTTCACTAAATTAAAGTTTTAACAACTAATTGTGTTAATATAAATGCACATTGTTTAACTTTTAGTTTACTTCCATAAATTATGATACTGGTTGAGTACAGACATTGAAACTGTACTGTAGTTACCATATTGGCTAGGAACATATGAGAGGAGTCTTAGAAAATGTCTAGAATAATCTAACATTAGGCAGGTGATAAGATGTCTTGATTGTGTCTCTTGAATATAGTCTCCGGAGATTCCATATTGGCTAAGAAGCACAAGACAAGCAGCATCTGCTTCTCACTCCAAGTCTTATCCAATTTGGGATTTAAGTCTCTTTTAACTGGAAAATTGAATTTATAGATTAGTGGTGTGGAGACCCAGTGGTTTTCGACTCATTTTCTGATTTCTTTACAAACTGGCATTGATTCAATAATGCTACTAGGTGATTTGCTTAAAAACTGTGTTGTTTCTAAAGCTTACTGAATGACAAAATGTGTTTTTTTTTTTTTAATATTAGAAAATAAGATTCTTCATAATAGTTTAATTTGGGCCAAGATTGCCAATTAAGTCACATGTTTCATCTATATGTTAGTACCATATAAAGACACGGATATAGAGAATGTATACCAAATTTTACAAAGAATCATCTATGCATCATAGAATTATCTTATGCCAGAAATAGAAAATGATATGATAATATCCTCTATTTTTAGAGTAATGTAGAAATCACTAAAGTATGATAGCCACTTATATTTCATCTACAGAAGAGCAGTACTTTGATATCATATCCCTCTTCTTAATTTGGTATTGTGCTTTGTTTGTTTCTTTTAAGTTATTCTAGACACTTTCTAAGACTCCTCTCACGTGTTCATAGCCAATATGGCAACCATAGTACACTTCCGATGTCTGTGTGCAACCAGTATCAGAATTTATGGAAGTAGACTAAAAGTTAAACAATCTGGCATTTATATTAACACAGTTAGTTATTAAAACTTTAAGATTATCAATTATTTTCTGACACCGTTTTGTAACAATTCTAAATATTCTAACCCTATGTAATGCGATAGTATTTCCAATAAATAAACAAAAAAAAATCAAGCGACTTCTCCAGAACTTTGGATATTTAAATCAATGAATTTATAACACTCTTACTTTTCACAAATATCCTGTTATTTCCATGCTGTTTGATCTCATGAGATGAAAAATCTCTTTTACTGTAAAATAACTACAAATACTTTGAAAAGCAGTCAGAACTGCTTTTCACAGACCATTTTGTGAAGATAACTTTCAAAAATATCAATAGTTAAGAATGCTTTTTACCATTATAAAAAAATCGAAAATTGACAGTAAATCTTAATTTACTATTTCTATAACCAATAACATTATATGGAAGTTTGCCAAGTATAGACTTTCATTTACATAATTATAGGAATTATGTGGTTTGCAGAGATGTGAAATTAACACGCATTTTAGATTGGGCCTGGTGCCTTTTGTCTTTTGTCACCTACACATGCCATATTTATGAAATTACCCCATGGTTCTGTAGGCGCTACCAGTAAGGTTCAAGAAAATTATAGACTTATTTCTATAAAATAAGTAAATCTTTAAAATGAACTTTTATAGCAGATATTAGTCTTATGGCATAAACTTAGGTTTATCACATTTGTTCATTTTGTTTCTGCTTGAGTCTCACCTCAGTTTCCATCTCATTTCTCTAGAAGATAATTCAAATGAGGTCATTTCTAGATGTCTACTCTGTCCTCAAAGAAATAGATCTTAGAAGATAGCACAATATGGGAGGAAAGAGACTAAACCCTTTAATCTTAAGTCTTCCGTATTCACGACTAAATTTTCTTATTTGCAGTTAACCTAATTCCTTTATCACCTGTGATTTTCTGGCTTTCATACTTGCCTCATAATGTGAGAAGCTTTGACAAAACTGAAAAACTGAATGAATACACACCATTAAGCTCCCTGTGTGCATCATGGAGCCATTCCCTCTGAGGTCCTGAAACTCTCAGGGGAGGGTTTATTTTTTGTCGTTAAAATTGTCTTATTTAAATACGATTGACATGTAAACAGTTGTACATACTTAGTGTTTACAACACAATAAGCTTGAGAATAAGTATGCACCTGTGAAACCATCACTACCATCAAGGCCATAACCACATCTGTCATTTCCCGAAGTTTTCTACTGCCTCCTTTATTATTACTTGTGTGTATGTGAAGAACATTTAACATACATTCTACTCTCTCCATCAGTTTTAAGTACAGTCAACCCTCATCATAATACACTTCAAGATAGTGAAGTATTTTGTACCCTGTTTTCACCAATTTTATTGACACCATTTTTGCAGCAGTAGGTGCTCATTTTGTGTTTCCATGTCACTTTTTGGTAATTATCACTATATTTAAAATTTTCTCATTGTCATTAAATCTGTTACAGTGATCTGTGATGGTGATCTTTGATGCTACTATTTTGTTTTGAGTGGGCCATAAGCCACACCCATTTAAGATGGCAAACGATCAGTAAATGTGTGTGTTCTGACTACTCCACAAACTTGCTCTTCTCTCTCTCTCTCTCCTCCTCAAATCTCTCTATTTAGTGAAACATAAAAATATGAAAATTAAGCCAAGTAATAACCCTATATTGACATCTAAGTTTTTAGGTGAAAGAAAGAGTTACATGTCTCTCACTTAAACTCAAAAGTTAGAAATGGCTAAGCCTAGTGAGGAAGGCATGTAGAAAGTCAAGACAGGCTGAAACCTGAGCCTCTTGCACCAAATAGTAAGCCAGGTTTTGAATGCAAAGAAAAAAATATTTGAAGAAAATTAGAAGTGGTACTCCAGTGAACATGTAAATAGTAGAAACAGAAACAGCCTTATTGCTCCTAGGAAGAAAGTTTCAGAGATTTGGATAGAAGATCAAACCAGGTATGACAGTCTCTTTAGCCAAAAATCTAATCCAGAGCAAGACCCTGACTCTCTCTCTTCAATTCTGTGAAGGATGAAAGAGGTGAGGAAGCTGCAGAAGAAAAATCTGAAGCCAGCAGGGGTTGCTTCATGATGTTTAATTTTTTAAAAAAGCTATTTCCATAACATAAAAGTACAAGGTGAAGGAGCAAGTGCTGATATAGAAGCTGCAGCAAGTTATCTAGAAGATCTAGCTAACATAAGTCATTAACCAGATAACAGATTTGCAATGTAGATAAAATAGCCTTTTTCTTAGAAGATGCCATCTAGGACATTCATCGATAGAGAGAATTCAGTGCCTGGCTTCAAAGCTTCAAAGGACAGGTTACCTCTTGTTAGGGACTGATGCAGCTAGTGACTTTTAGTTGAAGCCAATGCTAATTTACCATTCAAAAAATTGTAAGGCCCTTAAGAATTATGCTAAATCTACTTTGCTTATGCTCTATGAATGGAACAAAGTGTGGATGACAGCACATTTGTTTACAGGTTGCTTACTGAATATGTTAAGTCTGTTTTTCATACTTACTGAGCAGAAAATATATATATATATATTATATATATATATACTGACAGGGTACCTGGTCACCCAGGAGCTCTGATGGAGATGTACAAGGAGATTAATGTTCACATACCTGCTAACTTAACTTCCCTTCTGCAGTCCATGGATCAAGGAGTAATTTTGGCTTTTAAGTATTATTATTTAATAAATACATTTCATAAGGCTGCAGCTGTCATAGACAGTGATTTCTCTGATAGATATAGACAAAGTCAATCAAAAATCTTCTGGAAAGGATTCACCGTTCTAGATGTCATTAAGAACATTCATGGCTGGGCGTGGTGGCTCACGCCTGTAATCTCAGCACTTTGGGAGGCTGAGAAGGGTGGATCACGAGGTCAGGAGATCCAGACCATCCTAGCTAACACAGTGAAACCCCGTCTCTACTAAAAATACAAAAAATCAGCCGGCCATGGTGGCAGGCACCTGTAGTCCCAGCTACTCCAGAGGCTGAGGCGGGAGAACTGCCTGAACTCGGGAGGCGGAGCTTGCAGTAAGCCGAGATTGCACCATTGCACTCCAGGCTGGGTGACAGAGCGAGAGAGACTCCGTCTCAAAATAAAATAAAAAATAAAAATAATAAAAAAGAATATTCATAATTAATGGAAGGAGGTCAAAATATCAACATTAATAAAACTTTGGAAGAAGCTGATTCAAACCCTCATGTCTGATTTCGAGAGGTTCAAGACTTCAGTGGAGAATGGAACTTTATAAAGATGTAATAGAAATAGCAACAGAACTAGAATTAGAAGTGGAGCCTAAAGATGTGACTAAATTGCTGCCATCTCATGATAAAAACTTTAATGAATGTTTCTTGTGGATGTGCACAGAAAGTGGTTTTCTGAGATGAAACTTACTCTTTGTGAAGATGCTGTGAATGTTGTTGAAATGACAAAATAAAATATCTGGATTACAAAGACTTAGTTGATAAAACAGTGGTAGGGTTTGAGAGGATAAACTCTAATTTTAAGAGTTCTATTGTGGGTAAAATGCTGTCAAACAGCATGTTGTGATACAAAGAAATCTTTCATGAAAGGAAGAGTTGATTGATGGAGCAAACTTCACTGTCGTCTTATTTTAAGAAATTGCTCCAGCCACCCCAACCTTGAGCAACCACCACATCCTGATCAAGTCAGCAGCAATAAGCATCAAGGCAAGACTCTCCACTAGCAAAAAATTTATGCCTCATCGAAGGCTTAGATTAACATTAGAACTAGAAATAAAACATTTTAACATATGTACATTGTTATTTAATACTATTGCACAATAGGCTACAATATAGTATGAACATAATTATATATGCATTGGGAAACCAAGAATTTCTGTGACTTTATTGCTATACTCACTTAGTTGTGGTGGTCTGAAACCAAACCTACTATAGGACAAGTTGCCTCTTGTCCATAACATAAAAGTACAAGGTAAAGGAGCAAGTATAAGTGAAGTATGCACATATACAATTCAGTATAAACTATAGGAAATATGCTCTATGGTGGATCTCCAGAACTTATCTTGAGTAACTGAACCCTTTTAGCTTTTGCCCATCATCTTATTTCCCCCCTCCCCCAGGCACTGTCAGCTACCTTTCTACTCTCTGTGTCTATAAGTTTGACTATTTTAGATTTTATTTGTAAGTGAGATCACACAGTATCTGGCTTATGTCTGACTTATTTCACTTGACATCATGTTCTCCAGGCCCATTCATGGTGTCACAAATGTTAGCATTTCCTTCTTTTTTATGGCTAAATAAGATTATATATATATATCACATTTCTTTTTTTTTTTTTTTTTTGAGATGGAGAGATGGAGTCTCGCTCTGTCGCACAGGCTGGAGTGAAGTGGCATGATCTTGGCTCACTGCAAGCCCCGCTTCCCAGTTTCACGCCATTCTCCTGTCTCAGCCTCCCGGGTAGCTGGAACTACAGGTGCCTGCCACCACACCCAGCTAATTTTTTTGTATTTTTAGTAGAGACGGGGTTTCACCGTGGTCTCGATCTCCTGACCTGGTGATCTGGCGGCCTCGGCCTCCCAAAGTGCTGGGATTACAGGCGTGAGCCACTGCGCCTAGCCTATACACCACATTTCTATATCCATTCATGAGTTGATGGACATTTAGGTTGTTTCCACATCTTGGCTATTGTAAAAAATGCTGCAGTGAATATGGGGATGGAGGATCTCTTTGAGATCCTGGTTTCAATTTCTTTGGGTAAATAAATACTCAACAGTGAAATTGCTAGATCATAAAGAATTCATATTTTAAACCTCCACATCGTTTTCCTAATGGTTGTTCCAATTTACATTCCTGCCAACAGTATACCAGGGTTCCTTATTCTCCTCATTCTCACCAAAACTTTTTTTTTTTTTTTTTAAATAATGGCCATCCTACCAGGTATATTGTATTAAGTTACCATATATACCCTAAAACTATGTACATCGATTATATATCAACAATAGAAAAACTGTTTTAAAAAAATCTATCAAAAAATGAAAAGATTACTTATGGAGTGGGAGAAAATATTTGTGAATCATATACAACCATCTATCCCTTAATGACAGGGATAGGTTTTAGAAAATGCACTGTTAGGCGATTTCATTGTGCAAACATCACAGAATGTAGCTATACAAATCTAGACGGCATAGTCTACTACACACCTAGGCTACATATGGTACACCTAGTGTATTGTACTAGACTACAACCTACACAGCATGTTACAGCACTGAGTAGTACAGACAATTGTAATGCAATGGCACTTGTTTATCTAAACATAGAAAAGGCACAGTAAAAATAGGTTTAAAAGATAAAAATGATACACTTGTGTATGATGCTTATCATAACTAGAGACTGAAGGACTGGAAATGGCTCAGATGAGTCAGTCAGTGAGTGGTGAGTGAACATGAAAGACATTATTGTACACTACTTAAACTTTATAAATACTGTGAACTTAGGCTACAATAAATTTAGAAAAACATTACATATCATTCTGTAATAATAAATTAACCTTAGCTTACTGTAATTTATTTTTATATTTTTAAACTTGTATTTTGAGTTCAGGGGGACAAATGCAAGTTTGTTATAGAGGTAAACCTGTGTCATGGGGGTTTGTTGTACAGATTATTTCATCACTCAGATATTAAGCCTAGTACCCATTTGTTATTTTTCCTGATATTCTCCCTCCTCCCAATCTCCACCCTCCAAAAGGCCCCAGTGTGTGTTGTCCCCCTCTATGTGTCCATGTGTTCTTATCATTTAGCTCCCACTTATAAGTCAAAACATTCAGTATTTGGTTTTCTATTCCTGTGTTAGTTTGCTAAGGATAATGACCTCCAGCTCTATCCATGTCCCTGCAAAGGATATGATCTCATTCTTTTTTATGGCTAAATAGTATTCTGTGGTGTATAGGTACCACATTTTCTTTGTCCAGTCTATTATTGGTGGGTGTTTAGGTTCAATGTCTTCACTGTTGTGAAAAGTCCTGCAATGAACATATACATGTGCATGCGTCTTTATAATAGAATGATTTATATTATTTTGGGTATATATCCAGTAATGGGATTTCTGTGTCAAATATTTCTATTTTTAGGTCTTTGAGAAATTGCCACACTGTCTTTCACAATGGCTGAACTAATTTACACTCCCACCAACAGTGTATAAGTTTTCCTTTTTATCTACTACCTCTCCAGCATGTTATGTTTTTGATTTTTTAGTAATAGCCATTCTGATTCATGTGAGATGGTATCTCGTTGTGGTTTTAATTTGCTTTTCTCTAGTGATCAATGATGTTGAGACTGTTTTCATACGATTGGTGGTACATGTATGTCTTCTTTTGAGAAACATCTCTTCATGTCATTTGCTCACTTTTTAATAGGGTTGTTTTCTTGTAAATTTCTTTAAGTTCCTTATAGATGCTAGATACTAGATCTTTATAAGCTTTTTAGTTATTTTTTTTTAAATTTATTTATTATTATTATACTTTAAGTTGTAGGGTACATGTGCATAACGTGCAGGTTTGTTACATATGTATACTTGTGCCATGTTGGTGTGCTGCACCCATCAACTCGTCATTTACATCAGGTATAACTCCCAATGCAATCCCTCCCCCCTCCCCCCTCCCCATGATAGGCCCCGGTGTGTGATGTTCCCCTTCCCGAGTCCAAGTGATCTCATTGTTCAGTTCCCACCTATGAGTGAGAACATGCGGTGTTTGGTTTTCTGTTCTTGTGATAGTTTGCTAAGAATGATGGTTTCCAGCTGCATCCATGTCCCTACAAAGGACACAAACTCATCCTTTTTTATGGCTGCATAGTATTCCATGGTGTATATGTGCCACATTTTCTTAATCCAATCTGTCACTGATGGACATTTGGGTTGATTCCAAGTCTTTGCTATTGTGAATAGTGCTGCAATAAACATACGTGTGCATGTGTCTTTATAGCAGCATAATTTATAATCCTTTGGGTATATACCCAGTAATGGGATGGCCGGGTCATATGGTACATCTAGTTCGAGATCCCTGAGGAATCGCCATACTGTTTTCCATAATGGTTGAACTAGTTTACAATCCCACCAACAGTGTAAAAGTGTTCCTATTTCTCCACATCCTCTCCAGCACCTGTTGTTTCCTGACTTTTGAATGGTTGCCATTCTAACTGGTGTGAGATAGTATCTCATTGTGGTTTTGATTTGCATTTCTCTGATGGCCAGTGATGATGAGCATTTTTTAATGTGTCTGTTGGCTGTATGAATGTCTTCTTTTGAGAAATGTCTGTTCATATCCTTTGCCCACTTTTTGATGGGGTTGTTTGTTTTTTTCTTGTAAATTTGTTTGAGTTCTTTGTAGGTTCTGGATATTAGCCCTTTGTCAGATGAGTAGATTGCAAAAATTTTCTCCCATTCTGTAGGTTGCCTGTTCACTCTGATGGTAGTTTCTTTTGCTGTGCAGAAGCTCTTTAGTTTAATGAGATCCCATTTGTCAATTTTGGCTTTTGCTGCCGTTGCTTTTGGTGTTTTAGACATGAAGTCTTTGCCCATGCCTATGTCCTGAATGGTACTACCTAGGTTTTCCTCTAGGATTTTTATGGTATTAGGTCTAACATTTAAGTCTCTAATCCATCTTGAATTAATTTTCGTATAAGGAGTAAGGAAAGGACTAAGTAGAAAGCTTTTTTAGTTATTTTTAAGTTTTGGACTCTTTTGTATTGACACTTAGTTTAAAACACAAAATATTATTTAGCTGTACAAAACAATTTTCCTTCTTCATATCCTTATTAAATATGCTTTTTAATATTAACCTATTCTAATTTTTTCAGATTTTTAAACTTTTTTGTTAAAATCCAAGACACCTTAGCCTAGGCCTCCACAGGGTCAGGATCATGAATATCACTGACATCCACCTCCACATCTTTTCCTACTGGAACATCTTTGAGGCAATAACCTGCATGAAGCCATCATTTTTATAACAGTCCCTTTGCTGTAACACCTCCTGAAGGAGCAGCCTGAGGCCATTTTACAGTTAACATTGTTTTTTATATGCAGAAGGAATACACTCTAAAACAACATACAACTATATGATAATAAACCAGTACCATAGTTGTTTATTATCACTATTAAGTATTATGTACATAATTGTATGGGATATATTACTGGCAACCCTATAGGTTTGTTTACACCATTATCACCACAAACATTTGAATAATGCTTTACACTACAAAGTTATGATGACTAATACCTCACTAGATTATAGGAATTTTCAGTTCCATTATAATCTTGTTAGACCACTGTCACATATGTAGCACCACCAAAACATCCTTATGTGGTACATGACTATATTTGATAAGAAGGTAATACTAAAAATATGTAAGAAACTCCTACAAGTCAATAGCAAAAACCAAATACTCGATTAAAAAGCTGCGAGGTATTTTTAGAGTGAAGTAACCAAGTTATAATTGCTCACAGAACTTAGAACTGACTTTTTTTCCCTAGTCTTGGAGACATTCATTCATGCCCTCAAAGTATGAAGAGCAAGTAATTTTTCTCCTTTTCATGAGAGCCCCTGGCACAATCTCCTCAAATAAATTTAAACATTAAAAAATAGAGGAAGAGATTATTGCAGGGCCTAGTGGATTCCTAATCTAGGCCCTGAAGCTACAAATTGCAAATCATGCTTAACTTTGTCATGCGTAATGGATGGTTTCCACCTAGACTCAAATCATTGATAACATGTAGTGTTTTCTCCATTTGCACACACTACATGTTTAAAAAAAGTAGGCATTTTGAACACACAGTGTCATTAAATAGAATTCATTTATTGGCAAGCATTCTTAAAATAGAAAAAAATGATAGAGCTTATCAATTCTCTTCTTCACTAGGATTTATACTAGAATTAGCCATTTCCCATGAACAGAATATGGCTTGTTCATGAGTTAATAATGAAAAAACAAAAGCAGACATGATGCCAAATGTTCTTTCTGGACACACTCTGAACTTTTAGCTGGATGTTCAAAGTCACTGTGCAATGACAGGCGTGTGTCTCATAGACATAGGGGAAGTGACAACCAGAGTGGAGCCATCACCCTACTTTGTTCTGTGGTGTAGGTGCTCTGTGATCTCTCCTCCGCTTAATTATGCCAGAATATAGGTTTGCTTAGGTACCAAAATAAACTAAAATAAAGATTAGCATTAAAAGTTATGGACACAAAAACTATTTTGCTCTGCTTCCGTAGATCATCTATTCTCCAAGGTGAACAGAATATATAAGCTTTTAATGAGAGTTTGAAA
Organism: Chlorocebus sabaeus; assembly: GCF_047675955.1. Taxonomy (NCBI): domain Eukaryota; kingdom Metazoa; phylum Chordata; class Mammalia; order Primates; family Cercopithecidae; genus Chlorocebus; species Chlorocebus sabaeus. Next base: position 64,575,580 of record NC_132920.1, on the reverse strand, counting down.
TACAGAAAACTAATAATCATTTAACCATTATGTAGATTCCATGACCTAATACTGAAGTATAAAACAAAGATAATTCATTCTCATATTTTCTTTTATAATTTGGAAATATAGTAGAAACAATACAATAAACTATTTCAAGATTTAGGAAATGTATTAGAACTGCTCATAACTGTATTTTATGTAAATGTATTGTAATCATGTAGATTGTGCTAGGGGTTCTGATGAGGGGGAGAAAGAACACTTTCTCTTCACACTTTAAATGCTTGAAGAAAGTAAGTTCCTAAGACTAGGAAATCAGTAAGTTTTATTAGCAATTACCATTTAGTTACCTCTCCCTAGAAATACACCCCCCACTAGATTTTTGATTGAGTTGATTTTTTGCTAATGAGTTCTAAGAGTTTCTTATATTACTATTATTATTATTAACACCTTAGCCTAATGTGTATAACAACTATTAACGTAAAATAAGAGTTTAAAAACATTATTTCCTATTCACTTATTTTCCTAACAATATTGTTTATATTTCCCCTGCCCCTACAAAATAGATGAAGGAACCCTAATAGGATTATTCTAGGACCCTAACTTTTGTGTAAATTACATTTTAGAATTTCTGAGAATTTGAAGGAATATCGGTATTGTTTTAAGGTCCTTACAGAATTTTGTGGTAAATAGAAATTTTTAAATATTATTCAGAAAAGCAGTCAAGATTTTTATTCTAGGTACTTCTGTTGTATAGAAAAGTAATGGTTCTGAATGGAATTACCTAGCAAAGAACAATAGGCACAACTGGGATATAGAGAAAATAAATTTGAATACTTTAGTAGACATGCAATCTGTCTGATATGATTAGAGATTAAGATGCCTAAACAGATCTTTCCAGTAAAAACATTTTGGTACTAGTCCCTTGATCATTTTATATGTGGTCATGATCATTTTTGCTAAACTTTAGTCTTTAAAGAAAAACCTGCAGTATAACTCATAAAAATAATTACCTTCCTTGGTTGATATACACAGACAATTGTCCTTAGTTTTCACCTTTGTTTCTTGTTTAGATTTTAAACTACTATATTACAAGTTCCTCCAGTAAATGGCATCACAGCATAGTTTTAATTTCTTACTGTGAGTGAATAGTTTTAGTTTTCAAAAACAAAATAATGGTTATCATAAATTTACTGAGATGTGACTGAAATGATTGTTGGATGACTAACCCATCTACCTTGTAGGATGAAAAAGAATATTTGATTGTTTGAGGCTATAGAGGTCCAGCTCAGAAGAGTGAACAAAAAGGACACTCTTGTTCAAAGCGGAAGAAAAAAGTACTGTTAAATTACTGGCCAGGCATGGTGGCTCACGCCTGTAATTCCAGCACTTTGGGAGGCTGAAGGAGGTTGACTACCTGAGGTCAGGAGTTCGAGGCCAGCCTGGCCAACATGATTAAAATTAAAAATACAAAATTAAAAATACAAAAATTAGTGGGATATGGTGGCTGGCATCTGTAATCCCAGCTACTCAGGAGCCTGAGGCAGGAGAATTGCTTGAAACTGGGAGGCAGAGGTTGCAGTGAGCAAAGATCATGCCATGGCACTCCATGATAGGCAACAAGATCAAAATTGCATGTCAAACAAAATTACTAACATATGAGTTGTTTTCCTTTTTTGCATTGCCTTTCTCTCATCTTGTCATGATATTTTTAAAATTGCTATTATTGTTCTAAATAAAGAAGAATTAAAATTTTCAAATATGAACATAGACTAAACTGTTCATTTTCTATTGTGCGATGCCATTTCTTATACAAATGTAAGGGTCTTTAACTTGAAAGTAGCATCACCAAAATTCCACAACACATATTTTATCCTTCATTAGTCCGTTTTTCACTGCCATAAAGAGCTACCTGAGACTGAGTTACTTCAAAAGAAAAGAGGTTTATTTGGCTCACAGTTCTGCAGGTTGTACAAGCATGGCACCAACATCTGCTCAACCTGTTAGGGCTTCAGGTAGCTTTTACTTATGGAGCAAGGTGAAGGAAAAAAAGACCTGTCGCAAAAGGAAAGAGAAAGCAAGAAAAGTACCAGGCTCTTTTAAACAGTCAGACACGTGGTAACTATTAGAGTGAAAACACATTCATTACTGTAGGGAGGGCACCAAGCCATTCATGAGGGATCCAGCCCCATCCAGCCCTTTCACGACCCAACAGCTTCCCACCAGGCCCCATCTCCAGCATTGGAGATCACATTTCAATATGAGGTTTTGAAGGGACAAATATCTAAATTACATCAAATCCTTATCAGAATGTTGGAAATACTGCACAAACTAACCCAATTGTTTTTATTTCACTTCTCAGTGGTACACATGCTACTAACCTCTATACCTTTAGCATAGTGATAAACTAAAGAAAAACTATAAGGGAAAGGAACCATGGCTTTGAGCATCGATGGTTGGTTAATACAGAGGAGTAACACAAATAAAGGATATAGAGAGTTTTTTATTCATGATAGAATGTCATTGCATTCTTTCCACAGTTAAAGCAAGTATTGCTTAAATGGAAACTGTGGCCTCTCAATGATGTCAGTGGTCCCCTTCCTTATCACAGTTACTCAATGGTTCATGTAACACTCAGACTTGTAGTAGATCTGAGTCTTCCTGAACTCCTGCATGTTGTGGATCCACAAGAATTGTGTGTTCATAAGAAACTGGGCATGCTGTCTACAAAGGAAGCAGCACTGCTCACTGGCATGTTGCATTGTCCTATCAAACTTATCAGACCTCACTTGCAAAACATAAGTTCCAAGATGAAATTGTTAAAAATTTCAAGACGGTGACAGCAGAAAATGAAATTACACCAAGTGCCAAGCTTGTGATGCCATCCTTGTGGCTGAATCAGCTTTAGGAAAAGAGAGGTGAATGTTTCCAGATTTTGCTTCAGAGAAATGTTTTGTGATGATCACTGGATAATGAATTACCATTGTTTTTCTCTACCAGGTTAAAGTGTGGTTGTACTTTGCTTAAAAATGGACTGTTATATAACATCATAAATTATATTTTACCCCAAAAAACTTGGTCTTTTACTAAAGTAGAACACACATTTAAAAAAAGAAAACTGAATATTGAATTAAGAAAAGAAAGGAATACTGATATCAATGATATTTGATTAGGCTGTTTTGCTAAAGAAATGTATTTTATTTTATGATTTTTAAAGATGCACATCCAGAAACTTTTTATATCACAGTGGATTATTATAAGATTTCTATCACAAAACCGTTGGTCTTCATGCATGTAATAAGCTATCAGACATACCTTTTACGTGCCTAGATTCAAAGGGATGAATAAAAAATAGTACATTACATTGTTTCTTCACAACTTGGGTGACACATAATTTGAAAGGCAAACTATAATAATATAAAATGAAAATGACTACATAATGAAACATCATAAGGTAATATAAAATGATAAGTTGTATTCTTCTGTTTCACAGGAAAGGACAAGTCCCTCAGATTCTTATACAATTTGTAGGAATTATTGTGAATTTTTATTTTACATTTCTTTGTGTGATTACCTTATTCTCTGTCTTCTTCAATAGTAAGCTTCCCTTGTCTGATTTTGCTCACTCTTATATACTACAGCCTTGACTCAGTGTCTGGCACAGTGGTGAGAACTAGCATATGCACTTAATAAATATTGCAATTTTGAAAATATAGAAATATCTCACACAAGACTCAATTTGCAATATAAATATAATGTTAAAAGCAGTTAGGAAAATGTTTGACTTACCAGGAAAGACTCTACAGAAAAGATAAAATAGTAACAATTACGATAATGGGCCAAAGGGAGGAACAACTTTGGGGAAGCTTTTATAATCAATACTCCTTAATGATTCTAGGAAAAATACTTTAAAGTAGTTTTATTGTCACTGAGTCATAGAGTTAGTGCAATACTTCTAAAAGAGTAAAGACTGTTTTAAGAAATTAAGATTTCAGTTATTTCTTCAACCACTCTTTATGGAATTTTATTTTGAATATATCTAAAATATTCTAGGAAGTCAGTAGTTTCTTCATTGTTTTTTCAATATTCAAAAATAGAATTTCATTTTTAACTACATAATTTCTATTTATATTTAATATATTTAAGTATCATTTTTATAAAAGGTAATATTCATAGAAATTTCTTCAAACATGTAATGAAAAGGGAATGGAAAGAATACATTCGAATCTAGCGTGGAATGTTTCAAAATTGTTAAAATTTAAATTGGTATATTTTCAGTGAATTTACTGTGAATTTTTATTAACCAGTAGTATACGCTATCAGAAGAAAACCTTTATAACACTATAGAAAGGGCCTGAGAATTTCAGTAACTAATTTTCAAGCATACCACCAATTGCATATATTAGACTTAATTCATCTTTTATAGAACTGCAAGGACTAAGCTATCAGTTTGATTGTAACTGAAATATATAACTCAAAAATCTCTGTTTAAATTAATCTAATTATATGCTTCTGTTTTCAGTTTCCCAGTGTGGATCATAGTTCTTTATTTTGTCTTTATTTCCATCCTCCTTTAAATAGGAATTTGCACCTATGGGTTATTGTATTATATGCATTACTAAATTGCTACCTAACAACTTCATTAATAGCCAAACTACATTTATGTCAAAAAATAAATAATTTTGTCAGACATTATCCATCAATTGTAACAATTATAAATATTTCTGTTTTGATATTTCCCTAATATTATTAAGGTTTCAATAATATATTACTCAAATGTGTACATTTTCCTTTCAGTTTAAGAAAGTGAAATCAAACACAAATAATTTACTTGCTACGTAGTAGAAATACTTAAATAAGACAAAGTATAAGTTATACAATTTATGTTCTTTCAAATTTTGTGTTTTTTCTTCTCATAGATATATTATTAATTGAAAATAGTAAATTCATCCAATTTTCAAGTCAGTTGTGTCACTCTACAAATTTAAATAAATAGGATAGTGTATAGGCAGAAGAAACAGTCAGAAAACTTGACCTACGCTGTACCATAAAGTAAGTAATTTAAACTAGATACTTCAGTATAACAATATAGTCTATATTATGTCTTAATCACCTCATTAACATGTTTAGGTTTATATAAGCATACCTCTGTGCAACATATATTAGAGAAAAACAAAGAACTAATAGGAAAAAAAATAGAAGAATAAATACAGAATTATTATTCTGAAATCATAATTAATGAGAATGTCACTATGTGCAAATACTCAAAAGATATATTAAAATTAAGAAAAAACAGAGTGGTCTTGATTCTATTCTTTATTTCTGAGAGGGCACTAGTAATACCCCTTCCTGTCAGTGTGTACATTTTCTCCAGTCCCTACTGTTCCCCATGTGGACACATGTGTCAGCATATACACACTTTCTAGGTTAGTTTTAGGTAGAATTTATTTTTTCCTTGTGAGAGAACTTAGAGAAAATGGAGCAGACTGGCCTCAATTTTTACAAACATTTGTAAATGGGTAACAGAAACACATAGAAACAGTCATGAATAACTTATAACAGATTGTCTACCCGAACCTTAAAATTTTTCATAAGGAGATTGATTTAACTTATTCTGAGTTCTATGCCCTTACAGCTGTATTTTCAGGGGAAAAAATCACATCAGAACACATGCAAACTAAAAATTGTGCCTATTGCATATGCCAGATAGTCTACTTTTTCCCTCCAAACAAAAATGATTAAGCAATACTTCAAAGTTGCAAACAAAACTTCAAAAAAAAAATGCTAGAAATACTTTTTCATATAGATAATTTACATGGATAATAAGAGGAATGTTTCCTGGAAGTAAAGGTTACAAAGTTCTTATTCACTTTAGTCCTCAACAAAGTTTTTCTGAATTATACTGCTTTATTGAAAATAGAATTTCTTCATATCGACAGCAGTAAATCTATTTCTTTGTTGTTGTTATTTGTTTCTACTTTTTTTCCCCCCTTAAAGTATCTGCAATATGGGCAAAAGATTGGTGATTGGGTAAGTACCACAATATAATATTATTAGGACTTCTCATTTTCATCTAAGAGTTTCATTTGTTTTATTGTTTTAAACGTAACTGAAGGTATTATATTTTGTGGTATTAAAAAAGACTTCTTCACTTCGTTAAAAAATAAATTAGTATAGCTTCCTCCCACCACAGTGGGGCTGCTCATCTACAAGTTGAGAAAATTTAGCCTAAGAGGAAGATATGAGTGAGACTGAATCAGGAGCCACCGGGAAGCAAGAAGGCCATGGTGATTGTTGCCATAAGTACGCTGGCTACCATCTTTCTGGCCTTGTTTGCAGTCTTAGTGGCGGTTTGAGGGCAGAGCTACCGCTGGCCAGGAGACCTGCTGCAGCGCTATGATTCCAAGTCCATTATGAGTCTGTTGGGTGCCATGAAGACCCAATCTGAGCTCTCTGAGTTAGAACTGGATGATGTTGCCTCATCACCAACCCCGGCATAGAGCCCATTCTGGATAATGAAGACTGCATCTAGGATGCCTTGGGCCTCATGTCCCACTGCATTGCCATCTTGAAGATTTGTCACACTTGGAGAGAAAAACTTGTTGCCATGACAATGGGCTCAGAGGCTGAGAAGAAGGCTTCAGCCACTGTCAGCAACATCATTGTGGTGGCTAAGTGGATCATCCCCAGAGTATACGATGTTGTGAAATCAGTGTACCCTCTGTTGGGCACCAACAGTGTGTGTACGTGCTCCTATATGTCAGTCATCAGGTGCTGGTAACCAGAAATGCCTGCCATCTGAACAGGGGCAGCACTTGGAGGTGCTTTGAGAAGCAGCCCTGCCTTCTGAACCAGATAAAGGCCTCCCAGGCCTCAACACCTTCTTGAAGGAGCAGTTGGGAATTTATTGCCTGTAGGCCAGCAACTAGTCATGAAAGCTAACAAGAATGGCTTAGATGAGCCTTCCACTTTTTCCTGTAGAGTTAGTTGTTCTCCAGGGCTCAGGAGTGTGCGCATAGCAAAGCGGGAGAGTCCTAGCTGGTGATGCCATTGTTGCAATTGCAAATTGTGACTGGTGAGTGGCAGTCTAATACCACAATCAGGGGATATGCCATTCATCAGTTGCACAACACAGCACTGAAACTGGTAGATGGTCAGCTTTATTTAGCTTACTTAGTGTTTTCAAGAAAATTGTGCTCCCATATAAGAAATCTAGAGGTTTCACATTAAACATCAGAATTTCTGGCTTCTCCTGAACAATCAGGTTTGGCAGTTGTGATTTGTGTTTTCAAACGAGAACAATCAGTTGGAGTTAAGTAGGGATTGCCTCTCTTGGCAAGACTTGTACTCTCATCTTGCCTGTTTCATTTATTTGTATTATCTGCCTGATCCCTGAGGCATCTGAGTCTCTCCTCTTATTTAGAGATTTGGGTTTGAAGCTTAGCACTATAAAGTTATTTCCTTTTATCATTATGCCTACAGTTTTATGATACACCACTAGGTATACAGTAAATTTATACTGATGATTCCCTCAAAAAATAAGAATTCAAAAATAAATTAGTATAATTCATATGAATTTTGTTTTTTATCTCTATCCTTTACTTAGAAAAAAAAAAAAATCTGCCATATCTAAGATGTTTATAAACAGACTATATGGCAAACACTTGCAAAGGTGTATGTGGAATGCAATTAATGAGCTAACAGGAATTTGGCAGTAGAAACACAAGTGTGTTAAAACATTTACAGTTTTCTCTGCATTCCAGTCCAGGAGTTAATAACATCTGTTTTTTGTTGTTTTTTTGTTTTTTTTTTTTTTTTTTTTAACTTTAAGTTCTGGGATACATGTGCAGAACGTGCAGGTTTGTTACATAGGTATACACATGCCACGGTGGTTTGCTGCACCCATCAACCTGTCACTGACATTAAGTATTTCTCCTAATGCTATCCCTCCTCTTGCCCCCCAACCCCGACAGACCCTGGTGTGTGATGTTCCCCTACCTGTGTCCATGTGTTCTCTTTGTTCAACTCCCACTTATGAGTGAGAACATGCGGTGTTGGTTTTCTGCTCCTGTGTTAGTTAGCTGAGATTGATGGTTTCCAGCTTCATACATGCCCTTGAAAAGGACATGAACTCATCCTTTTTTACGGCCGCATAGTAATCCGTGGTATATGTGCCACATTTTCTTTATCCAGTCTAACATTGATGGGCATTTGGTTCGGTTCCAAATCTTTGCTATTGTAAACAGTGCTGCAATAAACATACGTGTGCATGTGTCTTTACAGTAGAATGAGTTCTAATCCTTTGCGTATATGCCCAGTAATGGGATTGCTGGATCAAATGGTATTTCTGGTTCTAGATCCTTGAGGAATCGCCACACTGTCTTCCACAATGTTTAAACTAATTTACATTCCCACCAACAGTGTAAAAGCATTCCTAGTTCTCCACATCCTCTCCAGCATCTGTTGTTTCCTGACGTTTCCTAGTCCTCCACATCCTCTCCAGCATCTGTTGTTTCCTGATCACCATTCTAACTGGTGTGACATGGTATCTCACTGTGGTTTGCATTTCTCTAATGACCAGTGAAGATGAATTTTTTTCCATATGTTTGTTGCCTGCATAAATTTCTTTTGAGAGGTGTCTGTTCATATCCTTCACCTACTTTTTGATAGGATTTTTTTCCTTATAAATCTGTTTAAGTTCCTTGTAGATTCCAGATACTAGTCCTTTGTCAGCTGGATTGCAAAAGTTTTCTCCTATTCTGTAGGCTGCCTATTCACTCTAATGATAGTTTTTGTATGTTTGTTTGTTTTGTTTCTGTTTTTTGCTGTGCAGAAGCTCTTTAGTTTAATTAGATCCCATATGTCAATTTGGGCTTTTGTTGCCATTGCTTTTGGTGTTTTAGTCATGTAGTCTTTGCCCATGCCTATGTCCTGGATGGTATTGCCTAGGATTTCTTCTAGGGTTTTTATGGTTTTATGTATTATGTTTAAGTCTTTCATTTATCTTGAGTTAATTTTTGTATAAGGTATAAGGAAGGGGTCCAGTTTCAGTACGCTCTATTTTTAAAGAGAAAGTAAATAGTTATCTTATTCATGGAAAAATTCAGGTTATTTGATAAAATCTATGATTTTCTTTTCTTCAAGATGAAATTGTAGTTGCCCTATGTTAAAAACAGGAAAGTAGAAGTAAATGGACCCTAGCCATTGAATTGCCTGCCCCAAATGAATACCTAAATTTCCATTAAGATCACATTTTAGAATCTTAACAAGAGTACGAGTTTGTAATATCACTAATACAAATAATGTCACATTTTCAGAGTTTGTTCTTGTCACTATCATCATTGTTATTGATACAGGCCAGGTGTTGTGGCTCATGCCTGTAATCCCAGAACTTTGGGAGGCCGAAGTAGGCCGATCACTAGGTCAAGAGACAGAGCCCATCCTGGCCAACATGGATAAAGCCTGTCTCTAACTAAACATATAAAAATTAGCTGGGCATAGTGGTGCACACCTGTAGTCCTTGCTACTTGGAGGCTGAGGCAGGAGAATTGCTTGAACCTGGTAGGCTGAGGTTGCAGTGAGCTAAGAACACACCACTGTACTCCAGCCTGGCAACAGAGTGAGACCCCCATCTTAAAAAAAAAAAAAAAAAAAAAAAAAAAAAAAAAATAGAAACAAGTAAAAATAAAGTTGTGTGTCTTCTTCTCCAAGTTATTCAATCATACACTCTCCTTATCCCATGTTGGCAAATACAGGTCATCTACCACAAGTGCCTTTGTTTGCTATTAATCTTGTCATTTCAACATATCTAGGTGGTCAGAGCTTCCTTATGTCTTTAGAATTTATATGTAATTTACTGTTTTTTCCTCCTGTCTCAGAGTAAGTTTGTTTCCTTGCTTTCACTTTGTGCAGAGCGTCATTCACAACTCAGCTGAGCCAAAGCTTTTTTGAAATCAGTTAATATCTCCCTCCCTTGCATTTTAGGGCTCTTGCTTCATTGATATTTCTCTTCTAAATGTAAATATATTTAGATCATTTATTCCTTTAAAGTAAAAAAGGAACAAATTTAAAAACGCTTCTTTTTTCTAATACCCCTTCAAGCTTCACTCATTTTTTCCTTCCTTTCACCAATAAAATCCCTAAGATTTTTCTATATTTGTCATTTTCCTTTTATATTTTCTCACTGGATGCTTTACTTTTCACAATCTTCCCTTATTGATGTCTTTGCATGCATAACAAAACAAAATTTTCACCTGTACAGCTATTTTACCAGCTAAACCAATAGTTTCACAGTTAAATGACTTTCAAAATTCTTTCTTTTCTTTGTGTATTGATGAAATGCTTTTATTCCTTGATGTATCAGTCATTTCTACCCATAACAACTTTGCGTTAAAAAAAAAAAATCATTGGCATCTATTAGGTTGGTGCAAAAGTCATTGCAGTTTTCAACCATTACTTATAGCAGCAAAAACCGGGATAACTTTTACACGAAACTACTTATCCTGCTTGCCAATAAGCATCTGTTTCTTACTCATCTATGGGTTGGCATTAGTTCAGCTAATATAGATTAGGAGCAGTAAGGCCTGTTTTTTCTAGCTGTGGACTACTTTCACCTGTTTCTCATCCTTCTTAAACCTGAAGATATCTGAGACATATCCTCTTTACCAAAAAAGATCAAAGTGCAGGAGACTAAGTTAAATCACACAAACACAATTCAAATTCTACTCACATAATTTCCACTATCATCCCATTAGAAAAAGCAAGTCACATAGCCATGTCCAACACCAATTGGATAGTGAAATACATTCCTTTCACAGGGGGGCAGAAACTGAATACTTGTTAAGCAATAATATAATTTATTTCACTTGAGTTTCTTGATACTGTGTCCGGAATTGGTGGGTTCTTGGTCTTGCTGACTTTAAGAATGAAGCTGCGGACCCTCGCTGTGTTACAGCTCTTAAAGATGGTATGCCTGGAGTTTGTTCCTTCAGATGTGCAGATGTGTCTAGATCCTTCTGGTAGGTTCATGGTCTTAACTGCGTTCAGGAACGAACCTGCAGACCTTTGCAGTGAGTGTTACAGCTCAGTGTCACAATTTAAAAAAGCAGTGTACACCCAAAAGGGTAGTAGCAGCAAAATTTACTGCAAACAGCCACAAAACATACTTCCCACAGGGCACAATCCCACGTGGGGTTGCCAGCAGGGCAGCCTGCTTTTATTCCCTTATCTGGCCCCACCCACATCCTGCTGATTGGTCCATTTTACAGAGAGCTGATTGGTCCATTTTACAGAGAGCTGATTCGTCCGTTTTGAAAGGGTGCCGATTGGTGCATTTACAATCCTCTGGCTAGACATAAAAGTTCTCCAAGACCCCACTAGATTAGCTAGACACAGCCCGCTGATGGGTGCGTTTACAAACCTTTAGCTAGACACAGAGTGCTGATTGGTGCATTTACAATCCTCCAGCTAGATATAAAAGTCCTCCAAGACCCCACCCAACTCAGGAGCCCAGCTGACTTGCCTAGTGGATCCTGCGCGGAGTCCACAGGCAGAGCTGCCTGCCAGTCCCCGCCCTGTGCCTGCTCTCCTCAGCCCTTGAGCGGTTGATGGGACCAGGCGCTTTGCGCGCAGCCCTGGGTTCGGGTCTGTGCCTCTCCCTCCACACCTCCTGGCAAGCAGAGGGAGCTGGCTCCTGCCTCGGCTATCCCTGAGAGGATCTCTCTCAGTGCAGCGGCAGACCGAAGGGCTCCTTAACCGCAAGCTGAGGCGGAGGAGGTGCAGAGAGCAAGCGAGGGCTGCTAGCACATTTTCACCTCTCAGTACTAGACAGCCTTAGTAGTGATAAGGCCAGGAGGCAGGGAAATTCTGGGCAGAAGAGGGCATGTCTCTGGCAGGAGTCCCACCCTCAAACCTGGAACTGTAGTCCAATGTGAGAATATGTATTCCTGTTTCCTCACTCGAATGTTGCCTTTTCCAAAACCACCTATAGCTTGCTGTGCCCCCCATCCTGTGCCCATAAAAACCCCAGGCTCCACCAGCAGAAAGCAGAGAAGAGAAGCAACTAGATATCTGAGAGAAGCAGCTTGACTTCAAAGGGACAGCTTGACAGCGTGACTTCAGAGAAGAGTCTGGCCAAGGACTGCTGAACTCCCTGGGAGGACTGCCCTACCACTCTATCTGCTTTCCAGCTCCCCTTCCCACGGAGAGCCACTTTCATCCGCAATGAAATCCTCCACATTCACCACCCTTCAATTTGTTAGTAAGACCTGATTTTTCCTGGAGGCCAAACAAGAGCTCAGGATTCTTGGGTGCAGACAATGAAGACCGTCACTCTGACTCTCTGCCCTTGCTGGTGGAGAGCAACCACCACATGTGAAAAGGCAGAGGGCCCACTCAGCTGTTTAAGACTTAAGCTGTGGGCAGATGGCAAAGCTAAAAGAATACTGCAACACTGCCAGGTGTGGTGGCTCAGGCCTGTAATACCAGCACTTTGGGAGGCCAAGGTGGGCAGATCACGAGATCAGGAGATCAAGACCATCCTGGCTAACATGATGAAACCCCATCTCTACTAAAAATACGAAAAAATTAGTCAGTCGTGGTGGCAGACACCTATAGTCCCAGCTACTAGGGAGGCCGAGGCAGAAGAATGGCGTGAACCGGGGAGGCGGAGCTTGCTGTGAGCTGAGATAGCGCCACTGCACTCCAGCCTGGGCGACAGAGCGAGACTCCATCTCGGAAAAAAAAAAAAAAAAGGAAAAGAAAAGAAACATTGAATTAGGAATTTAAAGCAGTTAGTATTTATTAGTTTACATATTTTTACACAGGTTGAAAATATTAAAAAACAAACAAACAAACAAACAAAAACCTTGTAACACACGTCCTCTGGGGCTTCAGGGGTTGTGGGTACTCTTCACTAGACGCTGCCACAGGGCCGGCACAAAGTTTTGCTCCTGCCAATGCCCAAAAGCACTCGCCCTGGCTCCTGCACCTGTTCCCCCTGTACTCCCCCTCCTGCGAGGGGTAGAATGCAGTAAGACTGAGTGAGGGGAGTCCACCCCAGCCGCCCTGAAGAAGCAGCCAGCTAGTTCCAGTGCCCATGCACTCCAGTTTCCACCCGTGAAGGAGTCAGGGAAATTTCTTGCTTCAGTAGTGGTTTCAGTTGTATCTTCAAATAGATTTAGAAGTGATGATATAGCTGACAGGCATCATGGTACTTAGGTAGGTTGTTCTGGACAAAGTAGTTATTACGCTGCTTTGTAAAGAAACAACCTATTCCTCTGAGTTATTTTACAAAATATATGTCATCACCTTTGGTTCAATAACCATAAATTAAGTCCATAATGTGTACTAGGATTGACTTATTGTCTAAACATTGTGTCATGAGATTGTGTGCTAAGATGTTGTTAGCTAAGATGATTAATTAATTAGGGTTTCTTTGTAAATATAAAAACAAGCCTCACCTTTACTTTTGACTGTTTAATTCCACTGATCATTTTATCTTCATTCACAAGAAATTCAAGGATTTTCTTTCTGAAAAATAATTACATAGTTTACTATTTGTAACACATGTAAAGAGAAAAAAGTAGCTTCAATAACATGTGTTCCCTGAGGAACTGGTAGGTGATATGGCAACTGTTTGATGATAGGTCAGTGCAGGAGGGTTGAGATTCATGAGTAAACTTTTAAACAGTTGGGTAACCCATGGTTTATATGTATGCAAAGAAATAACACAAACTAAAAGTCTAATGAATTTTTTAAGTACCAGAATTCCATGCTTTGTGCAAGTGAGAAAACTGAAGGAAATGGTATCTCTGAAAAAAAGCATAATTCACAATGCAGAAGTATAAGCATCGTCCCACCTCCAAGACAAAACTTTAAGAATTTAATACGTTTAATTCCTCAGTCTTATGAGTGGCCTCTTCTAAACAGCATATCGATAGCTTGATGAAAACAAGCTTCAAATTATTTGTTTACATTTACTGGCAATTAAAAATTATATGTACAAAACATTACACTTATATTTTTATATCCATATTCCTCTGGAGAGAATTCCAGTAACATCAGTATGCCACCCATCACTTTGTTTGCTCACCATTTGGTGACAGAATTCATTGCATTGGCTAAAAACTGAGATTACTGTAGTGCAAATTACGCATGCATGCTCAGTTGCAATTCTCCTCTGTGTGAGGTTCTTAAGTGCGTATTATTCATTGTTTATGAAATGTTTCATTTGTAAATCTGTTTTGAAAGCCTGAAATGGAACATTATGTTTCTATGGAGCCCTGTCTTATAGATTTTGTTTTCATTCTACAGGAATTATATTTTAAGTATTATATCTGCTTTTGGCTGTTTTCTTGCACACCCTTCTATAAATCTTAATATATTACTATAAATCATGTGAAACAGTCATTAACTCCATTGAATAGGGTTATAGGATTGAATTCTACAAAAGGACTTTTCTGGTTGAATTACTCAGGGCTATATTCTTCTATTTACTATAGAATAAAAGTGTTTTTTTACAAGAGCATTTCCAACTGAATCTCTTCTTTTTTCTATCTGAATATTTTGGTACAAATATACCATGACAGAACTTTAAACAATATAGTTTTATAATATCTATCTATAGTTAGCTACTACTTCATAAACCATATTTATTTAAATAAGATACATAGATCATGTTTGCATATTTAAAAGATCAGAGAATTTTACTTGATTCAATAAATATTTATGAACTCCAGTGCTAGGCAATGTGTGAAATATTGAGATTCAAGGATGAATTAGATATTCTTTGCCCTACAGAATCGCATTTACATGCAGGCATGTAAATTGTTAATAGACATTTATCACATATCATAACATCCAAATAATTAGAATTTCTAGAAAAAGAGGTGATGTGGGGGAAAGGGTGCATAAAACAAGGCTCATAAAAGAAGAGTGAGATTTGAATTGGGCCCTCAAGGGTTGGTTGAATTTTGTTTCACAGAGAAGATGAAAGACAACTTATAAAGAAGGAAAAGAATGAGGGAGACAAAAGTCTTGGATATTGTCAAGTCAACATACTTGGGAAGAATAGGGGTATTTTTGAACCTGTAACATTAAGTGTTCATTACAAATGGAACATGTTGAAACACTTTGGTTTACATTGCATAGTGATAAAGGTTTTGGGTTTAATTTGTAGGCATTAGAGGGCCACCTAAATGTATCAGCAATGTAGCTACATGATTAATTTTATGTTTTATGAGGAGAGCTCTCAGGAAATTGTAGGATGTAAAAACAGAAGAAGGAAAAAGCTTGATTAAACAGAAGAGGTTGATTAAACAGTTATTGAAGGTGAAATCAATAAGACATGGATATAAAATGAACGTTGAGGTTGAGGTAGAATCAATGATGACTCCTGCTTCCTCTGTGCTGGAGTCCTTGATGGATGGTGATGCTGTTTAGTTCTGAAATAGGACTTGGAGGAGTAAGTCAGAGGACAGTTTAAAGTCAAAATGACAACAGTTATTTTTATTTGTCTGAATAGATGAGTTAAATTTGATATTGTATTCATACTAGGGCTAGGGTATATAAATATTTTGACTCTTATTTTAGAAGTATTTCATTTCTCTAGGAAGATAAATCAATTGAGCTGATAATGACTTAAATTATTGCTTCTCTGAGTCTGAGTAAATAAGTCAATAAGATGTGATACTTTGGGGGATTAGCCCCTATTCTGATGGGTGGGAATGGGTTGGACTTGGAGAGCATGACAGGAAAGTAACACAAAACATGAAACCCTCTCCTTAATGAGTGGAATTAATGAATCAAATGTCATTTGATTGCCCATTTCTACTACAATAACTTTCTGCTTGGATATAAGGAATCGTAGGACTTATTGGACTTATTGTCAAGAATATCGTGGTCCGAAGGGAACTATTAATATCCTATATATTACAAGCAACATCTATATTAGAGAGGATCTTAAATGTAAGATTTTCCCATCTTGTGACAAGAAATGGGTGGTTAGAGGGAAGAAGCATTCGTGCTATCTCTTCTTTTACTTTCTTCTTTATTTATTAACCCTAATAGATATACACTTTTACATTTTTGTATTTTGGAGTTTTTGTTTGGTTTGTTTTTTCATTTTTGTTAAGTTTCTAGTGTTGAAATTCTTAGTCAGTTTTTTAGGTGTACTAGAAACAATTTTGAGATTTTTTTCTTTCTGTAATTTCTACAGCAAAATTTGAAGCCATCTTTTACAAATTATTTTTCTTAAAAGTGGTATATTACTTTTATTATTCGAATGTTATTTATTCATTTTAATTTTGAAGTAATTATTGACTCACAAATGCTATTTAACTTTTATTAAATGGTTTCATACTTTCAGTGCATATCAGATGATATACACAATAATACATAAAGATACTAAATTCATTTTGAAGTTATTCTGAAACATTTCTAAAGATTCTGTAGTTTTTCCACTCAACATTAATGCTTTGTGTTAGCATGTGAAATTTCACAATAAATCTGATTTCAGATGTAAACGATTCTTTACTGAAAAATAGGATTGTGTGTTTTATGATGTTTGAGCAGCACATGGACTTCAGTGGTTTAAGGCAATAGCATATCAAACACCTATTAGGCTGAGAGTCTGTGAAATATGAAGGCAGACATACTTCCATTTGCACCATGGACTTTTTGCTTAAAATTAAAAATCGATGTAAGTGATTTAATGTTGAAAGCTATCCAAATGTTGAAAGCTATCTTTTATGGCAGTGTTCTGTCACCTGCTTGGCTAGTAAGCAAGGCAAAAGAAACTGTCAAAACTGCACGTGCTTTGAGAGGCTGGCGGGCAAAAGAAATATAACACAACACTGCAGATTGGGTTTTCTGTAAGTGTCTCCGCCTGAATGGATTAGAGAACTTGTGTGTAACTGACTTTACCTCCAGTCACTTAAATCAGCTCGTTTACTATCAAATCAGCACAAATATGTTCTCACTACAGCAGGGTCCTTGTATTAAATGTTAAAACAAACAAAAAAAATAAAAACGACAATGATGATCACATTATGAGACATTAAGAGTCTCAAGCACATCCTCTGTGACTGATTTGTTAGCAGATGGAGGCTGATAGAAGTGGGACCACCAGGAGGTTATGGTTAAGGAGAGTGTCAAGTAGTGGAACAGGGCTATATCTGATGATAAGCACAAATCCAGGACTGCTTATCACTAGGCACAGTGCAGTGATTAGGCTAAAACTGCTGAAGCTACTCACCAGGAGCATAGAGTTAACAGGGTGAGGCTGTGACAAAACCCATGGAAGATCCCCAAGCGATCACCTACAAATTTCCTCAGACTGATGAGGGAGTGGCAAGCCATGCCACACCTCCAGCCTTTCAGCAATGCTCACACAAGCATATAGCAACTCATTCTGCAGGACCATCTTCAAAGAGGAAGGATATTGATTTATAGAAAATGCTATTAGACATAAAAGATAATGATACATAGATCACAGATGCTGCATCACCATATGGAAGAGTTCTTGCATCAGCAAATAAAAGGGATCAATAATGTGAAGAGAGTGGGCATAAGATTTATTAGGAGGCTTTATTGCCTTGTGATTTATGGATCACCACAGATGGCAGTGATGTAGTATAATTTTCACAAATATGATTCAATAAAGATTATGAAAGCAGCCTGCAGTGCCATTTTTAGTTTCATCTATACACATAAAATATCTCTGGGAACTCTGTCTTTTACAAGAACGACGTAGAGACACTCTTCATTTCTGGTATTTTTTCCTACTTTGGGTTTCTTCTGAAAGCATTTAGATATTTGTCTCATTTTCCTGTTGTAAATGCACATGTGACTGACAAGGATAATGATGGGGAATGTTTCACAAGTGGGGCTCATAAGTCATTATGGCAAAGTTGTTAAGAGCATGGACTACACAGATGGAATGTCTGCCTTGATGTGTCGACTCTGCCCATGCCTGATTGTGTGTTCTTAAACTAGATTTTTTTTTTTCCCCCCCTTAGGGCCTTCCTTTCCTCTCCTGAAATCTTCAATATGAAGCCATTATATTTTTACCCTTTCCAAGTTTTAACATAAGGGGTTGCTGTTACAGATATACTGACCTAAAAGTATTCAGAATGTGAAGGACAAGTGTATTTTTAAGCCATACTTGAGATAGTGTCCCTGTGATAACAATACGGAAGCCTAGTATAACACCAGGTGAATAACCTAGTCACTTTTTGAAAGAAAAATGGGTAATCCTTTATATAACTTATTCATTTTCTAAAGAATCTATTGCTTTTTAGATTTGTTTAAATAGAATTATGTCTTACAACAATGGTAGTTACAATGATGTTAATGGCCAAGGAAATTCAAATACCTGTGTCAAAAAGAGATCTTGTTTTCTAGGATTATTTTAAGAAACAGTGTTATTGAAATGTGTTTCCTTCATAGCTGTGAAAAAAAATCAGTTTTACTTTAAGAGATACTGTATATTTATGTAAAGTATAATAGCATTTAAATCTAGCCCTGTATTATTCAAATGACAATTTTGAATGGATTCAGATGTGTTAGTTTGGTTTTCTTCAAATAATTTACTGGAAATACTATTTTACAGGTGATAGAATGTTGTCTTCCTTTGCTTCGTTTTCACATTATCCCTCCTCTCCTCTTTGTTTTATCAAGTCTGCTAACACGACTGACCATTTCCCATACTCTGTTGCCTTGGGCTCTGTAAAATTAAATATGTATCAGCCGAGCACACATTCAATTGTATTTTTCTCATTTTTTACTGCCCAAGATTTCTGATTTCTGAACTGCCAGGTCCATCTTCTTTCTTGTCAAAATATCTTTTGACTTTATTATATACAGTCTCACCATCTGTCACACTGACAACCCTAATATATGCTATTTCTTTTAGACCATTTCCATCATTAAAATTCTGTTTTCTTTCCTACCTAAATCAGATCATTTTTCCCTGCATCATAAACTGAAATCTTCAACTATTGAGCTACTTCTATTCTACTATACTGTTTATTACATTGAAACATTTACAGCCCAGTTGACAACACTTTAGCTTCTCCCCATAATCCATGATTTATTTTATTTGTGCAACATACAGTACTCTGGAAATTGTGTAATGTTTGAATAAATCAACTGCATTTACTGGGTGTTGACTCTAGGAAATCATCTTCATAAAATCAGTTTTGTTCCGAATGTCATCTGGTTCCAGCTGAAGCCCTACAAATGTAAGGCCTAGATGCAATGGAACTAAAATTCAAACTAACAATAAGCAAACTAAAACCAAGATTTCAATGTGATGATTATACTGGCCATGCATAATTCTATGAAAATGATTCTTAGTACTGTATGCATTTTAGCTAAATAATCTCTAGAGTTCTCTTTTGGGTTTATCATGCTATTCTTGTTTCATAAACAGAAAAATTGATTTACCCTCATTTTCAGAAAAATGACACAGTAGAATAAATTACAGGAAAATCAAGTTCTTCCTTGGAATATAAGTGTTTTGAAGAAAGGGGATTTGTTTTGTGTACTGATGTAAGAGTGCCCAACCCATTTGAGGCCACCAATAAATATTAGTTAAAAGATGGAATTAATGTTCTCAAAAAATAAATCTCACTTCCTGCTCTAGGACTTTTCACTTCCTCCACCAAAGATTCTTTTCTTGAAATACTCTTGAGGTTTTATCTCTCACCTCCTTTTTATTTGCTCAGATACTTTCTCAGCAAAGCATCTGACTCTGGCCGCCATATTTAAAATTGCAGTTTCCTTTGGAAACTTCCTGCCTCAGTCCCACTTTCCCACCTTTTTTCACTCTCCTGTAGCACTATCATTAAGTGACATATTATACTGTCCTTGTGTTATTATTTATTTACTTACTGCCCAGTTATCTGACTGAATTGTGAGCTCCATAAAGACAGATATTTGTGTAACCCTTTCTTGTTCTTGTTGCTGTTGTTTCTGGTCCTACTAAATCCCCAGGCCCAGAATAGAGCCTGACACTTCGTAGATACTTGATAGTTAGTTGTAGAATAAAAGTGTAAGTTGGGATATTTGGCTTAGAGAATATAAAAACATGTTATTACTTTTTTCAGTTTACAGAACGCTAACTGGTTTTAGATCTCAAAACATGCTTAATAATATGACATAGGTGTATCGTACATATTTTAGGCTTTCGTAAAAAATGCAGATGTTTGCACATTTAGAAAGTTAAACACCAAAAGAGGCACCATAAATCATTTTGAAAAATAAACGTCTAAATAGACAGGTAGTTATAGGGATAACTACCTGATAAAGAGAAAGATAGACTGGTGTGTGTGTGTGTGTGTGTGTGTGTTGTTTGTGGAACAACTGGAATAATATTGGAGGAGTGCAAAAACACAGTGTTTTTGTTTTTTCCCCCTCACTAGTATAGTCTTCACCTAGAACCTTTCTTCCAGCCTATTGTCTCATTAACCAAGTTCTAGCTACTCATGTCCTGAAGCAAAAAGAGACTCTAGGGGATGGAAAACTGCAAGAATATATGATTTAAAGGAAAAAACTGGAATGCAACTGTTATAATTATTTAAGAAATCGGGTATTCCATTAGAAGTATATTTGTTTCTGGCTGTGGTAAGCAGAATGATGGTCCTCCCAAAATGTCCAAATCCTAATACCAAGAACCTGTAAATATTCTACTTTACAGGGCACAGGGAAATTTACTTAAGGATTAAGTTAAGGATATTGAGATGGGGAGATTGTCCTGGATTATCTGGGTAAAATTGATGTAATCATAAGGACCCTCATAAGAAAGATGCAGGAAGGAAAAGGTGAGAGAAGGAGATGTGATGAAGGAAGCAGAGAATAGAGAAGGATGTGAAGATGCCGCACTGCTGGCTTTGAAGAGGGAAGAAGGAGCTATAAGGCAACAGCTGCGGGCAGCCTGTAGAAGCTGGAAAAGGTGAGGAAGCAGATTCTATCTTAGCACCTCCATTAGTACCCCTATGCCCTCTGATACATTGACTTTACGCCAGTGAGACCCATTTTCAACTTCAGGTCTCCAGAACTGGGAGACAATAAATTTGCATTGTTTCAAGACATTAGTTTTTTAGTAATTTGTTGCAACAGTAATAGGACACTAATATATAGGTTTAAAGCTTTTATGGTCCTTCAAATGGCAAGATTTGGAGTTGACATATTATTTATTTGTTTTTGAGACAGTCTCACTCTGTCACCCAGGCTGGAGGGCTATGGTGCGATCTCGGCTCACTGCAACCTCCACTTCCCAAGTTCAAGCAATTCTCTTGCCTCAGCCTCTCGTGCTGGGACTATAGGCATGTGCCACCATGCCTGGCTAATTTTTGTATTTTTAGTAGAGACGGGGTTTTCCCATGTTGGCCAGGCTGGTGGAGAACTCCTGACTTCAAGTGATTCAACTGCCTCAGCCTCCCGAAGTATATACAAATATTTAACAAAATTTAGTGACATATAAATGTCACTGGCTCATTTTGACTGGCTCAAACCATATTTGTGAGGCAAATGGAGTTTGCCTGGAACATCTCTCTTTCTTCCCAGGGTTACTCTCTCAGAAATTTTTCCTTTGATCCTTTCATTGCTGCTTCTCGAGGTAGTAAGTGATGATTGACTTGTTAACTTAAATACTTAAAATATAACATTTTTAGTTTAAAATATTTTTTCCCAATAGCAATATACTCTTCCCTTAATAAAAAATAGAAATATTTAATAATAGCAATAAAATATATTCATTTTCTATTATTCCCATAATAAATTACCCAAAATTTCACACTTTAAAACATATCCCAGAACTCCTTAGATCAGAAGTATGGAAGAACTTGTTTTGTTTCTCTATTCCAGGTTGGGAAGGACCCAAATCAAGATGTCAGCTAGCTAGGAAGAATCTGGTTCTAACTTCGTTGAGGTTACGGGAAAAATCTAATTTCCTTTTCCTTGCTGACTGTTATCCTGGAGCCTCTCTGTAAAGGTTACATTCCCACATCACTTGCCCTCCTTCATCTTCAAATCAGCAATGGCTTGTCAAGTCTTTCAAATCTCACTGCATTTTCCTTCTACTGCATCTTTCTGACTCCATCCTAAGAAAACCCTCTACCTTTAAGGGTTCATGTATTTAAATTGGGGTCACCTGGGTCATCCAGGATACTCTCTGTTTGAATATCCAAAGTCTTAATTACATTGGCAAAGTTCACTTTTCTGTGTAACAGAAAATGTTCACAAGTTCCAGAGAGTAGTGTGTGGATACCTTCAGGGAGCTATTATAGTGCTTATCACAATATCTAACATGTATTAAGTACTATGATATTGCATGGCATATGCTAAAGGTTTCACACATATTTTAATTTTGTCAACAGCTATGAGATTGATTCTACTATTTTTAACCTTTTACAGAAGAGTACTGAAGAGGATCATGTTACCTAAACAAGTTTATAGATACAGTCAGTTATGCTATGTGGCATATGTATCCCTAAAATGTACTGTGCTATGCAAAATCACACAGTGAAAAGCATGAATCTTAAGGTGGAGATGAGGTTAAGTGTACAACATTCAACAACTTCATAAGAGACACATTTGAAAAAATGATAAACTGATAAGGTCAAAAGTGCATTGCATATACATTAAATAATTGATAAATATATAAAAAATACATGAAATATGTACTTTACCTTGAGAAAGATGTGAAGTTTGCTTTGGGTAGTGGTTGTTGGAAGGTTTCAGCCTGCAAGTAATTGTGAAGTGGTGAAAGGAGGGTTATTTGAAATCAGGTGGAAAGCTGTAACTACAGGGGTGGATGGGAGTGGCTCATAACCCATGTCATCAGCTGAGGCAGCTGGTAGATACTTGAGGGGTGTTTGTGCTTGCACTGTTGTGGATTCCTACATAGCTCAGTTCAGCTAAGTGCAGTTTTATGCATTCACCTAGTGTTCCT
Source organism: Chlorocebus sabaeus (assembly GCF_047675955.1). Classification (NCBI taxonomy): domain Eukaryota; kingdom Metazoa; phylum Chordata; class Mammalia; order Primates; family Cercopithecidae; genus Chlorocebus; species Chlorocebus sabaeus. The sequence goes on along the minus strand of NC_132920.1, from coordinate 64,552,647 downwards.
CAGGGATGAATTCATGCATAAGTAAACAGGAAATTCACACTATGCTTAGATTGTACCCTAATATATCCATTACACTAGAATAAATTTGTGTTTTCAAAACAATTGTTATAGCAGAACTAACAGTAGTAAGAGGCAGAACAGCTCAGAGCAGGGTCATTTCATAATGTCTGAGCTTATTTTACACACACAAACATAAATAGTCTCTGTCTCTCTTTCCTCTCTGCATTCATCAAAGAAAATGTGAAAGAGAGAATTTTGAGGAATTTCTATACTGAGACATTTTAATATGTATTATAATCCTTTCTAAAGGCTTTTGAGGTAGTGACTCTCATCATATGGACCAATAAATTAGCATTCTACCGCAATTTCTGGCCTCCATCAACTTTCAACCTAAGTGTAAAGACCCATATACCTCTACATCACATGATGGAATTTTGAGAAAAGCCTCATAGCATAGTTGCAAAGGGCATGGACTTTGGTTTGATACACCCTTTTTGAAGTAAGCAGGAAAAATTCTATATTCCTTAAACTAGGGGTGCCAGGTCGTGGCCTGTTAGGAACTAGGCTGCACAGCAGGAGGTGATCAGTGAACAAGCAAAGCTTCATCTGTATGTACAGCTGCTCCCCATCACTCACATTACCACCCTGAGCTTTGTCTCCTGTCAGATCAGTAGTGGGATTAAATTCTCACAGGAGCCCAAACCCTATTGTGAACTGCGTGTGAGGGACCTAGGTTGCAAGCTCCTTATGAGAACCTAATGCCTGATGATCTAAGGTGGAGTTGAGGTGGTGATGCAAGCAATGGGAAGCAGCTGCAAATAAAGATTAATATTAGCAGACAGGTTTCACTGAACAGAGACCATAACATGTCGATTGCTTGCAGACTCATATCAAAACCCTATTAGTGAGTGGCAAGTGACAAGCTACATCTGGTGGCCGGCTTTAAGTCAGAATCTGACACTTATTTTAGTCCACGTGTGGTCCGCTCATTATTTTGTTTACCACTTCCATCTATGCCTTTTTCTCACACTGTACACTTGTCTTGAGGGAAGAGAGAGAGGTCCTCTCATATTGTTTTATACTCAGTACCTGTTTTAAGAAAAAACAAGGAAGTGAAACCGAAGACAGGCAGGCCGGCACCAGGCCCAAAACCGGGTCTGGGCCTGCCTGGCCTAAACCTAGTAGTTAAAAATCAACTCATGACTTAGAAACTGATGTTATCCACAGATTCCCGGCATTGTATAAAAGAACATTGTGAAACTCCCTGCTCTGTTCTGTTTCACTCTGACCACCGGTGCATGCAGCCCCTGTCACATATCAAATTAATCACGACCCTTTCATGTGAAATTGTTAGTGTTGTGAGCCCTTAAAAGGGACAGAAATTGTGCACTCAGAGAGCTAGGATTTTAAGGCAGTAGCTTGCCGATGCTCCCGGCTGAATAAAGCCCTTCCTTCTACAACTCGATGTCTGAAAGGTTTTGTCTGTGGCTCATCCTGCTACAGTCTCAGTCACAGTTTTGGTAAACTCACAAGCTCATGTACTTTACCTTGAGAAAGATGTAAAGTTTGCTTTGGGGAGTGGTTATTGGAAGGTTTCAGCCAAAATGAGTAAAAAACAAACATTACCGGAGAACTTTGGAAAGGGGGAAGATTCAATGATGAGATGGCAGAAGACTCTAAGACTGCCAACAAAGATCTGCATTTAAAATAAAATACCAAGAGTACTACTTAAATCAGAAGTTCCTTGCTACAGGCGATTCACATTCTCCAAGCCCAGTTTGTATAATATGTGGCAACCGGCTATCCAATGAAGGCATGAAACCTTCAAAACTGCTTCTCCAGATGGAGACCAAGCAACCTGCATTAAAATACAAGGCTTTGGACTTTTTCAAAAGAAAAAAAAATATCAACATAAAGAACAGATGAATTATTGAAGACCGCCACTTCATCAAATGTGTCTGCACTGAGAGCATCATTCTTAGTTGCTAACTGCATTGCTAAAGCTAAGAAGCTCTTTACTATTGGTGAAGAGTTGATCCTGCCTGTTGCTAAGGATGTTTGTCATGAACTTCTCAGAGAGGCTGCAGTTCAAAAGGCGGCCACGTCTTTCTCTTTCAGCTAGCACTATAAGTAGACAAATTGATGAGATGACAGAGGATATTGAGGCACAGTTGTTAGAGAGGATTAATGAGTCACCATGGTATGCAATCCGGGTTGAGGAGTGTACTGATGTTAATAACAAGGCAACAATTCTTGTTTTTGTGCGACATATTTTTCAGGAGGATGTGCATGAACACACGTTATGTGTGCTTTTGTTGCCAACCAATATCACAATTGCAAAACTATTCTAGTCTTTGAATGATTACGTGCCAGGAAAACTGAATTGGTTTTTGTGTTGACTATAGGGACAGATGGAGCAGCTACCATGACTAGACTGCTTTCTGGTTTCACTACTTGGATCAAAGAGATTGCTTCTGAATGTGAGTTTACTCACTGTGTCATCCATAGAGAAATGCTGGCTAACTCAAAAATGTCACCTGAACTTAACCTTTTGCAGGGTGTGATTAAAATTAACAACCACATTAAACTACACACCCTTAACTCACACGTCTATTTGTGCATCTCTGTGAGGAGATGGACGCAGAGCACTTGTTCTTTTATCTGCAGAAGTTAGATGACTTTCTAAAGGTAGATCACTGGCCAG